>NC_083224.1:129311691-129911691 GCF_032191835.1 Heteronotia binoei | reverse complement strand
GTACAGACAGGACTCTTAAATTCTTGCATATACTTTGTGTATAGACAAGTTTCAAGTTTATCTAAATTTATATCCCGCCCTTCCCACCGAAGTGGCTCAGGGTAGCTCACAACTTATACTGAAAGTTCAAAGGTATTTGGGCATAAATATGTTCCCTTATGAACTAAGTTATATTTATTTAATTTAGATACATGCACAGTAGTATGCGTAGAAGGTTTGACACATTATTAGAATATGTAAATTGAAGTGACAAAAACCCCAGATATTAGTGTCTAGTTTCAATAACAGAAGTTAGTCTTTTCATTCTCTTCCTAAATACGAACAATGAGAAATAAAGCAAAACAATAGAAAAGAAATCAAAACCCAAATGATGAATGCATGAGGACTAATATTATTGGTATACAGAGAATAATATTTGGAGCCCATTGTATCATCTTCTCAGCAGAATATCATCCTCCAATTATGGTTACTCACATCTGTAAATTAGCTGCTCTTCTTCGATTCTTTATGACTCCCCAGTTGCTTGTAAAACATATGCACGTTTATCCTTTGAGATAGAATAGCAAGTAATGCTTTGTTCTGCTTCATACAAATTATGATGCTCTTTAATAATACATTATGGTTCTTCCATAGAGAAGTGTCTCTTTGACAATATTATAGGCTCATAACCTGAATGCGGAGGATATTGGTTTCTTAAAGATAAGTTTATTTCTTTCCCCTATTGATTTATGGAAAATGTACCTAGAAAATAAATGCCTTTCTACTCAATTTCTGTGCAGTATATTTATTCTGCACTAGAGTCCAGTTAAAATTTGTAATGTCTGTTGTTTCCACAAGCTTTTCTGAGTAGTCTAATTGGTCACCATTTCATGAAGGTCATTATTCACAGTGGTTTTCTTCTAGAGCTCATTTCTAAATATACCAGAAGTATATTACTTACATCAAAACTCTTTGGACTATGTAATTAGCTTGTAGTTGGGGAAAAGAAGTAAAATGTATGAATCTAGGACAATTCTTGCATCTGAGCACTTTCTACAATTAAAAGAATGTTGTCTTAATAGAAAAACTGACAAACAAAAAGGAAGTTCTGAGAAGAAGCTTGTACAACCCCACCCCCAATGTTTCATAGATAAAACTAAATATTTATATCCCCTCTGTTCTCATACCAAAGAGTACTTTATAGTACTGCCTACTCCTATTACATATTGCTGAAGGGTCTAATCCATATTGTTTCAGTATTCATTTATTCCTTAATTCTCTATTCACCACTGAAAGCCAAAAAGATGATGTTGGTAACAATGTGTTTAATTACCCTATAATATATTTCCAACTGGTCAAAATTTGTCACAACATCTGCAGAATGTAAAATGAGGAGTTGGGAACTAAAGAACATCTTAGTGTTTATGCATTTGCATTAACCTACATGTGTATTAGAAATAAGCAGCATCCACCTTCTCAGAGATGGACACTGTACTCCTAAACAACGTTACTCTTCTAAGCCCATTGACTTCAATGGATTTAGAAGAGTGCAACACTGCTTAGAAGTGCTAAAGACGACAAAGATGGTGGGTTACCAGGAAAGAGCTTTGGAAAATAAGACAGGCAGTGTGTAGAAAAACTGGAGGTGTAAGAAATCCATCACATTTTAGAAACACATTTTTTTATGTTGCCATGTGGAGAATGATTACTAATTTCATTCACTGGGTTAGTTTTGAAGGCATTAATTTTATTTTCAATTTTCATACAGGAAATGCAAAAGAACTACACAATTGGACTCTGACTTGGATTCCATGAACCACCAATAAAAGCACCAACAGAGTGAAATCTCCCTTCCCTTCCCTTCCCTTCCCTTCCCTTCCCTTCCCTTCCCTTCTCCTGAAGTAATTTCAGATCCTGGACAACTTTATTCTAAGGGCTGATTGATGTGTTAGGTGGTTGTAGTGGAGTGGAGATCTGCTCACAAAAGAAAAATAAAGTAATGGTTTTACCCTTTCTCCATCCCAAACCTGTGTATCTATTAGTATACAATATCCCTCAATCCAGAAATATATTTTCTGGAATCTGAAATGGCTCCAGGAGGAAGGGAAGGGCAGGAAAAATCTCACAATCCATGCAACCATGGATCACAGGATTCAATCCAATATGTGTCTCATTTTGGAAAGAATTCCAGTAACAAGGAACTAAATAATGCAATGATAAATTTGTCATAAGCAATCTTTTGCCCAAGTATCCAAATGAAGACTCAAAACAACAGTGTGGATTTAACTAGTTTATTTAAATTAATTCAAATCTGCTTCTGATCTACATTGCAAAGGCCTATCCTCTCCCAGGAGGGGGTGCTTGTAGGTGACTCCACATCTTTCACTCTCTTCACAAGCCCACAGGAGGCTGCAGGTGGCAGAGAGGACAGAGCACACATTCTGGGAGTGCCTGCTTTCTGTCTAGTGCCTTTTCTTTGCCAGCCCAGCCAGAACTGCTTTCCTATGTGTTCCTGCTCAGAAAAGGCCCTGCCTGGATCTGAAAAAACAAAATCAATTTGCTTATTTAATATATGACTTGTAAGCTTTTAATTTCCATATCTCAGTTCTTTCAAAAGCTAGGTCAGACACCCCCAGATTGGCTGCTGGAGAAGTTGCACTTGTGCAGAATGAATATTGCCATACTCAGCTGCTAGTAAACCCGCTGCCGCCCACCATCGATAACTGGAGTCAGTGGGGCACCATTGGCATGATGAAAGAGATAGCCAAGGCACAAACCCCTTAACACCATAAACCCAGACAGCACTCATAGCCCAGCATAGCCAGGTGTCACCTGTGGTCTTAAAGCCCATGGTGGCACCCCTGCCATGGTGATCAGTCTTGGACTTACATAACCACAATTGGGCCTCACCTTCCAGCAGTGACAAATCCTCAACTTGCATGGCTGGTTCAGGAAACATCCCAGTGGGATGCTGCAAGCAATTCACTGATCCAAAGTGCTGCATAAAAAGCTGCTACAGCTGCCACCCTAAAGAGGCCCACCTCATACACATCTGTACAACTGTCCCAATAAAATATACATAATCCCTGATGACATGGGCCATTGGACATATGGACATATGAAGCTGCCTTATACTGAATCAGACCCTTGGTCCATCAAAGTCAATATTGTCTACTCAGACTGGCAGTGGCTCTCCAGGGTCTCAAATTGAGGTTTTTCACACCTATTTGCCTGGACCCTTTTTTGGAGATGCCAGGGATTGAACCTGGGACCTTCTGCTTACCAAGCAGATGCTCTACCACTGAGCCACCGTCCCTCCACTGCCATTGTGCAACCTTGGAGCACAGGTGCTCCTGCAACCAACTCTCTAGCATTCTCCTAATCCTAAAAAACCCAGTATTGTCCCTGAAGCCGACAGGAGATGAAACATCTCTGGTTTGGGAGGACTTATCTCAAAGAGATGAAGGGTTAGCTGTTACTTTTCTACCGGGTAATAGATCAGAGTTGTCCACTGACATGGTGACAAACAGAATGGACTGTCTGCCAAAGTCTCGAGGCGGCAGGAGGAAGGTTGCCAGCCTAGCTTGCCTGGGAAATTATAGATGTTTGTATGCAAATGCTAGAAGTGTTTGAAGTAAAATTGGGAGAAAACATAGACATTGTGGGAATTTCAGAAACTTGGTAGAATGAGGCGAATCAGTGGGGCACGGTGATTCCTGGATATAAGTTATATTGGAAGGATAGGGAGGGAAGGGTTGGAGGTGGGGTGGCTCTGTATGTCAGAGAGGGTATACAGTCTAGTAATACTGAGGTCAGAGAATTAGATTCCCTTCTAGAAATGCTTTGGATTGAAAGAGAGGGTGCAAAAGCAAATTTAACTATGGGAGTTTGTTATCGCCCACTAAATCAAAAGATAGAGGATGATTATAATATGATGAAAGGATTAAAGATAGTGGCTAAATGTAAAAACTGTGTCGTAATAGGTGATTTTAACTACCCGCAGATTGATTGGGTCAATATGTGTTCTGGTCGAGAGAAAGAGATTGAGTTTCTTGATGTTCTCAATGAATGTGCTATGGAGCAGATGGTCACAGAACCTACCAGGGGTGGGACAATCCTGGATTTGGTCCTAAGTAATGCCCAAGACTTGGTGAGAGATGTAAAAGTGATTGCACCACTTGGGAGCAGTGACCATAACATTATTGATTTCACCATTTATATAAATAGAGAGTTGCCCCAAAAGACAAGCACAACCATATTTAACTTTAAAAGGGGTAAATTCTCTGAGATGAGGAGGCATGTGAAAAGGAAACTGAAAGGAAAGGTAAATACAGTCAAAACCCTTGGGGAAGCTTGGAGGCTATTTAAAACTACAATCCTAGAAGCTCAGATAAAATATATACCACAAGTTAGGAAAGGCACAAACAGGCATAAGAAAAGGCCTGCATGGTTAACAAACAAAGTAATGGAAGCTGTAAAAGGTAAGAAGGACTCCTTTAAGCGGTGGAAAGCTGTCCAAGTGAGATTAATAAAAGGGAACACAGGCTGTGGCAAATCAAATGCAAGACTGTGATCAGGCAGGCAAAAAGGGACTATGAGGAGCATATTGCAAAAAACATAAAGACCAACAATAAAAATTTCTTCAAATATATTAGAAGCAGGAAACCAGCCAGGGAGGCAGCAGGGCCCTTGGATGACCAAGGGGTAAAAGGATTACTGAAAGAGGATAGGGAAATGGTTGAGAAGGTGAATGCATTTTTGCCTCCGTCTTCACTGTGGAAGATGAGAAGTGTTTGCCTGCTCCAGAACCACTTATTTTGGAAGGGGTGTTGAAAGACCTGAGTCAGATTGAGGTGACAAGAGAGGAAGTCCTACAATTGATAGATGAATTAAAAACTAATAAGTCACCAAGTCCAGATGGCATACATCCAAGAGTTCTGAAAGAACTCAAAGTTGAACCTGTGGATCTTCTGACAAAAATATGTAATCTTTCATTGAAATCTGCCTCCGTTCCTGAGGACTGGAAAGTAGGAAATGTCACCTCCATCTTTAAAAAGGGTTCCAGAGGAGATCCGGGAAATTACAGGCCAGTCAGTCTGACTTCAATACTGGGAAAGTTGATAAAAACCATTATCAAGTACAGAATGGGTAAGCACATTGATGAACACAAGTTATTGAGGAAGACTCAGCATGGGTTCTGTAAGGGAAGATCTTGCCTCACTAACCTGTTAGAGTTCTTTGAGGGGGTGAACAAGCATGTGGACAAAGGAGACCCAATAGATGTTGTTTACCTTGATTTCCAGAAAGCTTTTGATAAAGTTCCTCATCAAAGGCTCCTTAGTAAGCTCGAGAGTCATGGAGTAATAGGACAGGTCCTCTTGTGGATCAAAAACTGGCTAATTAATAGGAAGCAGAGAGTGAGTATAAATGGGCAGTCTTCGCACTGGAGGACGGTAAGCAGTGGGGTGCCGCAGGGCTCAGTACTGGGTCCCATGCTCTTTAACTTGTTCATAAATGATTTTGAGTTGGGAGTAAGCAGTGAAGTGGCCAAGTTTGCAGATGACACTAAATTGTTCAGGGTGGTGAGGACCAGAGAGGATTGTGAGGCACTCCATCTGTTGAGGCTGGTTGAATGGGTGTCAACGTGGCAGATGAGGTTCAATGTGGCCAAGTGCAAAGTAATACACATTGGGGCCAAAAATCCCAGCTACAAATACAAATTGATGGGGTGTGAACTGGCAGAGACTGATCAAGAGAGAGATCTTGAGTTCGTGGTAGATAACTCACGGAAAATGTCAAGACAGTGTGCAATTGCAATAAAAAAGGCCAACGCCATGCTGGGAATTATTAGGAAAGGAATTGAAAATAAATCAACCAGTATCATAATGCCCCTGTATAAATCGATGGTGCGGTCTCATTTGGAATACTGTGTACAATTCTGGTCACCGCACCTCAAAAAGGATTATAGCATTAGAAAAAGTCCAGAAAAGGGCAAGTAGAATGATTAAAGGGTTGGAACACTTTCCCTATGAAGAAAGGTTAAAATGCTTGGGGCTCTTTAGCTTGGAGAAACGTCGACTGCGGGGTGACATGAAAGAGGTTTACATGATAATGCATGGAATGGAGAAAGTAGAGAAAGAAGTACTTTTCTCCCTTTCTCACAATACAAGAACTCGTGGGCATTCGATGTAATTGCTGAGCAGTCGGTCTAAAACAAATAAAAGGAAGTACTTCTTCACCCAAAGGGTGATTAACATGTGGAATTCACTGCCACAGGGGGTGGTGGAGGCTACATGCATAGCCAGCTTCAATAGGGGGTTGGATAAGAATATGGAACAGAGGTCCATCAGTGGCTATTAACCACAGTGTGTGTGTGTGTGTGTGTGTGTGTGTGTATAATTTTTTTGGCCACTGTGTGACACAGAGTGTTGGGCTGGATGGGCCATTGGCCTGATCCAACATGGCTTCTCTTAAGTTCTTATGGTAAATCTTCAGCCCTAGCCATAAATTCTAACACTGCCAAATAGTCCTTAAGTGTTCTATATGCCAAACCCTTGTCTTTCAAGTAATAAGGGTTTGGCATGTAGAACACCTCTGGATATGATCGACACTACAGGCAACAACCAAACCTGTTCTATAGTTGGAATTCCTTGCACTGCCTTTCATAGGCCATCCTTGTGCCAGGTGCCAATGAGGATATTATTGCCTGCCACTCTTGACGTTCTCATGATGCTACAGCTCAGCTGCCATCAGCTGGCATCAGCATCAGTCCATGATCTGAGCCAGGAGCCAGCTTTCTAAAATGCTCCTCCTGGAAATGAGATAGCTTGTCAGCAATATATGCCTTGCCTTGAACAAATTATTAAGCTCTAAGCATTTCAAAGCCAATGACCTAACCAACTTTATGACAAACCATTCACAACCTGGACTACAGTCTGGTTATTGCACCAGAACAAAACAATATAATCCCAAAATTCCCCCCATATGTACATAGCAACAACAATGGAAGACAACTCCAAAAAGGTTAGGTCCCACAGGACACCCTCTTGTTCTCATCCCTATGGCCCCCCACTGTGTACACCAATGACCCCTGTAACATATTCTGAATCCTAAACTCCTCACCTGCATTAGTTTGAATCTGAAAATCATTCCCCAAGATACACTGATGTTTCCAGAGGGACACCTCATTGAACTTCAAAAGAAAATCTCTATAAATTTCATCATTTCTGCAGAATTGGCAAATTTATTTTCCCATTCTTCTACGCTTGGACTAATATCTGCTTTCTTGTTTGCTGCATAGATTATTCTAGCCACTGTCACCCTCTGGGCTTGACTTCGCGAATGAAGATTTAAGAAAGGTGCAGTAGTCCACGTCTGCTGTCACCACATGTTTTAATATCTCTTCCAAAACTTTAAGTAATTTGTTAAGCAATATTTCTAATAGTGTAAAAGCATATTCTTAGCTTCCATAGGGAATTTAAATTTTAGCATGTTCCGCATTTTTTCATGTATTTCCTTCCAGTATATTTTTCTTTTTTACAAGCCCACCACATATGATAAAAGGTCCCATCTTTATCTTGGAATTTCCAGCATTTTCTTTTATAATTTGTGTCTACTTTCTCAATATCCTTTGGGGTTATATACCTTCTGAAGAACATTTTATTCCAGTTTTCTCTTAATGCCTATCTGCAGTAAACTTAATTTCTTTTTCCTGTAACCATTCCAATTAGTGCATTGGTATTTGCTCTCTGAAATTTTGCATCCATTTAATCACACATTTTTAAACTTGTTGTTCTGTTTCTAACCATAATAACTTGTATATATATCATAATATATGATCTTTTTGTTTTGTAATCAACTATTCAAACTCAGTCATAGCTCTTAAAACTCTACCTTCTGCATTGACAATCTTCTTTAATTTTTGAGCTGATTGGCAATATAACAACCATTGAATATTAATTATTTCATCTCTAATATCTTGACAGGATTTGAGTTTCCCCTGAGCATTTACCACATTGCCGTACATTAGAAAAACATTTTTTATTTCTCATATTCTTGTCATAATGAACTTCTATTTGGGATATAAGCAGACAGTTTGGAGGGTTCAATAAATTCCAGCATGTAAACCATATTTTCAAAAGTCTATCCCTAATTATATGACTTTTTTGTGTTATGATCATTGTGGTTAATTTATTTATCCGTAAGTAATTGTGTAAACTTTCATCTAGGTCTCCTGATTCAAGTTTTACTATTTTTTGTTTTGGATTTTTCTTGGATGCTTGATCCTCCAGATGTCTTATAATTTGATAGTTTCCCAGTTTTAAAATTTCTGGAGCTTTCTTTCATTGGATCTAAAACTAAGTTGATGTCTCCAAAAACCATATTATCTTCATCTTGGAAGTCCAGCATAGTTTGGAAAAATGTCTTGAAAAATTTAATTTTACATTGCTTGACACACATATTGTTACAAACATGCATACCTTGCTTTCCGGGAGTCTCATTTTAAAAACTAAATATTTTCCTAAATATTTTCCTTCTGGATCTCTTAATTCTTCTATTACTTTTAATTGTGGGTTGTTTATAGAAATAGCTACTCTGTACTTTTTATTTAGGGCTGAAGCAAGATATACTTTACCTAATCTTTAATTATTTAGAATATGTTTGTGTTTCTTCTTTATGTGAGTTTCTCGTAAACATAAAATATGTTTTGCTTTTTAAGTTGGTTGCAAGTGTTTGCATAGTTTGTAGAATTCAGTCCATTAATATTTACTGATACTATTTTTAGTTTATCCATTTTGTCTCTATGTTGATGCCGCAACCATTTCTTTTCCTGAATTCTTAGATGAACTTTGCTTTGAGTTGCTTGAAGATTTTCCTTCAGTTCTTTGTGTGTCCTCAGCTTGCAGTTCTTCAGCTAATAGCTTGGCTTGTTCTTCCATTTTGACTACTTCCCATCCTTTTAATAAGCATGTCTCTATTGCAAATGGTATTTTCAAATGACATGTTATTTCTTTCTCTTGTGCAATCTGTCTCAGAAAGTCAAAACCTTTCCTTGTTAGTTGATCTTCAAAGATCTACACTTCTTTTTCTGCTACTTTAAGTGGGGATTTTCTTTGCTACTTTAATATTGCATCTTGTGTTTTCTTATGAGTAAATTGAAGCAGTATAATCTCAAGGTAGCTTATTCTTGAATGCAAAACTTCCCTCTGAATATCTGATCAATATCAGGAAAGTCTCCTTGTATCTTCAAATAATCTTGAAACAGTTTCTGAAATCTCTATTCCAGATTTGACATCTCAGAATTTTTCTGGTATGCCTCTGAAGTGCAGGTTATTAGATCTGCATGGGTTTGCAACATGTCAGTTCTTTGTTCTGCTTTCTCAATCTGAGAGTCTTGTCTTTCTAGATACATATTTTTCCCTTTTAATACTTAAAAGCAGAAGTTCATTCAAGCAGAAAAAACTGAATAACAGTCTACTCCAAAAGCTCAGCCCTTTCTTTTCAATTTATACATCTCTGATGTTCCCAAAACAATATTCAGGAAGTTTACTTAGACCAATGACATGGCAATTGTAGTAAGGCACAAATCAACTGAAGGACTGATGAAATACTAAGGATCTTGAAATTCTGACTGAATACTACCATAAATGGTGGCTTACCCTAAGTTCAGGAAAAACTGAATGCCATTAATATATCTTGTTAGCCATAAACTGAATATCTACATTAATAGTGCATGACTTAAACACAACCATACACCTAAGTACCCTGGCATTACCCTGGACAGGACCTTTAACTATAAGCACCATGTTGCCAACATAGCAGCAAAAATGCATGTGCAAAAACCATCAGTGAAGAATAATAATAATAATAATAATAATAATAATAATAATAATAATAATAATAATAATAATAATAATAATAATAATAATAATAATAATAATAATAATAATAATAATAATAATAAATTTTATTTCTACCCCGCCCTCCCCGCAAAGCGGCTCAGGGCGGCTAACAGTAAGTAATATATTAACATAAATAGTAAAACATTAGATTAGCAATTAAAATTACACATATAAAAACCCGTTAATTCAGTTAAAATACTTAATTTTACATTACATTATATATATATCTGGCAGTAATAGCTGTTCTGGCGCTGAATCTGCCAGTTTAAATGGTGTTAGAGATGGCGGTTCTTCGTTCATTGCAACTCAGCAGTCCGTATCATTATAGGCGTGTCTAAAAAGGGCAGTCTTGCAGGCCCTGCGGAACTGGTCGAGGTTCCGCAGGGCCCGCACCTCCTCCGGGAGCTGGTTCCACAGTGCAGGTGCCGCAACTGAAAAGGCTCGTACTCTGGTGTTTTGGAGTTTGGCCTCTCTCGGCCCAGGGATGGTCATTTTGTTTTTACTTGCTGACCTCAGTGCCCTCTGGGGTTCATACGGGGAGAGACGGTCCATTAGGTAGGCAGGTCCTCGGCCATATAGGGCTTTAAAGGTAATAACCAACACTTTGTACTGGACTCGGTAGATAACTGGCAGCCAGTGCAGTCCGCGCAGCCCCGGCTGTATGTGCTCCCATTTCGGGAGCCCCAGTAACAGCCTGGCCGCCGCATTCTGCACTAGCTGCAGCTTCCGAGTCCGGCACAGAGGTAGCCCCAAGTAGAGGGCATTACAGTAGTCCAATCTTGAGGTGACCGTTGCATGGATCACTGTTGCGAGGTCGCGGCGTTCCAGGAAGGGGGCCAACTGCCTTGCCCGCTTCAGATGAAAGAATGCTGACTTGGCAGTGGCTGCTATCTGGGCCTCCATTGATAATGAAGGCTCCAGTAAAACACCCAAACTCTTTACCTGGCGCACTGGTTCCAATGGTGCGCCGTCGAAGGTTGGGAGAGCTATTTCCCCTCCCTGGGCGCCGCGACCCACGCAAAGGACCTCTGTCTTCGCTGGGTTCAACTTCAACCCACTGAATGTATTAAATCCACTCTGGCCCATGTTGTGTGACACCGTTCTCACTACCCACGTTGTGTCACGCCGTTCCTCTGCATCTCTTCTTCATGAATATAGAAAGAGATGCTCTTCTTCATGAATATAGAAAGATAACTGAAAACAGATAGTTGCCAATTCACAAAGACATGGCTGACACAGGCCTATCCAGACTAAGATCCCAACACCCAGCAATAAGATCTGCACAAATCCTGCAATGACAAAATTTTGATCTAGGGAATGAATGGCTGCAAACATGGATGCCATCAGTTCCACCCAATAGCCATAACTTGATAAAAACCAACAAGAGGCCAGCAGGATTTGACTTGCCAGATGAAGTATGGAAGATGGCTAACAGAATATGAATAGGCTTTGGCAGCTGTACAAACCTGTTGTTTAAATGGGGCAAAATACCAGGATTCAAATGTGATTGTGGTGCAGCCTGCCAAACTATTTTCCATCTGTCACAGGAATGTGCTTTGGGTAATATGACAGGCATTTTGAATTCCCCTGGACTGAAATTTAGATAGTCGCATTCAGGGGGATTGCCCAATTGGTCTGCATATGCATTGTATCAACTTAGTTACATATTTTATATCATTATATGCTTCCTGTGTGTAACTCTACCACATGATAGATCAATAAATAAATAAATACAATTTCTTGTGTTAAGTCTCATAATTTTATGTTAATTTCTGACAGTTCTTGGTATGCTTCTGAAATGTTCTTAAGAGAACATAAGAACATAAGAGAAGCCATATTGGATCAGGCCAATGGCCCATCCAGTCCAACACTCTGTGTCACACAGTAACCAAAAATCCAGGTGCCATCAGAAGGTTCATGAGTGGGGCCAGGACAATAGAAGTCCTCACACTGTTGCTCCTGCCAAGCACCAAGAATACAGAGCATCACTTGCCCCAGACAGAGAATTCAAACAATAAGCTGTGGCTAATAGCCACTGATGGACCTCTGCTCCATAAGTTTATCCAATCCCCTCTTGAAGCTGGCTATGCTTGTAGCTGCCACCACCTCCTGTGGCAGTGAATTCCGCATGTTAATCACCTTTTGGGTGATTATCCATTCTAACCCGACTGCTCAACAATTTCACTGAGTGCCCATGAGTTCTTCTGTGTTCTTCCCTCAGATTCCTGGATGTTTTTCTGAATGCTCTGAATATTCTTCTGAGTTCTTTCCTCAAATTGTTGCACTTGATTCACCAATATATGCAATATTTTCCCACCAATTCTTCAATTTTTCTTCATCAGTTTCATCTACTTTCCTTTTGTTATTTTGACATGTTCCAGCTGCCATTATTCTTTTTGACCTTCTGTTCCTAAAAATATTATACACATTTTTCATATACTGCTTCCATATGCTTTTCTTCCTATGCATATATGAATCACATTTATATTGTTATGATAATCAAAATATAGTGAATATCTGTTATAGTGGAAATTGTTATTGTTGTAATAAGAAGATATCTAAAATTCTATAGATATAAAAGGCAAGCCATCATAGCGATGACTCACCTACCATCCTATTGGCTGAGCCATGTTTTTCTCAGTCTCATGGAGAGAAACCCTGCCTTCCAGCCCCAGGACAAATGAGGATTGATCCACTGGGGAGGCTGCCATCACATCCTATTGGCCTGTCCTGCTGGGTCTTCCATTCTCCTTTAGTGACTGTTGATAGGCAATCATAGTATTCCAAGTATGGTTCTGTCAGTAAAAAGTGGGAAGAGGCCCTTTCCAGGCCAATTTTGGCCTTTGAGGGAGAACTCATTGATGCCAATCCTCACTAGAGTCCCAGCTCCAGGTTGGGAAATTCCTAAAGATTTCATGGTGGAGTCAAAGGAACCCAGAGTTTGGAGAAAGAAGAGGCCTTAGCCATATAATGCCATACAGTCCACCTTCCAAAGCAGTTATTTTCTCCAGGAGGATAGAGATCTGTTGTCTGGAGTTCAGTTGTGATCCCAGGAGATCTTCAGTCTCTACATGGAGGTCTGGCAGCACCCTCTGGGTGACGTGATGCCTCCCAACTGGCATGACTAAACTAAACCTGGCTGCTTGATACTGATTGTGGCATAGCAGTTAGCACTTCAGAGCAGGTTCTTGTTGTGGGAGCTGAACAGGTGATTTTGGACCAGTCACAGACTTTCAACCTAACCTACCTCACAGGGTTGTTGTGCAGATCAAAGGGGGGAGAGGAGAATGATGTAAGCTGCTTTGGTCCCAACTGTGGGAAAAGACTGTAGTTTTCTTAAGCAGAGGTTGCAGGGAGCAGGGAGAAGATGAAAAACTGAAGTCAAAGGGTCAAATAAAGGTAGATTGTTGGTTGTCTGGGAAGGAGATAGAATCACCAACTCCAGGTTAGGAAATTCCTGGAAATTTGAGTGGTGGAGCATGGAGAGGGTGGGGCTTGATAAGGGGTGGGACTTCAAACAGGTGCAATGCCATCTACACCACCCTACAAACCAGCCATTTCCTTCTGGGGAACCATTGTTGCCAATCTCCTGTTGAGAAAGAAATCAAAAAACAATTGTGTCAGGAATACAATTTGACAAAATTTACAAAAATCTATATATTATATTGTACAAAAACATCCAAAGTTCATTCCAAAACCATAAATCACATAGAGAGCATAAAGTCCCAAAAAGAAACAATGTTCCTAAGGATGACTCCAATTAATTCTTTTCAAAAAGTCTATAAGGAGTAATACTACTCAGGAGTAAAATCCAAACAGAGTCCTTCCACTGATGTCGGCTTCCGAAGAAGAAATCTTGCCTTCACACAATCACCAGCTTAAATCGCATTCCGCAGCCTACAAGAAACTCATAACAAAAGATCAGATGGAAAATAAAAGATTCGGTCAAGCTTTCTTTTCTTCAGATCTTGAACATAAGAGGAAGGGGCTGGTGACTTATATTAAACAGTATCTTAATCCTAAATCGGTGTATTCAGCTGAAGATGACAGAGCTTCAGATGGAAAATAAAAAGGTCTTACGTAAATCTCTATGCCCCAAACCACCAACAAGATAAATTTTATGAAACTTTATATCAAAAACTTAGAGAATTGGATTATACTGAATATTGTCTGATAGGTGATTTTAATATGGTACTTTACAGACTTGGATAGAAAGAAAGGCTGCAAAGAGCAGAAAGAAACTTGGACTCAAAATTTTTTTAAAACTAGCGGAAGAATTAAATTTGATTGATGTCTGAAGGACAAGAAACTTAAACACAAAAGATTATACCTTTTTTTCCTTCGAGACATCAATCCTTGTCTAGAATTGATAAGTGTTCAATGAAAAGTTTAAGGCCCTGAGAGAGCTTGTACAGTTCCACAGGGCCTGTAAGACAGCGCTCTTCCACCAGGTATTTATTAATTAAGATCACAGGCTACAACAGACCTTGAAACATCTGGACCACCTCTAGCACGAACCCAAAATCTGTTTCTATGTACAACATCCAGCTGGAACGGCAGAACAGTAAAACATGACATAAAAACAGATTAAGCAATACCCATCTTATCAAACAAATTGCCATCCAAAGATTAATACAGCACTTGAAATGCTTTGATTTTTATGATTTTATGTCTTTTTATGTCTTTTAATGTACTTTTATATTTTGTGTATATACATAAACATGTAAGCCACCCTGAGCCTTCTCTGGCGGGGAGGGCAGGCTATAAATCAAATAAATAAATAAAATGCAACACCAAATTAACATTGATGATGGCAGAGATAGAGAATAAGATTAAATTTGCAAGACAAAACTTCTTTGAAAATGCTAATAAACCTGGAAAACGGTTGGTGTATATACAACGAAAGGAGAGAGAGAAAATACTTGTTAAAACCTTAAAAGATGAAGATGGAGAAGGAAAGCAAGTTAGGGAAGACCTCAAAAAGATTGTTCAAAACTTTTACAAAAATTATATCAAAAAAATGGATATTGAGCTCACTAAACAAAGAGACTTTTTAAATAAATGGAATAAGATCACTTTAACTGAAGATCAATGAAAGACATTGAATGACCCTATTACTATACAAGAGATTACTGAAGCATTTAAAGCACAAAATAATGGGAAGGCACCAGGACCAGATGACCTCCCAACAGAATATTATTAAAAAATTGAAGATGTCCTATTAGTACCCTTTAAAAATTGGTGGACTCTATATTGGAAGAAATTAATATTCCTGATTCATGGAATGAGGCTGTTATCTCCTAAATTCCAAAAGAAGAACGTGATAAAAAGAAATTAAGAATTGCAGACCAATATCGCTTTTGAATGTGGATTACAAAATTTTGCCTCATTAATGACTACAAGGCTAAAGAAGGTCTTGATGGAGGTAATCCATCAAGACCAGATGGGATTTTTGCCCAAAAGACAGTTAAGAAAGAATGTAAGAATAATTACAGGCATTTTGGAGTATTATGAAGTACACCCAGAAAAGCAATTCACATTAATTTTTTTAGATGCAGAGAAAGCCTTTGATAATGTCAATTGGAGCTTTATGTTGGAACAACTAACAATAAATTGCGGTTCAAATTTTCATAAAATGATAAGAGCAATAATAATAATATTTATTATTCTTATTAATAATATTAATATATTCTTCTCAAAAAGCCAAAGTGATTGTGAGCGGTGAACTGATGGAATCCATTGAAATCGAAAAAGGCACTAGTCGAGGATGTCCACTCTCTCCACTATTATTTATTTTGACTTTGGAACTGCTCAATACACAGATTAGACAAGATGAAGGTATAAGAGGCATAAGAGTGAGAGGCAAGGAATTTAAACTTCAAGCATATGCAGATGAATTTTTTTTTTATTTTGAAACAACCTTTGGACTTAATTAAAAACTTGGAATGGAGACTCAAAGACTTTGGAGAATCTGAGGGTTTGAAAATAAACTAGATGCTAAGCTGAAAATCTGATGCCTCCAACAAAAAAACTGCTTCCCTAGGGCCCCAGATTCCCATGGATCAATTCTCCATTATACCCTATGAAAATCAGACTCCATAGGGAATAATGGGAGTGCCCATCAGACATTTCCTCCTCCCCCACCTACTTTCTGATAACCCTGAAGTGGGGGAGAGGGCTTCCAAAATGGGGGATCCCCTGTCCCCAACTGGGGATTGGCAACCCTACTTTCAATCCACTTCCAATGCACTTTTCAACTGGATTTTGCTGTGTGAACTGGCAAAATCCAGATGGAAAGTGCTTTGAAACTGGATTGAAACTGCATTATTTAATGTGTGTGATTGCAGACTGTCTGTCTACCTTCCTTCCTTCTATTTCTCTTTCTCTCACTCTTTTCTCCCCATCTTTTTCCTACCGTTCTTTCTCTGTCTCTGACCTCTCTTATGGGTCCACTCTGAGATTCAGAGTATAGAGCAGGATATAAATCCAATATCTTCTTTTCATTCTGTTTGTCTATCTTCCTTCCTTCCTTCCTGCCACTTACACATTCATCAGCCCCCCTCCTGAATATTTTTTTAGGGCCTGTTGTATTTCTTCCTACAAATGGCTTTACTGCTAGTCATTATATAGTTCAACAATCTGAGAACCAATAACTCTTAACAGAAAATAACCTGGCCAGGAAAGTGTCAGAGAATCAGAATGATTATTTAACTGTTACTAATTTTTTTTAATATAATAAGAACTCAATGGCATCACTGACCTCTCTCTTAAGGTTCCACAAACAGTCCCAATGCCAATAGGAACTAAACAAACTCAAACAAGTAAGTGTTCTTGAATCCATATTAGTAATGAAGAAAAAACAGATGCTCCCAAAATCCAATCCCTGTCTAATCACGTCCACACTCAGTCTCCTAACATAATAATTAAATTAAAGGATGGAAGGATATCAGTTTGGCAGGGAGATAGTACCAAACTAGGGTTGCCAATCCCCAGGTGGGGGCAGGGGATCCCCTGGTTTGGAGACCCTCCCCCCGCTTCAGGGTCATCAGAAAGCGGGGGGAGGGGAGGGAAATGTCTGCTGGGAACTCTATTATTCCCTATGGAGATTTATTTCCATAGAAAATCATGGAGAATTGATCTGCGGGTATCTGGGGCTCTGGGGGGCTGTTTTTTGAGGTAGAGGCACCAAATTTTCAGTATACCATCTAGTGCCTCTCCCCAAAATACCCTCCAAGTTTCAAAAAGTTTGGACCAGGGGGTCCAATTCTATGAGCCCCAAAAGAAGGTGCCCCTATCCTTCATTATTTCCTATGGAAGGAAGGAATTGAAAAGGTGTGCCGTCCCTTTAAATGTGATGGCCAGAACTCCCTTTGGAGTTCAATTATGCTTGTCACAGCCTTGATCTTGGCTCCACCCCCAAAGTCTCCTGGCTCCACCCCCAAAGTCCCCAGATATTTCTTGAATTGGACTTGGCAACCCTATACCAAACAAATAATGTGCTCACAAGTTAAATCTAGTATGAAACAAAGGAGGGAAGCCAATGAAAGGATATAAACATGCAGGATTAAGATAATGATTGGTGGTAAAGGGTGAATAACAAGCACCATTGTCACTTAATAACCACTGCTACCCACACAAACTGCACTACTGAAAGCATGCTCTATAACCCACTCTAATGAACCATTGATCAAACAGACTAGTAATACCTAAAATCAGGGCCGTTTTGTAGAAAAATAGGTGATGGAGCTCATTAGCATGGCATAACTCCTTAGCTTATGCTGCCCACCCACCAGCCAAAAGCAACCTGACGCAAGAAAGGAGAACCCCGGGCTAGCATGGCCTGCTTGGTCTGGCTAGAGAGCCATCCAGCCCAAGCAGGCCTCACTTGCCTGGGGCTCTCCTTGGCCACTCCCCCCTGCACAATCAAAAGGCCAGCAAGCCACCCACCACCCAGAATCACATAAGAAGTAGAGAAAGGACAGTGTGGGCTTCTCCAGGTGTTAATGAGTGTGCTGGGGGTGTGGCAAGGCTCCTGGTGGTTGGCTGTCTGCCCGCTCTCCTAATCCAGAGATTGTTATGCAGCTGCACCTACTATTCAATGGTGTGGAGAAGCGGGGGCTGTCAGAAAGGTTCAGGGGCTCTGCTCCTATGAGCTCCTGCTGAATTCAAGGCCTGCTTAAAATAATCAGATCACTCTTGAAGACCAGCACTAGCACGCTTCTCTCTCATCAGCAGCAAGAAGTAAAAGCTGAAGCATGATGTGAGGTAGGAATAATTAATTATCCTGCCTGTCTTCACATTGGATGGCTGCATCCTAGCCAGCCAGTATAGACTTGAGCTTCCTTTGAACTGCATTGGGGTAAATTAATCTACAGTTCTAATGGTTGTAAATGCCTCATCCTAACAACATTTGCTGCATTTGGCAAAAGAGAAAAGGGAGGTCCTGAAATCAAGCTTGAAACTTAATAGATAACTATGTTAGAATAATAACCTATCATTTATTTCTAGCCAGGGAATGTTATGCTGCTGAAAGCCAGTTTGGTGTAGTGGTCAAGAGTGGTGGATTCTAATTTGGAGAATGAGGTTTGATCTCCCACTCCTCCACATGCAGCTGCTGGGTGATCTTGGGTCAGTCACAGTTCTCTCAGAGATGTTCTCTCAAGAGCAGTTCTCCAAGAGCTTTCCCAGCCCCACCTACCTCACAGGGTGTCTCTTGTGGGGAGAGGAAGGGAACGAGATTGTAAACTGCTCTAAGATTCCAAGTGAAGGGCAGGGTATAAATCCAAACCTCCTCCTCATGCTTCCCCTCCTCCACCATCTCCTAAACTTTTTTTTTGGGGGGGGGGTTAAAAATTCACCCCTCTGTTCTTGTATGACCTCTCAGCGGAGGTGAGCAGGGATTAGGGATGGACATGAACTGCATTCTTGCAGTTTGGTTCATGATTCACGGTTGATCCATGAACCAAACCACGAACTGATATGCTGGTTTGCAACCAAACTGGTCTGTATCAGTCCATGAACCATTTAAAGTTTAAACCCCTGCTTTCTGTTCCTTGTGGCTTTTTGTGACAAGCACAAAGCAACAAAGCAAGGGTTTCCAAGCTGTGGTCACCATTGCTCAGCTGACTGGAAATATTTGCTTTCTATTTCCCATGGCTTTTCATGGGGAGCAGAAAGCAAGAGTTTAAATAACTTTGATAGAATTTAAATGGATCTGAGCTCCCCACCACTCACCTGTTTTTTTGCTCTTCATTAACCTCTCCATGAACTGCCATGGACTGCATCAAAATTCATGGAATTTTGTAGTGGTTTGTGGTCGTTCTTCATTTTGTGAACCAAAAACCAGCCAAAATTTATGATGAACTTTAATTCAAACAAGGATGAGCAAATGTTCCTGACTTTCTTTCTTTACCTATTTTGTTTCTGTCTTCACTTTTCACCACTGATTTCTTCATCTTGTATCACTTTTAAATATAATGTATATGGTATGTACACATCCAATGCACATAATTTATCAATATAATATACTCTAACATGTAATGATGATTCACTAATACACAAATCACATTAAAATGTGTACATTTTATGGGGAAAATTCAGTATGAGGAAACAGACAGTGACATTAAAATAAATAACCACATATTTGATCTGCACAAAATAAAACAGATTTCTAGATCAAAAATGCAACCATGAGAAATTTGAAATAATTCCTATTTATGTAATCGCAGCCTCCCACTAGTAAAGACTAGAACAACTGAGTATGGCAGATAAATTAAAAGGAACATCACTGAGGTTGTTAGCATGATACTAGTCAAAGGGCCTGCTATGATGTGGCCCATGGGGTTGTGAAGAGTCGGACTTGACTGTATGACTGAACAACAACTGTCTAAGATTTCATAAAGTCCAGCAATTGTGTGAAAGTTATGTCACAGTTTTGTGCAAAGCTAGCAAAATTGCGAGTCTATCTTTAGGTTTTTCATAGAGGCATGAAGTTCATGGGAATATTCTACACAGGAACAGGCTTACATGAATTTCTGCTCATTATTACTGAGAGTTTCATACTTCTTGCCTCAGCATTTTGTGAGTCCTCTCCCCTCTTAAAATTATATATAACTATCTTTTTGTGTATTGTCAGAAAGTGGTATTGTGGGACCAATATTCTGTCATTCTATCAAGAACAGTAGAATGCTGTAAGGAATTAAACAGCATTTTAAATATTGCTCATCTTTTTTCAGTTTACCCAGCCAACTGGGAGAAAACAGAGATGTGATTGGAAATGTGTGGAAAAGATATTGCCTACATTTCCAAGAATGGCTTGGAAATATGACAAAACTGAGGGTTTTTTTCTTTTGCTAGTCAGCCAAACCTTTGAGGAGTGTATCATTAAAATTATTCTTTATTTCCAAATAAAATTTAGCTTAGTAACCTATATTGTCCTTGCTTTAAATATTCTAAATGTTAATGTGCACCGTCGCTCCAAAGCTAGCCCAATAGGCAAACAAAGGTTTGGTTGCTCAGAAGCAGAGCTCATACGCTGCATGGAGAACATTACAGGTTCAATCTTTGGTATGTCTGTTTTGAAGGATCTCAGCTATCGAGTGCTGGAAAAGATTTTTCTTGGCCTTATATCTTGGAAAGCTGTTGCCCATTGGAGTAGATATAATGATTCAGTTTGACAAATCATCTCTCTTGATAGAAGAAAGGTTCATGTTATTATATATGGGTGGAGGATATCTGATTCAGTCTTTGTCACTTAGATCACATCCATCTTTATGTGTAGGAAATATTGACTAGATATAACTAGTCCCTAAATTCTGTTATAAAAACTTCCATATGGTTGACTGTGGTTATTATTTACCTGGGCTACAGACAGCCAACCTGAACCCCCAAACAAGGCTCAGCTCTGCTTCCTTCTTCCCAGAAAGCATTTATAGACTATGTATGCTTTTATTATCACTAAGTAAAATCTTTATCTGTCTGTATCCCCACCATATAATCTCTATACCCCTCCCAATTTTGAACCTCTGGTTTTCTTCCCATTGTTCTTTATGTAAAATGTCAGACATATTGCTTTGTTCCATCTGTTACACAAACTGTCTCTGTACACAAGAAATTTGAAATAATTCCTATTTATGTAATCGCAGCCTCCCACTAGTAAAGACTAGAACAACTGAGTATGGCAGATAAATTAAAAGGAACATCACTGAGGTTGTTAGCATGATACTAGTCAAAGGGCTTGCTATGATGTGGCCCATAGGGTTGTGAAGAGTCGGACTTGACTGTATGACTGAACAACAACTGTCTAAGATTTCATAAAGTCCAGCAATTGTGTGAAAGTTATGTCACAGTTTTGTGAAAAGCTACCAAAATGTCTGCCAGAGTCTCGAGGCGGCAGGAGGAAGGTGGCGGGCCTAGCTTGCCTGGGAAATTATAGATGTTTGTATGCAAATGCTAGAAGTGTTCAAAGTAAAATTGGTGAATTGGAATGTTTAGTGTTGGGAGAAAACATAGACATTGTGGGAATTTCAGAAACTTGGTGGAATGAGGAGAATCAGTGGGACACAGTAATTCCTGGATATAAGTTATATCAGAAGGATAGGGAGGGAAGGGTTGGAGGTGGGGTGGCTCTGTATGTCAGAGAGTATATACGGTCCAGTAAGACTTAGGCCAGAGAATTAGATTCCCTTCTAGAAATGCTTTGGGTTGAAATAGAGGGTCCAAAAGGAAATCTAACTATGGGAGTTTGTTATCGCCCACCAAATCAAAAGAAAGAGGACGATTATAATATGAAGGAAGGCTTAAAGATAGCAGCTAAAAGTAAAAACTGTGTTGTAATAGGTGATTTTAACTACCTGCAGATTGATTGGGTCAATATGTGTTCTGGTCGAGAGAAAGAGATTGAGTTTCTTGATGCTCTCAATGACTGTGCTATGGAACAGATGGTCTCAAAACCTACCAGGGGTGGGGCGATCCTGGATTTGGTCCTAAGTAATGCCCAAGACTTGGTGAGAGATGTAAAAGTGATTGTGCCACTTGGGAGCAGTGACCAAAATGTTATTGATTTCACCGTTTGTATAAATAGGGAGTTGCCCAAAAAGACCGCCACAACCACGTTTAACTTTAAAAGGGGTAAATTCACTGAGATGAGGAGGCATGTGAGGAGGAAACTGAAAGGAAAGAAAAATACGGTCAAAACCCTTGGAGAAGCTTGTGGAGACTATTTAAAACTATAATCCTAGAAGCTCAGATAAAATACATACCATAAGTTAGGAAAGGCACAAACAGGCATAAGAAAAGGCCTGCATGGTTAACAAACAAAGTAATGGAAGCTGTAAAAGGTAAGAAGGACTCCTTTAACTGGTGGAAAACCAGTCCAAGTGAGATTAGTAAAAGGGAACACAGGCTGTGGCAAATCAAATGCAACACTGTGATCAGGCAGGCAAAAAAAAGACTATGAGGAGCATATTGCAAAAAACATAAAGACCAACAATAAAAATTTCTTCAAATATATTAGAAGTAGGAAACCAGCCAGGGAGGCAGTGGGGCCCTTGGATGACCATGGGGTAAAAGGATTACTGAAGGAGGATAGGGAAATGGTTGAGAAGCTAAATGAATTTTTTGCCTCCGTCTTCACTGTGGAAGATGAGAACTTTTTGCCCGCCCCAGAACCACTAATTTTGGAAGGGGTGTTGAAAAACCTGAGTCAGATTGAGGTGACAAAACAGGAGGTCCTACAACTGATGGACGAAGTAAAAACTAATAAGTCATCGGGTCCGGATGGCATACATCCAAGATTTCTGAAAGAACTCCAAGTTGAACTTGTGGATCTTCTAACAAAAATCTGTAATCTTTCATTGAAATCTGCCTCCGTTCCTGAGGACTGGAAGGTAGCAAATGTCACCCCCATCTTTAAAAAGGGTTCCAGAGGAGATCCGGGATATTACAGGCCATTCAGTCTGACTTCAATACCGGGAAAGTTGGTAGAAAGCACTATCAAGGACAAAATGAGTAGGCACATTGATGGACATGGGTTATTGAAGAAGACTCAGCATGGGTTCTGTAAGGGAAGATCTTGCCTCACTAACCTGTTACATTTCTTTGAGGGGGTGAACAAACATGTGGACAAAGGAGACCCAATAGATGTTGTTTACCTTGACTTCCAGAAAGCTTTTGATAAAGTTCCTCATCAAAGGCTCCTTAAAAAGCTTGAGAGTCATGGAGTAAAAGGACAGGTCCTCTTGTGGATCAAAAACTGGCTGAGTAATAGGAAGCAGAGAGTGAGTATAAATGGGCAGTCTTCGCAGTGGAGGACAGTAAGCAGTGGGGTGCCGCAGGGCTCGGTACTGGGTCCCATGTGCTTTAACTTGTTCATAAATTATTTAGAGTAGGGATTAAGCAGTGAAGTAGCCAAGTTTGTGGATGACACTAAATTGTTCAGGGTGGTGAGAACCAGAGAGGATTGTGAGGAACTCCAAAGGGATCTGTTGAGGCTGGGTGAGTGGGTGTCAACGTGGCAGATGCGGTTCAATGTGGCCAAATGCAAAGTAATGCACATTGGGGCCAAGAATCCCAGCTACAAATACAAGTTGATGGGGTGTGAACTGGCAGAGGCTGACCAAGAGAGAGATCTTGGGGTTGTGGTAGATAACTCACTGAAAATGTCAAGACAGTTTGCGTTTGCAATAAAAAAGGCCAACTCCATGCTGGGAATTATTAGGAAGGGAATTGAAAACAAATCAGCCAGTATAATAATGCCGCTGTATAAATTGATGGTGCGGTTTCATTTGGAGTACTGTGTGCAGTTCTGGTCACCGCACCTCGAAAAGGATATTATAGCATTGGAGAAAGTCCAGAAAAGGGCAACTAGAATGATTAAAGGGCTGGAACACTTTCCCTATGAAGAAAGGTTGAACGCTCGGGGTTCTTTAGCTTGGAGAAACGTCAACTACGGGGTGACATGATAGAGGTTTACAAGATAATGCATGGGATGGAGAAAGTAGAGAAAGAAGTACTTTTCTCCCTTTCTCACAATACAAGAACTCGTGGGCATTCAATGAAATTGCTGAGCAGACAGGTTAAAACGGATAAAAGGAAGTACTTCACCCAAAGGGTGATTAACATGTGCAATTCACTGCCACAGGAGGTGGTGGCGGCCACAAGCATAGCCACCCTCAAGAGAGGTTTAGATAAAAATATGGAGCAGAGGTCCATCAGTGGCTATTAGCCACAGTGTGTGTGTGTGTGTATATATATATATATATTTAAATTTTTTGCCACTGTGTGACACAGAGTGTTGGACTGGATGGGCCATTGGCCTGATCTAACATGGCTTCTCTTAAGTTCTTAAGACTTTTCTAAAATGCGCCTAAATTGGTCTCTATATTTTTTGGACCCATTTGTACAAATGGGTCAAACTGTCACTATTATATGTAAAGAGACAGCTTATAGCACGTGCTGCAGAACAGAAAGTAGATCTAGAGGCTTAGATGATCTACCTGATAGCAGGTGGCTGGCTGCCAGAAGGATTGCATCAGCCAGCAGAGTCAGCATGACACAGCAAGTTGCTGATTGGCTGTCCAATGTATAAATGTACAGAGTAACTGTGGTGATTGTGGGTTAATGGAGTTGGAGTGCAGCGGAGCATATTGTCAGTCAGGAGAGTGAGTGGTGTTGTAAATAAATGTATATAGTGGTTTTACAGCTACTGTGTACAGCCTTCATTCTTGTGTCGCTAAGAATCACCCTCTCGTACTCTAAGCGCATCGACACAAACTTGGTATCATGTTCACAGAAACGGAAGCAGTCAAAGAATGTTTTTATAATATGCTTTTATTTAGAATAACAGGGATAGGATAAAAACAAGTAGAGAACATTAAAAACAAAGGAAGCATTATATTATATTAGAACATCATATGCACCCAGAGGAAACTAGTACACAATCTAGTCCTATGCAAAGATAGCATGATGTGAGGAGACTGCTGCCTGAATGGGGAAATGGGAGAATATGCTTTGCATGTACAATGAGATGAGAAGAGGTATGTGCATCCATTAGACACAGTGCCACAATACTTTTTAGGGGTGCACAAAAATGTTTTAATTTATTTTAAAATCAGAAGGGGGAAAATGAACATTTAGTTTTTAAAATGTTTTTTTCTCACCAGAAAAAAAAATGAAATTTTAGGGCCCATGAAAATCTACTAAATTTTACCTAAAATAGAAAAAAAAATGAAATGCTGAGGTATTTAAAGTTATATCAAAATAATTTTTAATATTGATATTTTTATGGTTGGAGGGGCCTACAAAGGCAAAAATGTCTAAGACCCATGAAACTCACAATGCGGCCCTGGGTGGTGTGGATTAGGATTTCTGAAAGATTGTGGGGGGGATGATGGTCCTTGAGTAAGACAGAGTCATTGGCTGCTCTAAATTGATCTCTGAGTCCGAGACCAACTGAATCAAAATTACTGAATTGTTTAGGGTGGTAAGAACCAGAGAGGATTGTGAGGCACTCCAAAGGGATCTGTTGACGCTGGGTGAGTGGGCATCAACATGGCAAATGAAGTTCAATGTGGCCAAGTGCAAAGTAATGCACACTGGGGCCAAAAATCTCAGCTACAAATACAAGTTGATGGGGTGTGAACTGGCAGAGACTGACCAAGATAGAGAATTTGGGGTCATTGTAGATAACTCACTGAAAATGTCAAAACAATGTGTGATTGCAATAAAAAAAGACCAACCCCATTCTAGGAATTGTTAGGAAGGGAATTGAAAACAAATCAGCCAGTATCATAATGCCCCTGTATAAATCGATGGTGCGGCCTCATTTGGAATACTGTGTACAATTCTGGTCACCGCATCTCAAAAAGGATATTATAGCATTGAAAAAAAAGTTCAGAAAAGGGCAACTAGAATGATTAAAGGTTTGGAACACTTTCCCTATGAAGAAAGGTTAAAACGCTTGGGGCTCTTTAGCTTGGAGAAACATTGACTGCGGGGTGACATGATAGAGGTTTACAAGATTATGCATGGGATGGTGAAAGTAGAGAAAGAAGTACTTTTCTCCCTTTCTCACAATACAAGAACTCGTGGGCATTCAATGAAATTGCTGAGCATTTGGGTTAGAACTGATAAAAGGAAGTACTTCTTCACCCAAAGGGTGATTCACATGTGCAATTCACTGCCACAGGAGGTGGTGGTGGCTACAAGTATTGCCAACTTCAAGAGGGGTTTGAATAAAAATATGGAGCAGAGGTCCATCAGTGGCTATTAGCCACAGCATATTATTGGAACTGTGTGGGGCAGTGATGCTCTGTATTCTTGGTGCTTGTGGGGGCGGGACAAAGTGGAAAGGCTTCTAGCCCCACTTGTGAACCTCCTTTTTTTTGGCCACTGTGTGACACAGTGTTGGACTGGATGGGCCATTGGCCTGATCCAACATGGCTTCTCTTATGTTCTTATGAATCAAAATTACTAAGCAGAAGAATGCCTTTTATATATTTTTTGTCTATTGAACCATTTGTATTTGAATTTCAGACAGAAAAATCCAGTTTTTGCTGATACTACAAGAAGCTGCTGAGAAGCTGGCAGGATATGTGGAGAACTTGATTGCAGGTTCAAGGAAGGGATAGGGGGAGGTGCTGGAAGGAGTGAACACACACAAACCATTTGGAGAAACATGGCCACAGATTATTTATTTATTACTACAGACAAAAGAGCACTGGATCAGCATAGGGATCAGGTATCCCACCTACTTCCCAATGAAGCCATTCTCCAGCCCACCAGCTAAGGGATTGACTGTGGAGTGGAAGGACATATGTGAGCACTGGCCTTTTTGTGGTCCCCCTGCCACCTGAAGCCTGCAACTGAGTGGCTCCATGCCCTAGGGCCCCTTATGGAGGACCCAAAATGGGAAAGGTGTGCACCCATCCCAGTGCTCAAACCACCAAACAGCAGGGACACACTCCCACCACTGCTCCTAAGTAGCCAACCCAGCATAGCAACCCAGATTCTGTGCAACCAAATGTCCATCCCCCACTCTGAGAGGTGCACCACATCACCCTGAAATAAAGCAGGCTGCCAAAATGAAATGCCTGAGTATGTGATAAGCTTCCCATCCAGAACCCTAACTGCTTCAGATATAGCCTTGCACACTTTTCTCTTAGCCAAGTACATCCTATTCAGTGCCAATGCCCCCCTTCAGACTTGACAATCAAGCAAAGCCAACCACATCAATGTTGCACCAGGAAGTCAACAATCCAGTGGGAATTCATTTGCATATTAGGTCACACCCCCTGGCACCAAGCCAGCTGGAACTACATTCCTATGCATTCCTGCTCAAAAAAAGCCCTGTGTATACTTACTAGTAGAGGATTTTTTAGGTCTAAAATAACAAGTGGGACGATATGAATTTCTCTTGGAAATGTCTTCATGAATCCTGCTGAAAGAATACTGGCCAAGGTAGACCACTGGTCTTAGCTGGAAGAACTGTTTATACTCTTTTCATCTTGGATGCTAGGCTGAAAATTCAAATATTCAGACAACAGCTCACCTGGATTCCAACCATTGCAAAGGATAAATTGCTTGTTCATGAATCTAAATTGCAGAGAAAATCGGAGTGCTACAAGCAGTTCTTTTCTTAAAATTGAATGATGATGCTAGATATCTGTTATTCAAAGTATTAAAATCACTCAGATGTAAAATTGCAGGTGCGGTGTCAAGTACTCTATGTTATTTCCACTTCTTTATTCAGATGAAAAATACAAAATCCTCTGGGCATCTCTAGATCTGCATCAAGGTTTTTACTTCTTTCTCTCTTCTTTCTCTGGTCTGCAACTAGCATTTTCTTTTTTAAAGAATGTGACAAGGATATTTGGCTGGGACCCCATGAAAGTGTGCTATTCAGGGGGCTCCTGTTGCTGGAGTCTGCTTATTTACATGTATTCTATTCTACGCCATATGTGCTTTAAAACCTTGTGTTGGATGTTTCAGTGCAATAGCTGCCTACAGCTAGTTTCTTAGATGTTAGTCTGTTCTTAGGGTAGATTCATTTTTATTTGTAGCTGACTACCATTTATTTTCAATAGCCTCCTCCCATGCATTTGTTCATTCAGAACTGAGTTTATGAGAGTGATGAGTACCTGATCCAGTTATCACAGACACTAAAGGCCCAGCCATCACTCATGTCCAAGGACATACTTATATTTGGTATTATATCTTGTATTAAGCCATTTGCTCTTTGGGACATTTTCTTGAGCCATATAAAAGACATATGCCTAGTTTCCTTACTGCTAAAATAAACTACCACCTTTACTTGCTAATGCAAGTAAAACATCTGCCTCAGTTCAGTTGAGACCTTTATTGGCATAAAAGCAATAATGATTCACAATCAAAAGTAGGTACAAAGGTCTGAAGTATAATAAGAACAATACATAAAGCAATCAATTAAAATGGCAGCCAATAATACTAATCAAGAGTAGACACCCTGCAATTAAAATACAGTAGTATGTTTTAATTTTATAGGCTTCTGCTAAGAAATTCGCAACACATGTAGTAATGTGGGGATTAACATTTTATTTTTATTTTATTTATTTACTTTAAATTTGTATGCCGCCCACTCCATATATGGACTCTGGGCGGCTCACAGTCAATATTTTATGATTATAACAATACTTTATGATTATAAAATCAACACATATAAACAATTTATAATTTAAAACTTAAAAATGGTGTTATAAAATTTATTTCAAAGGCGGTCCAGCTTTGTTTTAGCTCTTAATTCTCTGTATAGTTCTATTAGGTGTCATATAGGTAGAGGATAGTATTTAATGGCAAAGTAGTGGCAGCTCCTCATACGTTAGTTACTGTAGGCCTGCTGAAAAAGATCAGTTTTACAGGCCCTGCGGAATTGGGAGAGATCCTGCAGGGCTCTCGTGGCCTGTGGAAGTGCGTTCCATAAATTAGGGGCTGCCACCAAGAAGGCCCTTGCCTGTGTAGAGCCTCCCTTGGTCCAGGGATGGATAACAGATGTTGGCTTCCTGAATGCAGTGCTCTCTGGGGTATATATGGGGAAAGGCGGTCCCTTAGATAGACAGGTCCTTGGCCATATAGGGCTTTAAAGGTCAATACCAACACTTTGAAGCAGATTCGCTACACTATAGGCAGCCAGTGCAGCTCTCTCAGCACTGGTTGAATGTGCTCCCATCGAGGGAGCCCCATTAACAACCGCGCTGCAGTGTTCTGCACTAGCTGCAGTTTCCGAGTTGGGGTCAAAGGTAGCCCTATGTAGAGGGCATTACAGTAGTCTATCCTTAAGGTGACCGTAGCATGGATCACCATTGCTAAATTGCGGTGCTCTAGGAAAGGGGCCAACTACTGTGCCCGCTGCAGATAAAAAAGGTAGACTTGGCAGTGGCTGCCACCTGGGCCTCCATAGTCAGAGAGGGCTCCAGAAGCACTCCCAGACTCCTGACATTAGGGGCTTGTATCAACAGCACCCCATCAAAGGCCAGCAAGGGAATCTCCTTTCCTGGGCAACCAAGGTCATGGTGTTGATTTTCCTTCTTGAGTGAACCACTTTGTACAATCATGGATTTAAATGAGAAGCATTTGAGCAGTTTTATAACTGCACCGGGCAGCTTAATTGTTGGACAGGTAACTGCTGTTGGCCCATGTTCACAATGTAATTGATTTCTGAGCTTTCATTTATACTGGGTTCATTATGGGTGGGTCAGTCAAAAACATGTCATTTAAAATCAAACACAGTTTGAATGTCAATAGCACTTATAGGTGGAAATCACTTACCACAGTAGCCCAGTTTGCACATCTCTGGTGATGCTTTCCTATTGGTATATATTTACTCATGAGAAACCACCCTTTCCCTGTAAAGCTGAACTGCCTGACCACTTTCCTGATAGGTGGGTGTTGGAAAGATGTCTTCTAAGTCCCCTTTTTGGCTCTGATGATTGATCGACCTGACCAAAGATGGCGCTGAGGCAATACATGATGAACAATGCAGGACTATAGTATCTCCTATCCAGCCATAAATCAGCAACACCTCTCCAAATCCAAGGGGGCTAAAAGGGCCATCATCAGTGTCCATTCTGCAAAATGTGGCATGTTAAGGGAATGCCTTCAGACATCTGGCTGGTGGTGAATGGCCCTATAATAGCTCACTGTCTAATGATATTCTGGGAGACAGTCCTGAGGCATGTTGAAAAATGAGGGGATGAGCTGAGTTACAGGACTGCTGTCAGGTTCTCATGGTTCCCAGAGTAACTGTTTAGATAATCTGTTAAGCCTTCTGGATTGTGCTCCTCAGTGAAAAGGAGAAGGCAGTGGCTGCCACCTGGGCCTCCATAGTCAGAGAGGGCTCCAGAAGCACTCCCAGACTCCTGACCTTAGGGGCTTGTATCAACAGCACCCCATCAAAGGCCAGCAAGGGAATCTCCTTTCGTGGACCACTGCAACTCCGTCTTCATTGGATTGAACTTCAGTTGACTCACGGCTTGTAATGCCAGGTCTAAGTTATCCAAGGCAGAGCCGGATACATCAACAAATAGAGCTGGGTGTCATCCGCATATTGATGACATTCCAGCCGGTACCTCCTGACAATCTGGGCAAGGGAGTGCATATAGATGTTAAATAACATCGGGGATAGAACCACCCATTGCGGTACACCACATATAAGTGGGTATCTCTGGGATGATTCCTCCCCTATCACTGCCCTTTGTCTCCAACTTTGGAGGAAAGAGGCCAACCATTGTAGGGCGGAGCCCCAAATCCCCATGTCAGTGAGGTGGCTAGTCAGTAGCTGATGGTCAACCGTATCAAATGCGGCTGACAGATCTAATAACAACAGCATGGCTGAGCTGCCTTGATCCAGATGCTGCAGAAGGTGATCTATGAGGGCAACCAGAACTGTCTCTGTCCCATGACCCAGACAGAAGCCAGATTGAAACTCATCAGCGCCAAAGTGTTATCCAGGAAACCCTGTAACTGAGCTGCTACAGCCTGCTCTATGATCTTACCCCAAAAGGGTAGGTTTGACAACAGCTGATAGTTCGCCAATTTGGCCGGGTCGGCGGATGGTTTTTTTAAGAGGGGGCGGACCACAGCCTCTTTAAGGGGCATGGGAAGGATCCCTTCACAGAGGGAACTGTTGAATTGTTGATAATCATCTGCAATGGTTCATGTCGCCTGGCTGGCTTTTGCCAGCCAAGATGGGCACGGATCCAACCCACAGGTGGTAGGGTGTACAGTAACAAGGGACCTTCTGGCTTCCTTCAGGCTGAGTGGAGTGATGGAATCCAAAAAGCATCTTCTAAAAAGTAGGTTAGAGTTTTCCTTTTAGTAAATACATTGTATTGGAGATATTCAGCTAAAAATTGTCTACGTTGTGAGACCAAGAAAGGACATTCTAAAATAATACGGGATATTGAATCAAGGACTCCTAATTCACATGGACATAATCTATTTTGGACAGGTATCTGTCTAACCTACCAAAGAGAACTGTTGATGGGAAGGCATTTAAATGTGCCAGAGTAAAAGTCCAAGATGTAATGGGGAATCTAAAGTAACAAAATAATGGGGTATCTTCCCATGTCTTTGGAGTATACCTAGATTGGCTGCAGAGCAAACAAGGGGATGAGAGGGGAAAATTTTTTGGTATTCGTGATCTATAAACCTTAGTTGGATTGTTCTTAAAATATATAGTTCATCACATAAGAAGAGTGTCCACCTCAATACCAAGTTTTTGTAGTTCATGGGAAATGTAGAGAGCCAAGTAATGCTGTGCCTGTCTTTCATCAGGTAGTATAGTAAACTTCCTGAATCCATTCTGAAATGAATTTTTAACCAGAACTTAAAAGCCGTAATCCAGGCTCTGGTTTCTAGAAGATGTAAACCTAGCTCTGCACAAATGGATGAGTAGGGGACACACTTGGGAGCACCTAAAATCTGACAGAAGAATAATGATTGCACATTCTTCGCGCAGGGACTAAAGGCTCCAATCCACAAAAGTATTCCATATAGCAACTGAGGAAGGATTTTGGCATTGGAAATTTTCAGAGTTGATGGAATGAACTGGTTACCTCCTAAAAAATAGAACTTTTTAATTTGTGCCAGAGAACATTTTACTAAACTTACAGATTTATTACAATGCGTTGGCCATCTAAGGTTGTAGTTAAAGGTAATTCCCAGATACTTGTAAGCCTTCACTTGTTTGATTTCTTCTGTACCAATGCACCATTTAAATAGGTGCCAGCTCTTTGAAAAGACCAGAATTTTTGATTTTTCATAATTAGTTACCAGTCGATTCAATCTACAGTATTGGTGAAAGGCTTTCAGGTATTTTTGGAGGCCAATTCTGGTACATGAAAGAATAATGGTGTCATCAGCATATAGCAGTAAAGACACTGCTAATTGTTCTAAGAAGGGAGGGTGGCCATTCACAGTGGACATATGTTAGTTCAAGTCATTCAGAAACAGATTAAAGAGTTAAAGGGCAAGAACACATCCCTTTACTCATTTAGTAATTGGGAAACTGGAAGAGAGTTGACCATCAGGGGATACTTTAATAACACCTGAGGTAGCATCATGTAGTTTCTTGATTAAGAAAAGTAGGCATGGTTCCATCCCCAGGATTTTAAGTTTTTCCCATAACAGATCTCTGGTGACTGAGTCGAAAGTGCCCTTTAAATCAATAAAGTCTGCATGGAATTTCCCTCTTTTAGGCTTCAGATATTTATCTGCCAAGAAGGCAAAGGTGGAATAATGATCAACTGTAGATTTCCTTTTGAGGAAACCAATTTGTTCCAGACCAATTATCTTCTCTTTGGTTAACCAATTTAATAGATGATGTTCAAGATGTTTAGAATACAGTTTACATGAGATGGAAAATAGACTGATTGGGCAATAGTTTCCAGGGGAAGCTGAATTACCTTTTTTGTATATTGGGCATATTAATGATCTTAACCATGACTCAGGGATGTTTCCATTATAGTCAATAAGTGTAAATAGGTTTGCCTGTGGAATAGCCCACCAGTCCACATACTTCTTAAAGAGTTCAGCTGGAATCCCATCCAGACCAGGGACCTTGCCAGTCTTCAATTCAGAGATTAAATCAGTTATTTTCTCGGAACTCACAGGAGGCCATTCTGAATTGGTTGAAAAGGTAAATTCTTCTCTGCGCTCTATTGAGATATCTTGGTCATTAAATATTTCAAAATAATAATCAACCCATATTTGAGGAGTAGGTGTAATCACAACTGGGGCTGAATCATTTTTCAAGTAACCAGAGACTATTTGCCAGAATAGTTTACAGTCTTTGGTTTTAATTGTATTCAGCAAATGGTCCCATTTTGTTTATAAAACTGGGTCTTTTTTCTGGTGATAAAGATATGATATATCTCCTTGTGTGCAGAAAAAAAATTTAGGCTGCAGGAATTATTGTCTTGCCTAAAAGTTCTAAATGAGTCCCTGAGAAGCTTTTTTCCATAATCCTGCATTCTGAGTCAAACCATTGATTACAGGTGGGATTAGGAGTACAAATTGGTTTGGTTAAAGAGTTATAGGAAGCAATTATCTGAGCATAGGCTAGGTTGGCCTCCTCCATAGAACAGGTTTTGGCAATAATTGTTCTAAACTCCAACATTATGTCTGATCGAAATAAGCAGAGTAACTCTTTGTCAGTTTGGGTGGTCCATTTGATTCTTTTAACAGAGCTCTGGGAAACACTATCAGGGGATAGAGGTACTGGCATATGAGTTATAAGAGAGTTCCCATGACAACAGGAGGGGCAAATGGTCATTCTCAGAGCAGATTTCAATGGAGAAAGAGCTAACTAGTGGGCGTAGATCTGAGGAACAAAGGCAATAATCAATAACACTACTACCTCTTGTTGAGGAGTAGGTAAATTCATTTGCATTTGGAAAACTGGGTGACCCATAAGTAATACAAAATTACATAAATTGTAAACCCACATTATTGCATAATGTATCTTTAGAAATTCATATGTCAGCAAGAGGTAGGGGTAAGTGATCAAACCCTTCAAAGCCTAAAGGGGAAATAAGATTTTGGTTACTTGGTCCTATCCGTGCATTCATATCACCCATTATAAGAAGTGGGGTACATGGGAAATGTTTAAGCAAAGAAATAATAAAATCAGATAATATGTTCCAATTACTCGAAAGCATTAAATCGTCCTCAGATGGAGGAAGATAGACATTGACCAGAATCAGCATAGAGTTGGTTAAGTGAATTAATAGAGTTTGTACTGGGAGAGGGGAAAAGTCAAGTTATATGTTGGAACATATATTTGTTTTAACCATAATTGTTAGTCCAGCTTTAAATCTGCCCCTGGAAGCATTTCTATGTGCAGCAAGGTTGAATGGAAGAAATCCAGGAATATTGATTTCTAATTCCGACCAAGTTTCTTGAAGTAAAATACAATCATAATGGATAAGGAAATCAATAAAATCAGGATCACACGATTTATTCATCCAGCCAGCAATATTTCAAGATATGAGGTGAAGATCTCTAGTTGGAGGCTTTTCAGACAGTCAGTTCAGCTCTGTAATTTGGTCTTGCAGTTTTTGAGAGTCTTGATATATACTAGGGGTGTGCATTTAGTTCGGCCGAGTAGAATCAACCACTGAATCACCCCTGATTCAGCTGTATACAGAATCGCATACAGCTGAATCCAATTGGAGCCCATTATGCGGGAGCTGAGTATGGCTCCCCTTATACTTCTGTATAGATATTCAGAAGTATACGGAAATCCATGGAGAGGGCAGGAAAGGGGCTTTTGCAGCCTCAGGGGAGCTGCTTGCCTCCTTTCCTGCCTTTGGTAGCCTTTTCCCGCCTCTCCCATAGCCTCCCTGGGATCAGGGAGGGGGAAGGGGAGCCCCAGCAGCCAATCCAAAGCATGCATTTGCAAAATGCATTGCAAATGCATGCTTTGCAGGGCTGTTGTGTAGCTGAGCCCCCAGCCATCAGCAACATTATTGTTCTTTTAATCTTTTGCTTACTTGGGTATCCAAGTAAGCACTGTTGTCTGGCCAATCACAGAGCAGTGCTATTTTTTGAAACTGCTCTCTGTAGGGCCAGAGAACCTTTTTAAGGAGTCTGCCTGGCTGGACTCCTCCATTGCTGCTGTGTTGGTGTGTGTTGGTGTGAGAGAGAGATTGTGCTGTGCTGGCCCTTGGCCTCAGCTGCTGCTGCTCTCTCTCAGCCTTACCAGACTTGCCTGGAGTAGAGAAGACATCTAAGGTAAGACAGTCTTGGGGTTCTTGTTTTTATTTTAGTTGGTAAAAGGACTTTTTAAGACTCAGAGTCTCTTTACTTATCCAGATTTGGGTGGTGGGTAGCTTATCTGGGGTTAGGGGGTTCTGCTGGGGGAGGGGGCCTGGGGTGGGGGGGTTTGCCAATTTGCCCATATCTTACTTTAGTGAGAGGACTTTTAAAAGTGCAGTGTCCTTTTACTTTTCCTGATTTGGGTGGCTTGGATTTCTCGGGGTTAGGGTGAAGGGTTTTTTTGGAAGGGAGGGGTTGGTAAAGTTCCTGTATTGTTAAAAGTTATTTTTTTTACTGTTTTAAAAGGATTCTGTGTTTGATTTGTTGCTGCTGTGTTGTGCTGCTGTTGTTCCTTTTCTCTTCTGGTTCTTGGGGGGGCTGTTTGGCCTAATTTTCATTGTTTAAAGGCCACTTTTTAAACAATTGAGTTTCTTGGCCTTCTCCTGTTGTCCCTTTTCCTGGTTCTGGTTTTTTTTTGGGGGGGGGGAGCTGGCACCTGGGTAAGAGACCCAAAACCAGCAGGCTTGTTGTGCTTGGCCAGTTCTCCCCATGTTGTTTGGGGCAGGGCTGGAGAGCTGGCATCTCTAGATTGTGTGTTCTGTGGCAGGGAAGCTGGCACCTGGGTGAGAGACCCAGAACCAGCAGGCTTGTTGTGCTTGGCCAGTTCTCCCCATGTTGTTTGGGGCAGGGCTGGAGAGCTGGCATCTGTGGATTGTGTGTTCTGTGGCAGGGAAGCTGGCACCTGGGTGAGAGACCCAGGACCAACAGGCTTGTTGTGCTTGGCCAGCTCTCCCCGTGTTGTTTGGGGCAGGGCTGGAGAGCTGGCATCTGTGGATTGTGTGTTTTGTGGCAGGGAAGCTGGTACCTGGGTGAGAGACCCAGAGCCAGCATGCTTGTTGTGCTTGGCCAGCTCTCCCCGCGTTCTTTGGGGCAGGGCTGGAGAGCTGGCATCTGGGTTTGCTGCAGACACGTCTGCTGAGCAGACCTTGAGCAGATTGTGTTTTGTGTGGCAGGGTTCATAGAGTAGATAGATGTATATAGTGCATTTGGGTCTTATAGAGATTCTCTGGTGTGAAGTTAGGTTTGGCTTCGGGTGCCTCAGGAATTGGACCCCCTGGCCCAATCTTTTTGGGACTTGGGGGGTTTGAAGGGGAGAGTCCCCTGCAAATTTGGGGGCTCTCCCTCAAACCCCCTCCCCTCCAGGCGGCTTCAAATATACCCTATTTGCCATTGATTTCAATGGCCCATAGGGTATAATGGGACCGTATATTCTGAAATAGCTGCGCATCTACCGTATATGCAGCTATTCCAACTATGGAATTCAGAAATATACGGGATTCCATATTTTTTCCCCGTATATTTCTGAATCCGTGTACTACCGAATTTTTTTTCCACATCCCTAATATATACACCCATTGGTAGATGGAAAGCTAGATGGTGTAGAATTAGAAGCCAAATTGTCAGAGGTAAAATTAGTCTGAAGAGATTGGTTGGAAATTATAGGAGTACATGTTTGTTGTTGTAAATCTGAATTTCTTTGTAAGGTGTCCTGTGAAATTTCTATTTGATTATTGGGGACCTCATGGATTCTCTTTTGGAATTCAGTCTGTTTTAATATGAGATTTTCCCTCAATAGATCCAGTCTCTTTAGGATATTATGTTGTTCTTGTGCTTGGAGTGATTGGAAGTGATCTCTGATATCTTCCAGAATATTATTTCCTGCTACTAGGTCCATAGTTTTGTCAAAATTATTAGACGGAAAAGGGCAGTTGATTGAGTCAGTTGGATCTTCCCTGTTTGAATTATTGTTGTCAACCTTTGTAGTCAGGGGATAATTCTGTTGAGTTGGACACTTCTTAGTGGGTAGTAGTGGAGAGATCATCTCATTCTTAAAAACACTGGATAGGAAGACTCCCTTAGATGCCAGATAATCTTTAGATCGTAATAGAAGCTGAGGTATATGTGTTGAATTAAATGATAATATCACCCTCTGAGTCTGGGCATTGCCACTCACAAGATCCACTTCTAGTAGATCAATCTGGCTCATTTCCCTTGGAAACAGTGCTTTCAAATGTTTCCTAGTGAGTTGAATAGTACTCCATGCAGGGCATCGTCCTCTGTAGTTGCAAATAGGCAAATTTTATTTGGAGTGAGAACCAATTTGTAGGGTTTTGTTAAGTTCTTACTCGGTGAAAGAGGCTTATCATATTCCTTTGGCTGTAATTCATTGGCAGATGGGGTGCCCTGTTCCAAGGTGCTTCTTTTAAAAGTTAGCTGCTCAATAATGTGTCCATTTTATTATGAAGTAGTTTCAGTTGGCTACAGATGAAATCTGCTGTTACAGCTATTAAATGTGTTGTGTCAGAGAGTTCTCTGCAGCCCACTTCAAAACTGTTGCTTTCAGTTGAATTTAGAGAGTTAATCTTGTCTGCAGCTTCTTCAGAGTTTGCATTCATATTAATTGTGCCATGAGGGTCAGCAGACTTTTGTGTAAGTGTGGGCTGCTCAATAATATCCTCATTATCAAAATTAGCAAAAATCTCAAAACGATTAGATGTGGGCACTTGGACTGAATAAAAATCATATATTTTTAATTGTTTAGTTGGTAAAGGAGAATCTTCAGTGTCTCTCGGCCATTTGGTAACACCCATGTTAATTGGTAGACAGAGTATTGGATGCAAGCCCAGAGAAGGATAGGTAATTGGAAAGCCAAAAAGGCAAATATTCAAAGTCAAAAACTAATTATAGACTTGATAAACTTCTATTTTCAATTTCAGAGTAATAATAATAAAAATATTTTTTTTAATTGTTTGGCATAGGAGGTAAAATCACCTCTGCATCTCACCCACGTTTAAAAGTCTTCAAATTCACTGTTATTAAAGGAAGAGCCTGCAGGGCAGCTGAGGAAAAATAGTAATAGTAGGTTCCTAAGTAAACAAAGCTCCCACTTGGCAACCTTCCAAGGTCAGAGACCATGAGGATGCCAGCCAATTATCCAATTAATCAGGGGAGGTTTACATTCCTCCAAAACTCTGCTTACAGTTGAGAGAGTTAAGATGGAGAAGATAAAATCCTCAGGTTTAAAACAAAAATTTAAAATTAAAAGAGGCTTGCCATAGATTTATCATTATAGAGTTGTAGAGCCGCACGTCTGCCTCCCTCCAACATCTGACTCATTTTGGTTCTGGCAGGAAGAGGAGTCAGTGTCCAAGAGCAAATGAAGGAATAATCCCAAACATCACAAATATAGGACTCTTTGTGGAAGGACCATGACTCAGTGGAAGAGTACATACTTTGCACGTGGAAGGTCCCATATTCATCCTCTGGCATCTCCCATGGAAAGATCTCATAGGGTGTTTTCGCACTTAGCGTTTGCTCCCCTTATTCCACGGCGCAATTATGTCCGGCTCATTTTCCTCGTTTTCGCACATGGACTCATTTGCGGAGTCGCTTTCCATGAAGCCCCGGCTCAAATCGTTTTCCCACTGGCATCGACTTGAGTTCGATGCCCTGTCAATCATTTTTTTTTTAAGCGCAAGTCTGGTTGCGTAAGGATGTAATAACGTAACATCGAGCAGTCAGAGCTGTTCCTTCCCCTTCTTTTCGTGCACAAACCACATCACATGTGCTGCTTCTGCTCATGGATTGGCTGTAGCTGTAGGATCCTCCACAGCCCTTTATGTATTAACAGAAGCATTCACAGTGGAGAATCCTAGCACTAGATTCCCCCCCCCCCAAATTCCAAAGTTGCGAAATATCGCAATAACGAAGAGAGAGAAATCGAGGGGTGTGTGTGTGTGTGTGTGGCAGCTTCTTCCTTTCCCAGCCTCGCTCCCTCCCGGGTGGCGAAGCTGGGATTTCCTCTGCGCTCTTTCCCCTCCCTGGCTGGCGCTTGCAACGGGGACCTGACTGATTCCTGCCGCCAGAGCTCCCCCCCGCCCCATTCTCTCCTTCCCCTTCTGTGGCGCGTGTGAAGAGCGAGCTCGCGTCTATTTTCTAACCGAGCGGAATGTAGCCAGGGAGAAGAATGCAGGACTCCAACTTCCCATTTTATACATGGCGATTTTGTGCAGGTCGAGAAATCCTGGTGGCACAGCTGAGGGAGGCATTGCCTTTTTAAAACACACACACATGAATGCTTTGGCCCGCGCCGGCACTAGATTTCTCCCCCCCCCAACAATGTATAATGTAGTTGCGAGATAACGCAACAGCGAAATAACGCAGGAGGGGTTTTTTTTTGGTTAATTTCGAAATATCGCTATTACGCAAGAAATATGAAGTTTAAAAAAAAAATGGCCATGCGGGCACTTTTGGGAAGCGCCGCGAACAGCTGATGATTGGCCAAGGGGGTGGATGGGGTGGGAGGACGGAAAGGGAGAGGGTGACGCCCACAAAGCAGTCGATCCGGCGTGGATGGATTTCCCACAGCAAACTCCGAGGAGTGGATCCGGTGTGGATCCGGAGGTTTTCAAAAACTCTGGAAGGATGTTGAAAAACATACTCCGGCGTGAAACCCCTGAAGCGCTGGAGCAAACCGCAGCGCCGGAGAAACAGGTGGGAAAACCAGGAAAAGATCCGGAGGTAAATGGGGTGCTACGCCGGAGTAAACGCTAGTGCGAAAACGCTCATAGATTATGTGAAAGACCTTTATCATCAAATCATAGAATCATAGAGTTGGAAGAGACCTCCAGGGTCATCTAGTCCCAACCTCTGCCTTATCTAAGGCTCTGGAGAGCTGCTGCCCATTGGAATATACAGTATTCCTTAACAAAGCAATGAACTATCTCAGCAGTTTAATATATTTTTGGGATTTGAAAGCCTGATATATATGCTCCTGGGACCTCTTTCTCAGGGGTGCAGTGTCACATTGTTATGCTTGCAGCCTGCAGCAATGCTGCTAGGCTGCATCTGCAGGCTTTGCCCCCTTTGGAGGCAAGAGTGGATTGTCGGCCTGTTTGGGCGCGTATTTCAGGGGGCGGGGCCAGGCCATCATAACGGCCAGACCTCCGCTCCCTGCTGCAGTCCCAGAAAAGATCGGGTCCGGGCGAGGCACATTGTTGGGCGGTGTGCTTTACCGCGCTTTTTCGGAGGCCTCTGTTCTTGGCATCAGCGGCTGCGGGGTCCTCTTGTGCGGCGGCAGAGCCTGTGGGTCCCTGAAGGTGGCAGGGGCCTTTTTCCAGTGTTTGGGGGCTTCTTGGGTGGCTCGTCTATGGCTGGCCGGCAGCTTGGTCTGTGGGCTAAGGGAGCTCTGTGGGTCGTTGGTGGCTGTTTGAAGGGCCTTGCAGGCTGTGGTGGATATTGTCCTTTTTGGGCTTGCAGGCTGTGGTGGATATTGTCCTTTTGGGCTTGCAGACTGTGGTGGATATTATTCTTTTTGGGCTTAGGGTGGTCTGCCCTCTCCCTCCCTTTTGGCAAGGAGGGGAATTTTGTGGGGGGTTGAGACTCCCGGGGGGAGTTAAGGTGATTGTTGCCTTAGCTGGGTCTGCCATTTTCATAGTGTGAGGTGTCGGCCATATTGGGTCCCTTTTCTTTGTTAAGGGAGGGCGGCCATTTTAGGAGGCTCTTGTGGGAAGCCATTTTGAGGTGCTAATGTACCTTACTAAGATGTCTGGTGGAAAAGGGTGTGGGAGGTCTAAAAGGAAGAAGCCGGCGCCTAAGGCCCCTTAGGCTCCTGTCAAAAGGCCTCCACCCTTGTTGTCCTCATCTGATGAAGAGGGTGATGTGGCTGTTAACGCCAATATTATGCAAAGGCTGCAGGCTCTGGAACAGACGATGGGTATTCCTTCTTCAGAAAGGGTGGATGGGGATAGGGTCTCTAAAAGGGGGCTCCAAGCAAATGTATTAACCAGGTTGTCTATCCTTGAGGGCAGATAAGAACATAAGAGAAGCCATGTTAGATCAGGCCAATGGCCCATCCAGTCCAACACTCTGTGTCACACAGTGGCAAAAAAAATTTTCTGGACTTCTGCTCCATATTTTTAGCTAAACCCCTCTTGACGGTGGCTATGCTTGTGGCCTCCACCACCTCCTGTGGCAGTGAATTCCACATGTTAATCACCCTTTGGGTGAAGAAGTACTTCCTTTTATCCATTTTAACCTGTCTGCTCAGCAATTTCATCGAATGCCCACGAGTTCTTGTATTGTGAGAAAGGGAGAAAAGTACTTCTTTCTCTACTTTCTCCATCCCATGCATTATCTTGTAAACCTCTATCATGTCACCCCGCAGTCGACGTTTCTCCAAGCTAAAGAGCCCCAAGCGTTTCAACCTTTCTTTTTCATTCTTTCAGCCTTTAATCATTCTAGTTGTCCTTTTCTGGACTTTCTCCAATGCTATAATATCTTTTTTGAGGTGCGGTGACCAGAACTGCACACAGCACTCCAAATGAGACCGCACCATCGATTTATACAGGGGCATTATGATACTGGCTGATTTGTTTTCAATTCCCTTCTTAATAATTCCCAGCATGGCATTCATCACTGGCAGTGCTTCAGGTCCCGGCGGTCCAGATGTGGGATCGGAGTCATCTTTAGGAAACCCTGGAGTTGGATCATCGCTGGTTCCTGCTGGATTTGTGGGTAGGGCAGGGGACAACTGGCAGGTTTATGCTGGGCAGGCCTGGCCATGGGGACCTTGGGGTCCTACCTCATTGGCTGGACAGGGCATTCCTGCTGTGAATTCTGGGTTGGCTGCCCCCTCAGGGTCTGGCTTATTCTCAAATTGGGCTTGGCCAAATGGACAATGTGGTCCTTGTGGGGCATGGCCGGGTGTGGGGCAGCATGCTTTGGCAGGCTCTTTTATGGGAAATTGGGGCGCCCCTTCTCCTTATGGGATGGTTTCTTTCACCACATTGCCCTTTGGGGATGTAGCCTTGCCTTTGGAGGACCATTTGTTACCTGCAACAAGGGAAAAAATCTTGAAGGGAGAGTATGTGGACATTTTTTCACTCCTTTTTCGGGCATTGGCTGTCAAGGTACCCACAAAGGGCAGACAGCTTTTACTTGCTAGAGGGTTTTAAGGTTGGTTCTAGGATCCCTTTTTAGGGGCCTCGGGTCCCATTTATGTCTGGGAATCTTAGTTCCGTTAAGGGTTTAGAGCAGGTTGTTAGAGATAAGATTGCCAAGGAGTTGGCTGAGGGCAGGATTTTGGGCCCTTTTCCCCATCCTCCGGTGCATAACCTTAGGGTTTCCCCATTGGGTGTTGTGCCTAAAAAGGTGCCAGGTGAATTTTGTTTGATTCACCATCTTTCCTTCCCCAGAGGGAAGTCTGTTAATGATAGGATTCCCGAGCATTTATGCTCAGTTAGGTATACCACCTTCGACCAGGCTGTAGCCGTGGTGAGACGCTGCGGGGTGGGTGCAGAGTTGACGAAATGCGATATTAAATCTGCATTTCACCTTCTGCCAGTGCATCCTGATGATTTCGAGCTCTTGGGATTTTCTTTTGAGGGTCAATTTTACATGGATAGAGCATTGCCAATGGGCTGCTCTGTATCATGTTCAGCTTTTGAATGTTTTAGCACATTCTTGGAATGGGCTGTTCGGGAGAAAGTGGGTTTACAGGACATCATTCGTTATTTGGATGACTATCTTTTTGTGTGTCCCAAGGGGACTGGGCATTGTGGGCAGCTGCTGTCTGGCTTTATAGAGCTGGCTGCAGAGCTTGGGTTCCTTTGACTCTGGAAAAAATGGAGGGTCCGGCCCAAAAGCTGACCTTTTGGGGGATTGGGATTGACACCGTAGCACAGCTGTCCAGGGTATCTTTCCAAAAAATAGTCGAGTTGAGGAACAGGATTCATTCCTTTCTTCTTAAAAGGAAGGTTACCTTGCTCGATTTGCAGCAGCTAGTAGGGCATCTTAACTTTGCTTGCAAAGTGGTTGCCCCAGGGCGAGCTTTTCTCTGAAGGCTCTGTGATACTATGGCAGGGCTATGCTTGCCTCAGCATAGAACACACGTTACCAGCAGCATGAGGGATGATTTGAGAGTTTGGCAGAAATTTTTGCAGTCCTTTAATGGGGTCTCTTTTTGGAGAGAAGACATGAGGCTTGAAGCTGAGCTCCAGGTCATGTCTGATGCTGCTGGGTCTTTGGGTTTTGGAGTCTATTTTCACGGACATTGGTGTGCGGATAGTTGGCCAGACTCCTGGAAGCAGGTAGGAGTGAACCGAGATCTTACATTTCTCAAGTTCTTTCCCATTCTAGTCGCGGTTCGGCTGTGGAGGAAGGATATGGCCAATCGCAGTGTTCATTTTTGGTGCGATAATATGGTGGTAGTCCATTTCATTAATTCCCCTTCATCCAAATTCTGGTGGTTTATGAGGTTGGTGAGGGCCTTCACTCTGCATTGTCTGTGGCTTAACATATTGTTTTTAGCCAAGCACATCCCTGGGATGAGTAATGGGGTCGCTGACGCATTCTCTTGTAAACAGACGGAGAGGTTTAATCAGCTGGCCCCAGATGCTGACAGAGAGGCGGTGCCAATGCCCCAGGAGCTATGGCTGATTGGAGAGCCGAGGCCTGCAGAGCGATAGGCCTAGCTATTGCACCTAGCACCAGGAAAACTTACAAACAGGCTGTGTGGCAGTTTGGAGACTTTAGGGCTGAGGTAGGGTATCGCATCATTTGGCCCCTCCCAGTGGAGCAGTTGCTCCATTACTGTGTTTCGCTTTGAGGTAAGGAATTGGCCGTGTGATCCATCAGGGGGCACCTGTCTGCATTGGCTTTAGCCAGTAAGGCGCTGGGTTATAAGGAAGAAACAGCTGTTTTTTGTCTTTGAAAGATGCTGGAGGGGTGGGCCAGAGAGGCCGGACCTAGGGTGGATACTCGGAAACTTATGTATCCTTTGATTCTAGGGGCCTGAAGGGGGTTTGGGGCATGGTGTTTTTTTTGAACAATTTTTTGAAGCATATTTGTTTCAGGCTGCATCTTTAGTAGCCTTTTTCGGGGCCTTTAGAGTCAGTGAGCTGGTGACATGGTCCAGAAATGATGTTTCTGGTAAGGCTCTGTTGCTATGGGATGTGAGGTTATCTGAGGGTCATGTGGCGATTACTGTCCATTGCTCTAAAACAGATCAGTTTCAAAAAGGTACCGTGCTTGAGCTGGGTAACTGTTCAGAGCTTGAGCTGTGCCCAGTTGCTGCATTGGCTGCTTATCTGGCAGTCTGGGGGGCCAAGGATGGGTTTTTGTTCTGCCATAATAACGGTAGCCCATTGACGAAGCATCAGTTTTGGGCTGTGACATCACGGGCTTTAGGTGAGCTGGGGTTGTCAGGGGTGCAGTTTGGGGTATCCCTCCTCCTCCATTCAGCACTTGGGCCGTTGACGCTCATCGGCTTACAAGTCTCATGTTCGACCTTTGCTCAGTCCCTAAGTTTGCTTCTTGGTTGAAATGTTATTGGTTATGTTCTTGTTTGACTGTTTTTTCCTTTTTAGATGCTGTTGTTCCTGGCCAGAGGAGCCGAGTTCTCATCTGTGGCTATAGCCACATGTTTTGGGCCGCTCATCATGTGCGGAGAACTTCGGTCGGCTCTCAGCTGGGACTCAGCCAATATGTTTGTATTGAGTGGCAGGGGCGCCGGGGCCTTCAGTGGCCGGGCCTGCTGCCTCTGTTATTCCAAGGTAGTGTGGGTCCTCCTCCTCAGGTTTTAATTGTTCACCTGGGAGGTAATGATCTTAGGCTAATAAAAGGCAAGGGTTTAGGCTGGCAGGCCCGAGAGGATTTCCAGTGCATTAGGGAGCGATGGCCTGGGACCACTATAATTTGGTCAGCCATGCTTCCCTGCCTTGTTTGGTGCAGTGCATGGGACCCTGCAGCTATTGAGAGGGCATTCTACAAAGCTAAGAGGAAATTAGGAAGGCATTGGAAAGGGGGTTGGGCCACTATTTGGGCCAGGGGAGGAGATCTCCCTACCAGCCTTTGATGGTGCATCACTGATACCAGTGAGCAGGGTCAAGAGCTTGGGAGTGCTACTGGAGCCTTCCTTGACAACGGAGGCACAGATAGCAGCCACTGCTAAAGCCGCCTTCTTCCATCTTAGGAGGGCGAAGCAGCTGGCCCCCTTCCTGGAATGCGGCAACCTAGCAACAGTGATCCATGCAACGGTCACCTCGAGGTTGGACTATTGTAATGCCCTCTACATGGGGCTGCCCCTGTACCGAACTCGGAAACTGCAACTATTGCAGAATGCAGCGGCCAAACTGTTAGTGGGACTACCCTGGTGGGAACACATGCAGCCTAGGTTGCGGGAGCTGCACTGGCTGCCAATTGTGTTCCGAGTTCGTTACAAGGTGCTGGTTATTACCTTTAAAGCCCTATATGGCCGAGGACCTGCCTACCTTACAGACCGCCTCTCTCCATATATCCCCCAGAGAGCACTGAGATCTAGCTCCCAAAATCTCCTAAAAATCCCTGGATCAAGGGAGGCCAAACTGAAAACAACACGAGAGCAGGCCTTCTCAATAATGGCTCCCCATTGGTGGAATCAACTACCAGCGGAGGTTCGAGCCCTGCGGGACTATAATCAGTTCTGCAGGGCCTGTAAAACTGTCCTTTTTCAAATGGCCTACAAGATGGAATCCTGAAGTGACACCTAGCCATCTGATATATACTGTGTTGTACTATAGCACCTTTAACTGTTGTGGTTTTAATTAATTTATTTGAATGTATTTTATTGTATAATGTATTTATCGTATTCATGGCACATGCCATGTCTGTGAGCCGCCCTGAGCCTGCCTCGGCGGGGTGGGCGGGATATAAATAAAAGTTGTTGTTGTTATTATTATTATTTGCCCCATCCAGACATTTCTATGGATTTTCCTGACCTCTACAGAGGGGATGGGGTACATCTCTCAGAAAAGGGTAATATGCTTTTCTTGAGAGATCTCTGGCAAGGGTTGTGGGTGGCTTTAGGCCTCCCGGTGGGTGCTAAGCCCTAAGTAGAGACTTGGTCTTAGTAGTGGCAGGTTTTTAGGGGTTTAGGATACTATGCGGCTAGGGGAGGACCATGAAGCATCCCCCTTTTGGGGAATTAGAGGTCTGGCACGATCAACCCTGGGGTTTGGTGACCCGGGGTGAGGAGAATGCAGACCGTCCTGGAGGCTCGACTAGAGGGTGCCTTCCATTGAGATGTGCGTCTGGTGGTTGGACCCTCTGGGGTGTGCCTCCCTGCTGGGCCGGCCTGGCGGGAGCTGTGTCACACAGCTCCGGCTGGGGGCTAGGTCTCTCACCCGCGAATGGCAGGGGAGCGGTCTGTTGAGACCCCTAGCCCTGACCAGGCCACAGTTTGGGTGCCCTTGCCATTTATTATGATGATTAATAAAGTGGCCCATTATTTATACCAATGCATTATGTCTGACTCTTTATTCCAACTTGGGGGGCAATTCACCAATGGCAGCAGCAAAGAGAAACCAAAAACAGTTGCAGACAAATTAGGTGGTTCCTTCCATTCCAGTTCCCCAAGGATTCACAGTAGGAAGCACCTGAAGACCATTAGAACATCTGGATATAATAATTAGAACTGATATACAGATGACTGATTGTACCTTGTCACCATTAGTATTAATATATTGATAGCTTATAGCACTATGTTGTTTTAGGGAGGATATTGCTTTTAAAGGTTTTTATGTTATAAATTGCCATTTGGCCTGTAAGCCGCCCTGAGCCCACTTTGGCGGGGAGGGCAGGGTATAAATCTAACAAAGAAACAAACAAATATATACTGGCTAAGGTCATTTTGCAAACCTTCACTATAAATCAATTGCAATCTAGACTAGAATATAATCAAGTCAACAACTTCTAAATTCAAAGCATATGCTGGCAAGCTGGTCATGAGTTTCACTCTGGGAAAAAAGAAAAGATTTTCATTCATCCTTCTTTTTATACTGATTTGACACAGGCTTCTATGTATCCAGTCTTTGACATGATGAGGAATGTGAAGCATATCTCAGCTTCCTGTTTTCACACTTATCACCATCTTGCTGCACACATGCAGATTTCTCAGCTAGCTCTGGTCAGGACTTTCCTGGGTTCATTTTCACAGCATATTTCAGATGAGTTTCTTTGTTACTCTCAGCAGTAAAAATGACAGAAAGTCCTGTCATATCTTAAATATGAATGAATTTACTGTATGAGAAGTAAGTAATGGCATGAGCTATCATAGGCTAACTTTCTTCATTAGGATCGTGACATTAAAGTTACTAAGATGTATAATGCAATCATTTTGCAAAGGCTTTAACAAGGAACTATAAATTTTAACAGACTTTTGCGTGAAATGTAGGGCTCAACTGTACAATATAGTAACATAATATTTAATTAACAAACTATTTCCCCTATCAATATAGTTGGTTCAAGACTAAAAACAATTGCAGGCATGGGACAGTGACAGAAAATCATAGTCTGGACAAGAACACATCCACTCAGAAAGGATATAATTTCAGTGCAGCTCAATCTTACCTGCATTGTAATGGCAGCATTTGGAGTCAAACCAATGTTGACTGCACCTGGTTTTATCTCATTCTTCAACCTACCAAACAGCCAGTGGAACCACATCCCCATGACAAGTAGGGATTATTTGGCTTTCAACAGCACAGTATTAAAAAATTGTATTCTTATAAGCAATGTCTCTTCTTCTTCTTCTTCTTCTTCTTCTGCATTTTAATTTTTTTATTTGCATGTATGTGTTTGTTTAGAGAGAAGTCATGGTGACCTCTGGTGACTGACCCTACTGGAGGCCTGGAGGATATTTAGAGAGCTGGCTGAATAAAGCCTGCCCTATCCCCTGGTATTTCAAGGAGGTCTCCCATCCAAGTACTTGCCAAGGTCAGCCCTGCTTAGCTTCTGAGATGTGATGAGTTTGGGCTTGCCTGGGCAATCCAGGTCATGGTGTTGATTTTCCTTCTTGAGTGAACCATCTTGTACAATCATGGATTTAAATGAGAAGCATTTGAGCAGTTTTATATCTGCACTGGATAGCTTAATTGTTGGACAGGTAACTGCTGTTGGCCCGTGTTCACAATGTAATTGGTTTCTGGGCTTTCATTTATACTGGGTTAATTATGGGTGGGTCAGTCAAAAACATGTCATTTAAAATCAAACAGTTTGAATGTCAATAGCACTTATAGGTGGAAATCACTTACCACAGTAGCCCAGTTTGCACATCTCTGGTGATGCTTTCCTATTGGTATATATTTACTCATGAGAAACCACCCTTTTCCTGTAAAGCTCAACTGCTTGACCACTTTCCTGATAGGTGGGTGTTGGAAAGATGTCTTCAAAGTCCCCTTTTTGGCTCTGATGATTGATCAACCTGACCAAAGATGGGGCTGAGGCAATACATGATGAACATTGCCCCCCAAGTCGGAATAAAGAGTCAGACACAAATGCATTGGTATAAATTATGGGCCACTTTATTATAAATCATAACATCCCAGCAAGGGCACCCAACAGCAGCCTGGTCAGGGCTAGGGGTCTCAACAGACCGCTCCCCTGCCATTCACGGGTGAGAGACCCAGCCCCCAGCCAAAGCTGTGTGACACAGCTCCCACCAGGCCAGCCCAGCAGGGAGGCCCACTCCAGAGGGTCCAAACCCCAGATGCACGTCTCAGTGAAAGGCACCATCTCATCGAGCCTCCAGGACGGTCTGCATTCTCCCCACCCCGGGGTCATCACACCCCAGGGTTGATCATGCCAGACCCCTAATTCCCCAAAAGGAGGATGCTTCATGGTCTTCCCCTAGCCGCATAGCACCATAACCCAGAAAAAAACCTGCCAGCTAAAGTGACCACCTATTTAACAGCACCTCCCGATAGCCAAATTCTCAATCCACTGCATAGCTATGTAGGGTAGGCAAAAAACACACCCCAGCAACTGCCAATCAGCTGGGAAGTAAGAAATTCCTACCCGGCCTCCAAATAAGGGATGACCAGCCATTGCTCACATAACCAACAGCGCGGGCGAGAGGGCCGATCTTTGAAGAAAAGCCACAAGGAGCGAAGGGCTGACCATTATGAAGGCCTAGCCCTGCCCCCAGAAAGCGTGCCCAAATGGGCTGTCCTCCTCCTCCTCACAGGGTGGCAAACTGTGCCTCTGCAGCCTAGCAGCTACGCTGCAGTCTGCAAGCACTCCAATGCAAGACTACAGTATCTCCTATCCAGCCATAAATCAACAACACCTCTCCAAATCCAAGGGGTCAAAAAGGGTCATCATCATTGTCCATTCAGCAAAATGTGTGGCATGTTAAGGGAGTGCCTTCAGACATCTGGATGGTAGTGAATGGCCCTATAATAGCTCACTGTCTAATGATATTCTGGGAGACAGCCCTGAGTCATAGGTTGAGAAATTAGGGAATGAGTTGAACTACAGGACTGCTGTCAGGTTCCCATGGTTCTCAGAGTAACTGTTTAGATAATCTATTAATCCTTCTGGTTTGTGCTCCTCAGGGAAAAGGAGGAGGAGGAGAAGGGACAAGGACAACCTCCATCATGTGAGACTTATGGGAGGGTACATAGTAGCCCTTGCTAGCAAGGGTTCATGGGACTCAGGCAGATCTTGCACACATATTTAACAACAGTAGAAGACAACATATGCATTTCTTTATGAAATGTGAAATCTTTTTGAAGATTATTATCAGTGTCCAGAAGGCTGTATACATGTACGTATTTTTTGAGAAATATAAAACCATAGAGAGGAGTTACACAATTGTATGTTCATTAAGATTGACAATCACTGTCAAATATATGATTAAAATTAAAGTGCTATTAAATAGCTAGCATGATAGCTAATCAATTTAAAGCCCCAGATATGGGACCAACATATCTGTAGGATTGCCTCTCCCACTATATCCCTTGAAGAGCACTGTGATCATCAGGTCCACATCTGCTTAAGGACATCCACTCAGCCTAAGCCAGAACCAAAATTAGGTGGAACACTCTCCCAAGTAAGATCAGGATCCTACAGGACCTTCTTCAATTCAACAGGGCCTCTAAAATTGAGATGTTCCACCAGACTTTGGGTTGATGCAATGGGTGTCCAGTTCTGAAAGAACTCAAAGTTGAACTTGTGGATCTTCTAACAAAAATCTGTAATCTTTCATTGAAATCTGCTTCCATTCCTGAGGACTGGAAGGTAGCAAATGTCACCCCCATCTTTAAAAAAGGTTCCAGAGGAGATCCGGGAAATTACAGGCCAGTCAGTCTGACTTCAATACCGGGAAAGTTGGTAGAAACCATTACCAAGGACAGGATGAGTAGGCACATTGATGAGCACGGGTTATTGAGGAAGACTCAGCATGGGTTCTGTAAGGGAAGATCTTGCCTCACTAACCTGTTACATTTCTTTGAGGGGGTGAACAAACATGTGGACAAAGGAGACCCGATAGATGTTGTTTACCTTGACTTCCAGAAAGCTTTTGATAAAGTTCCTCATCAAAGGCTCCTTAGAAAGCTTGAGAGTCATGGAGTAAAAGGACAGGTCCTCTTGTGGATCAAAAACTGGCTGAGTAATAGGAAGCAGAGAGTGAGTATAAATGGGCAGTCTTCGCAGTGGAGGACGGTAAGCAGTGGGGTGCCGCAGGGCTCGGTACTGGGTCCCATGCTCTTTAACTTGTTCATAAATGATTTAGAGTTGGGAGTGAGCAGTGAAGTGGCCAAGTTTGCGGATTATACTAAATTGTTCAGGGTGGTGAGAACCAGAGAGGATTGTGAGGAACTCCAAAGGGACCTGTTGAGGCTGGGTGAGTGGGCGTCAACGTGGCAGATGCGGTTCAATGTGGCCAAGTGCAAAATAATGCATATTTGGGCCAAGAATCCCAGCTACAAATACAAGTTGATGGGGTGTGAACTGGCAGAGACTGACCAAGAGAGAGATCTTCGGGTCATGGTAGATAACTCACTGAAAATGTCAAGACAGTGTGCGTTTGCAATAAAAAAGGCCAACGCCATGCTGGGAATTATTAGGAAGGGAATTGAAAACAAATCAGCCAGTATTATAATGCCCCTGTATAAATCGATGGTGCGGTCTCATTTGGAGTACTGTGTGCAGTTCTGGTCGCCGCACCTCAAAAAGGATATTATAGCATTGGAGAAAGTCCAGAGAAGGGCAACTAGAATGATTAAAGGGCTGGAGCACTTTCCCTATGAAGAAAGGTTGAAACGCTTGGGACTCTTTAGCTTGGAGAAACGTCGACTGCGGGGTGACATGATAGAGGTTTACAAGATAATGCATGGGATGGAGAAAGTAGAGAAAGAAGTACTTTTCTCCGTTTCTCACAATACAAGAACTCGTGGGCATTCGATGAAATTGCTGAGCAGACAGGTTAAAATGGATAAAAGGATGTACTTCTTCACCCAAAGGGTGATTAACATGTGGAATTCACTGCCACAGGAGGTGGTGGCGGCCACAAGTATAGCCACCTTCAAGAGGGGTTTAGATAAAAATATGGAGCACAGGTCCATCAGTGGCTATTAGCCACAGTGTATGTGTGTATATAAATTTTTTTTGCCACTGTGTGACACAGAGTGTTGGACTGGATGGGCCGTTGGCCTGATCCAACATGGCTTCTCTTATGATCTTATGTTCTTGTTTCACCTCACTCTGGCCAGGTATGATATCTGATTGAGATTACCAGTGGCGATTGCCCAGCTAATTAATTACAGCACATATTTGATTAGTTCTTATTAGAGCACTACACATTTATGCCTACTTCTCATCTTGTATGCTGACTTATTTATTAATTGAATTGAACTTTATTTAACTTGTAGGTACCACTGGACTCAAAGTTCCTCCCCACATCTGTTTGTTAACTCTTGTATTTGCATGCTAATTTACTGCCATTCACATATCTTTCTTGCATCCAATCTCAGCTATAATCCATTCTCAGCTATAATCACCCAACACTTATGCATCTTGATTCTGTGACCCTTCCTGACAGCAACTCCCCCACCCCCTACAAGTAAGACTTGAGGAAACTGCTTCAGTGTATCTGACAAAGACTGCTTGCACATGAATAAAAGTTCGTTGGTCTTAAAGGTGCCACCGGACTGAAACTTTGATTTATTATTGTTTGTATAATATAAGGGTGTTTTAACTGTTTTTATTTGTTTTATCGTTTGTTGTAAGCAGCTCTGAGTCCTGCGTGCAGGGGAGGTTGGGAAAAAAATCTAACAAAATAAATAAATATTGCATATTATGTTACTCCAATTTCTGTTATGCAGAAATGTTATGGAGTTAATAATATTCCTGTTCAGACTCATTTCTTTTCATGCTGGGGGAAAGAAAAAATCACTTCAAAACTAGAAGATAGCATTTCAAATTTAAATATTCAGTCTGAATTTGCCCATTATTAAATCATCAAAACCAACTAGGTAGAAAAATAAACAAAGATTCGGCTAGTATTGAATAGTTATAATGTTTTGCCATTTCTAACTAGGTCACGGTTTTTCAAAGTTTGAAATTTTAAAATTCCAAGTAGGACATCTAACATTGCTCATTTGCCTTAATATTCAATATAGCTATAAATTATAGTGTTTGGGGTATTGTTTAGTTTTTTGACTATATATCTCTCGGATGTACAAAAGATCCTGACATAGAATAGAATGAACAATTTTTGAAGTAAGCTCAAACACCATTCTAATGCTGAATTCCAGAAACTTAAAACTTGGAAATCTAGCACTATGGAACCATATTTCTGTATGTGTCCAAATTGGCTAACCTATGCTATTTAAAACAGAAATGTTCTCAGAATCATATCCATTAAAATAAAACCAATTTGACCATAACTTCATAACAGTCAGGTCTCTCACATGAAACTGCCTTATACTGAATCAATGCCCTTGATCCATCAAAGTCAGTATTGTCTACTCAGATCAGGATCTCAGGTTGATCCCTTTAACTGGAGATGCCAGGGATTGAACCTGGAACCTCCTTTATGTCAAGCAGATGCTCAGCCAGTAAGCCACAGTCCCTCCCCTACTGAAGAAAAGGATGATCCAGTAGATATTATTTGTATTTATTTATCTATTTATTTAATATTTAATATTTAGGGTAGAGTACAACATTTAAAACCATTAAAACAATTCAACAATAAATACTTAAAACCATTAGGACTATAAACCAGTCAACAGAGGCTCTTAAATTCCAGTGGGAGGTGACCCAGTAGGCCATAAAGATGTCATAACAACTCTACAGCAGCACAACACACAGCACAGCAAGGAAGGTCAGTTTAGATGTATCATGGATGCCTGCTGCCTCAACCAAAGGCCTGGAAGAACAGCTCCATCTTACAGACCCTACAAAAAGATAATTCAGGCAGGGCCCGGATCTCAACTGGGAGCTGATTCCACCAGGCCAGAGCCAGGGCAGAAAAGGCCCTGGCTGAGGCAAGACAGACATCCTGGACTGGGGGTGGTCAACGAATGTTGAGAAGTTGAATGTAAAGATCTTCAGGGCTTATATGGGGAGAGGCAGTTCCATAAGTATGTTGGTCCTAGGCTGTGAAGGACTTTAAACATCAGTACCAAAAACTTGAAGCGGATCCTGTACTCAACAGGTAGCCAGTGCAGTTGGCATAATGCTGGTCAGATGCTAGAGGCAACGCAAGAGCCAGGCATACCTCTGCATTTTGCACCAGATGGAGTTTCCAGATCAACCCCAAGGGCAAGCCCATGTAGAGTCTAAGTTACAGTAACCCAGTCTGGAAGTGACCATTGCATGGATCACTGAAGCCAAGTCCTGAGGAGATAAGTTGGGTGCTAGCTTTCTGATCTTCCGAAGATGGTAAAAAGCAGATCTGGCAACCACCATGACTTGGGCCTCCATAGACAGTGAGGCTTCCAATGTCACTCCCAGGCTCTTTACCTTCTGGGTTAGCACAAGTGGCACACCGTCCAGGGTTGGAAGCCAGATACCCAATTCAATTCTGCCTCAATTCAGGTACAGGACCTCCTTCTTTGTTGATTAAGCTTCAGCCAGCTCTGTTGTAACCATCCAGCCACAGCTCTTAGTGCCTCGGTCAAATGGTCTGGGGTGGAGTCTGGACAGCTGTCCACCAACAGATAGAGCTGGGTGTCATCTGCATATCAATGACAACCCAGCCCAAAACCTTGCGCTAACTGGACAAGGGGTTGAATATAGATGTTAAACATCATCAGCGAGAGAATAACCCCCTGTGGCACACCACATTTACGTGGGTGTTGTGAGGAGGTCTGCTTGCCGAGCACCACCCTTTGTCCCCAACCCCAGAGAAAGAAGAAAAACCACTGCATGGCAGTTTCCTGAATTCCAATGTTGGCAAGGTGGTGGGTCATAAGATCATTTTGACTGTGTCAAAAGCTGCTAAGAGATCTAAAAGTAACAGCAGAGCTGACCCATCTCAATCCAAATGCCTTCTAAGATCATCTGTGAGCGCGACAAGTACAATCTCCATCCCATGACCAGGGCAAAAGCCAGACTGGAATGGATAGAGGCATCCTCCAGGAACACCTGGAACTGATCAGCCACCACTTGCTCAATTACCTTACTCAGGAACAGAAGGTTCAAAACTGGGTGGTAGTTGGCTAAGACCATTGGGTCCAGAGTTGGTTTCTTCAAAAGTGGGTGGACCACCACCTCTTTCAACCTGAATTTAGCCAAGGCATTGACTATAAAAGGGGAGATTGGATATTTAAAAAACAGAAGTGGGGAGACTTAAGGAAACTTTTGAACCAATGCACAAGATGTTTGAACAATTGACAAGGGCAATGAAGGAAACAGAAGTGAAAGCAGAAACTGCCATACAAGCAACAACAAAGGCAGCAAAGGATTTGAGAGTAATTAAAGACTTTGAGATGTGGGCAAAGCACAAAATTATATTACAAGACATTAAATTAAGAGAGTGGAGAGCTAAAATCAGAGGTGTTTCAAAGAATTACTCACCAGGAGAAGACCTGTGCACATCTTTAAACGCTTGGCTCTCATCTCTGCTTGGACTAGCAGCTTTAAATCAAAAAGGTACGTAATTATAACAGCCTTTCATTTGCCTTTGTAAAAAAAAACACCCTATCTGAAGCAACTCCAGATATCTTAGTGGAATTGGTGGACATTCCACAAAAGAATAAATTACTTCAAATGGCAAGAGAAAAACAAGGTTCGCAATTGGCTGATACAATAGTGCTCACTTCTCTTCTTTTTATTGGGGGGCAAAAGCACTGGGGGCAAAAGGGCTCTCCACCCTGGACAAGCTCTAGTGCGAAATCGGTATTATTTCCTCACACCTAATTTTCTTATTAAATGTATGCAAATTTTGTAAACTCCTAGTTGCTCTCTTGAACTTTAATCCTAACTTTGCCAGTCTTGAAACTGAATCTTATTTGTCTGCTGATTTCATGTCATTTTATTACTATATGATTATGTTTGATAATTATGTGATAATTGGAAGGGATGGTGGCTCAGTGGTAGAGCATCTGCTTGGTAAGCAGAAGATCCCAGGTTCAATCCCCAGCATGTCCAACTAAAAAGGGTCTAGGGAAGTAGGCATGAAAAACTTCAGCTTGAGACCCTGGAGAGCCGCTGCCAGTCTGAGTAGACAATACTGACTTTGATAGACCAAGGATCTGATTCAGTATAAAGCAGCTTCATATGTTCATGTATGTTCATATTGTATTTAAATTTATCATTTTATTAATGTAATCTTCTGCTGCTTGTTAATTGTTTTGACATGTTTTATTGTGTTAATGTTCACCTAGAACCCATCTTAAAAATTAATTTGACTGAGTGGAGCATGCACATATTTTAATACAAAATAATAGTGTACTGTGTACATTTGGAGTACTGTGTGCAGTTCTGGTCGCCGCACCTCAAAAAGGATATTATAGCATTGGAGAAAGTTCAGAAAAGGGCAACTAGAATGATTAAAGGGCTGGAACACCTTCCCTATGAAGAAAGGTTGAAACGCTTAGGGCTCTTTAGCTTGGAGAAACATCGACTGCAGGGTGACATAGAGGTTTACAAGATAATGCATGGGATGGAGAAAGTAGAGAAAGAAGTACTTTTCTCCCTTTCTCACAATACAAGAACTCGTGGGCATTCGATGAAATTGCTGAGCAGACAGGTTAAAACGGATAAAAGGAAGTACTTCTTCACCCAAAGGGTGATTAACATGTGGAATTTACTACCACAGAAGGTGGTGGCGGCCACAAGCATGGCCACCTTCAAGAGGGGGTTAGATAAAAATATGGAGCAGAGGTCCATCAGTGGCTATTAGCCACAGTGTGTGTGTGTATATATATATATATATATATATATATATATATATATATATATATATATATATATATATATATATATATATATATATATATATATATATATATATATATATAAGTGATTTCCAATTTATAGCACTTAAGGCAGGGGTGTGAAATGTGCAGCCCGAGGGCAGAATCAGGCCCCTGGAGGGCTCCTATCAGGCCTGTGAGCAGCTCACTGTCATCTGCTTCCTTCTCTCTCTCTTGCTACCTTCTGCATCACAGCTTGCTTTGCCAGACTTTTTCAACTGCACAGGAGTTACAGAGCCAAGCCTCTATTTTCTCCATTGGCTGACCAGCACAGGAAGCAACTTACATATGAAAGCTCACAATTCCCAGCTATTTCATGTTTTTCCCTGGGTCTTAGGCTCGAAGCACTGAGCATGAGATTTCTGTAATCAAAAGCAGGCTTGCAACTTATACACACTTGAACAACACCTGAACAGCATACTCAAGATTGCTATAGCATAGACATTGTCTCCAGAATTTGATTCAATAACTCACAGTAAGAGGTGTCAGTTATCAGAAACTGTTAAAAAAAATGCAAGAGCGCCACATTGAACCTCATCTGCCATGTTGGCGCCCAAGGGATAAAGCTCCACAGAAATAAGCTAGATGTACAGGAGAAAAGTATCATATCAATACTGTATACAGTAAACAGTCTTGCAGGCACATTAAGATGAATAAATGGAAGGGAAGTGGGATCACTTAATTGTCTCAGTTTCTTGAACAGAAGTGAGGAGTAATGAATATACATCACTTCCTGCTCCATTATACATGTTTACTGTGACCTGTGCATAGAAATGTTGACATAAATACTGTGGAAAAATCCAAGCTGGGGCTGGTTCATGCAGTACAGTAACATTAAATGAGAATGGAATAGTTGTTCTATTATAAGCTAATTAAAAGAAGGTGAAGGCATGCAGTTGTGCTGAACACAAGGGTCACAGAAGTTATTCTTCTGTGGGTTAGCATAATGTTCAAATTTAAGGATGACATGGGTACAAACCCAATTGATATGTTGCCTATGAACTCAATAAAAATCTGAAAGATTCATCAACAGAGGAACAAATTCTGATCTCAGTAGAATGGTTGCAGAAGTAATTTTTTTTTAAATGGCCTTTATTAATTTGTAAAAGATGTTGTAAGTGAAAATTCTACTTAATATTTCATCTATGTTCTATTTGGCTGGGGAAACTTTTATCTTTTGAAGATCTTGTAGATGCATATAATAATTTATGTAAATTTCCCACATTCTGACCCACATTTCAGTCACACTGGCCAAGGAAACAGGTGACCATAGGCAACAGCTATTGAGATATGAACTGCTTGGTCACCTGGTAATTCCCATGTAGTTCTATGGGCTAAAGTAAATGATGTGTGATCCAGACACAGTTAAAAGATGGCAAAATCCGATTCTTATTCCAGGATTAATGGTTTGTTATTTTATATTAATAACTTATTATTTTAATTGTAAACCATCCTGCTGAGGCAGCATAGAAATCACCTAAATAAATACATACGTAATATCAGGATCACCAAATGCAGTGGTAGCTGCTTGTTTTTAAGGTTTAGGGAAAACTAGGGGAGATTTTCTGTGTTTTTCCTAATTGTCCTCTTGAATCCATCAATTACTCCCTCCCAAATTAGGATTAATCTTGAGAGAATGAAATGTTTTTATATTGTATGGCCCGGCACACTTGGAAGAACAGCTAATTCCGCAATGAACAATGACATCACCTTGCCTTGTTGCTTTTCCTTGTTTCATGGGAAATTGCACAGCTCACTCTGTTCACCAAAGCAAACAATTTTTAGCCAATTATCCTGGCTAGGCTTCAGCTTGGAAGGAGTTCTCACTATCCCTAGCTGCAGGAATGTTCTACTTCTACGGCAGCAGAAATCCCAAAGAATTAAAAAATATCACCATTTCAAATAAAAAAATCCTTCTTTCAATGTTGCACTTTCCTTCTGTGAACTGAACCGGTGAGGCTTTATTTTTCAAACACTTCAGTTCCTCATGCCAAATTTTATACATTAAATTTACCTAATTTTAATATTTTTCTACATCAAATGCACACAGACATCAATTGCATATATATACCTTAAAATTTATGGATATTTGTAGAATACAAATGCCATAAAAGGATGCAATAATACAGTCACATTGTATAAAAATGTTGTAAAGGAAACGTTGAGAATGCCAGTAATGAAAATTAGTAAAACAAAAAGGCTTCTGAAGGCAACATTCAAAATGAAAAAAAGGAAACAAAAAAAGTACATATTGGTGCATTCTATCTTAAATATAATTCCAGGAGTCATCTTTTACTTTTTTTTTAAACTGTCATTAAACATTTGATTACAGCCAATTCTTTTCAAATGTTGGGCCCTATAAGAGAACACAAATATGCTGGGAAAAGTATGTCTCCCAAGAATTTCCCCTGAATCTATTGATATACTGGTACATTACAAGCGCCGTGATCACCAAAGACTTGTTAAGATCTGTAATTTTATTGATTTTATTGCATATTACTGTTTTAATGTTTTACATTTTGTTGTTTTTATTGGTTGTTAGCCGTCCTGAGTCCGTAATGGGGAGGACGGGATATAAATATAATAAAATAAATAAATACATGACTCTTGAACATTTTCATACCAACTTGTAACAAATAGATCATATTTTGATATTCAAAATTGGCAGGTTCTTAATTACTGCCTTTTTTCTTACTGAGCATCTGCAGTGACAATATTTAATCAAGTTCTCTGCAAAATATTTATATGTTCCTTGGGTATTTTCCTACCAAAAGAATTTAACACACTGTAAGTGATGTTCAGGGACCCTGATTCCTGTTTTGCCTTTTAAATTTCATATATTCTAGATTTCATTTTATAGACCTTATTTAACTTCTTTATGTCACAGGGATTTCTACTTCCTTCAATGTATCATTGCAAATCTATAAAATGTATATGTGATTTAAGAATATGGTAAGCTACTATCTTGCGTACATGAAGACTTATCTAATTAATTTTTAAAATATTCTTCCATATAAAATATTTGTTTTAGGAGATGTTCTTTGATCGTTTTTAAAATGAAGCATAAAATTAAACATATCTACACAAAGACACTTCTCACAATTTGTGAGTACATGTGAATGTTACTAATGTTATGGAGAATGTACATTAAATGCAAATGTACATACCAGTCAATATAGAGTTCATATTTCAGTTAACCCCAGGCAGGGCCCCTGCTGCCCCCCCTCCGTCGTGTTCTGTCACGCCCCCCCCCCCAATCTATCAGAGAAGTGCTGGCTTCGAGAAGGCCAGCATCTGAGCGTTTTTTGACGAGAGTGCTGGTGGAGGCTTCTCCTCCCCCTCCTTTCAGGAACCAGAAGTGAGGAGGGAGCAAAGCTTCCTCCAGCTCTCTCTTCAAAGAGCGCTCAGATGCCGGTTGCCTTGAAGCTGGTAGGGCCAAGCATCATCACGGCATGCTCCTCTGATCATGTGGGGGTGTGCAGGGGGGATGGGCAGTGTGGCACAGTGGAAGGGAAATGAGGAGGCTGGCAGCAGTGGCAGTGGGTGGAAGAGGCAAATTTAGGAATTTGTCTTGGGCACTGGGAGGGAGAGCAGGGGCGTAGCTAGGGCCTTGGGGGCCCGGGGCCCAAGATTTATATGGGCCCCCCTACGTGTGTGCACGCCAACGGAAACAGGAAGTGATGTCACTTCCGGCGACGTCACTTCCGGTGGCATCATGCCACCGCCGGAAACAGGAAGTGACATCACTTCCTGTGACATCATTCCCCCCCCGCGCCACCTGCTGGAAGCAGGAAGTGACATCACTTCCTGTGGCATCACTTCCCCCAAATGACATCATTTCCCCCAAATGCCACTGCCGGAAACAGGAAGTGACTTCTCAATTTTTGAAATACTTTCACCCCATTTTATGGCTATCATAACTACTGCTACCTTTGACCTGGACAGTGCAGTCTCCTCAGATCTGGGCAGCTAAGCAGGGTTGGTCTTGATTCGTACTTGGATAGCAGATTAACAAGGAAGTCCAGGTTTCTATGCAGAGTTTCTGTCTCCTTGAAAACCTGATGGGGTTGCCATAAATTGACTGCAACTTGACAGCAAAAAAACAAAAGGGGAAAAAAACTGTTTAAAAAAAAGTATACAAGAGATATTTGCCATATTGACCCACAATCCAGTTCCACAATCCTAGGAAATCAGTGTTTTCAGGAAAAAATGCAAAGAACATCTCTATTATCTCAGAGACTGTATACATGGACTTCTCAGTGAGTGAATTACGCATCAAGTATTTGATAGAGCTGCTTGCTATCCTAAAAGGCTGTTACCAATTACACTGCCTCCTCCATCTTTAGAGGAGAATTTTCCTGCCCCACCCCATTTGAAGACAAAGTGCTAAACCAGCAGTCACAACACTGCAAGCACCTACCCAAGTTGTTACCTCTGGAGCAAAACTCTTCTCATGTGTCTATTTTGAACAGTTTCGACTGTGTTGCTGTTGGATCTCCTGAAGTCATACTAGAAGAAAGTAAATCCACCACACAATGGGACTTACACCCAGCCTAGCAAGTGTGTCTGGGCCTCTGGCTTTAGAAGTTGCTTCTCGTTTAGTATTCAGCTCCTTGTACTATTTGCTCTCTTCTGTTTCTGAATCTGACTTCTGTCTCTCCAGAAATGCAGGCTGTAAAATGAGGAGGGGAAAGCACTCATTTAAATTTTAATTTCTGGGAAGAAGCTGTGACTTAATGTTTGCTTTTAAAAAAAAATTAATAGTGAACTGCAACTTAATGCGTCACCGGGGTGGAGTGGGGGAGTGCAGATGGGAAGAGAGCAATAAAACAAGTGTCAAGAAGAAGCCTCAAAGGGTTTTTCTGCATCAGGTTACAATCACTTCAAATAAAGTTTTTTTTGGGGGGGGTCCCCCCCCAAACGAAAATTATTCACCGCAAACTCTAAACGTGAACTCACAAACTCTTAAGACTTGTCCCGCCTTCTTTTTGAAAAGTATTATTATTAGCAGCAACTGCAAAAAAAAAAAAAAGTGAAATTGACAAGCATCGTTGGCTCCCTTCTATTCATTAACTGCTCACACCATATGGGGCTATTCTCCTCCTCAGGTTTCCCTTTCTTCTGCGAAGGCAAAGCCCGTCGACGGCGGCCTCCTTCACAACCATCCTCTCCCTCCCCTTCCCCCTCTTCTGTCCTGGAAAAGTTGCTGAGAGGAAGGAGGGGGGGAGAGTTTCGAGCGACCGCCGCCACCTCCTGCGCTTGGAAGCGAGAAGTGATGTTGGGTGACGGTCCCTTACGCAGGCAACTTAGGCGTCAGTTTCAAGGCTCCTCCCTTCTGGTGAAAGGCAGACTGCGGGGCGCCTGGAAACCGGTTCGAGGGAGAAAGAAGGGCTTGAGGGATTGCCACAAATGGTCAGGCGGCAGCGGTGGCGGAGGAAGAAGCAAAGGCGCCCGCAAGAGCAGCAGAAGGCTCGAGAGCTGCTGGAGCTGCGGCGCGCTCTGCCCGGCCGGCTGCAGGGAGCCGAGCGCTGGCGGCGGAGCGGAGGCTCGGACTGGAGGGGCTCCTTGGCGTCGACCGCTGCCGCCTTCTCCTCTTTCCCGCCTCCCCTTCATGAGTCTCAAGGCGGCGAGTGCAGCCGGCTTCTGAGGGGCCCCCAAGGGGCCCCCCAGACCTCCAGACCTGGGGCGATCCGCCCTACCCGCCCCCCCCTCCTTACGCCACTGAGGGAGAGCCCAATTCATCACACCCCTCCTGGCACCCTAGGCAACCACCTAGTTTGCCTGGTGGGCAAGCCAGTCCTGGTTAATCCTAACCCTGACCCTAATGAAGGTTAAAGCCAGGTCTGACCTGAACACAGAACCAGCTGTCCAATTAGGTTTCATCAGGGCTTTTTTGTAGCAGGAACAAAAAAGTATATTAGGTCACACACCCCAGATTGCCTGCCCTTGATAGGGCATCACTAATACCAGCACTAACTGTTAAGTGATCCTGGATGCCTCTCTCTCAATGGAGGCCCAGGTCACACATATTGCTAAAGTGGCATTTTTTCATCTGCTCCAGACTAGGCAACTGGCTCCCCTTCTGCCTTGCTCAGACCTAGTCACAGTAATCAATGTGATGATCACCTCCAGGTTATACTACTGTAATTCATTCTACGCTGGCCTGCCCTTGCTGGCCTTGACTTTGATCTGGAAACTCCAACAGGTCCAGAATGTGGTGGCGTGAGTCCTGACAGGAATGCCATGGACAGCACATATTCTACCTGTGCTGCACCAGCTACACTGGCTTCTGATTGAGTACCAAGTTAGATTAAAGGTTTTGGTTACGACCTTTAAGGCCATGAGCAGTCAGGGACCAATGTATCTACAGGACCACCTCCTCTGCTATGTCCCTGGAAGAACATTACACTCGACAGGTAGAAATCTACTGGTGATCCTTGGCCCCAAAGAGGTCCAGCTTGTTCTCAACAAGGACCAGGACCTTTTCAGTCCTGACCACAGCCTGGTGGAATGCTCTGCCAGAAAATACCAGACACCTGCAGGACCTTTTGCAATTCTGCAGAGCCTGCAAAGCAGGGATGTTCTGCCAAGCTTTTGCTTGAGGGCAGTGACAGTTGTTGGGCTGGCACCCCCTCCCCCCCAAAGGGGGATTCTTTGCTCCCAATGCCTTGAAAGCTGTATTGTTGCACACTACAAAGGATGTTATCAGGTTTTAAACTGTTGTTAAGTAACAAGATTTACTGATTTTATATGTATTTTATATTGATATATATCACCTAGAGCCTGGCATCGGCCAGGATAAGGCAATTCATCATCATCATCATCATCATCATCATCATCATCATCATCATCATCATCATCATCAACAACAACAACAATGTAACCAATTCTCTAAGAACTTACAGTAGGTCCTGTAAGAACAACAACAACAACAACAATAATGTAGCCAGTCCTCTAAGAGCTTACAGTAGGCCCTATAAGAAAAGCCCTGTAAGCTCTTGGAGCATTGGCTACATCAGGGGGTGCAGTTTAATATGCAAAGGAGTCCCTGCTACAGAAAAAGCCCTGGGTTTCATTCTCACAACTGCTTATCATGTGGTATCTTCTACATGCATTGGCTTCTTACTGCAGGGGACACATCCTGCAGATATGTAAAAGCTACACTCATATTGGTGGGATGGACTGGGATAGTGCTGTTCTCAATTTGTGGATGAAACTGAACTCTCCTTTTCCTGTCAAATTCCAGAGAGTCAATTAATATGCTAAACAAGTATCTAGAAACAGATGAAGGCTGGATGATAATTAATGAAACTGAATCCAGATAAAACAGATTGATACATACTGTGGATTACAGATGCTGTGAATTTTGTGATCAACTTGTTCAAAGGGTACAAACACCTGTGAGCTGAACACCCACCTTGAAAAGCTATAAAATATTTTTACACCTAGTTTTACACATCTCACATCTGCTGCTAATTCTTTTATTATTTCTATGTTAATTTGCTGCTATCCACAGACATTACTAACTGTGTTATTTCAATCTTAGCTGTACTTATGCATCTTGACTCTAATTAGATCTTCCTGGCAACTACCCCCCCCCCCGAGGAAATTTGTTTCAGATGTATTGAACTTTTCAGCTCTTGGAGGTGCCACTGGACTTAAACTTAGTTCCTACATCTCTGTGTTAACTCTTGTATTTGCATGCTAATTCACTGCCATTTACAGGTTTTACCAACTACTTTAATCCAATATCAGCTATACTCAGCAGCGTCACTAGGGTGGGGCCAAGGGGGCCATTGGCCCTCCCCCAGAGCATTCTCATTGGCCCCCCTAGCGCTCTTTGAAGGTGGCAGGCGGCAAGCAATCACAGCGGAGGAAAACGCTCTTTATTGGCAGGAGACGCGGGGAGGCTCTTTCAAGGCAGTGGCGACCGCGGACAAGGTTGGGAGAAGCGAGAGAAGGCCGGGAGGGAAGAGGAAAGTGCAGCTCTCTGCAGGCAGGCGAAAGTCTCTGAGAAGAGCCCTCCTCGGGTTTGGGGGGCTTGCGCCGAGAGGCACCTGAGGCGAGGTGGTGCTGTGGTGGCCACCGCTTGGAGAGAATGTGGTTCCCCGCGAGGTGGAGTGCGGGGCGGGCAGCTGAGGGCCGGCTTATGAAGCAGGGCAAATGTGCAGAGGCGGGGAGAGGTGGCAGGGGAAGGAGGGAGGCGGTGACATCAGAGCCCAGAAGGTACAAACAGCCCGGATTTCACTTTTAAGGCAAGCAGAGTTTAAAGAGCGCCATTCGGCCGAGCTCTTTCTTCGGGTCGCTTCCCTCCGCACCCGCCCCTCCTTCCCCTGCGTGCGGCAGGCACGGGGCAGCGGGAATCATGCAGAGGTCGCCCCTGGAGAAAGCGAACGTCTTCTCCAAACTTTTCTTCAAGTAAGTGGGCGGCCGCCTGAGCTTGCACTTGCTGCCGGCAGGGTGGGCGAGAGGGAAACGTGCGCGCCGCGAAGGCGAAGAGGGGGGGAGGGAAGGTATGCTATTTAAGCGTGGGCAGGAAACCCGGGGCATACGCGGCGGGCAGCCTGTGCGCCGAGGAAGCTGGCTTCCCGCCTTTCCCAGGCGAGGCGTCCGCTCTGCCACTGCGGAAAGAGGGAGTTGATGGCCACCGGTGAAAGTTGGGGGAGTGGTTCAAGACCGGTTGCAAGTGGGGAGGTTGCCGTGCGGGGTCTCCTTCTACTTAGCAGGCGAGGAAGCTCGGCGGGAATTTCTTCTTGGCAAGTGTCATCGCGCTGCTCTTGAGATGCCGGGTGCCAGCAACTCCCGGGTGCTGGCGGGCCTGTGAAGGGAAGGGGGCTTTGCGGCGCCTACCGACCAGGGCACATCTGCCCGCTCTGCCCCAGGTGCGGGCTCCGGGTGGGCAGCAACTAGAGGCGACCATCGACGCTTGCGGAGGGGGTGACGCAGCCCTCCAAAAGGGATGATGCCCAATGGGGGGGGGGTGACTTGAATCAGTTACACCCCAGGGTGCAACCCACCCTAGTGACGCCTCTGGCTATACTTACTTTTGCATATTGACTCTAACTAGCTCTTTCTGGAAACTAAATCCCCTCCCCCATTTGTATGGCTTGAGGAAATATGTTTCAGTGTATCTTAAGAAGTGTGCATGCACACAGATCTTACATCCAGAATTAAATTTTGTTGGCCTTACAAGTGCCACTGGACTCAAACATTGTTATATATTAACCTTCTCAAGGGAAAAAAAAAACAATTATACCACCTCAGCATCAGGGTAATGATAATACTATATTATACCAAAAAGTAATGGAAACCTGGGTAATGGACATGGGGAAGATTTCTCCATATTGGACCCAAGCTTCAATTACTGTAATACCTAAACAAGGTAAGGACTCTTCCTTAGCCTCATCTTATAGACCAGTTTCATTGCTGAACACAGACTTTAAGATATTCACATCAATTCTGGTATCTTACATCAACTCCTTCATTTCCCAGTATATATCTCCTGATCAAGTTGGCTTTATGCCCAACCATGACTTGACAGACAACACATACAAGGTCTTGAATATATTACAATGTTGCACCAAAAAGCAACATTGTTGTCACTGGACGTGGAGAAAGCCTTTGATTCAATTGAGATACCCTATCTTAAAGCTCTGCTGGAAGTCATGGGATTTGGCAATAAGTTTTTAATGACCATTATGGCATTATATGCAAATCCAACTGCAAACCTCAAAGTAAACCACACTTCTTCAACACCTATCAACATACGTCAAGGAACAAGGCAGGAGTTGTTCCCTTTATTGCTTGCCATAGCTTTGGAGCCTCTAGCTAACTCAATTTGGCAAAACAATGCAATTGAAGGTATTAAGATTGGAGACAAGACTCATAAAATCTCTCTTTTTGCAGATGATGTGTTGCTGACTTTAACTCATCCTGTATCTTCATTACAGGCCTTACAAAACATTCTTACAGATTTTGGTATGATATCGGGATTGAAAATTAACCTATCCAAGTCATATTTATTACCAATCAACCTGAATCAGAACACTATCAAAATTATTCAGTCTAATACACCATATAACTACATGCCATACCTAGGAATCAACATCCCTAAGAACCTGAAAGACATAAAGAAATATAACCATGATAAAAATTTTAAAGATATCCAAAATCAACTTCAGAGGTGGCATAATTTCAATATATCATGGGTTGATAGATTTCATCTCATTAAAGCATTTATTTTACCAAAATTCATATTTTTATTCAGAGTACTCCCAATTGCAATCTCTCCAGACTGTCTGCATCATTGGCAAAAATTACTTTTGAACTTCTTTTGGTCTTACAAATGTCACAGAGTGCATAGTTGTACCCTGTATAGGCAATCTCAAAAAGGTGGCTTAAGTTTCCCAAACTTATCAAATTACTACATAGTGACACATCTCACCAATGTAGTTAAACTATTAAGTCCACAGTGTCAGGCAGATTGGACTTCGATGCTTAAACCATATTGAGGAAGCTTTACTATCCAAGAATTAATATGGCAAAAAAGTCAGAATGGCCTAAATCAACTTCCACCGGTCCATTTTTGGCAAATTTGACATCTATATGGGATTGCTACAGGTCTAAATTGTTACCACCAATCTCCAGATTCCAAGCATTCCTAAACCAGCCATGGTTTTTGCCTGCATTTAATAGCACTACGTTCAATATATGGAAACCAGCAGATGTCACTATGCTGCATGGCACTTCAGTACTAACCAAATCTGATCTTGAAAAAAAAAGATTAACTTCTCAATCTCATGATGGCAATATCTTCAAATTACTCATATATGTGTAACCAGATTAATATCTCCAACATTGTCAAACAACCCCTGACAAAGTTTGAACTTACTCTTTAAAAAGCTCAAATATCTTTAAAGTATCTGATTTCTTCCATTTATACAGCACTCAGCTTCTATGACAGAAAGAATGTACTCACTTATCAACCAATATGGGACAAATGTTATGTACAAGAAATCTCTGAGAAACAATGGGATGAAATATGGTCTTCACCTCCTTTTAAAACTAATGTGACTGAAATAAGATTGCAATCCTTCAAATTATTATCGTTATGATATGTGACTCCACAAAAACTGGCTCATATGATCCCTTCAGTGACACCTAAATGCCGGAAAAATGTGGCTTGCAAGGGGACTATCTATTGTTGGGCCTTCTGCCCCAGTTTACAAGGTTTTTGGGAAGAAATATTTAGAAGAATCCACAACATTACCAACATAACTATAGAATACACACCTAAACACTTATTGTTAACTGGAGGGATTTCTTCTGAATGTTTACTACATGAAAAGGAAACTATCTCCTTTCTTCTGTTGGCTGCTAGAACAGCTGTGACCATGAAGTGGAAATCAGATAAACATCCAGATATTAACCTCTGGCATAAAAAAACCCTGTGGTCTACCTATGTCATGACCAAGATAACAGACAATATTGCTCAGCTTGAATGTCCTCTCTCTCCTTCTAATTTCTATGCTGTCTGGTCTCCTATTCTAGCATATTTAACCTCACAAGAAGCAATGCCTAATGTAACTAATGACTTGTCTTTGTGGTAATGTCTTCTGATGGAGTCAAATGGATTTACACTAGTTTTTAATTCCATTTTAATATTAGTTATAGGTTTATTTCATGTTGTTATATGACTTATTAGACTCTTTGTCTTATACTTTTGATTATATTATTGACTCTATGTAAGCACTATGATTGTGATATGTATGGTATATACTTTGATATTGTATGGTATATACTTTCTCCCACTCGGTATCAGCTCTGCAGCATATGACGTCCTGCTTTGCAGAGGCTGCCAAGCTATTCGGCCTAGAAGTTAGTCTGAAGAAGACAGAAGTTCTCCACCAGCCTGCATCCCAAGAAGATTATCACCCTCCCTGCATCACTGTGGGTGAATCAGTTCTGAAGACAGTCCAGCAGTTCAGCTACCTGGGGTGCATCATCTCCTCAGATGCCAAGATCGACAAGGAGATTGACAACAGGCTGGCAAAGGCAAACCGTGCATTTGGCCAACTGCACAAAAGAGTGTGGAGCAACAAGCATCTGAAAAAAGGCACAAAGATCAATGTTTACAAAGCGGTTGTGATGACAACCCTCATCTATGGCTCCGAATCGTGGGTTTTATACCGTCATCACCTGCGACTCCTTGAGCGCTTTCATCAGCGCTGCCTTCGCACCATCCTCAACATTCACTGGAGTGACTTTGTGACCAACACTGAAGTCCTCAAGTGGGCGGAGGTTACAAGCAATGAGGCACTGCTGTTGAAGACGCAGCTGCGCTGGGCAGGGCATATTTCTAGGATGGAAAACCACCGCCTTCCCAAGATTGCTCTGTATGGCGAACTTTCCACTGGCCATCGAAATAGAGGGGCACCAAAGAAGAGGTACAAGGACTCCTTGAAGAAATTCCTTGGCACCTGTCGCATCAACCATCACCAGTGGTCTGACCTAGCCTCAGATCGCAAAGCATGGAGGCACACCATCCACCAGGCTGTCTCTTCCTTTGAGAACGCATGCATAGCTGGTCTTGAGGACAAAAGGAGATTGAGGAAAAATCACACTGCTACAGCATCAACCCCAAATCAGACTTTTCCCTGCAGCCACTGTGGCCGGATCTGCCTGTCCCGCATTGGTCTTGTCAGCCACCAGCGAACCTGCAGCAGACGTGGACTACTGCACCCTTCTTAAATCTTCGTTCGCGAAGTCAAGCCGAGAGACTTTGATAGAAAATACAATAAACTTTTTGGAAAGAAAAAAAAGTAATGGAAACCTAATAGCTCTCTCAATCATGACATTAACTACTAAGAAAAAAATCAGGTCTCAAGAAGAAAAAAAAATTATTTTCAGTGATGCTGGAGAAAGACAAGTAAAATTTGGAATTGGGGTCCAAAAATACCCCCATTGAAAACATCAAAAACCCACAGAAATGTAAATAGGGTCAAATTGAGCATAAGCCAGTTTGGAATCTGTAAAACTGTTTATTTTAAAGAAAGCAACCATTTAAACTATTACAGTACTGAAACTTAGCATAACAATAGTGCAATGTGGAACAACAGATAACAAAAAAGTCTTGCAAGGGCATAGAATGACTCACTTTTCCAAATTTGTAATACAGTTCAATTTGAGTTTTGATTTAGCACAGAAAGGAAAATAATCAGCTCAGTGGACAGTTGGCTAGGGGTCATCAAAAATTCCATGCTAAATAGCTCCTTCAAGTCTGGAAAATGTGAGATCCAAAGGATGCCTACAGACTTGTCCTGGCTTGTCTTGCAGGGGTACAGAATGACCCCATTTCTGAAATTGCAATACAGTTTAATTTGAGCTTTTCTGTGTGGTTAAAATATAAGGGAAGCTTTGAAAGAGCGCAAACTCAGGGCTTTCACCTTATCCTACAGATGCACAACAATTCAGGTTGCGAACACTGGTTTACCTTGGGGTCATATTTTTCTGGAATAAATTTTAATTCTTTTACTTAATTAGAATCCCTAATATTTTTAAGCATTAATTTCTGGACATGGAATCCTGTATACACAGGTAAAAGATCCTGATTAAGCCAGGTGCCCACTTGACAATTCCCCAACCTCGTTTTGAGGGCATTTTGGCTTACATCCCTGGCTGCCAGACTCCTTACTGGCACCTCCTGTTTTCTGTTTGAGAGCCAGTTTGGTGTAGTGGTTAAGTGTTCAGACTCTTATCCGGGAGAATGGGGTTTGATTCCCCACTCCTCTACTTGTACCTGCTGGAATGGCCATGGGTCAGTCAAAGTTATCACAGAGCTTGTCCTTGAAAGGGCAGCTTCTGGGAGATACCTCTCAGCCCCACCCACCTCACAGGGTGTTTATTGTGAGGGAGAGAGATAGAGGAGATTGTGAGCCACTCTGAGACTCTTGAGTGGAGGGCAGAATATAAATCCAATGTCTTCTTCTTTTGTTTTCCCTAGAAGTGTCTTGTCTAAATGTTTGGTGCCATGGGGAACTTAGAAGCCAGAATTCTGGGAAATGTTAGAGAATGGTAGTTCCACATGGGCAGGCAAGGCTCCTTTGTCCCTAAACCTCCCCTACAAGAAAAATCTAACTTTTGGATTTGAATGTCTTTTAGAATGGAGAGACCTGGCTTTGTAAGGTAACAAAGACCTCTCTCCCCTTAATAAAATAAAGAACAGAAGAGCAATCATTTGGACTAAAATTAGATGAGGCCAGTGATAACCCCGCTTTAACAGTTTATTGATAGCATATGGTTACAAAACTTAATTGTTTCTTAATTATTTCAGTATTAACCCATATGACATTTCAATCCCCCCTCCCTCCAATGTAGACTTCCCCGAGGTTATAAATTCAAATTCAATACTAAAGGTACTACTAACTGATCAAAATTCAATATATATGTTCTTACTACTAAAAAATTGTCCAATGTCTTTTTACTTTCCACTCTTTCTCCATATATCCTTTAAATTTCCTCCACTCCTTTTTAAATATCTCTAAATCATAGTCTCTTAGTGTTCTAGTTAGTTTGTCCATTTCACTCCACGATAAAACTTTCATGGTCCAGTCCCATTTCTCCGGTAATTTTTCTTGCTTCCAAAGCTGTGCGTACAATGTCCTAGCAGCTGATAGCAAGTACCAAATTAGAGTCCTGTCTTCCTTTGGAAATTTTTCTAATTGTAATCCAAGCAAAAACGTCTCTGCAGTTTTCTTGAAGTCATAGCCCAGAATTTTGGAGATTTCTTGTTGTATCATCTTCCAGCATTCTTTCGCTTTTTCACAAGTCCACCACATATGGAAGAAAGAACCTTCATGTTTTTTACATTTCCAACATCTATCCGACATTTTCTTGCTTATCTTAGCCAGTTTTTTCGGAGTCATATACCACCTATACATCATCTTAAAACAGTTCTCTTTTATACTCTGACAAGTTGATATCTTCATTGAGTTCTTCCAAAGGTGTTCCCATGCATCCATTTGTATTTCTCTATTCACTCTGGCCAGTGACAACCCCATTCAGGAAATAAAACTAACTGTAGAGAATGTGGCCTTGCCCAAAAGATGAAATCTCTGATAGTGTGATGAAGTCTGCCACCTGTCTGGCCAAGGTGGGTCAGCGGACTCGCCAACTGATAGTCCAACACAGGTCCAAAGTCTGATATTTTCCCCAGAAACACCAGGAAGGTAGGTTGCCACCAGACTGGATAAATCCTTTAGCACAGAGGCCCTAGTCAAGCCTCTGCCTATTAGGAAAACTCTAGAGAAAACCAAGCCACACCACTGCAGCAAGGGGTTCCCCAAGTCAGTTTTCACAAATTGATAGTAGGTATTTCCAAAGGCTAGTGGATAAGTTTGGCTCAGATTGTGGTGGCCTGAAAGCAACTAACCACACAAATAAACTTAAAGAAAGTTTATTTTGCCAAATAGGCATGAAAGCATTGGTTTTAGTGAGTGTTCAATAAAACTAGTTAACTGGGTATAAATTCAGAGAGCGAGATATTATCATACAGAGTTCAAATGTCCAGATGGAATCCAAGGGTTTCCCCGAATGGAATTATGTCAGAAGGCTATTCAGCTATTTTAGCACTAAAATTCAGTTGGTGCATGGCTCCTGGATTACAGTTAGCCCAAAAGAACTTAGGTTCAGCTCTTTTAAAATGCAGCAAGGATACAAATTAAATAAATACAATTTATTGTCATGATTGAGAGAGAGATTCAGAGAGTTGTACCTTTATTTTCACCTTTAAAATGCCAGAATCAAATACCTCTGTGAAAGAGAGATTAAACTAGTTTTGTTAAATATTTACTGCTTTAGTTCTATAAATTTCAGGCTCAAGGAAAGACCTCTGAGCAGGTACAGAAAGTGCCTAAATTAGCCCCAAATTGGAGCCTGGCTTAGGGAAGTTAAAGATTGCAAATTTGCAGTCCTCCTGCCATCTCACCCCCCCATAAGAACACCATGGCACAGAGTGTTAGAGCTGCAGTACTGCAATCCTAAACTTTGCTCACGACCTGAGTTTGATCTCCAGTGGAAGCAGGGTTTTCAGGTAATCAGCTCCAGGTTGACTCAGCCTTTTATCCTTCAGAGGTTGGTAAAATGTACCCAGCTTTACTGGGGGAAAGTGTAGATGACTGGGGAAGGCAATGGCAAACCACCCCATAAAAAGTCTGCCATGAAAATGTAAAGTTGTGAAAGCAATGTCACCCCAGAGTCGGAAACGACTGGTGCTTGCACAGGGGACTTTTCCCTTCCTGCCCTCCCCCCCATTGGGAAGGAATGTTAATCCTCTTTTCTTTTCTCAATCTGAAATCTTCAACAGAATCAGAAAAGAAAAGTAAATTGCCAGCATCTTTGGAAAGAGTCAAAGTTTTCTCTTTTGCAAGGAATTTATGTCCTAGCAACTTTCACTGGATTTTGGCTAGGAAAACTTTTGCAGACAATCTTTAGCTGTTTTAGGAAAGAAAAGGCACTTAACCAAATTTAGTCTTAATTCTAGAAATACAAAGTGTAAAACCTGAACCCCCACCAGGCAGATATCTCATCACCTTCCCTAACTTGTGTTTATATATATGCCCCATGGTATCAAAGCGGGGAGGCACAATTGAGATATTTTTCTGAATTCTCATATTCTCCTGATTTTGGGTCTAAGGATACGAATTCAAACTTTTGAAATTCTGCAAGAATGTCTCCACAAATAAAATGAGTAGTTTTAAATGCCTGGAAGGAAGATGTGTATATGTTAAAAAAAAAAAAAAGCAAGTCAGTTTGAAAGCTCCTTGGCTTGCTCAAAACACTACTGTTTTGCAAGGGTGCCAGTCTCCAGGTGGAACCTGGAGATCACTCCCAAAAATATAATGTAATGCCCAGAACATTGAGGCTAGTGTTTCTGGGAGAGAAAGTGTCCAGGAGGGTGGACTGCATGTTTTGTAATCTTCAAATTTGATTCAGAGATTCAGAAATCTCCAGCCTGGAGCTGGCATCCCAAAGTTCCACTTACAGCTAATCTTTCTCTGCAAGAGAAAAGACCCTGCCTGTAAATTGCCCTGAGGCTAAGAGTTCTTCTAGATTAGAAGCTATTCCTCTGATAATTTATTTATTTATTTATTTATTTTTTGCTTTACCTTTTGAGTCTGAGAATATTTTTCTAGTGGTTGTTATCAGTTTTCCTTGTACTTAGATTATGTAGCTTTAATTTTAAGGGGAATATTTATAAGATATTTAGCTTGTGATCTTCTTTGTTTTAAAGAAATGGTGCACCTAACAGATCTCTTGTTAAGTTTTTTGATCTGGGACAATGGGTTGGAAGTGTATATTTGTAATCTTGGATTTATATGGAGCATCTATTCGGCTAAAGCAATACAGTATCCATCCTTCTGGAAATTTTATTTTCTCGGGATTTTTGTTAAGAACATTTCATACCAGAAGCATGTGGTCTTCAGGTGTTGCATCTGGCAGTTTTTCTGTTTTACTTTGGGCTGCTTCACAACTTTTCATTCATTTGAATATGGGGGTTTCTTTGATGGCTGGTACTGAGTTTTTGTTTAGAGCAGTGTTTTAAAGTTCTGCCTCATAAATTTTGGTTTCTACAAGACCTCTTTCAATTTGAAGTTACAACGTGTTATAGAGAAATATCTATACCCTTGCTTGGGTGGAACTGCCCTCTCACTGTGCATCTTCTCTCTTAAGTCATGAGAAACTAATACTTTGCTTTACCAGCAATCCAGTTATTCTCAGTGTCATGTTTCCTATGGAAATACCTTTTCTAGATTTCTTAGTAATTTAGTAGGCAGGATTCCTGAAAACTCTTGGTCTTCATTGGAAATCTGGACTTTAATAACATTCATCAAAATGTATATCTTCATTCGTTCTCTTGATGTCATTTATAGTTATGTTCCATCTATGAACTGTGCATAACAATCTTCTTATTCAGCTATATGGTGAACCTCTTACTTGTGGAAAGAGGCATCCATATGCTTATCTATCAAATTTTATGCCTCCATCTATAAGTATCTTGTTAGAGCATGACTTTTTCTGAGTGTTTTGTTCAGAAAATTCTTTCTATGTTTCATGTTCTTACCATGGTAGGGCTCTAATTCTGCTTGATTTTGTGTTTCAATCCAGTCTCCAGTCCTGGCCAGGCTTGCTACTGGATAACACATTTTCATTTACTTGTTTTAAGTTCCTGCCTCTCTGTTATTTCAACCTTCTTTTTCAAGGTGTATTAACCAGAATTTGCCTTCCAGGATTGTTTTGTTATATATGAAGAAAATCGGGATCTGCAATTCAAGTTTAGTGCATGCTCATTATTATATAGTAATTTTAAGAATTACTGGCATGTTTGCTAAGAATTGTTTGTTTAAGGATTAACTATTATTTGCTTTTAGGATTTGCTTTTAGGATTTTTGTTGTTAAAGTTTGTTGAAACCCACTCTCACACCTATGTGAGACCCACAGAACAAATTTTGGATGAGCTGACACGGAGGAAGATGGGCTTCAGAGGGACACCCCACTGATGTTCTATGGTTTAAATTCTCTAATCCAATTCTCTAATCTTTTTTGGGTCCAATCCCTTGCATACATGTATGTTAAAAGCTGGCATTGTTCTATTGAGGCCTCAGTTTTGTTTTGTGCTTGTTTTTGAAGTTTTTCTTCTTTTTTGTGATCATTTTCATAATCCAGGGGTAACTTCAACTCTGGTAATCTCTTTTTGGAGCTCCAAATTTTGTGCACAATTTCATGTTTTCTTTTTAAGATTCATATCTGTTGCAACAAAAATAAAAAGCCTCTCATGAACCACTAGATGCTTGTTTTCTATATGGATATGCACTAGCCTGAATCATGAGAAGTGGTGCATGGGTTTATATTGTGGATTTGTGTTCTGCATAAAGTATGTTGTATGAAATCTGTCCTTTAACATTGGAAGGGTAGAGACCTTGTCAAACTGAAACATCACGTGAGAAGGAGGAAGTCTCCTGTCCAAAGCAAGTATGGTAATTTAGCTAATGTATGCAACCCTATCTCAAAAGGGTTGGGCTCAAGTTATGGCTTTAAAGGGAAAAGCACCTATTATTGCTGTTTTATTTGTTTGTTTCTCCAAGTATGTTTTCCAGGCTCTTCCATATCTACCTAGAGGTCCTGAAATTTGCCTGGTCATGCCTCATTGATGTTGGAAGGAAGGCCTCCCAGAGAACCCCATCCAAACTAAGTTGTGGAGAAAACTTATTTCCAGGGAAATTCCTCTGCCTAGCAAAAGGCTGGTTGCCCCAGCTGATCATAACAGCAGCCCACTGCCACTTCCAGGTTGTTCTTCCAGGAAAAGGAATTCCTTTTGGCTGCAACAGAAACAGATTTCCCTGTGAAAAGATTGTCATGCATAGAGCAGGCAAACTCTCCATGAACTCAAGAAAGAAGACCTTTTGTTAGACTAAGGGAGGAGTTAGCCAGGAATTAGCCAGGAAATGGTTTTTGTATTGTAATAATGTGGCCAGGTGTGGACTGCCCACGGCTGCCAATGTTTCCAAGTATGTCTGAATGTGTGTATCTTAATCACCTAGGATACAACAAGGTGTTTGCCATAAAGGCATATGAGTTGATTCAGTTTATAGCATGTCACTTGCATATGTCCCTTATGTGTTTTAGAAATTGAGATGAGTTCTTGTATTCTTGCATCATAACTAGTAATATTTTATTGATAAAGAAATAAGTTCTCTAGGATCCTTCCAAGATCTATGTTCACAAATTTAGACTGGACATGTGTCATTATTCAATGCACATACCATGAATGGATCATTTTATATTTTTTAACTCAGGCATAGCCTATTTTTGGTAGCTGACATTCCTAAACGTTTCCCTTTGTCCCAACTGTGTCACAACCCTGGTTGTTTGAAGTCTGATCAGCAGTGCACCATTAAATGTGGCACACACCCTGCAAGGACTGGACAGTGCCAAAGAGGAGGAATTGATACCAGAGTGCTGCCAAATAAAGAGGGTAGCCTTAAAAGACAAGAGGGGGGGGGGCCCTCAAGCTAGTCTGTGTGCCCAGAAAGGCCCCATAATGGAGACCAGGAAAACTCCATATTGGAAGGCTAGGCTGCATAGCCAAGGCATGCCTCTGAGTGACCTTCTTCCACACACACACCTTCTCTAGATGGAAAATACTGGGTAGTGCCAGTGTGAATGGATAATCCCATCACTGTCTCTCTTCTCCCATGACCCATCTATACCCCATATCTGTCAATATACTATTGTATTACCCCATTGTAATGTCATTTCAGTCTTTCTTGGGAATGTTGAAAACCAAATTGTCACCTAGCTGCCCTTCTTGAGTGGGCATACAGAATTGATTTGTTTAATGATGATGATGGTCAGTCTACTTCAGATTTTAAAATAATAATAAAAAAACTTTCAGAGACTTGAAGGGGGGGATGAAGGGGGACCCCTGAATAATTAATTAATACCTCTATAATAATAATAAATGAAAATATGGTTTTTGTGCCTTCAGAAGAGAATGTCTGATGCAACATTTAGAGTGACTGTTGGAAGGCCACATCAGCCCAAAATGGGTGTGAATTCAAAGGTTGTGGAGCAGATAAGAGAGGCCCCTCTGAGGAAGCTCCTTGTTAAAACTGATAAACGCATGAAGGCAGAGGGACTGTGGAAAACTACTAGAAAATACAGGAAGGTGGGACATTTGAATAGATAAGGCTGGTGGGCTTGTCTGCATGTTTTGGGGATGAATAGAAATGATCAGAAGGCTGATGATTTTTACTTAGTCACTTTGGGCATATGCCGACAAGTTCTACTTTGATATCGAAGTAAAATACCTTGTTTCATACCAAGCAATGTGTGGGGCTTCGTTATTTACCTGCTACATAAACAAGAACTATTTTAATCCACTGAAATATTAATCCACTGATTTCTGAAAGTTACCATTTTAGTGTTATGCTTGTGTCCATGTATTCCATAGCCACTGATCTGTTTATCTACACACCAGAAAAGTATTGCTAGCAGTAATTGCATACATCACATTGGAGAACGCAAAATTTAATCAGAGTTCGTATTTTGCCATGTTGAGAGGCCTGGTCACTGAATTCAAGACTGCTTTAGGTAGCCTGATATTACTACTGGGTAGCAGCCCCCAAACCAGAAAATTTTGGGTGGAGGGGCCCGGGCAATTAAAAAATTGTTGGGGCGGTTGCGGGTTGCTTCTTCCCTCCAGTGGCCAGCCCTCAGGATTCCAGCTCTCTCTCACCTGTAGTAAAACACTTAGGTTGATTTTAAAAAAAAAAGTGGGTTCAGTTTAGACTGAGGTCTCTGTAAATGTACAAGGAATGAGATGATTGGAGGTGCCTGCACTTGGAAGGAGGGGTAAAAATGAGAGGCAGGAGGGAGGGGGAGAGTTCCCGTCATCTGCTTGACACCTTACTGGAGCGCATTCATCTGACTGAGTGCTGAGACTAAAGAAGGCTGTGATTTGGCAACTCCCTCTCTCCCTTGCCTTCTTGATGGACATCCAAGCCCAGGTGGGATGGAGCTGATTGAAAGCAGCGTTGCAATGTAACACTGCAGCTGCAGCACATTGGCCTGGCCCTCTCTTCAGGGGCATAGCTGTGCTGAGCAGGCCGGGGGAGAGAAAATAGCATGCTCACTCACTTGCTTGGAGCCTGAGTTGTGTGTTGCAGCAGAGGAAGCAAAGCGCGCCAGCCAGCTTTTGTATCCAAAACCCGTAGCGTGGCACAAGGTTTCTTGGAGGGGGGGGGGAGAGTTTACAGGCCATCCCGTTCCATTTGTAAGAACTTTGATGCCTCTGGAGCCGCTTGGAGGCTCTCTCTCTCCCCTCCCCTCCTGCTCTCTCTCTCTGCCACTCAAAAACTCTCCCTCTTGCTGTTGCGCACTGTGGCTCTCCTTCTGTCACTCTCTGTTGCTTGCTCTGTGGCTCTCTCTCACTGTCACTGTTTCTCTTTCTCTCTGTCTGTCACTCTCTTGCTCTCTTGCGCTCACTCTCATTGCTCTCATGTGCTCGCTGTCGTTGCTCTTGTGCGCTCTCTCGCCCTCACTTTCTCCCCGGACCAATGGAAGGAACCTACAGGGGGAAGGGGGGTTAAATAGAGCGGCCAGGTACCCCCCATAGCTATGGGCCTGCTGGGTAGCCATTCTAAATGAAGGAGACACTGTTAGCAAAGACAAGGCTAATTTCATTTTTCATAAAATTTGCTTCCATATTTTTCATTGCTGCATCATTCTTTTACATCTCTCCTGAAGTTATTTTGAGCTTTGCTATTTTATGATACTACAGAAACACATGTAACATTATTGTATAATGAACACATATAGATTTATTGTATAATGAGCAGAGTAAGACTTACTGGGAACACCACAGGATATTGTAATTTTGAGCATATATTTTTCCTCTGATTACACTTTTCTCTGACATCACTTCAGTATAATGTTCACATTTGCAGAACACTCACTTTTGCAGAGTGGCTCTTCAAACATACTGTACACTCTGTTCTTCCCTACTGTGTATTTGTGACTCATAATCTGTATTGGTGATGGTGAAGTCCTTAGCTTTATTCAAAATCAGCTCAGTATGAGCTTTCACTGTGGGTACTAGGAACAAAATTATCTATTTTCTGTCAGTTCTGTCTCAGTGTTGGTATATTGACATTTATGGTGCCATGATGACCATGTACATTATCGTATTGCCTCTAGAAAGTTAGGTTTCTTGTGCTCTGCACTCAACAGACAACATAACCATGGCAGACCACTGCTTGAAAATTTGCATTCCCTTTTCAAAACAAGTAATAGTAATAGTCATGTAGGTCACAGCATTCAATTAGAGTTTCATAATGATTAAGTGATTAGCATTAAACAATTTCTTTAATGTACCTAAAAGCACCTGTAGGGATGGGCATGAATCAGAAAAATGCAGTTTGATTTGAGGTTCATGGTGCATCCACAAATTGAACCATTGAATGGACAAAACATGTTTGTATGAACCAAACAAGTTCAGTGATGCAATAGAATACCTCCTCTGGCGTGCTAGAGGCACCACACTCTCAGTGGATCTCCAGATTTCCTCTACTTGCCCTCCATGTTTGGTGATGATGGATTTATGGGGTCTGAGTGACACCATCCCAAAGAAGGTGCATACTGGAAAGTCCTTTCTGGGGAGATGAGGTGCAGGTTCAAGAGGTTCAGGCATGTATTGAATGCTCCCCTGTATGCTTGAGACACCAAACTCACAGCTCATCTCCAGCTGACTCTCCTCTACCTGCCTTCCAAAGTTTTGTAAGGATTGGAATTACACAGTCTGAGCAGGCCTGGTGCTAAGAGTTCTGGTGCCCCTAGGCCAAGGCTTGTCCCCCCCCCCTCCGGTTTCTTCTCGCGCATGCAAAGCGTGCGTGGCTCAATGACGTCACCTAAGATGACATCATCACATGGGTATGCTCTGCTGACCTCTGAAGGAGGGGGGAGGGCTAGGAAACGGGTGTTCTTGCTGAGCCCGCTCCTCACCCAGCCCTCCTGCCCCCTTCAAAGGGAGCTGGCTGGGAACATAAGAACATAAGAGAAGCCATGTTGGATCAGGCCAACGGCCCATCCAGTCCAACACTCTGTGTCACACAGTGGCAAAAAATTTTATATACACACATACACTGTGGCTAATAGCCACTGATGGACCTGTGCTCCATATTTTTATCTAAAACCCTCTTGAAGGTGGCTATACTTGTGGCCGCCACCACCTCCTATGGCAGTGAATTCCACATGTTAATCACCCTTTGGGTGAAGAAGTACTTCCTTTTAACCGTTTTAACCTGTCTGCTCAGCAATTTCATCGAATGCCCACGAGTTCTTGTATTGTGAGAAAGGGAGAAAAGTACTTCTTTCTCTACTTTCTCCATCCCATGCATTATCTTGTAAACCTCTATCATGTCACCCCGCAGTCGACGTTTCTCCAAGCTAAAGAGTCCCAAGCGTTTCAACCTTTCTTCATAGGGAAAGGGCTCCAGCCCTTTAATCATTCTAGTTGCCCTTCTCTGGACTTTCTCCAATGCTATAATATCTTTTTGAGGTGCGGCGACCAGAACTGCACACAGTACTCCAAATGAGACCGCACCATCGATTTATACAGGGGCATTATGATACTGGCTGATTTGTTTTCAATTCCCTTCCTAATAATTCCCAGGATGGCGTTGGCCTTTTTTATTGCAAACGCACACTGTCTTGACATTTTCAGTGAGTTATCTACCACGACCCCAAGATCTCTCTCTTGGTCAGTCTCTGCCAGTTCACACCCCATCAACTTGTATTTGTAGCTGGGATTCTTGGCCTCAATGTGCATTACTTTGCACTTGGCCACATTGAACCGCATCTGCCACGTTGACGCCCACTCACCCAGCCTCAACAGATCCCTTTGGAGTTCCTCACAATCCTCTCTGGTTCTCACCACCCTGAACAATTTAGCGTCATCCGCAAACTTGGCCACTTCACTGCGCACTCCCAACTCTAAATCATTTATGAACAAGTTAAAGAGCATGGGACCCAGTACCGAGCCCTGCGGCACCCCACGGCTTACCGTCCTCCACTGCGAAGACTGCCCATTTATACTCACTCTCTGCTTCCTATTACTCAGCCAGTTTTTGATCCACAAGAGGACCTGTCCTTTTACTCCATGACTCTCAAGCTTTCTAAGGAGCCTTTGATGAGGAACTTTATCAAAAGCTTTCTGGAAGTCAAGGTAAACAACATCTATTGGGTCTCCTTTGTCCACATGTTTGTTCACCCCCTCAAAGAAATGTAACAGGTTAGTGAGGCAAGATCTTCCCTTACAGAACCCATGCTGAGTCTTCTTCAATAACCCGTGTCCATCAATGTGCCTACTCATTTTGTCCTTGATAGTGCTTTCTACCAACTTTCCCGGTATTGAAGTCAGACTGAATGGCCTGTAATATCCCGGATCTCCTCTGGAACCCTTTTTAAAGATGGGGGTGACATTTGCTACCTTCCAGTCCTCAGGAACGGAGGCAGATTTCAATGAAAGATTACAGATTTTTGTTAGAAGATCCACAAGTTCAACTTGGAGTTCTTTCAGAAATCTTGGATGTATGCCATCCGGACCCGATGACTTATTAGTTTTTACTTCGTCCATCAGTTGTAGGACCTCCTGTTTTGTCACCTCAATCTGACTCAGGTCTTTCAACACCCCTTCCAAAATTAGTGGTTCTGGGGCGGGCAAAAAGTTCTCATCTTCCACAGTGAAGACGGAGGCAAAAAATTCATTTAGCTTCTCAACCATTTCCCTATCCTCCTTCAGTAATCCTTTTACCCCATGGTCATCCAAGGGCCCCACTGCCTCCCTGGCTGGTTTCCTACTTCTAATATATTTGAAGAAAGTTTTATTGTTGGTCTTTATGTTTTTTGCAATATGCTCCTCATAGTCCCTTTTTGCCTGCCTGATCACAGTTTTGCATTTGATTTGCCACAGCCTGTGTTCCCTTTTACTAATCTCACTTGGACTGGTTTTCCACCGCTTAAAGGAGTCCTTCTTACCTTTTACAGCTTCCATTACTTTGTTTGTTAACCATGCAGGCCTTTTCTTATGCCTGTTTGTGCCTTTCCTAACTTGTGGTATGTATTTTATCTGAGCTTCTAGGATTATAGTTTTAAATAGCGTCCAAGCTTCCCCAAGGGTTTTGACCATATGTACCTTTCCTTTCAGTTTCCTCCTCACACGCCTCCTCATCTCAGTGTATTTACCCCTTTTAAAGTTAAACGTGGTTGTGGCGGTCTTTTTGGACAACTCCCTATTTATACAAACGGTGAAATCAATAACATTATGGTCACTGCTCCCAAGTGGCGCAATCACTTTTACATCTCTCACCAAGTCTTGGGCATTACTTAGGACCAAATCTAGGATCGCCCCACCCCTGGTAGGTTCTGAGACCATCTGCTCCATAGCACAGTCATTGAGAGCATCAAGAAACTCAGTCTCTTTCTCTCGACCAGAACACATATTGACCCAATCAATCTGCGGGTAGTTAAAATCACCTATTACGACACAGTTTTTACGTTTAGCCATTATCTTTAAGCCCTCCATCATATTATAATCGTCCTCTCTCTTTTGATTTGGTGGGCGATAACCAACTCCCATAGTTAAATTTCCTTTTTGGCCCTCTATTTCAACCCAAAGCATTTCTAAAAGTGAATCTAATTCTCTGACCTCAGTCTTACTGGACCGTATATCCTCTCTGACATACAGAGCCACCCCACCTCCAACCCTTCCCTCCCTATCCTTCCGATATAGCTTATATCCAGAAATCACCGTGTCCCACTGATTCTCCTCATTCCACCAAGTTTCTGAAATTCCCACAATGTCTATGTTTTCTCCCAACACTAAACATTCCAATTCACCAATTTTTCTTCAAACACTTCTAGCATTTGCATACAAACATCTATAATTTTCCAGGCGAGCTAGGCCCGCCACCTTCCTCCTGCCGCCTCGAGACTCTGGCAGACAGTCCATACTGTTTGTCACCTTCACAGTGGACAACTCTGGTCCGTTACCCGGTAGAAAAATAGCAGCTAACCCTTCATCTCTTTGAGACGAGTTCTCCCGAACCAGAGACATTTCATCTCCTGTCGGCTTTCCCCCAAGATTTTGTTTAAAAACTGCTCTGCCACATTTTTTATTTTAAGCACGAGCAGCCTGGTTCCATCCGGGGACAAGTGGAGACCGTCTCTTTTGTACAGCTCCCGCTTGTTCCAGAAAGCATCCCAGCGCCTAACAAACTTAAACCCTTCCTCCTTACACCATCGTCTCATCCACACATTGAGACTTCTAATTTGTGCCTGTCTCTCCTGCCCTGCACGTGGAACAGGTAGCAATTCTGAGAAGGCTACCTTGGAGGTCCTGGCCTTAAGTCTCCCGCCTAGCAGCCTAAATTTTTCCTCCAGGACCTCATGACTGCATTTCCCCACATCGTTGGTGCCAACATGCACCACGACCACAGGCTCCTCCCCAGCACTGTCTATCTACTACACGCGTAATGTCCGCTACCTTCACACCAGGCAGGCAAGTCACCATACGGTCAGTACGCGGTTTCGCCACCCAGCTGTCTACTTGCCTAAGGATCAAATCACCAACTACCAACCCCCCCCTCTCCCCCTGCTCAGGGATGGTTCCTTGGCGCAAAAGGATTCCTGCTCACCAACCGAAGAAGAGGTCCCTTCTGAGGGTGCATTCCCCTTGCCTCAGCACGGTGCCCTGTTCCCTCTCGACCCTCACGCTCTCTGGCAGCAACAGGGCTGCTATGTTCAGAGTGGGGCTCATCTAATACGCCCCCGAGAGTCTTCCCCAAGTACCTAACTGACCGTCTCTGCTTCTCCAGGGCAGTCACCTCGGCCTCAAGGGTACGAACTCGTTCCCTGAGGACCAGGAGCTCCTTGCATCGAGCACACACCCAAGGCTTCTGTCCTTTGGGCAGGTAGTCATACATGTGACACTCAGTACAAAACACTGGAAAGCCCCCAACCCCTTGCTGGCATTCTATCTTCATGATATATATATATTGATAAAAAATATACAGTCCTCTTTAAATGCTGTTTGTTTAAGTGGCTCCCCTTCTGGAGGGTCAACTTACCTTACCTTAACTTACCTTATTGGGAACTTACCTTATTTGGAGAACAAGGAAATCAGGGATCTGGGTTCCTGGTCCTTAGAGAGCCCCTAGGTGAAGAGCCACAGGCCAAGAGCCCTTTGGCAAGGCGCAGCTTAAAATGCAAAGAGGGTGGAGCAGAGGCACTCCTCAGCAATCAGCAGCAATCACTCTCAATCTCTTTCACCCTTAGCCCAGTCAACCAAACAAAGAGCAGTCAACAAACAAAGAGCAGTCAACCAAACAAAGAGCAGTTCCCCAGCTATCACACCTCAGAATTTTAGGCAGCCCCACAAACCTCAGAATGAAGTCCTTCAAAACTCAGAAATTCTCAGCAATTTCTCCAGCTGTCTCAGCTATCAGAGCTGCTCTGCTCCTCTCAGACCTCTGTGAGATGTGCTCAGCCTTTGGCAAGGTGCAGCTTAAAATGGGAAGCAGCTCCCCATGTCCTTCAGAATGGAACAAGAAGCATCAGGCGGCCGCTTCATAGCCAGCTGAGTTCCTCTGAAGGGGGGGAGTGGTCTGGACAAGGGGCGGGCCAAACAAGAACACTCAGCCCACCCCTCGCTCAGCCCTCCCGTCCCCTTCAGAGGGAGCTGGCTGGGAGCGGCCGCCTGCATGCTTCTTCCTCCATTTCAAATTGGTGCGGAGAAAGAAGCAGACGGGCGGCAGATACCCAGCCAGCTGAGTCCCTCTGAAGGGGGGGAGTTGGCTGGGCAAGGGGCGGGCTAAGCAAGAACACTCAGCCCGCCCCTCGCCCAGCCCTCCTGTACCCTTCAGAAGGAGTTGGCTGGGAGTCGCCGCCTGCATGCTTCTTCCTCCATTTTAAATTGGAGTGGAGGAAGAAGCATGTGGGCGGCCACTGCCCAGCCAGCTGAGTCCCTCTGAAGAGGCAGAGGGGCTGGGTGAGGCCATTCCAAATTGGAACGGAGGAAGAAACATGTGGGCGGCTGCTTCCCAGCCACTCTGTCAGCGCAAGTGAGGATGGAGAGGGGGCGCCTGCCCCCACCCTTCTCCCCCACAGCCAGGTGGCACTCCAGGTGGCTGCCTACCTGGCCTACTCCCATGCACCGGCCCTGGGTCTGAGTTACACCCTCCCCCCAAGAAAGTGCCTTCATACTCCATTGTTTCCGAAAACAGCAAAGGGGGGGGCAGAAGCCCAACAGAACAGAAACAGAATCGAAGTCCCCAAGATTCTTTCTGGTAGAAATTGAAGGTGGGGAGCATTTTTTGTCAACCCAGCAGAACCAGAGCAATGTGCCCTGAGACCCAAACCCAAACCAGTATGCAGGGACATATGTAGATATGGAGATCCAAGCCCTGAGATATATGTAGACATGGTGGCTCCAAACTCTGAGAAGTAAGTAGACATGGTGATGTAGAAGCCCTGGGAAGTAGTTAGATCTGGTGGCTTGAAGCCCTGAGAAGTTAGTAGATATGGTGGGTCAAAAGCTCTGAGAAGAAAGTAGATGTGGTGGCTCAAAAGCCCTGAGTCTACCTGGACACCCTGTCCCCAAAATGTAAAATAATGTGTGTAGACATGGTGGCTAGAAACCCGGAGACAGAAGTAGATGTGGTGGGTTAAAGCCCAGAGATGGGAGTAGATGTAGTAGGTCAAAGCCCTAAGAAGGAAGTAGACATGGTGGCTTGGAGGCCTGAGAAGGAGGTAGACATGGTGATGGTGAAGGAAAAAAGGTTCAGGGCAGCTTGGCTGTGATGCAGCTTTAAATTGATAGATGAAGGGAAGATTGAGGTGGAGTGGGGGCACCACAAATTTCACTAGCTACAGTCCACTAGCTACAGTCCTGCACCCATCCATTATGGCAAATACTTCTACTGCATGGATAAATGGAGACCTCAGCATTAAGGGGAAGGATAAATTTCTTATCCATGTAATTTCAAACCTCATATCCTGTTTCCAATTTTACTTTTCCCTTGTGTGAAAAACATTCCATTTTTATTTTTGTGTAACTTTTTTCCCTAGCACTGAACTTTTACAATATAATATTGATGGTGGGCTTTCCTTCTTTGGAGGTTTTCAAACAGAGGTTAGAGGACCATCTGACAGCAATGCTGTTTCTGTGAACGTAGGCAAATCATGAGGAGGAGGGCAGAAAAGGCTGCATCAGTGCTTAATTCTCATGGTGCTTTCTTATGCACCCAAGGATATGCTGATCACCACTTTGGCTTCAGCAATCTCCAGGGCCTTCTCCAGGGCAGTTTGGCCAGAGATACTGAAAGGTTTGTTTGTTCATTCTTTTGCCATCTTCTGGACGTGAAGCAGGGGTCACTGGGGATGTGGGCAGGGGGGATTTATGAATTTTCTGCATTGTGCAGAGGGTTAAACTAGACGACCCTGAAGGTACCTTCCAACTCTATGATTCTATAATTCAATTATATATTCACTTTTCAGCATTATTTATGCATTCATATAACAACATTACATGCATAAGCTGCACACATGGTTTGTGTAAGTATTAAAAACATACAAGATACACACAGTTGGAGAAATACCATTTTACTTCAGAGACTGAGCATGATAACCCCTCATACATAGGTTTAACAGTTTTTCTCTCTTCTGGCAGAACACAGATGGGAGGGGTGGATTCAGTTGCTCCCAAGAATCACTGAAATATCAGCCATGAAAGATTTGGAAATGCTATTGGCCATCCTGACCAGAGACAATGAAATGGCCAGCTCATACCTTAGCTGGTATCTGACACCTAGAGACTTGAATGTGCAAGAGACCATATGGAGAATTCAGGGAAGGATATTGTAACCCAAAAGGGGGTGGGAAAACAAACAAAATTTCTTGGCATGGAGGAAGAGGGCAATTATTGTAAGTCCATTCTGGTTGATTACATCTGGATGAAGGGATTCTCACACCTGGACTCTATCTAGATGTTTGCCATTGCCACATAAAGCAGACAAAGGGCTGACTGCCATACAAAGATTCCAAAGCAACAGAAAGCTTATAGTAAACTGTAAATTCGATGTTACAGATTCTGTATTAGGAGAAGATCATCTAGGTCAGGGGTGCTGAACTCATTTATTATGAAGGCTGGGTCTAACATAAATGGAACTTTGCTGGGTCGGGTAATGTGTGCCATAAAAAGTAATGCCAGCTTGTGGAGATATAAACTATATAAAGATTTTTTTAAAAAAACTTAAAATACAAAACATGCTTAAAACAGTAACACTCTTGTGATATTTTGTTTATTTAGCAGTCTTTGATACCTCACACCTCCCAAAACTCCCCACCCCGCCCTTAAAAAATTCCTGCCTAAAATGGAAAAGCAGGAAAATAGTGGGATTTGGCAAGGCAATTTTTAAAAAATAAAACATCAATTAAAAGCACAAGGATCACAACAGAAACTAAAAAATATAAACTAAAAAATATAAAATGCTCTGACCCTAGGAAAACATGAAATGGATGGGCATTGCAAGCTTATCTCCCCCACTACCAGGTCTACTCAGAGTTGCAGTAGCTCTCCATGAATGTCTCCCTTTGACTTTGAGTTCCCATGTTAAAGTTCTCTCAGATCCATTCAGCAGAGACAAGCTGGCTCAACGTATCAGCTGTTTATTTGTGAGGGGATAACTCCCACAACAACAGCTAACGTACAAAACTGGAAACTGAAAAAAGAGCTTCACCCAATAGAACCAAACTAAATCACACAGATATTGGGGGGAAGGGTAGCAGATTGTTTCATTACATCTATACAATAGATATATCATACTCCAGGGTCTCAAGCAGACCCCAAGCTATGAGGGGGCCTGTGACTGCCCTGCCCCTGACTTTTGGCTGAGGCCCCCTAACTCAGGGCCCCGAACCAGGTGCAGGGCCTCTGCCACTGCTTCTTCCCTCTCCCCAGGATGGAAGTCCTGGCAAAAGGAATGGCAGGAGTAGCTGAGGGTCTTCAGGAGTGATTAAGACCTCTGGTCAGTGGGATCTTTAAATCACACATGGAGGCCCCCAGCTTCTCCTCCTGTGTGATTTGAATCATGGGGTAGCCAGAAGCGGCTTGTAGGCTTCCTCCCTCCCCACCGACCCCCCCCCCCCCCAGTGATTCAGATTGCTCTGGAGGTACAGGAGAAGCCGTCAGAGAAGCCTCCCTGAGAGATTTGAATTGCCTCGGAGCACATTTTTAGGTGGGGAGCACTTTTTAAAAATTCAGGTGCCCTCTGAATTTTTAAAAAGTCCCCCCCCCCTTAAATTTCTGGGTACAGCCCTGGTCTCAGGTTTTTTACTGGGTGGTTTGAGTTAGGAGAGGTTTGGAAGCCAACTGTAGATAAAAGAAGCCAAGAACACCAATTGACGTGAATGGACTTAAATACATTATAGCAGAAAAAAGTTGCAAAGAAAATGCAGAATGGATTTTCTATTAAGGTCTTTTTGACCAAACAGACTACTCCAGGAATGGAAAACCCATTCTATTTTTTTCTTTGCAACTTTTTTGTGCTGCATTGTATTTGAAGGGAGTCCAGAAGAGCTTCTGGCTGGAAGAGAAACCTGCAAAGACAAGCTGAGAAGTTTGGCAGCCCTGTTTGGTGTAGTGGTTAAGTGTGTGGACTCTTATCTGGGAGAACCGGGTTTGATTCCCCACTCCTCCACTTGCACCTGCTGAAATGGCCTTGGGTCAGCCATAGCTCTGGAAGAGGTTGTCCTTGAAAAGGCAGCTGCTGTGAGAGCCCTCTCCAGCCCCATCCAGCTCACAGGGTGTCTGTTGTGGGTGAGGAAGGTAAAGGAGATTGTGAGCCGCTCTGAGACTCTTTGCAGTGGAGGGCGGGATATAAATCCAATATCTTCTTCTTCTCTGCTCCCTGTGCTGAGCAGCAACTCCAGCTTTAGCTCCAAAGGGTGTGGACAGGCAATGGAGGAGATGAGAGGAGTAGAGAGCCACAGGATAGATTAAAACCTTGGGCAGGTTGGTTCTGGCCTCCAGGCCATAAGTTGACACCCCTGGCCTAGGTCATGTAGAGCATGAGGAACAGGGAGATTGCATATTTACGTTTTCTTCTCCATTCCTCGCTCAATCCATTGCTGTGAAGGAGAGACTATTTATGTGGACCAGGCTTGAGCATGAACTGGGAAAATTTAGGTTCATTGGAACTTCATGGTTTGGGGTTTTCATGAATCACAAAACTCCAACAAACTCCTCGATTGGACAAACCAGTTTGTGGTTCATCTGGTTTAGGAGTTTGGCCTGTTGAGCTCTGAAGGCATTTAAATGGCTTCAGAGATTACTTCTGGGTTGGGCTGCCCAATTGGGAGAGAGCTCTGAAGGCATTTAAGTGTCTTCAGAGGCCACCTCTGGGTTGAGCCACCTCAACTGAGTGCCAAGAGCAAGCTCTGAAGGCCCCCATAGGCCTTATATGCCCTTACTTGGGCAGGCTCCATCCAGAGGTGGGCTCTAAATGCCTATAAAAGCCTTCAGAGCTCACTCTGAGAGCTCAGTCAGACTGGCCAACCCAGAGGTGGGCTTTGAAGGCATTTAAATGCCCCTGGAGCTCACTTGAGTCAGGCGACAGGCCAGTGGTGGGCTCCCATAATATTTAAATATCTTTCAGAGCTCGCTTCTGATTGGGCTCTGAAGTATTTAAATGCCTTTGGAGCAGCCGTGAACCCTCCCCAAAGATCTTGAACCTCCATGGAGGTTTGGGAAGGTTCAGGGAGGGTTCAAGGAGGCATGTTTACCATGAACCAGCCTGGTTCATTCTCAATCCATGGTTTGTTGTTCAGTTCATACCCATCCCTAATATAGACTTTACTATATTGATTGCTGGTAGGTGTTATCTGTACCACATAGGCCTCCATCATTTGAACATGCCATTTAAAACAGGTGCAAAGAGAAGAGAGCTAAATCACTACTTCCCAAGGAACATGCAAGTATGATAAGCTGTCCCTGTAGTAACCAGACTTCAGGTAGTAGTAGATGCAAGCACAATGTGAGAAGGAAAACTGAGAGTGCTGGCCATCTCAGCAAGTAATTCTAAAATGGCCAGTTGGGGGCAACTTACTGAAGGAGAAGTGTAAGAGAGAAACCCTGCAAGGGCTAGATGAGCCCATAGAGTGATGTATCACTGGGTGGAGACTCAGTGGACACCTCTGGGTGGACACCTCTGGGGGCCAAATAGAATAGCATTTGTTGATCAGCAGGGTCATTCTGCCATAATGCACATGGTGAATGAATCTATAAAACCAATACAGAAATACACAGAACAAAATCAATACACAAAAACAATTGCAATTCATTTATTCTATTTTGAAGGGGGCAAATCATATAGTTAAACAGTTACCGTTTTCGCACACAGCTTACCTCGCAGTCACAGTCCGGTCGGATTTCCGGTCACAGCCACAGCGTCCGGTCGGATTTCCCACCATCTGCGCCAAAGTTACAGGAAGTGCCACAGCTTTTGCGTAGCAAACGTAAACCGCTAAAACCCAGTTTACGCTTGCTATGCAAAAGCCTCAGCACTTTCTGTAACTCCAGCGCAGATGGTGGGAAATCTGACAGACGCTGTGGAGAGAACAGGATTGTGACTGCGAGGTAAGCTATGTGCGAAAACGGTCAGTGATAGGCTATTGTAACTCCACAAAGGCTGGGAATCACTAGCATAGAGGTTCCTGCTTTAACACTGGAATTAATGATTTTGGAACATCCCTGATTCCATGGAAACTCAGTGAGGTGGTCAAAGGAGAAATTAAACAGTCATAAGGAATAATTGCAGTGGACCAAACAATGATGCAGCTTCACCTTCATCAGGCCCAGAAAGGTCACTGAACTACAAATGCAATGCCTTGCTGAATCTATTTCCATCTTTGCCTAGTGATGTGTGCCTGCATATCTGAGACGAGAATCAAGTGCTCTGCCTTGTCAGCTGTGTTTAATACGATAGATCATGAGGTCCTTCCAGATCAATCGAAACATCTTGTAGAACTGCCTATTTCACTGTTTACCTAGTTTTTGTCTTATTTACTTAACTGGTCTCAATTTGTATCTTATGCATTGAAGTATTTGGCTCAAGTTAATGTTGTTCCCTAGAGCTTTTTTCTTAGCTCACTGTTTTACTATTTATATGACCTGAATGGCTTCAGTTTTCTGACAGCCTAGGCTCAATTTTCATTGCTTTGCTGATAATACTCAGCTCTGGCTGGCTCTGTTCCCCCCCCCCCCCCGCTTTTAGTTTGCTTATCCAGTCTGACAGAAGTTTGAACAGAAAATATCCTAGCATTTTTTTTTTTAACAGAACACCTTGTAGAAGGAATTCTTATTAAGAGGAGCACCAGGCTACAGGAACCTTGCTTATTCTTCTGAAATACAGATTGATGATGACCACATTGCTTTTGTAGATGTTGCTGAAACGTTAATCTTGGTTATTTCTTTTGTACAGAATGCATCACCTGTAGTAAGAAAATTGTATTATTATTTAATAAATATTCTATAATGTCTCAGAATGAGATTTATGCATTGTTTACTTCTTACTTTATTTCCTCTTAAAACAGTAAATTTTATCTTTTAGGTCTCTTGGATGGTTTGTACACAGTGAAAATTGTGGAATAATGCTCTTCACATCAGGGGTTTTGTAATCAACATTTTAGCACTGCCCATGCATTTCCTGGTTCCTTGTATACTTATGTAGCATCAGGGTTAGTTCTGTTTTTATGCTATGTTACTCTTTGAGGCTATATGCTGCATTCTGTATTGTGTACAGTATGAATTCCATTTAAATTGGTATATTTTAATAATCTAGAATTTTGTCAGTCACAGTAACTGAATTTTTTTGGTTACATTACCATTATTGTAATAATTCTGGTGGGGAAAATCATCTTTAATTAGCAAGGTTATTTTGGAGTTTTGACATGGTTTCTTTCTGCAGTGTCTGTACTCAAGATTGAGGAGTGTTGTTCCACATAGCAAAGTTGAAATTCTAATTGCCCATCCTGGAGACTTTAATAGAATTTCTAGTTCAGTTGGTTGGTGATCCTTTTAATGACACTTGTTCATTTTTAGAATTTTGAACTGATTCAGACATGCCCGGAATAATATGACCTAGTGGTTTCATTTAGATAATCAGTAGTGTTATGTGTACTTGTCCCAATAAGTTACACAGTCATAGTCTGGAGTCCTAACAGATCTCATTCTATCAGGGAATTAGCTTAATAAATCAAATTAGTTAGTCAAATAATATCCTAATAGTTAGCCAACTGAACCTGCTTCGCCGGAGAGAATGGGATATAAATCCAATAAATAAATAAATAGTCATGACTAAGTCCCAATGAAACTCATGGAAAAAGTTATTTATGACTGACTTAAGTTTTAATGCCAATTTGAATTTGAGCAGACTTCAGAGGATGGTGGAAGACTGGAGGGCCTGGAGTGACTTGGTCTATGGGGTTACAAAGAGTTGGACTCGACTGCGACTGAACAACAAAACAACTTTAGCTGGAATTAATCCATGATATTTCCTGCTGGACTTTTAAGAAGTCACATTTTTAAACAGGGGAGGAATTCTAGCAGGAGTTCCTTTGCATATCAGGCTACACAGCCCTGATGTAGCCAATCCTCCAAGGGCTCTTTTTTGTAAGCTCTTGGAGGATTGGCTATATCAGGGGCATGTGACCTAATATGCAAAGGAGCTCCTGCTAGAATTCCACCCCTGTTTTAAAAAAGCAGAGAAGTATAAAATTGTATTACATCCACTTGCATTCAAAACCTGTAAGTGAGCCTTTAAAAAGAATGCAGATAATTATTTTCTGATAGTCATGTCTCACTCCATGGCCAAAGAATTGGTTCCTTGACTCTCATTGGCATGGGTCAGACTCCTTAATGGTTCCTTGTTGTGTCTGCTAACAAGTTAATTAATCCCCTTTTCTTTTTCTCACGGGTATTTTGCGCTCCCTCTGATTTTCCTTACCCCACAAAACCCAGCTTTTATGAGCCATCTTCCAGATAGGTAAGTGAAGGGCTGTCAGCATGGCCATCTTCTTTTCCTTCCCTTTTTCATCCCCTTCCTGCCTTAGGGCTCCAGACACCTTCCTATATGGCCAGTGGGCTTGTATTCACCTCCATCTCTTGTAGTGCCATCTTCTGCGTCCCCTCTCCAGCAAGCTTCCCCCAACTTCTCACCTCACCTCCCTCCTTTCAGCCTGCTTGTCTCTTTTAACTTGCATGGTTGGCAGAAATGGACCCCAACCACCTGCCAGCAGCATCTCATCAGTTACAGCCCTGTCATGCTTACTTCCAGTTAGGCCACTGAGAACACTGCCACTGTCCAGTGCTCATGGGGCTGTCCACTGGCCCACCCATCCCCACTCAGAGTGACAACTGTGCCCTCTACACATGGGTGCCATCATGAAAGAAAATCCATGTTGGAATAGTGCAGTCTGGCCTGGTGCTGGATTGTGAAGGAGTAGAGGTTTCAAAGCCAAGAACCACCACTAGACAGGAGGTAGACTTGGCTTGCATGATTGAGACCTGGGCGCGGGTTGGTAAAACAGTTGCCTTGCAGCAGCTGCCCCCACCTCCAGGTTTCTTGGACCTCCACCTGTCCTGGACAGATGAGAGGGGGCGTGGCATTGCTGATCTGGGACTCATATCCCTTCAGGGCACTTTCTGATGCAAAGACAGCCAGCATTGAATGTGTGGACCTAGTGTGGGAAGCCAAGGAGGACTTGGTCATTTGGCTGGTGTACCACCTAACACCCCAGCCAATGTCCTGCCTGGCCTGATGGAGGTTGTGTCCTCCTGGGCATTGGAGCATCCCAGGCTTTTAGTTCTGGGGATCTTCAATGTCCATGCTGAGGATGCAGCCTCCGTAAAAACCAAGGACCTAATGTCATCCATGGCGACATTAGGGCTCTTCCAATTTGTTTTGGCTCCCACACATCAAGCAGAACACATGCTGGATTTGATCATTGCATCAGGGATTACGGTGGACCATATCACCATGGACTTGGTGCCATGGTTAGACCACTTTGCCTTGAAGGCCCGGCTACGTGCTCCTGGTCCTCCCTGTTTAGATGGCAAGTGTATTTATGCTTGCCTGAGGTGCCTGATAGATTCTAATGTGTTCCAAAGGGCTCTACAGGATCCAATTCCCCCTGGTGGCCCACTAGATGACTAATGGAAGACTGGCATGTCTGTCTTTCCAAGGCCATTGATGTGGTCACTCCCCAGCCCCCTCTTCACCCTCATGTCACTCAGCCCCTTGATATTCCGTGGAGCTGAGACAAATGAAGTGAGAACTAAGATTAGGGTGGCCAGATCGTCCCGGGCTCCCGGGATTGTCCCTCCCCCGCGGCCAAAATCCCGCCTCCCGGCTTAGCTATCCCGGGACCATTAAAAGTCCCGGTTTAGCTAAAATGGATACAATGGTGAGGGCTCCAAGTTAGCTGCCAGCCTGCCCAGCCACTGGGAAGCAGTCTTGAAGTGGTCTGGGGGCGTGGCAGGCAGCTAGGGGCCCTCACCATTGGTCCGTGGGACGTGGCTGCCCACCCCCGCTTCCCGCGCCGGCGCTGACGCTGTACTTTCCCTTCCTACTCTGCTCTGGGCTGGGCAGCAGACGAGGAGCTCCATCTGCTCTCCTTGCCCATTGCAGAGAGAGAGAGAGAAAGAGAGCAAGAGAAGAAGAACGAGAGAGTGGAGAAGAGGAGGAAAACCCTACACTAAAGTAAGTGTGGCCTTCCCCCCATTTTCCGAAGCCTGGCCTGCCGATCCCGGCCTGGCCTGCTGCCCTGCGCTGCCCGCCCCCGCCCCGCTCACCTGCTCGGTGGCTGGGCCTGCAGGCCCAGTTCGCCGAGCGATCCCCGGCCGCGCGTAGCTGCGCTGGCCGCTCCGCCCCCTCCCGCCCCCGGCCCACTCACCTGCTCGGCGGCTGGGCCTGCAGGCCCAGTTCGCCGAGCGATCCCCGGCCGCGCGTAGCTGCGCTGGCCGCTCCGCCCCCTCCCGCCCCCGGCCCACTCACCTGCTCGGTGGCTGGGCCTGCAGGCCCAGTTCGCCGAGCGATCCCCGGCCGCGCGTAGCTGCGCTGGCCGCTCCGCCCCCTCCCGCCCCCGCCCCGCTCACCTGCTCGGTGGCTGGGCCTGCAGGCCCAGTTCGCCGAGCGATCCCCGGCCGCGCGTAGCTGCGCTGGCCGCTCCGCCCCCTCCCGCCCCCGGCCCACTCACCTGCTCGGTGGCTGGGCCTGCAGGCCCAGTTCGCCGAGCGATCCCCGGCCGCGCGTAGCTGCGCTGGCCGCTCCGCCCCCTCCCGCCCCCGCCCCGCTCACCTGCTCGGTGGCTGGGCCTGCAGGCCCAGTTCGCCGAGCGATCCCCGGCCGCGCGTAGCTGCGCTGGCCGCTCCGCCCCCTCCCGCCCCCGGCCCACTCACCTGCTCGGCGGCTGGGCCTGCAGGCCCAGACGCCGAGCGATCCCTGGCCGCGCGTAGCTGCGCTGGCCGCTCCGCCCCCTCCCGCCCCCGGCCCACTCACCTGCTCGGCGGCTGGGCCTGCAGGCCCAGACGCCGAGCGATCCCCGGCCGCGCGTAGCTGCGCTGGCCGCTCCGCCCCCTCCCGCCCCCGGCCCACTCACCTGCTCGGCGGCTGGGCCTGCAGGCCCAGTTCGCCGAGCGATCCCCGGCCGCGCGTAGCTGCGCTGGCCGCTCCGCCCCCTCCCGCCCCCGGCCCACTCACCTGCTCGGCGGCTGGGCCTGCAGGCCCAGACGCTGAGCGATCCCCGGCCGCGCGTAGCTGCGCTGGCCGCTCCGCCCCCTCCCGCCCCCGGCCCACTCACCTGCTCGGCGGCTGGGCCTGCAGGCCGAGACGCCGAGCGATCCCTGGCCGCGCGTAGCTGCGCTGGCCGCTCCGCCCCCTCCCGCCCCCGGCCCACTCACCTGCTCGGCGGCTGGGCCTGCAGGCCCAGACGCCGAGCCATCCCCGGCCTAGTGTAGCTGCGCTGGCCGCTCCGCCCCCTCCCGCCCCCGGCCCACTCACCTGCTCGGCGGCTGGGCCTGCAGGCCCAGACGCCGAGCGATCCCCGGCCGCGCGTAGCTGCGCTGGCCGCTCCGCCCCCGGCCCACTCACCTGCTCGGCGGCTGGGCCTGCAGGCCCAGACGCCGAGCGATCCCCGGCCGCGCGTAGCTGCGCTGGCCGCTCCGCCCCCTCCCGCCCCCGGCCCACTCACCTGCTCGGCGGCTGGGCCTGCAGGCCCAGACGCCGAGCGATCCCCGGCCTAGCGTAGCTGCGCTGGCCGCTCCGCCCCCTCCCGCCCCCGGCCCACTCACCTGCTCGGCGGCTGGGCCTGCAGGCCCAGACGCCGAGCGATCCCCGGCCTAGCGTAGCTGCGCTGGCCGCTCCGCCCCCTCCCGCCCCCGGCCCACTCACCTGCTCGGCGGCTGGGCCTGCAGGCCCAGTTCGCCGAGGGATCCCCGGCCGCGCGTAGCTGCGCTGGCCGCTCCGCCCCCTCCCGCCCCCGGCCCACTCACCTGCTCGGCGGCTGGGCCTGCAGGCCCAGTTCGCCGAGGGATCCCCGGCCGCGCGTAGCTGCGCTGGCCGCTCCGCCCCCTCCCGCCCCCGGCCCACTCACCTGCTCGGCGGCTGGGCCTGTAGGCCCAGTTCGCCAAGGGATCCCCGGCCGCGCGTAGCTGCGCTGGCCGCTCCGCCCCCTCCCGCCCCCGGCCCACTCACCTGCTCGGCGGCTGGGCCTGTAGGCCCAGTTCGCCGAGCGATCCCCGGCCTCGCGTAGCTGCGCTGGCCGCTCCGCCCCCTCCCGCCCCCGCCCCACTCACCTGCTCAGCGGCTGGGCCTGCCGGCCCAGGCCGAACGATCCTCGGCGTCGCCTGGCTGCGCTGGCCGCGCGGCCCGCGCTGCCCCGCTCACCCGGCGGCTGCTGGGACCTTCCATCGAGCAACACATCAAATAGGTAAGTGTAATTATTTCATTTCCTCTCTCCCATTTCTAGTATCCTGGCTCTAATTTTCTCTCTTCTCATTTCCTCTCTTCTTCTTCCTCCCCTTCTAGTGTTCTGGCCCCATTGATAGATCTCCTGATGGCAGTGGTGCCTAGATTTTTTTTGCTTCTGTGTGGCAGAGTTTTGGACTGGATGGGCCACTGGCCTGATCCAACAGGGCTTCTCTTATGTTCTTATGTGACCAGAGAGTGGTGGACTGGAGAGGCCATTGGCCTGATCCAACAGGGCTTCTCTTATGTTCTTATGTGACCAGAGAGTGGTGGACTGGAGAGGCCATTGGCCTGATCCAACAGGGCTTCTCTTATGTTCTTATGTGACACAGAGTGTTGGACTGGAGGGGCCACTGGCCTGATCCAACAGGCTTCTCTTATGTTCTTATGGGACACAGAGTGTTGGACTGGATGGGCCACTGGCCTGATCCAACAGGGCTTCTCTTATGTTCTTATGTGACCAGAGAGTGGTGGACTGGAGAGGCCATTGGCCTGATCCAACAGGGCTTCTCTTATGTTCTTATGTGACCAGAGAGTGGTGGACTGGAGAGGCCATTGGCCTGATCCAACAGGGCTTCTCTTATGTTCTTATGTGACACAGAGTGTTGGACTGGAGGGGCCACTGGCCTGATCCAACAGGGCTTCTCTTATGTTCTTATGTGACCAAAGAGTGGTGGACTGGAGAGGCCATTGGCCTGATCCAACAGGGCTTCTCTTATGTTCTTATGTGACACAGAGTGTTGGACTGGAGGGGCCACTGGCCTGATCCAACAGGGCTTCTCTTATGTTCTTATGTGACCAGAGAGTGGTGGACTGGAGAGGCCATTGGCCTGATCCAACAGGGCTTCTCTTATGTTCTTATGTGACCAGAGAGTGTTGGACTGGAGGGGCCACTGGCCTGATCCAACAGGGCTTCTCTTATGTTCTTATGTTTTACCATCTTATTATAATTTGTAAATTTTAACTTGTAATTTATCTTAACTTGGATTTTATATGCGACACAGAGTGCTGGACTGGAGGGGCCACTGGCCTGATCCAACAGGGCTTCTCTTATGTTCTTATGTGACCAGAGAGTGTTGGACTGGAGGGGCCACTGGCCTGATCCAACAGGGCTTCTCTTATGTTCTTATGTTTTACCATCTTATTATAATTTGTAAATTTTAACTTGTAATTTATCTTAACTTGGATTTTATATGCGACACAGAGTGCTGGACTGGAGGGGCCACTGGCCTGATCCAACAGGGCTTCTCTTATGTTCTTATGTTTTACCATCTTATTATAATTTGTAAATTTTAACTTGTAATTTATCTTAACTTGGATTTTATATGCAACTTAGGGTGCATTTCATGCCTGCTGAGTTGTGTTCAATCTATATTACAGTTTCTGAGTTGATGTGAATTGAGACACTCACTTTCCAGTGTGTTCCTCCTCCACATTCTTTGAAAAGATATCTCTGTCCACCTTCACATTATGTGTGCAAGTGTGGACTTTCAAGTAATCAGGCACATAGTAGAATGATTTCTGATTCTCAGATTTATGTTCTCAGAGGCAGGGATGGGAAAGAAACAGGAACTGGCTTGCTGAGAGATGGGAGCTGTGTGTAGTCCCATCCAGGGCTTTTTTTGTAGCGGGAACTCCTTTGCATATTAGGCTATACCATCTGATGCAGCCAATCCTTCTGGAGCTTGCAGTAGGCCCTGTACTAAGAGCCTCGAAAGCTCTTGGAAGATTGGCTTCATTAGGGAGGTGTGGCCGAGTATACAGAGGAGTTCTTGCTGCAAAAGGGGCCCTGGATGGGACTACACATAGGCTGAGACTACACAGAGACACTTATACACTGCCCCAGCAATAGGACAATGGATTCTGAGATACCGGTTCGAATTCCTGCTCGCACATCAAAATCACCAGGTGATCTTGGGCCCCTCACTCATTCACACTGGCCTACTCTGCAGGGCTGTTGTGAGATGCAATGGAGGAGAGGAGAATCACGGATGCCACCATGAGTTTGCAAGAAGGGCGGAGTGAACAGGGGATGGACAGATCTGTGAAAAGAGGACAAAGGCAACTTTGCTGCACCTAAACTCCCGGATGGTTGGATTGCAAAGAGGTGAAGGGTTCATCAGCATCCAGGGCTCACCTGAGGGCTTCCTCATTCCAATATCCATGATCCAAACTAGGGGCATGATCCAGCCACAGTTAAGCATCTCCACTGATTCACACAAGACAGGTGCCCTGTAGGCATTTGACTTTGCCATGGGAATCACGGAGAGACCAGTTCCATATGAAAGCAAACAGGTTTCAGTGGTGGAGGCAGAATTCGCCAAGCCGCAAATGCCTACTGGTGAGCAAAGCTGAAATTCTTGAAAACGGTGCATTTTAATGGCATTTGTTGAGACTGGACAGTCAGACAGAAAGACAGCGTTAGAGAGTGATTAAAATGTAGCATTCACTGCCAGAAGATGTCGTGGTGGCCACAGGAATTGTCATCTTCAAAAGGGGATTAGATAGATTCATGGAGGAGAGATCTATCAGTGGTTATTAGCCATGGTGGCTAAAGGGAACCTCCACATTCAGAGACAGTTAGCCCCTGAACCAGGAGGCAATATCAGGGGAAGATGTCAACCTCTATGCCCTGTTGTTGGCCATCCATAGGAACTGGTCAGCCACTGTGTGAGACAGGATGCTGTGCTCAGATGGACCACTGGTCTGGGTCAGCAGGGCTCTTCCTATTTCTTGTGTCATACAGATACATATATATGTGCACTGCACACACACACATATATACATTAGAGCAAAATAGGAGTCAAGTTGCACCTTTAAAGATGCCCTTGACTCCTATTTTGTTCTACTACTTCAGACCAACACGGCTGACTACTTGGATCTGTCTACATGTATACATTGTAAACAGGGCTTTTTTTGTAGCAGGAACTCCTTTGCCTATTGGGCCACATGCCCCTGATATAGCCAATCCTCCAAGAGCTTACAGGATTCTTCTTACAGGGCCTACTGTAAGCTCTTGGAGGCTACATCAGGGGTGTGTGGCCTAATGGGCGGGGGAGTTCCTGCTACAAAAAAAGACCTGCTAAAAAAAGCTATAGCTGTGCTAGCAACAGACAACAAACTTCCTTTAAAAAAAAAATTGAAAGCAAGAGAGTTAAGCAAGGCAAAAGAGACTATGTGTGTAAAATTATTTCTACCCTGGCCTTCCAATCCACAATTGTGGAGGCGGCTCACAACATTCACAAAAGAAATCACATTGTGGCTAAATTGGTCAGAGAACAACAGAAATGTACAGTGTTACTAACCACTGGTGGTGAATTGTCATGATCTTACTGGCCTACTAAAAAAGAAATTGAGGTAGACATGAGATGAAGGAACGTGAGGAAAGAACTTCTGAAGGGTTGGGCCACCACCAAATAGGTCCTGTCCCCAGAAGCCATCCTCCTCATGTTGAAAAGAGGGGAAATTCTGAATCAGACCTCCAATGAATAGCTTTAACTATTGGGCAGGACACGGTTCTGTGCCTCTGGTTTAATTTCTAGTGCAGCAAATATGCAGGATTGTTGTTATGAATAAGGATAATCCAAGCATTTTATGCCCATTCCAAATATTTGTGCCTTTCCTTTCTTTCTAATGGGGATCTAAAGCAGAGCATCTTATGACATTTCCCTCTCCTCCATTTTATCCTCACAGAAACCCTGTGAGGTAGGTTGGGCTGAGGGTGACTAGCCCAAGGGCACCCAGCAAGCTTCCATGGCAGAGGGGGGATTTGAACCTGGTCTCCCAGATTGTAGTCTAACTCATTTGCTTACTTTCTGGCATAAGTTATTCTGCTTCCATGAATTAAGGGTGGAAATCCTTTAGATCAGGGATGTCAAACATGCAGCCCATGGGCCGAATCAGGGAGGAAGGGTGGGGGAGGCAGAGCTTGTTTTTCCAAGGGGAGGGATGATGGCTCAGTGGTAGAGCATCTGCTTGGTAAGCAGAAGGTCCCAGGTTCAATCCCCAGCATCTCAAACTAAAAAGGGTACAGGCAAGTAGGTGTGAAGAACCTCAGCTTGAGAACCTGGAGAGCCGCTGCCAGTCTGAGTAGACAATACTGACTTTGATGGACTGAGGGTCTGATTCAGTATAAAGCAGCTTCATATGATGTGGTGAAGAAAATGCCTTTTCCTTTTTAGCCTTTCTGAGCCCATCAACTTTGAAGAGAATCTGTTATCCTGTTTATCACTAGTTAACTAATGTCAACCTGTACTGAGTGCCTTAGCCTTGTTATTTGAGGAGTTCTGTTACTGTAGACCATTTTTCTGTGGGACCTGTAAATATCAGTTCAGTGTACTTCCTTCACTGGACAGTTATGTTCCCATTCTCAAAGTCCATAAATACTTGCCTGTTCCCCTTTTTGTGTTATTTTCAGCTTTGGCTTTGTGGTACTTCAAACAGTATGTTATATCCTAAGTCTTTGACAAACAAACATGCACCAGTTTTCCTTTAGCAACAACATCTTTTATTTGGCTTTGTTTCTTACAGCACTGTGGAATCGCCCCCTGCCATTGACTGTGCACTTCTGGCTCTTTCTGTGTTATCCAAGGCTCATGAGATAGGGTTGCCAATCCCCAGGTGGGGGCAGGGGATCCCCCGTTTTGGAGGCCCTCTCCCCCGCTTCAGGGTCATCAGAAAGCGGGGGAAAGCAGGGTCATCAGAAAGCTGGGCTCTCCATTATTCCCTATGGTGACCGATTCCTATACGCTATAATGAAGAGCTGATATGCAGGTCTCTGGGGAAGGCGCCTGTTTTTTGAGGTAGAGGAGGTCTAATTCTATGCACCCCAAAAGGAGGTGTCCCTATCCTTCATTATTTCCAGTGGAGGGATGGCCTAACCGGGACTCGATCTGCTTTGCTTGCCCATTGCAGAGAGAGAGAGAGAGAGAGAGAGAGAAGAAGAAGAAGAAGAGAGAGGGGAGAAGAGAGAGGGGAGAAGAAGAGAAAAGGATTCCCCTACAGACTACAGTAAGTGGCCTTCCCCCCATTTGCCGAGGTGCAGTGGCGTCTGACCTGACCCTGAATCCAAGGCCTGCTTCCACGCGCCAGCAGCAGCACCAGGTTCCGTGTGTGCGCCTCGCCCATTGTGCTTGGGTCCCCCAAGCACGTGTGAACGGGGCTCCCATTGGGCAGCGCCCCCCCCCCCCCCTTTTACCTCTTCCATTGCACAAACACTGCCATTACACGTGTGTGTATGCCTATTGCATCAATACCCTTCATTGCAGTCTTGCATGCAGGGCTGGATTAACACATAGGCCAAGTAGGCACCGTCCTATGGGCCCCCACGCCTTTAGATGCCCCAGGCTGCCTCACCCCCCATTCCCCCCCCCGCTTGCTGCCCTCCCAGCCTCCATGCATTAGGACTGGAGATAATTTGCGAGAGGCGACCCCAAGATTTCAGTTGCCTATGGGCCTCTACGGGTTTAATCCTGCCCCCGGCTGAACAAGCCCTCTCTCCCCAGCTTGGAGTCCAAGGCCCACGTTTTCCAGAAGTGGCGAGGACTTAATTATGATTCTTCTGCCCTCTTCATCTAGGCCCTTACAGCAGACCATGGCTTCAACATCAGGCGCTGGAGGTGGCAAAGGTCACCAGCCCCAGGAACCACCAAAAAAGAAGCCCAAACGTTTGGTTGTGTTCAATCCTGAATGGAAAAACACCTACCCCTGGCTAAAAGAGACAAAGGACAAGAACAAAGCATTCTGCACAATGTGTTCTAAGGAGATAGGAATTGGTCATGGTGGAGTGAATGATTTGAAAGTTCATAAGGACACTGACTCTCACAGGAGTGCAGCAAGCCAAGCTGGAACTTCAAAATCCATCACAAGTTTTTTTGCCTACCAAAAAGACACCGCTGCTCAGGCCAAAATTGCGGCTGCTGAACTAACCTGGGCATACCACTCGAACAGGCATGCGTTATCATACCGGTCTCTTGATTGCGGTGTCAAATTGTGCAAAGTCACATTTTCCGATTCCGAGACTGTGACCAAGATGACCTGTGGGAAAACAAAGGGCGCAGCTTTGATAAGCGATGTCTTGGCACCTTACTCTGTAGAACGGATTCTGTTAGATCTTGACACAGCACATTGTTTCTACAGCGTTTCCAGCGACGCATCAAATCATGGCAACAGGAAAATGTTCCCCCTATGCCTTAAATACTTCACTTTGAAGGACGGCATTTCAAATCGTCTTCTTGATTTCTATGAAGATGCCAATGAAACGGCAGAGAATGTCACACGAAGGATTTTGGATGTCTTGGCAAAATACCAGCTGGACTTAGCTCGTCTGTCTGCATACTCAGCAGACAGCGCGAATGTAAACTTTGGAAAATACCATTCTGTGTACACACTTCTGAGTAGAGGCCGTGAAGACATCGTGCCCGCCAGGTGCCCTGCACACATTGTGCACAATGCTGCCAAAAAAGGATGTGATATGCTCACCTGCGACATCGAGTCTCTCATACTGAAGGCTTTTGGTCATTTTTCTGTTTCTGCCAAACACTCAGAGGAACTTCAGGAGATGTTTGATTTTTTGGAGATGGACGGTGATCACCTGCTTCGACATGTACGCACAAGATGGCTATCTTTCTTGCCTGCCATAAACAAGATGTTGAAGTGTTGGCCAGCCGTTAAAGCGTACTTTCAAAAGCTGGGAGAGGATCACTGTCCTCCTCTGATATGGCGCCACAATGACGATGAGTCTGGAGAAAAGGACTACAGTACATCGCAAACTTACATGATGTTTCTCCAGACCACTCTGACGCCTATTGAGGAGACTGTACTGATTCTGGAGCGGGATGCACTGACAGCACCTGAATTGTTTGAGGCCATGCTCAGGTTGCTAAACAGCCTTAAGCAACGCAAAGCTGACTCCTTTTTTGGAACGGAGACAGATAAGGCGCTGCGCAAAATGCCACCTTCGAAGGCAAGGAAAGTGAAGCAGGACTTCCTCAAGTTCTTTGAAAGAACCACCACATATCTGGAAGAAAAGTTTGATTTCTCTGAGAAAAATCACCTGTGTGCTTTGACACCATTTTCTCTTAAAAAAAGTGTGACTTATGACCACCTGCGGTGTGCTGCTGAGCAGCTGAAAATGGAGAAAATAATAAACCTGGATCACCTATACAGTGAATACACTGATGCCAAGAGCCTGCTGGATGAGCAAGTGGCCTGTGTTGACCCAGAAATCACTGTGGATAAAAAGTGGGTGGCCATATTCTCTGAGATGGGAACTCGGTCTCAGAAGTGCGAAAACCTCTTACTTCTTGTAAGCAAGATCCTGAGTATCCCATGCTCAAACGCTTTTGTGGAGAGGGTATTCAGCCTCATGTCAGCTCACTGGACGGACACCAGGAATTGTTGTAGCATAGACCTGGTGAAAGCAGAGCTGCAAGTCAGATTGAATTTTAATATGGATTGTGATCAATTTTATCACTTTATTAAGGAGAAGAAAGATATCCTCAAGGCTTCAGGGAAATCAGAGAAGTATAAATTCAGTAAAAAAGTGAAAGACTGAAACCTGTGTCGCTCCTTCCACACCACAGCCCTTCGTCCAGCGTGGGAGTCGGGATGGCCCACACCTGCGGGCCCACCGCCTGGGCCCACAGCACGCAAGTCCCATCCTACCAGCCGTGTTCTTTGTCCAGGGAGAAGTCGAGGTCCAAGAAGCTCCACTGTGCGGGCGTATGTTAATGTAAGACCAGAATTTAATAGTAATTATAAAATGAATACAAAACAAAACTGGGGATTAGGGCTAATGGCGATACCCCCCCCAAAAAAAACGACACTAGGCAGCCACCTCCTGGGTGTGTTGGAAGAGCTGCCAAGATGCAAAGTAATTTTAAACTGCTGACAGTGTGTTTCTTTTTTTTCCAGATAAGCTCCATTCAGGAAACTAGCAACCACAGACAACAGTAGATCGCTTCCATCACACAACAGAAGGTAAGGAACAAATTGGCTGTGACTTGACAGCTCGTTCCATCGCTTTAATAATATGAAGAGAACTTGGTTTCCTTTCTCTTTTGCAATTTTTAGTATTTTAGTGACACCTGAACACCTTTTTCTTTTTGTGTGCTGCTTGGGGAGGACCTGCTTTTCTAGACCTGTATCCGCCTGCCTTCAGGCTGGGCTACGGGGCACAGACTGGCAGTGGTGGTTTTAGTTCTGATCTCAGTTTGATTGTAGATAAGGGTTGCTTTGTTGATCAAGACCCTTTGATATTGTGGACAGTCTTGTTGAAATGTTTGTGAGCACAAGCAGGTATCAAGGATAGTGGATTGTTTTCCTGTGAATCTGAATCAAGAGGGATTGCTGTTGGAGCCTTTTTTTCTTTAGCAGGGAACATCGTGAAGTTTCTCTTCTTTTTTAAAGTTGTATATTTTGGGGGTGGTAATATTTGGGGGAAATGACATCACAGGAAGTGCTGTCACAGGAAGTGATGTCACTTCCTGCTTCCGGCAGGTGGCGCGGGGGAAATGATGTCACAGGAAGTGATGTCACTTCCTGCGTCCGGCAGGTGGCGCGGGGAAGTGATGTCACTTCCTGCTTCCGGCAGGTGGCGCGGGGGAAATGATGTCACAGGAAGTGATGTCACTTCCTGCTTCCGGCAGGTGGCGCGGGGGAAGTGATGTCACTTCCTGCTTCCGGCAGGTGGCGCGGGGGAAATGATGTCACAGGAAGTGATGTCACTTCCTGCTTCCGGCAGGTGGCATGATGTCACCGGAAGTGACGTCACTTCCTGTTTCCGGCGGCGCACACGCGCTTCGCGCGCGCGCACCCCTACCTCCCCCCCCAAAAGTGTCCCTGGCTGGCCTTCAGACATTATGGCCACCCTAACTAAGATGGCTAGAGAGAGTGTGGCAAAGAGTTCACGACAAGGCTACGAGAACATCTTATAGTTCCTTTGTTCAGACCTATGAGATGGCCATGAAGGCCGCTAAGAAGGAGTTCTATGTGGCCTCCATTGCATCTGCAAAACTGTGCATGGCCCAATTAATTCGGTCTCTGACTTCTTTGCCTCAAGGCACCCCAAATGTTAGTGAAGTGGCTATTGGCTGTGAGGCTTTTGCGAACCATTTTGCAGATAAAATCTTGTTGCTGCACTGTAACCTTCCTGTCACTTTTGATAAAATATGTGAACTGGTGGTTCTTTGTTCATCCGTGGGTCCAGTTTTGGACCACTTCAGCCCACTCTCTCAGGAGGAAGTTGACAAGATCCTGGTAGCTGTGAAACCGACCACATGCCTCCTTGATCCCTGCCCATCGTGGTTGGTGAAAGCCAGTAGTGATGCAGTCGGGATTCCCCTGTGTGAGATTGTTAACGCATCCCTGTTATCAGGAATGCTCCCAGGGACTTTGAAGGAGGCAATAGTTCGCCATCTCCTGAAAAAAATCATCTTTGGACCCTATGGTCCTTACTAACTACCACCCAGCATCAAACTTACCGTTCCTGCGCAAGGTAGTGGAGAATGTGGTGGCAATGCAGCTTGAGGCTTTCTTGGAGGAAACTGACATCCTGGATCCCTACCAGTCTGGCTTTTGCCCTGCCCATGGGATGAAGATTGTGCTGGTCACCCTAGTGGATGATCTCTGGAGTCATCTGGATTGTGGCAGATCAGCGCTGCTGATACTTTTAGATCTATTGGCAGCATTTGATACCGTCAACCATGAGGTGTTGACCCAACACCTCGCCGATGCAGGGATTTGGGGATCAGCCTTACAGTGGTTGACCTCCTTTCTCCATGATCAGGGACAGAGGGTGACTCTCGGGGTGGGAGGAATTGTCCCAGCAGTACTCACTTGAATGTGGTGTGCCTCAGAGGGCAATCCTTTCTCCAATGCTATTTAATATCTATATGCGCCCCCTTGCCCAGATGGTTCGGAGATATGGGCAGGGTTGTCACCAGTACGCTGATAACACCCAGTTCTATCTGCTTATGGATGGCCATCTGGACTTCACCCCTGATGAACTGGGTGAGGCATTACAAGCCATAGCTGGTTGGTTGCATCAGAGCTGACTGAAGTTAAATCCATCTAAGATGGGAATCCTGTATCTGGGGGGAACAGGAAGTGGGATCAGGCTCATGCCCTTCAATGGTACTCAATTAGTGCCATTGGCAGAGGTGAAGAACTTGGGGGTATTCCTGGATACCTCTTTATCTATGGAGGCCCAGGTTGCCACCACTGCAAGGGCTGCCTTTTTCCATCTGAGGCTGGCCCGACAGTTGGCCCCCTACCTTCCCCCCCATGAACTAGACACAGTGATTCATGCAACGGTCACCTCCAGATTAGACTATTGTAACTCTCTCTACATGGGGCTACCCTTGACCCTGCTCTGGAAACTCCAGCGGTTGCAGAACACTGCAGCCCAGTTATTAGCATCGAGGCCTATACGGGTTGGATGCACCCGGTGCTGCACGAACTGCACTGGTTACCTCTCGAGTACTGGATCTGGTTCAAGGTGTTGGTTTTTACCTTTAAGGCCCTTAATGGCTTGGGGCCTGCATATCTCCTGGACCGCCTCTCCCCATATGAGCCCCCCAGGCTCTGTAGTCAGCTGCACAACATCTTCTCATGATCCCTGGGCCTAGGGATGCCTGACTGGCTTCAAGGAGGGCCAGGGCCTTTTCAGTTCGGGCCCCTACCTGGTGAAATGAGTTCCCACTAGAGATCTGGGCCCTGCGGGACTTATCTAAATTCCACAGGGCCTGTAAGATGGAACTCTTCTGCCAGGCTTTTAATTGATTCAGCAGGTGCCCCCTGAAGTCATCGCTTCTCCCAGCACCTATCTAGGTGCGTAATTTATGCTGAATACTAGCAGCCTATATGTAGTTTTATGACTGGTAGCCAATGATGTGGATCCTGGTTTTTGATCTAATCTGATAATCCTGTAATTATGATATTGTTTTGTTTGGATATGGTATATTTAATGTTGTTGTAAAGTTTCTAATGCTGTAAGCTGCCCTGAGTCTGCTTGCGGGATAGGGCGGGGTATAAATCAAAAAATTAAATTAAATTACATTACATTAAATTAGACCCTTTCATTGTGATGCCCCCAAATCTTCAACATGCATGTCAGACGTTGGAGCTCAAAGTAAACGGACCATCATTTGTTGCAAAAGTAGTAGCGTTTATTTGATATCTCAAAGTTCTGAATAGGCAGTTATTGGAACTTCTAGCAAGTATTGAAACATACATGGGTTTTAAGGCCTTACATCAAAGCATTTCCAAACAATCCTACATTCTCACACTCTAATGTTACAAGTAACACTCTCCCTACTTCTTATCGCTTGCGGCTCCCTTTCTCATGGAGGAGCCCTGCTGGCTCTCCTTGAGGCTTGCTATCTTCAAAGAGCTATTGCTTTGTTAGTGTTATGCAGAGGAATTCACAGAGCTATTCACAAAGCAAAGAGCTATTGCTTTGTTAGTGTTATGCAGAGGAATTCACACCATGGGTTAGTAACATTTCTAAGACCGTTTGATATGCAAGGTCTTCTGCTTCATAGTTAGTAATAGGAGTTCAAAATGGAGTTAGTCATGTCAAGGAACAAGTTACAGAATACATTCAGCATAATGACACAGTAATGCTCTCCAATGTCTGACAATGCAGAGGGTGGGCTATTAGCCAGAGTAAGGCAAGACTATTGTTGGAATGGATAGTTCTGACTAATTGAAAAAATATGAATGTTAGGAATGGAAATGGAAACTGTACAGAAACTGGATAACGTCACAGCAGTTTTCCTTCTCAAAAAGAGAATAGTATAGATCAGGGGTGTCAAATTCATTTGTTATGAGGGTTGGATCTGACATAAATGAGACCTTGTTGGGCCATACTATGTTGGGCTGGGCCGGGCCATGTGTGAACCTATTTAAGATTAGGTAGCAGAGATATAAAATTTATAAAGGACACAGACAAACACAATTAAATATAATTTTAAAAAACTTGTTGTTCAGTTGCGCAGTCGAGTCTGACTCTTTGTGACCCCATGGACAAAGTCATGCCAGGCCCTCCTGTCTTCAACCATCCTCTGAAGACTGCTAAAATTCGTGTTAGTTACATCAGTAATGCTGTCCATCCCCTTCTTCTTTTGCCTTCTGTCTTTCCTAGCATCAGGGTCTTCTCCAGTGAGTGCTCCCTTCTCATTTGGTGGCCAAAGTATTTGAGCTTCAGCTTCAGCATCTGACCTTCCAGGGAACAGTCAGGGTTGATTTCCCTTAGGACTTCTTGCAGTCCAAGGGACTCTCAAGATTCTTCTTCAGCACCACAGCTCAAAAGCATCTATTCTTCTGCGTTCGGCCTCCCTTATAGTCCAACTCTCACAGCTATACATTACTACTGGGAATACTTTTGCTTAAAAAAATGTTTTAAGTTAAAAACTTAAAACATGCTTAAAATGTTAGCGCTTGTTGGTCTTTGTATTTCTTTGTATTTCTCCCATGGGATCCAGGGAACTGGGCAAAGGAAACTCTGGCTCTTTCCTTCCTTCACCAGGATACAGGGGTGGGGAGCCTCAGCCAATGGAGAAAATAGCTTTGTAACTCCTGTGCAATTGAGAAAGCCTTGCATAGGAAATTGTTATGTAGACTTCCGGTTTCGGCAGCACGCTGTTGAAAGTGGCTCGGACCACCACGTCTTGAGCTGCTTTCAAATCGGCTCGTTGAGGGGTCGCCCCCGAAGGATGACTTGATTCTGGTTCTGGGGCCCAGGAAGGGTCCCAGAAGGCAAGGGAGCTTGAGCGGTAGATCGGGGGTTTCCCTAGATGATTGCCAAATATGTGTGGCAAGGCAAAAAATCTAGAATTAAACTAAAGACTTTGCAGGACTCCAAATTAAGAGCAGGTATGGGCCTTCCGGTTTGGCAATTGTATTATAAAGCACCTGTACTTCTTTGGGTAAGAGACTGGATATTGCTGAATGACAAGAGACAATTGCTGTTAGAAGGACATGATTTGACTATGGGGTGGCATGCATATTTGTGGTATCAAAGACTTGAAGGCCACTCCTATTTTAAGAATCATTGGTTTCGAAAATCCTTGTACCATATGTGGTCATGGTTAAAGACTAGAATTTATCAAAAAATTCCAAGATGGGTTTCACCAGTAGAAGCATTTACTTATCCAAATCTCCTAAAATTAAATCAGAGCTATAGGTATGATGACCTGTTGGGAAAAGATAATCAATTGAAAACCAAAGAAGAGCTGGAAAATATGGATGTTAAAATGAATTGGTGGCTTAGAATGCAAGTTGAATCCAGATATGCCAAAGACAAGGTGACAGGTTTTAATACAAAACAATAGTTATTTGACAAAATTCTTTTGGGCTCACAAGAAAAGTTAAACTATATGCATACCTATTTCAAATGAAAACACAAGATGAAGTTGTAAAGGACTGTATGGTTCAATGGGCAAAAAATTTTGGTTATAATATTACATTAGAAGAATGGGAGAGACTGTGGAAGCTTAATGTTAAACTAACTAGGTCAGTAACTTCTAAAGAAAACCTGTACAAGATGTTTTATAAATGGTACTTGACCCCACAGAAATTGTGTAAGATTTATACTAATATTCTAACAAATGCTGGAAATGCACTAAACAGATTGGTACCTTTTACCATATGTTGTGGATGTGTGAGGTGGCGAAAAATTATTGGAAAATGGTACATGAAATGTTACAGAAGATTATGAAGACTCAGATTCATTTCAAACCAGAACTATTTTTATTGAACATATTTCCTGAGGACTATTCTAAAGAGATGAGACATTTGTTGGCACACTTTAACACAGCAGCTAGGATCCTTTTGGTGCAGAGATGGAAATCTCAGGAAATTCCCACGAAAATGGACTTGGTGGAAAAAGTTCTAGAGACAGCAGAGCTGGACTTTCTGTCCCAGCTAATGGCTGAGAAATCTAAAGATGAAGCAAGAAATCATTGGATGAAATTTTATGCCTGGTTGGACATTCAAGACTCTTAAGATTCTTTGGTGTGATCTGATTTTTTTTCCTCTTTCTTCCTGTATTTTTCCTATTTCTTCCTGTATTTCCTTACATTATCTCCCTGATGCCCACCCTCCAACTTCTACTGTCTGTTACAGATTAGCACTGACTGGAACAGTATACAGGGACATAACGCACAGTGGGAACCAGAGCAGTTTACGTTATTCTTCTCTCCTCTTTTTTATCTGCACAACAACCCTGTGAGGCAGATTAGGTTGAAACTATGTGACAGGTCCAAATCCACCCAGGTAGCTTCCACAGCAAAATGGGGATTCAAACTTAAATGCTCCAGATCCTACTCTGAAGTTTTAACTGCTATACTACACTGGCTTTCATAAGGTGGCTGCTGTTGAACAGTAGCAAGCAGTCAGGCATAGGTGAGTCATGCAAGTTGAGTAGTATCAAGTCACCCAGAGGTTGCTGCCAGGCCTAGGGTTGCCAGTCTCCATTTGGGACCTGGAAATCTTCCAGATTAGAACTGAACTCCGGATGACAGAGGTCTGTCCCCCTAAAGAAAATGCTTTGTACTCTATGGCTGCTATGTACTCTATGGCATTATATTCAACCAAAGCCTTCCCCAAACCCTGCCTTCCTCAAATTCCATCACAAAATCTCCAGGAATTTCCTAAGCTGGAGTTGGCAGGGCTGCTCTTCCTTTTGCCTTTTACTGAAAAAAGAAGCTCAGAATGCTGTGGTTTCCTGGCAGCAGTCACAGATAGAACCCATTGTTAAAGCCAGGGCTTTTTTTGAGCAGGAACACACAGGAACACAGTTCCAGCTGGCCTGGTATCAGGGGATGTGGCCTGATAAGCAAATGAGTTCCTGCTTGGCTTTTTCTACAACAAAAGCCCTGGTTAAATCTACAGGAATTCTATATATCAGTTTGGACTTTTAAAACCCCACTGATTTTTTTTTTAAGATTTCACATTTTTTTCTGCAAACCCGGGGCCTTTTTCAGGTTTGTAAAAATATCTGTCTTGCTTGTTCACAGCTCCAGTTACTGGATTTAAGTAGTCAAAGTGGCTTAGCTACAATAGAAGAAGGTGCTTTCTAGAGCTAGAACAGAGCTGCTGATAAGGTGAGTGAGTGTGATTTGCTTTTCTAAAACTGCTGGGGAGCATTACCTAGGGTTGCTGTGGGAGGGAACTGTGTGAGTGCTTGGTGCCTGCTGGAGAGGGGTTTCTGATTGCTTTTGTGTAGATGTTGCTGAATGAGGAGAGCTTGTTTGCCTGGGAGTAATTGCTGGACCCACCCTCTGCTGTTGCTCTGGCTGTTGAGTCAGAGGTGGGTGGGGGCTTGAGCCTTTGATTTGCAAGGCTCCTCTTTGCCAGAGGTACAAGCTCTTGGCCTGTGGCTCTTAGCCTGGGGGTCTTAACTGGGGGTTCTGTAGAAAGGCGGGTACTTACTCAAGTAGTTTCAAGTGACAGCTGGTAGTGGGGTTTAAAGAGAAGTCAAGATACAGAAAGTTTTAAAAAGGATTGCAGCAGCATGGCTGGTGAGGGAGCAGAGACAGTGACATGTAATGACTGTGGGATGTTTTTATTTCTACCTTGAGAGTAGCAGCAATTACACTTGCAGCAAGTGTAAGCTAGTAGCGCTGCTGGAGGAGAAGATACGGGGACTGGAGGCATGATTGTCCACACTGCAGTGTATAAAAGTAGGTGAAGATTTTCTTGACAGAACACATGGGGCGCTCTTGAAAGGACAAGAGGAGGGAGAGGAAGTGGTATCTCAGCAATTAGAAGCGAACCCAACACAGGTAGAGGGTTCCTGGAAAAGTGTAACCCAAAGGAAAAAGAAAATCAGGAGATGCTCTGAGCCTCTGCTGCTCAGCAGTGGGTTCCAGGATCTCCCCACAGTAACTGATTCTGAACCATTGGAACAAGGGCTACTTCCCCAGCCTCCATGAAGCTTGAACAAAGTTTCTCAGGATCCTGTGGATAAGAAGCCTGAAGCTTCTGCTCCTCAATATAGGAAGAGGAAGGTGGTGGTGATTGGAGACTCCTTGCTCAGAGGGGCGGAGGCCAAAGTGTGTTGAGAGGTCTGCTGTCTGCCAGGTGCATGCATCCAGTAATGACAGACGATACTCGACGAAGATATGGCAAAAAAACCCACTGAGAATCAAGTAGCACACACATGCAATGTTATATTCAATGTTACATAATTACAAAGAATACAAAAGTATACAAAAAATATATTCACAAAAGTCCCAGTCCTCAGTAGTCCATTGTACTTCAAAATCTGTTCGAGATACAATCGTCAATTTCTCTTGTAGAATCACGGAAAAGAAAAATGGAGACTGGTTTTGGCCACACCTTTCTCTATCCTTACTTGCAACGCACATTACTGCGTACAGCTTCTCCTGATACAAAATAAAGAACATTCCAAAACATATCTCAAAAGTACACGAATGACAACAACACAATGCAAAATCAGACTGCCATCACCCTCCACCTACTAGTATTACAAACGTTCATTCACAAATTGGGAACCAGTCTTTCCACGCTAATGGGCAATGCCTCGCACAAGTTCCACAGCTAGTTCCATCCCTGATCACCCATGGTCACTCCGCATCCTCATATAGCTAAAGAAGAAGTATCCCATAAACTACTCAGCTGTATCCCCTTAAAAAGCATGTACAAAATTGCAAACCCTACTTCAATCATAACCTATTTATAAAAAGACAGACCAGTCCAAACTTTGATTTAAGCCATTTGGCTTAAGCCATTCAGCATCATAGTTTTTAAAGTGTGTATCCAATAGCTTTCACACCTCAAAAGATGTTTATGAATATCAATTCTCACATAAGGGTGTGATTCAAATTTCCTGCTGGACTTTATCATGATTAGCTGTTCCTACAAACTTAATTGATGAATGTACTGTGTTTAACAATTGAAAAAATTCCCCAATGCTCCCTGGATCTTGATACAACAAAAAAAATCCTCAATAAAGCGAAAATATATTATCACATTATGATAAAAGGGATTAGTTGTTGCATTACATATATATTGTTCTTCAAATTTTGCCATAAAAATATGGGCTAGGCTCGGTGCAAACGCAGTGCCCATAGAGATCCCTTTCACTTGCAAAAAGAAATCATCCTTCAATCTAAAATAACTTTTCTCCAAAATCAGATCTATCAGTTCAATCTGAAAAAAAGAGAGGGGATTTTTAACAGTGACCTATCATGATTAGCTGTTCGTACAAACTTAATTGATGAATGTACTGTGTTTAACCATTCATCAATTAATTTTGTCAATGGTTAAACACAGTACATTCATCAATTAAGTTTGTACGAACAGCTAATCATGATAGTTTAAACTATCTGGATACGTGTGTATTTCGAACGACTGAGAACAAGCTAACGGTAAAACCACATACAAAGGAGACAGATAAAACTCATATTTGAGATATGATTCTCACTATCCATTACATTTACACAAAAATTTGCCCTTTGGACAATTTTTGCGCATAAGACATAATTTGACCTATCAGAGGGACTTTATGCAGCAGGCAGATATAATGTTGGAACAATTCCGTGATCAGGGATATCCAAATCAAATTATAGAAATGGTAAAGGAGAGAGCAGGACAGAGTGATAGAATGCAACTATTAGTAGATAAGAAAGAAGATCTGGGGGTGTCTCATGTGCCTTTAACTTTGATAATAGGTCCTTTGAAATAAAGAGAATTATTGAAAGAAACTGGCATTTGATGCAGGAGGTGCCAGGATGTGAGAGTCTTCCTTTTACTGGTTTGAGGAAAACAAAAAGTATTAGAAATGTGCTGATAAGGGCTGATGCTAAAACTGAAATGGAAAAAAGAGACAAATGCACTTAAAGGGCACTTCCCTTGCGGGAGTTGCTCAGTTTACGAATTGGCTTGGCACACGAGTGAAATAAACTTGCTGCATTTTCAGAAGAAATTAACATCCTGGACAACCTGTGGAAGTAAAAGGACTATATATTTATTAAAATGTAAATGTTCCAAATTGTACGTGGGAGCCACGATTAGAGCCATACGGACTAGAATTTGTGAACATCTGTCCCGATTGAGAAATTTACAAAACAATATTTATTTATTTATTTGCATTAAATTTCTATCCCGCTTTCTCCACAAGCGGACTCAAGGTGGCTAACAGTCAATTCAAATATCTACATTTATAGTTTAAAAACCAATAAAATACCATTACAATTAAAGCATTCTAAAAAAACATTCTATGGTGCTGTCTTCAGTAGAGGCGGATTCTTTTCCTGATGGTGATGGTGATCATACAGTAATCATAGCTCTTTAGAGATGTGGGGTGGCAGTCTCCCGGGTCAGATGTTAAATGCCTGTCAGAACAGTTCTGTCTTGCAGACCCTGCAGAAGGCAGAAAGATCCCACAGGGCCCTTAAAACTTCCGGGAGGGCATTCCACATTCTTGGTGCTGCCACCGAGAAGGCCCTAGCCCTTGTGGAGCATAACCTGGCCTTTTTTGGTCCAGGGATGTACAGTAGATTTTGTGTCCCTGAACCCAATGCTCGCTGGGGAACATGCGGAGAAAGGCGGTCCCATAGATTGGCAGGCCCCTGACCATAAAGGGCTTTAAAGGTCAATACCAACACATTGAAATGGACTCTGAACACAATAGGTAACCGGTGCAGCTCTTTCAGCACTGCCTGAATGTGCTCCCAATGAGGGAGCCCCATTAACAGCCACACTGCAGTGTTCTGCACTAGCTGTAATTTCCGAGTCAGTGTCGGGGTAGCCCCATGTAGAGAGCATTACAGTGATCTATTCTCGAGGTGATCGTAGCGTGGATCACCATTTCTGGAAGAGGTGTGCGCATGCTCTAAGGAGTAAGAAGCCAATGCCTTTCCCCTCTGAGAAGGAAAAAGATTTTTGACCTAAAAGGAATGTAAAAATTCCTACTACAGTGTGAGAGATAAATAGGAGAGTATCTAAGATAATAGAGAACAGTCTGACTTGGAAACTCAACTGCTGCGTGTGGTAAGAAAACTTTTATTGAACTTTCAAGATAAGGAGTCGACACTAGCCGCGATTGATTGCTTAAAATGGCGACTATAGTGAAAGGGCTATCTGAGCAAATGATGCAATTTCAAAACTTAATGTTAGAGTCGAATGAGAAAATTAGAGCTGAAATTGCAGAAGTGAAAAGGGAGGTATCCCAATTAAATATGGAATTTAAAGGAGTCAAAGAACTGGCACTGAAAGCTGAAAATGCCACAAAAGAAAATAAGGTGCAGATTAACCAGCTGAAGAAACAAATTACTGAGCTTTTGGACAGAAATAGAAGGGCCAATTTAATTGTACATGGAATCTCAGAAGAAGTGGATGCAAAACAGCTAGAGAAGAGCATGATGGAATGGATTTCAGAGCAGGGAATAAAATTAAATGAACAGCAGATAGAATGAGTTCACAGACTGCGAAGTAGAAGAAGAGGGGGAGAACCACGCCCTGTGATAGTTAAATTTGTGAGGGGGAAATTACAACATCAAGTATTCCTAGCTCTGAAAAAAAAACAAGCAATTGGAATATAAAGGGGAAAAGGTGTTTGTAAGGCAAGATTTTTGTCAGGAAACATTGCAACAAAAGAGCTTAATGAAACCATATGCAGAGAGGCTCTTCCAGAACAAAATACAGTTCACATGGGCTTATCCAGCTTCTATAGTAATTTTCAGAGAAGGGAAAAGACTGATGGCAAGAAATCCTTCTGAAGCAGTGAAACTACTAGAGAAGTTGGGAATCGACCCAGGAGACACAGGCTCCCAACCAAGGGAGGAGACTTCAATATTGGAAGAAAAAGAATCTTCCACACATCAGGACAAACATCAAAGGACGCTCTCTTAAGAAAAGGGAAGTATTCATAAAATAAAATAAGAGGTCATAAGTTAAGGATATAATTAAGTATGAAGGAGGGGGGGGGATGTGCATACCCAAAGGCATAGAGAGGGGATGAGAAATCACCCCAGTTACAAGCTTTATGTCAGGGGCAGGAGGTAGGGGGTGGAGGAGAAGGGGGGGGGAAGGGCTGTTGGGAAATAGGAAGGGAAGGATAATAAAAGTACATGTTCGGCCAGAGGGACAGGAAAATGTTAGTGTAAAAGAATATGGTTAGAATGTTGAAGATGCTTTCACTGAACGTCAATGGTCTAAGTTCTAATCTCAAAAGGTATAGACTTGCTAGATTTATAAAGCAACAAAATATAGATATTATGTGCTTACAGGAAACACACAAAGCCAAAAAGGATACTAAACCATTATTTAATGACCCACGGTGGGAGGTTTTAGCTGAAGCAAGAAGTACTGCAAAAGCAAGGGGAGTGGCAATTTTGGCACACAAAAAGAATGACATTAAATTGATAGATGCATTAAGTGACGGGGAAGGAAGATATCTCTTGGCTAAATGCTCCTTTCAAAATAGATTGATAACATTGATAAATATTTATGCCCCAAACAAAGGAGGAAAAAATTTCTAGTAAAGGTTTTACAAAAGTTACAGGTTCTCTGAAGGAGAAGTAATAATAGCAGGAGACTTTAACACTGATGTCACTAAAGACAAGATAATTAGGTGAAAAAAGTGGAATCTCATAGAAGCATACGAAGCTCTAGGTTTGAACCCCCAACCAACTCATTCTTCCAGCAGGCACAAAACAGCTTCATGTTTAGATCATATAATCTTTCAAAGATCAAATAATTGGGAATTGACAATAATAACAATGCATTCAATATGGATTTCTGATCATGCCCCATTTATAGAAATAGAAATAAAAGGTGAACAGGTTAAAAGAATATGGAGATACAATAATATGATTATGATTAAAGAAAAAGATAAAAAATTATGGAAAATCAGTTAAAATTATATTTTAAGGAAAATAGGGGGACAGTGGCCACAGATATTCTTTGGGATGCAGCTAAAGCAGTAATCAGGGGACAATGCATAATGAAGAAAAAGGAAATTAAAAAGAATGGTTTTCTAATAAGACAGGAAAAATACAAGAACTGGAAATGTTATAGAGACACCAAGTAAAAAAATTTTCCCCAGATAGGCAAAAATTAATTAAAGAACTTAAGAGACAATTAGATTCTCTTGATTCTATGGCACTCTGGAAAAAAACAAACTATGGTAAGGAATGCATTTCAGAGGATCACAATAAACTCAAATAGGAGATTGGCAAACTATTTGAAGGGTAGAAGGCATAAGCAAAGGTTGAAAAGTATAAGAACACATGCAAATACAACACAGAACCCAAAGGAGATTAGAGAAGCCTTCCTGGATTTTTATAAAACTTTATATGCAAAAAAAGACATAGTTAAATTTGTGGAGCAAATAGGAATAAGTTTAAAAGATCAGGATAAAGAAAGTTTAGAGAAGGAAATCACTACCCAAGAAATAGATGAGGTAATAAAAGGTTTAAAAACTGGCAAATTTCCGGGATTAGATGGCTTTACAGCAGAATTCTACAAGGAAATGAAAGGAATATTGATCCTGGAACTGCAAACAGTGTTTAATACTATCCTAAAGGGAGGAAGGGCTCCTAATACCTGGAGGAAAGCGGAAATAGTTTTAATACTGAAACCTCAGAAGGATCCTCAAGAAGTGGGCTCATACAGACCAATAAGTTTATTAAATCAAGACTATAATTTTTTTGCCAAAATAATGGCAAACAGATTGCGAAACGTAATACCTCATAAAATAAAAGAAGATCAGTATGGGTTTGTGAAAGGCAGAAGTGTAGCACACCCCATAAGAAATATATTAAATGTAATATGCCATAACCAGAGTAAGAAACTAGGATTACTTAAATTAGATGTATATAAAGCATTTGACACACTGTCCCATGAATTTTTGTGGTCCATAATGTCGAAATATGGAATAGGCCAGCCATTTATAAATACAATTCAGGAAATTTACAGAGAAGGTACAGCAGTTGTAAGAGTGAATAACGAACATACGGAACAATTTCCAATTTTAAGAGGAGTAAGGCAAGGCTGTCCACTTTCACCAGCCTTATTTATAATGGCGATGGAACAATTGGTTGAAAGAATTAAGAATTCAGGCAGGATAGAAAGATGTAGGATGGGCAAGGAGGAGATGAAATTAATTTATTTGCAGATGATATAATTATGATTATAGCAAATCCCATGTAAGGAAAGCCCCCTACTTTTCATACATACGGACATCGTGATCACCAGTATGGTTGCCAGGGTGCCTGGAGTTTTGACTCTCACACATCTGCTCTAAGAAGTGGACTTTGCTTACAGTTTCTAAGGCTTATGTGGATACTATCAGCCTCAGCTTTGCAGCAGCATTCTACAAATGAGCTGCCAGCTACTCCTTGTGTGCCCAGTCTTGGCCACTGCAGTGGCAGAAGCCACACCACCATGAACTGTACAGGCAAGCAGTTTCTAGCCTGTTTTCCATGAACCAAGGGCTAACACCACTCGTAGCCATCTTCCTGCCAGACTGGACTTCATTCCTTCATAGTGGAAGGCTCACCTACACACCCTGTGTCACCCTTGGCTCGCAAGCAACCCATCTGTCCCATGAATGGATTAACAACTCAACTGATGTTCCTGATTGTCTGGCAAAACCATAGACAAAGGCTCCTGCTCAGAAGATGATGGGAAAAGAGGAAGAACATCTCCTCCATCAACCAAGTCTTTTGTCTTACCCGGGTGATACCTAGGCCAGTATTTGATTCTCTATTATCACCTTTTCAGATAATCCCATTTAACCTTAAGTATCCAGCCATTCCCATTCTTACCCCAGTCTAACACCTTGGAGCCGCCTTAGGCCATATTGCAACTTGGAAATTTCCAGGTTCACGGGACTAAGGTGAAGTTCATTGGTTAAAGCTGACACCCAATTGGATGTCACCAAAGGTCTCACCATTGGCTCTGCTAATGTCCAGCCTTCATGGTCATCACAGAGCCTCCCATCTCTCCTCCCCGTCACCTCCCATCCCCTAAGGGGCCTAAGGGAGCCTATTTAACCTCTGACCCAACTCCACTCATGTGTGCATCTAACAGTATCCCAGTTCCGCTGTCTAGATCCATCCCCAATTCTGGCCACAGTTTTGGATCCATTTCCCCTGTCCTCTTATGTCGCCATGGGAACCTTCCTCGAAGACTACGATGGTAAATATTACCCTGTGTGTCTACCCTTATATGTTCCCCTATCAATCTATCTGTGTTTCTTAGACCTGTGTGAATGTGTGATTGTATTGTATTTTTATCTTGTGTGGAAGAACTATTATTCTAAATAAATCACAATTGGTTTTATTAAATTAGAGTCCTTTTATTGAGCATTACCCTCTGGATGGTTGAGCCTGGTATATATTGGTAAAAAAAGGATTCCTAGTGAGCCAGGTGCCCACCTAACTAATTCCCCAACCTTGTTTTGAGGGCATTTTGGCTAACACCCAAAGAGGGAATTAAGGAATGAAACGAAAATCATATGAAACGAAAATCATATGAAATGAAAATCATACTAGATGACTTTGAGATGATATCAGGATTAAGAATAAATATGGGGAAATCAGAAATATGAACATATGAAGCTGCCTTATACTGAATCAGACCTTTGGTCCATCAAAGTCAGTATTGTCTTCTCAGACTGGCAGCGGCTCTCCAGGGTCTCAAGCTGAGGTTTTTCACACCTATTTGCCTGGACCCTTTTTTGGAGATGCCGGGGATTGAACCTGGGACCTTCTGCTTCCCAAGCAGATGCTCTACCACTGAGCCACCGTCCCTCCCCAATGTATAATGTATTATAATGTGAATTTGAAGGAAAGGAAGGAAATTAATAGGTTAACCAAAACAGGAATGGGAGTCAAGAAATTTAAATATTTGGGAATAGAAATTTATAAAAATATTAATGATAGTGGAAAAAAACTATAAAAAGGTATGTGAAAAGATAACAAGAGATACAAAGGGATGGAGGAGGAAAACCATGAGTATAACTGCTAAAGTAAAAAGTGTTACAATGTTTTGGATACCAAAATTATTATATTTATTTCAAACAATACTATTAGAAATGGATAAACAAAAAATGAGTAATTGGAACACAAAAATACAAGAATGGATTTTTGGTACTAAGAAATTTAGAATTGCAAAAAAGTTAGTATATAATGATAACTCTGAACTAGGATGGGGAGTACCAGACATAATAAATTATTATGAAGCTTTTCAATTTAAAGCATTATTAGAAAGAGAAAGAGAAGGGAATCAGAAATGGGTTAGGTTTGAAAATGAAGCTAACAAAGGGATAGGGAAATTTGGTATTTTTACAAATAAATGGACTAGAGATCTTAAATTGAATACAGGACCAAGGAAAAGTACATTAATGATCTGGAGAAAGTGTTCCATAAAAATTTATAATCCTTTTGTTTAATATGGACTTCTTGCAAACAAATTATATTACAATTTTGCTTCTTGATCCAATGAAAAATTGGGAATGGAATTTTTTTTCGTTAGCTGAACAGAAGAAAAGGGGAGTAGTTTTTTATATTAAACAAAATCTGGAGCCAAAGTTAATATTTAAAGATAAAGATGGAAGATTCGTAGCAGTGGAGATAATACTAAATGGGAAAAAAACGTTGTTATTGGGACTATATGCACCTAATGGTGCAAAGGATGTTTTTTTTAAGGACATTATACAAAAGCTAGATGAGTTGACTTATGATCAAATACTCTTAATGGGAGATTTTAATGGAACAGTCGAGAACTCACTGGATAGATCTGGAGGGAAAAAAAATGATAAGAAAGAAGGGAAATTGCCAAAGTCTTTCTTTGAATTAGCTAAACAAGAAAATTTAGAAGATATTTGGAGAAAGTTTAACCCTGAAGTGCGGGACTATACTTTTTTCTCTGCAAGACATAAGACTTTTTCCAGAATTGACATGCTGTGGGGAACCAGAGACTTAGGCCTCATAACAAGGAAGATAGAGATTCTACCTAAAATTGGAGCGGATCATAACCCAATAATGTGGATTACAAAATTGTCCAAAAGACTGAGAAGATGGAGAGTGAATGAAGATTTGCTACAGAGTAAAGAAACAGTGACTTTTCTAGGAAAAGAGACTAAGGAATTTTTTCAAGTGAATGACAAAGAAGATATTGATTTCCAGATGGTCTGGGATGCCTACAAAGCAGTAATGAGAGGGTTGTTGATTACTTTGAATAATAAAGATAAAAGGAAAAAAGAAAAACAATTATTGGACATTCAAAATGAAATAAAGAAAAAAGAAGGGGAGCTGAGGAAAAGACCAGGGGAAAAGAAAATTCTAAGGGAAATTTCAATATTACAAACTCAATTAAGACATTTGTTGAACAAAGAAGTGGAATGGAACTTGAAAAGGCTTCAGCAGAAATCGTTTGAAGGAGCAAACAAGACGGGGAAATATTTGGCGTGGCAATTGAAGAAAAAGAGAGAAAATAAAATAATCAGTAGAATTGTGGCAGATGAAAGAGAAGTAGTTACCCAAGAGGGAATAAAAAGAGAATTTTTTAAGTACTATGCCAAGTTGTTCAAAGGTGCTGAAGTAAAGAGAGAAAAGATAGATGAATATCTACAAAAAATAAAAATTGAGCCCCTAACTGAAAATATGAGAAAAGTTTTGAATGATCCAATTGAAAAAATAGAAATTGAAGCAGCAATCAATGCGATGAAAAACGATAAAGCTCCCGGGCCAGATGGATATACAGCTAAATATTTTAAAATTTTTAAAGATGAATTAACACCAAAATTGCAGAAACTGATGAATGTAATAAGAACCAAAGGGAACGTACCAAACACATGGAAAGAAGCTGTCATTTCTTTGATACCCAAAGAGGATAGAGATGTCACAAATGTGAAAAATTACAGACCAATTTCGCTTTTGAATAATGACTATAAAATATTTACAAGAATTCTGGCGGAACGACTTAAGCAATATTTGATAAACTTTATAAAGGAAGATCAAGCTGGTTTTCTTCCTAAAAGACAAATGAGAGATAATATTAGAACTGTTGTGAATATTGTAGAATATTATGAAAGACACCCAGAAAAAGAAGTAGCATTATTCTTTGCGGATGCAGAGAAAGCATTTGATAATTTAAATTGGGAGTTTATGTTTGCAGTGATGGAAAAAATGAAGCTTGGAGAAAATTTTATAAGAATAATAAAGGCAATTTATTCTGAACAAAGGGCAAGGTTGTGCGTTAATGCAGATCTTACAGATGAAATGAAAATCAGCAAAGGTACTAGACAAGGCTGCCCGCTTTCACTATTGTTGTTTATAATGACTCTTGAAATTTTATTGAGGCAGATTCAAGAAGAAAAAGACTTAGAAGGGTTACAATTAAAAGGATATACCTATAAATATAGGGCATTTGCTGATGATATGTTTATAAATGAAAATCCCATACAAGCTACACCTTTATTATTAACAAGAATACAAGAGTTTGGGGAGTTGGCGGGACTCTATATAAATAAAGAAAAATAAAAAATTTTGTGCAAGAACATGCAGGTAAATAGACAACAAGAACTACAAAGACTAACGGGTTGTGAAGTTACCTCTAAGGTAAAATACCTAGGGGTAGAGATAACAATGAAGAATATTGATTTCTTCAGAAACAACTATGAGAAGCTATGGCGCAGAATAGAAGAAGATATGTTAAAATGGAACAAGCTCAACTTGTCATTGTTGGGCAGAATAGCTGCAATAAAAATGAATATTCTACCAAGGATTATGTATTTGTTTCAAACTATTCCTATTGTGAAAGATGCTAAACAGTTTGATAAATGGCAAAGGAAAATTTCAGAATTTGTGTGGGCTGGGAAGAAACCAAGAATCAAAATGAAAATTTTGACAGATGCAAAAGAGAGAGGTGGATTCCAACTACCAGATTTGAAACTGTACCATGAAGCAGTTTTTTTTAGTATGGATGAAAGAATGGATAACGTTGTTAAATAAAAAACTTTTAGTGTTGGAAGGTCATGGAAAAAAATTCGGCTGGCATGCATACTTGTATTACGGAAAAAAAGAAGATGGATGGTCTTTTCTCTCACCATTATATAAGAAGCAGTCTATTAAACGTATGGATAAAGTATAATAAATATGGTGACGAGAGGAGACCTTTGTGGATAGTGCCAGCTGAAGTGATAAAGTTAACGGCTAAAACAGCCAAAGAAAAACAGCTATCATACAACCAGTTGCTAAAAATACAAAGTGGGAAAATAGAACTGAAAACTGCAGAAGAGTTGAGTTACCAATATGATTGGTTTCAAATGCAACAAATAAAAAGTCTGGTGGAGAATGATATTAAAGCTGAAGGAATAAGGAAAGAGCAAACAGAAATGGAAAGAGTTCTGCTTGGAGATAATGAGAAATTAATTTCAAAAGTATACAAACTACTTTTACAATGGTCTACAGAAGATGAAGTAGTGAAATCGCAAATGATAAAATGGGCAATCAATGTAAACAAAGAAATAAAGATGGAATCTTGGGAATATCTATGGAAGAACTCTATGAAACTCGCAGCATGTCATAGTATTAAAGAAAACTGTTCTAAGGTGATATATAGATGGTATATGACTCCAAAAAATTAGCAAAGATGAATAATAAGATGCCAGATAGGTGTTGGAAATGCAAAAAACATGAAGGTTCTTTCTACCATATGTGGTGGACTTGTGAAAAGGCTAAAATGTTTTGGCAGATGATTCAGCAAGAGATTTCTAAAATTTTGGGATATGAATTTAATAAAGAGGCAGAGACTTTTTTGCTGGGATTACAAATGGAAAAATTTCCAAAAGAAGATAGAACTTTAATATGGTACTTGCTCTCAGCTGCTAGGACATTATATGCGCAGCTGTGGAAGCAAGAAAAAATACCAGAAAAATGGGATTGGATTACAAAAGTTATGTCATGGAGTGAAATGGACAAATTAACAAGAAAACTAAGAGACTATGATTTGGAACTTTTTAAGCTGGACTGGAAAAAATTCAGAAGATACGTAGAGAAAGAGTGGAAAATAAAAGGACATTGGGCAATCTTTGATGAGGATTAAGACGTTTAAAATAAGAATAAGAATATAACCAATGGGGGGGGGTCTTTTTGTCTTTTCTTAATAGTTAAGGGTACCTTTAATACCTGTTTATTTTTTAAAAAATAACACTGGCGGGGGTCAAGTAACGGAGGGAGGGGAGGGGAAAGTAAGATATGGGGTAGAATTTTTTTTCTTTTATCTTTAGTTCTTTATAAGTTGTAGATATAGTTCTGCTACCATATGTTACTAATAAAATTGTTTACCACAAAAATGATCTGGAGAAAGTGGCAGCCAAAATGTTTAAAACAAATATCCAGATGGTTGCCTTTGGAAACTTTGGAAGAGGAAGGCATAGACTATAGATGGGGGGAACTACTTAAACAAAAAGGTTATAGTAGAGTACAGGACTTGTTATCTGCAAATATTTTAAAACCATTTCAAGCTCTAGAGGATGCAGTAGGTGCAAAATATTGGTTAAAAGCTGCAGGCTTATACACAAAAATTAAAAAGATAATTGAAAACAGTGACATAAATATAGAAGAACCAATAGAAGAGATTTATAATTTAATGGAAAAAAACAAAAGAGGATTGGTAGGTGTAATCTATAAAAAATGACCTCAGATGAAGAAGGAATAATAGCCCACCTTCAAAGAAAATGGAGTACAGAAACTCAAATAACAGAACAAAAAGCTAAAAAATTAATGGAAGAAATTAAGGGAATAAAAATACATACGTTTAGGGAAATGGAGCTAAAATTTTATACCAAATGGTATAGAACCCCTGTCACCTTAGCCAATATGGTTCCAGGATTAAGCCCAAACTGTTGGCATTATAAAAAAGTGAAAGGATGGTACACCCATATGTGGTGGGAATGCCATGAAGTTAAAATAGTATGGGAAAATATAGTAAGAATAGTAAACAAGCTCTTTCAAGTAAAGCTAAATATAGATTTTGAGTTGATATTGATGAGCACTCTAGGCAATGCAATAATAGGGAAAAAGAACCAAGATCTATTAAAAGCGATGATACTAGCTGGTAAAGCAGTAATAGCAGTAGGGTGGTAAGATAAAAATAAATGGACAGAAAGAACCTGGCATAATTATTTGTTTGAATTTGTTCAATCAGATATAATGGATATAACAAACCAGGATCTGCAATGGGAAGATAGAACATCGAGGATTAAAGAAACTTGGTCGCTTTACCTGAGCTGGATAAAAGAGGAACAGAAGGAAGACATTCAGTGGAAGCTTCAAGCCCTATGCCCCTGGCTGAAAGAAGAAGTTTATGTAATGTAATGTAATGTAATGTAAAATTTTATTTATATCCCGCCCTCCCCGCCGAAGCAGGCTCAGGGCGGCTAACAGCATTTCAGGTAAACAATAGTAATAAAAACATTAAATTCACATTAAAATTCACATTAAAATCAGTCAATAATCAATAATTAATTAAAACATTCCTAAGTCAACATTGGCGGTAAACGTTACTAATCTGGCGGTAAACATTAATTCAGTTATTGGTGAACGCCTGTTTGAAGAGGGCGGTCTTGCAGGCCCTGCGGAACTGGTCTAAGTTCCGCAGGGCCCGCACCTCCTCTGGGAGTTGGTTCCAGAGTTGTGGGGCCGCAACAGAAAAGGCCCGGGTGCGGGTGCTTTGAAGTTTAACTTCTTTTGGCCCAGGGATATTCAGTCTGCTTTTCCCCACTGACCTCAGTGCTCTCTGGGGCTCATATGGGGAGAGACGGTCCCTCAGGTAGGTCGGTCCTTGGCCATATAGGGCTTTAAAGGTTATGACCAGCACTTTGTACTGGATCCGGTATACGATTGGCAGCCAGTGCAGTCCGCGCAGCCCTGGCCGTATATGCTCCCATCTTGGGAGACCAAGTAGCAGCCTGGCCGCCGCGTTCTGCACTAGCTGCAGCTCCCGGGTCCGGTACAGAGGCAGCCCCATGTAGAGAGCGTTACAGTAGTCCAATCTTGAGGTGACCGTCGCGTGGATCACCATTGCTAGGTCCTGACGCTCTAGGAAAGGGGCCAGCTGCCTCGCCCGCCTCAGGTGGAAGAAGGCTGATTTGGCAGTGGCTGTTATCTGGGCCTCCATTGATAATGAAGGCTCCAGTAAGACGCCCAGGCTCTTTACCCGCTGCGCCGTCTTCAGCGGCGCCTCGTCAAAGGCCGGGAGAGATATTTCCTTCCCCAGAGTGCCACGACCCACATGGAGAACCTCTGTCTTCGCTGGATTTAACTTCAGCCCACTCAGTCTAAGCCACGTTGCAACAGCCCGCAAAGCCCGATCCAGGTTCCCCGGGGCGGAGGCGGGCCGGCCGTCCATTAGTAGATAGAGCTGGGTGTCATCTGCGTATTGATGGCAACCCAGCCCAAATCTCCGGGCAATCTGGGCGAGGGGGCGCATATAGATGTTGAATAACATCGGGGAGAGAACTGCTCCCTGGGGCACCCCACAGTCTAGTGTGCGCCTCTGGGATCGCTCACCCCCAATCGCCACCCTCTGTCCCCGACCCATGAGGAAGGAGGAAAGCCATTGTAAGGCTAGCCCCTCAACCCCTATGTCGGCGAGGCGGTGGATCAGCAACCGATGGTCGACTGTATCAAACGCAGCCGACAGATCTAGTAACATCAGTATTGCCGCACCGCCTCGATCCAGTTGCCGCTGGAGGTCGTCCACCAAGGCGACCAGGACCGTCTCCGTCCCGTGGCCCGGTCGGAAGCCAGACTGGCACGGGTCTAAGACAGAAGCGTCATCTAGAAATCTCTGTAGCTGTAACGCCACTGCCCTCTCGATAATTTTACCTAAAAATGGTAAATTGGACACCGGTCGGTAGTTTGCCAATTCGGCCGGGTCTGCTGTAGGTTTTTTCAAGAGGGGCCGGACCAAGGCCTCTTTCAGAGGCGCTGGAAAATGCCCCTCTAAGAGGGATCTATTTATGATGTCCCGTAGAGGACATCTAAGCTCCCTCTGGCAGGATTTAATCAGCCAAGAGGGGCAAGGGTCCAAATCACATGTTGTTGGGCGAGCAGCAGAGAGAATTCCATCGACTTCCTCCAGGCTGAGTGGGTCGAAGTGGTCCAGTACTAAATCTGAAGACAGGCGCGGAGCCTCAGTTTCACTTACTGTGTCTAATGTGATAGGCAGGTCTTGGCGGAGCGATGAGATTTTATCTGCAAAATATTTCGCAAATGCCTCACAGCCTATTTCTAATTCCCTAATATTTGGTTTGCCTTGTGGCAATGTTATAAGATCTCCAATTACTCTAAACAATTGTGCTGGGCGCGATTTTGCAGATGCAATCTTGGCTGCGAAGTATTCTTTCTTTGCAGCCTTGACTGCCATCTCATAAGACCTCATAAGCGTTCTATAGGATGTTCTCGTCGCTTCGTCCCGAGTATGCCTCCACCGTCTCTCTAGTCGTCTGAGCCCTTGTTTCAGCTGGCGTAACTCCAAGGTATACCATGGTGCCAGCCTCTTGCGAGGGCGCAGAGGGCGCCGAGGTGCAATTTCATCGATAGCCCTGGATAGCTGGCCCTGCCAGACTTCCACCAGGTCATCGAGAGAATTGCCAGTGGGCCAGGGATCCCTCAGGGCTGTTTGGAACCGTTCCGGGTCCATCAAGCCCCGGGGGCGAGCCAAAATAGGCTCTCCGCCCATACAGGGTTGGGGCAACGTCTCCATACGGGCCTTAAGGGCTAGGTGGTCCGACCATGGAACCGCTTCAGCCGCGATATCGTTCACCAAAATCCCGGATGCAAAGATCAGGTCTAATGTGTGCCCGGCCTGATGCGTGGGAGTTGTGACAAATTGAGAGAGCCCCAGTGTCGCCATGGAAGACACTAGGTCCATCGCCTGAGTGGAGGCCGTGTCATCGGCATGGACATTGAAGTCACCCAGGACCATAAGCCCCGGGAACTCCAATGCCCAGCCCGCCACTGCCTCCAATAGTGATGGTAAGGCGCTGGCTGGTGCGTTGGGCGTACGGTACACCAGCCAGATCGCCAACCCCTCTCCAACATCCCACGTCAGGCCGGCACATTCAATGCCATCGATCCTTGGAGCCGGGAGAGCCCGAAAGGTGTAATCCTCCCGTATGAACAACGCTACCCCTCCCCCCCGCCCGTTATTCCGTGACTGGTGAAAGACCGAGTAGCCTGGGGGGGTCATCTGGGAGAGAGCTACTGTCTCTCCGTCCCGCACCCAGGTCTCGGTCACGCAAGCCAGGTCCACATCCTGTTGGAGTAGAAACTCCTTGAGGGTCGAGGTCTTGTTGTTAATAGACCTGGCGTTGCATAACACCAGTGACGGAGACGGGCATTTCCTCTTGGTCCCACTACCTACCACCGTTAGGATGGGAAGTAGACTAGAAGGTGGCCGAGCACCGTTTTGTCTCTGTCTCCTTCTCTTGTGTATCTGTCTATTCCCACCGTCATATCTTCCCCTCCCCAGGAGCACTGGAATCCCTTGGGCAGACATCCGCACTTGTCCGGATAGCTCACAGTATGTCCTCTTACGATTGATCTCCTAATCTATCCCTACCTGTTGTTTAACTTGTCCCCCCCCCCTACCAACTCCTCCTATTCTTGGCTGCTAACTCACTAATTACATCTTAATTTAATTAATTTAATAGCCCAACCCAATCTCCCCTTCTGATCAATTAATAAGAAATTATAAATTCAATCGATTCCAGCACAGTTAATAAATAAATAAATACTCCCTCCCACCATTCCTAGTTACTGTGCTAAAATTTGTAAATATAGATATATATAAATTAATATATAAATATATTATACATAATCAATCATTAATTAATTGACTAAAATCAAATAAATTAATTAATAACAGTTTTAGTGAAATTCATTAGCGGTCAGCAGTCAGTTGGTTCCTGGTTTATAAGTCCAAGTAATCAGTAGAGGGTGGTAGTATATATTGTCGATGGGGTACAGATGTTAGAGTCATAAGTTAGTCTTAGGTGCTGGTAAAGTGCAAGTGCCAGTGCAATTGGTGTGTAAACACATTCCTCTTTCCTCTTTCCCAGTCCCTTATGGCTTGACACGCTCCTAGGCTCCCCTGAGCCCCGCACAGGGCTTCTCTGTCGGGGAGTATCCAGGCCGTTGGGTCAGCCCCTCTAGATAGCATCCGTGGATGGAAAAGGTGGTGGGAAGTAAAGTGGAGGCGAGGGTGGCGAGGGCAGAGGGATCAGGGGCACGGAGTACGGTGCACACGCACGACGGCGAAGAGAGAAGGTGAAAAAAAGGGGGGGCGGAGGGGAGGCGAGGTGGGGAGGGGTGAGGGGCGGGGGTCCGAAGACACCCCCAGGGTGGTCTATTGCCCGCTCACTATTTGCGCTGCTCCTCCACACAATGCCGCAGTCGCTTCCCCGTCTCCGCTCGTCTCAACTTCCTAGCCGCCACCCACGGCTCGCCTTCGGCGTTCGCGCCCTGCAGCCCTACAGCTCCGTACTTCCCGCAGTCCTCTGCCTCCACGCCCTTGTAGTTTAGATTGAGGGGGGAGGGATGGGAGAGAAAAATTTATAATGGAACAATGAGACAATGAGAAATTGTACATTTTAATTAGTAAACAATAAAAATTATATATTAAAAAAAAAGGATCACCATTGCTAAATCGGCATGCTCCAGGAAGGGGGACAACTGCCATACCCACCAAAGATGGGAAAAGGTGGATCTGGTAGTGGCTGTTACCTGGGCCTCCATTGTGAGAGAGGACTCCAGGAGTACTCCCAGGCTGTTGACCTTAAAGGCTGGTATTAATGACACCCTGTCAAGAGCTGGTAAAGAGATCTCCCTTCCCAGACCACCCCGACTCAGATAGAGAACCTCCGTCTTCGTCGGATTCAGCTTCAACCAACTCAGCTTGAGCCAAGATGCTTCGGCTTGAAGAGCCAGGTCTAGATTTTCCGGGGTACAGTTGGACTGGCTACCCATCAATAGATAGAGTTGGGTGTCATCTGCATATTGGTGATATCCCAGCCCATACCTCCTGGCAATCTGGGCAAGGGGGCACATGTAGATGTTAAATAACATCGGGGACAGAACTGCATGGATGATTCCTCCCCTATCACCACCCTTTGTCCCCGACCTTAGAGAAAAGAGGCCAACCACTGCAAAGCAGACCCCTGAATCCCCATGTCGGCGAGGCGGCTAGAAAGTAGCTGATGATCAACCATATCGAATGCGTCTGACAGATCTAATAGTAACAGCACCGCTGAGGTGCCCTGATCCAGATGTCGTATGAGGTCATCTATAAGGGTGACCATAACTGTCTCCGTCCCATGACCTGGTTGAAAGCCGGACTGGAATGGATCCAGTGCGGAAGTGTCATCCAGAAATCCCTGTAGCTGAATTGCCACCGACCGCTCTATAACCTTACCCAAAAAGGGAAGGTTCGACACAGGCCGATAATTTGCCAACATGGCTGGGTCTGCAGATGGTTTTTTCAAGAGGGGACGGATCACAGCCTCTTTAAGAGGTGTGGGAAAGATCCCTTCTAAGAGGGAACTGTTGACAATTGCCTGCAGTGGCTTACGTAGCAATTGCTGGCTAGCTTTTGTAAGCCAGTATGGGCACAGGTCCAACCCACAGGTAGTAGGGTGCACAGCTAAAAGGATCCTGTCGACCTCCTCCGGGCTGAGTGGAGTGAAGGAATCTAGAAATGGACCAGAAGATGTGCTCAGTGCCTTGAGTTCTTTCACTGTATCAATTGTGGCAGGGAGGTCACAGCGGAGCGTTGAGACCTTATCTGCGAAAAAACTCGCAAAAGCCTCACAGTCAATGTCCAATTTTCCAACATTTGGCTTACCTTGTGGTAAGGTTGTTAATGACCAAATTATACTAAATAATTGTGCTGGGCGCGAGGTCACAGACGCAATCTGGGACGCAAAGTAAACCTTCTTTGTGGCCCAGACTGCCATCTCATAGGTCCGCATAAATGACCTATAAGATGTTCTTGTAGCTTCATCACGAGTATGTCTCCACGAGTATGTCTAGTCATCTTAATTGCCGTTTCATCGATCGCAGCTCCAGGGTATACTACGAAGCAGATCGTGAATGAGGATGGAGAGGACGTCGGGGAGCGATCTCGTTGATGGCTGTGGAGAGCTGGCTATTTCAGATCTCTGTAAGCTCATTCAACAAGTCACCAGAGGGCCAGGGATCCCGCAAGGCCATTTGAAATTGCATAGGGTCCATCTGACTTCGTGGGCGAGCCAAAACTTGCTCACCGCCTAAACGAGGTATAGGTGGGGTATCCACATGGGCCCTCAGAGCATAGTGATCAGACCATGGCACTACCTCGGCAGAAATCTGATCCATTACAACTCCCGCCGCAAAAATCAGGTCCAATGTGTGCTCGGCCTAATGTTTGGGCGTTGTTACATATTGGGAGAATCCCAGTGCTGCCATGGAAGACACTAGGTCCGCCACCCAAGTGGAAGCTGCGTCCTCAGCATGGACATTTTAGTCACTCAGGACAATAAGTCGAGGGTGCTCCAACACCCAGCCAGCCATAGCCTCCATGAGGGGCGGTAAGGCACAGCCAGATTGCCAAACTCTCCCCAACATTCTACATTAGGCAGCACACTCTATGGCCACAATCTTTGGGGATGGAAGTGCCCTGAAGGAGCAATCCTCCCATATGAAAAAGGCCACCCCTCCCCCCCGCCCGCTAATCCATGCTTGGTGAAGGACAAAGAGTCCAGACGGAGCTACTTGGGAGAGAGCTACCATCTCCCCGTCCCACACCCAGGTCTCCATCATGCAAGCCAGGTCCATGTCCTGCCCGATTAGAAAATCTTGCAGGACTGAGGACTTATTATTTATGGACCTGGCATTGCACAACACCAGGGACGGAGGCGAGTAATCCATGCTTGGTGAAGGACAAAGAGTTCAGACGGAGCTACTTGGGAGAGAGCTACCATCTCCCCGTCCCACACCCAGGTCTCCATCATGCAAGCCAGGTCCATGTCCTGCCCGATTAGAAAATCTTGCAGGACTGAGGACTTATTATTTATGGACCTGGCATTGCACAACACCAGGGACGGAGGCGAGTATTTCCACTTGGCTCCCATGCCTGCTATCCTTGGGATGGAATGCAGGCTGGAAAGAGAGCGAGCTCTCCTGTGTCTCAATCTACTTCCATTCCAGCCCCGCATGCTCTAACTGCTGTACTTTCCCCTTCCCAGGAGCACTGGAATCCCCTGACTAGATGTCTCTTTCTGATGGTCTTCACTAACTCTCAGATCACCAACAGCATGCAGATCAGCATATCCTTCTCCCACACCAACTCAACCTAACGCTCTATCAATTAATTAACTAATTAATACCGTCTATGACCTAGCTAAAAACTAATTCCTGCTACTAATAATTTATTCCTAGCCAATTCACTTAAAACCCTCGCCTCCCACAATCTGTCTAATTAATTAGCAAAATTTACTTATCAATTCATTTAGTGGTTAAATTATTCCAATTATGTTCATATACAGTCAATTTTTAAAATCTCAAAAAGAGCAATAGTAATGGGCAGGGTCAGTCAGTTGGAAGACACTATAGTATATCACAGCAATTAATTTGCTGACTAGAGGACCGTTTTAAAGTGCTGGTGCCAATGTTATAGATTGCTGGTGTGTGGTACAGGCAGCAGCTCTTTTAAAGTGCTGGTACGGGATAGGTAGGCAGTAGTTCTTTTTTAAAGTGCTGGTACAAGATGCAAGGACAACAGTTCTCAAAGTCTAGCAGCTCTCACAAGCCAGTGGGTTTCCTTTCTTTCTGCTGGCTGGCAGCTGCACTTTGTCGGGCATCACAGTGTTCAGGGGGGTAGAGGTCCTCCTTGGGCCCCCAGACACACCGACAATGCGTCTCCATTCACATGGCAGTAGCTTCCAGGCTGGGCTAACCCCTGCCCACCCACTGGGGATCGGGGGACCCTGCTCCTCTGACTCTCACCACGCGCCGCCACACACTCTCCACTGACTCTCTGCCAGCTCCTCACTCTCTCCGGCCAAGGGCCCAAAGTCCTTGTTTCGCTGTGCCACCACACCCCGTCGCCACACACCACTGGCTCTTCACTGGCCTTGCCGGCTCACCACTCTTGCCTCCCGGATGATCTTGGAGCTCCGGACCATAACAGGAACAATTTCCTGCCATGGGCACAGATCAGCGCTGCACTAACAGGTGCTCCGCCGCCACTCGCTGTCGATTCCCTGCTGGCTCCACTGATTCTCCACTCTTGCTGCCTGGCCAATTTCAAACTCCAGGCCATGGCTGCAACAGCTTCCCACCTCCGACGCAGGCCAGCACCGCTCCCCCAAGCACTCCATTCAGCTGTTCTCGCAGGTCTCCTCTCTAACTTGCCCAGCATCCCACTACAAACAACTGCACCACCAGACAAGTCCTCCTGTCTTCCAAGGATTGAGCAGATAAACTGGATAATAATTTAGCATGAATTTCTCAGCACCTCAGCACCCAGGCTCTTGCCTTCACTGCCATCTTTCTAGAGGCCCTTTCTCACAGGGCAAGGGTCTCCTCCTGGCTGCAGTTCCTCCTCAGCTCTGCCTCCTAGGAAAAGAACAATGTACCTTTAAGCCAGCATTTCGCTGAGGCAAATCATTCTTCAACGGATTTTTCATTTTTGGTGCTAGAAAAATTTGAATCACACCCTTATGTGAGAATTGATATTTATAAACATCTTTTGAAGCATGAAAGCTATTGGATACATACTTTAAAAACTATGATGCCAAATGGCTTAAATCAAAATTTGGACTGGTCTGTGTTCTTATAAATAGGTTATGATTGAAATAGGGTTTGCAATTTTGTACATATTTCTTTAAGGGGATACAGCTGAGCAGTTTATGGGATACTCCTTCTGTAGCTATATGAGGATGTGGAGTGACCATGGGTGATTAGGGACGGAACCAACTGTGGAACTTGTGTGAGGCATTGCCTGTTAGTGTGGAAAGACTGGTTCCCAATTTGTGAATGAATGTTTGTAATACTGGTAGATGGAGGGTGATGGCAGTCTGATTTTGCATTGTGTTATTGTCATTCGTGTTATTGTCATTTTGAAATATGTTTTGGAATGTTCTTTATTTTGTATCATAAGAAGTTGTACGCAGTAATGTGCATTGTAAGTAAGGATTAGGAAAGGCATGGACAAAACCAGTCTCCATTTCTCTTCTCTGTGATTCTACATGAGAAATTGAAGATTGCATCTCAAACAGATTTTGAAGTACAACAGACTACTGAGGACTGGGACTTTTGTGAATATATTTTTGTATACTTTTGTTTTCTTTGTAATTATGTAACATTGAATATAACATTGCATGTGTGTGCTACTTGATTCTCAGGGCGCATGCATCCAGCATGTGACAGAAAGGATTGGAAGACTTTTCAAACCCATGGATTACTATCCTTTCTTGCTGATCCACATGGGAATGAACAATACTGCCTGTCATAGCCCTGAACGTATTAGAAAAGCCTATGTGGCTCTGGGTCAGAAGGTGAAGGAGCTGGATGCACAGGTTGTGTTCTCATCAGTTCTTCCTGTTGAAGGCCGTGGTTTAAGATGAGAAAGAAGAATACTTCAAACAAATGACTGGCTATGTCGATGGTGTTGTCAGGAAAGATTTGGATTTCTGGACCATGGCTTACGCTTTCAAGATGGTGGTCTTCTATTGGGATGGTGGTTTGCACCTTACGGCAGTAGGGAAAAGTGTGTTTGGTAACAGCCTTCCTAATCTAATAAGGAGGGCTTTAAACGAAATTGTATGGGGGAGTGAGACAATAATTCAAAGCCTCGCATGATGCCAGAAACTGGGGATAAGAACATTAAAGATTTCAAAAGAGTGGCACATATGCTAGTAATGTGAACTTGCAGGTTTGTACAGAAACTAAACCCTCAAGATGTAGAACGTGGATTCCGATGTCTCTACACTAATGCACAGAGTATGGGAAAGAAACAGGAGGAACTGGAAGTCCTAATACAGAAAGGACACTATGACATAATAGACCTTACTGAAACTTGGTGGGATGACACAACCGGAATATTAGGATTCAGGGGTACAACTTATTTTAAAAAGACAGGCAAATGAGAAACAGCGGAGGCGTAGCAGTATATGTGAAGGAGGTACATACTTGTGAGGAAATATGTGAATCTGAACATGGCAGCTCAGTTGAGAGTCTCTGAGTAAAAATAAAAGGAGTAAGAAAAAATAGTGATATTATTGTGGGGGTCTGCTATAGACCACCAAGCCAGGCAGAGGACTTGGATGAGATACTCCTACAACAGATTGCAAAGTTTTCCAAGAGAAGGGATACAGTGATCATGGGAGATTTCAATTACCCGGCCATTCGTTGGAAGTCCAACTCTGCTAAAAATGAAAAGTAAAATAGATTCCTGAGTTGTCTTGCTGACAACTTCCTTTTCCAGAAAGTGAGGAAGGAAACAAGGGGATCTGCTATCTTGGATTTGATTCTTAACAACAAGGAAGAATCGATTGAAGAAGTGGAAATCTACTGCAGTCATGAATTGCTGTTGAAATCTGGCAGCCATCTGGCCCAATTATGCCCTATGGGCCATTGACGTTACCCTGGGCAGTAGTGACCATGTGATTTTGAATTTACAGTCTTAGGGAAGGGAAAAGCTATACATAGTCAGACTTATAGTTTGGACTTCAGAAAGGCAAACTTCAATAAACTTAGAAATATGCTGGGTAAAATCCCATGGTCAGAAATACTTAGGAGGTAGGGGGTTCAGGAGGAGCGGGAGTTTCTTAAAAGCAAAACACTGAAAGCGCAATCATAGACAATTCCTATGAGAAGAAAAAATGGAAAAAGCCTAAAGAAGCTGAGTTGGCTCCATAAACAGCTCTCTAAAGACTTGAGAACTAAAAAAGACTTCTTTAGGAATTGGAAGGAGGGCCTTATAACCGAGGATGAATATAAACAAATCACCAGTGCTTGAAGAGAGAAAGGAAAGCTAAAGCTCAGTATGAACTTAAACTGGCCAAAGATGCTAAAAACAACAAAAAAGAGTTCTTTTCTTATGTTCAGAGTAAGAAAAAGAGCAAAGACATGGTAGGCCCATTGTGAGGGCAGGAAAGTGAAATTTTAATGGGTAATGAACAGACAGCTGAACTGCTCAGTTCCTACTTTTCCTCAGTCTTCTCTTCTGAGGAAAACGGTGCTCAACATTTATTTATTTATTTATTTATTTATATTAAGATTTATACCCCGCCCTTCTCACCTAGGTGTCTCAGGGCGGCTTACAACATGCCAAAAACAGAACATATAAGGAGGGTATGAAGTTCCAACCTAGGATCAGCATAGGGGTAGTACATAAACACCTAGTTTATTTAAATGAAACTAAGTCCTCAGGGTCAGATGAACCGCATCCAAGGGTTCTACGAGCTTGCAGATATAATTTCTGAGCCTCTGGCTATTATTTTTGAGAATTCTTGGAGAACAGGAGAGGTGCCGGAAGATTGGAGGTGGCGAATGTTGTCCCCATCTTCAAGAAGGGGAAAAAAGAGGATCCAGGTAACTACCGACCCGTCAGCTTGATGTCTATACCTGGAAAAGTATTAGAACAAATCATCAAACAGTTGGTCCTGGAACATTTAGAAAGAATGGATGTGATTACTAAGAGCCAGCATGGGTTTCTCCAGAACAAGTCATGTCAAACTAACCTGATCTCTTTTTTTGAGAAAGTGACTACCTTGCTGGATCAGGGAAATGCTGTAGATGTTGTTTATCTTGATTTCAGTAAGTCTTTTGATAAGGTTCCACATACTATCCTTGTTGACAAGTTGGTAAAATGTGGTTTAGATCCTGTTACTGTTTGGTGGATCTGTAACTGGTTGACAGATCACACCCAAAGAGTGTTGATGTGCCTGTGCTTAGTGAGGGTGGTCTTTAGTGATGCAAAGAATGAAGGCTTGCACACAGCACTGATAAAACCACTATATACAATTTATTTACACCTCCACTCTCCAAACCGACAGAATGCTCCGCTGCAACTCCACCATACATATCCCACACCTAGTAAAGTGTCTTTGTACCTTTATACACATCATCCACCCAGGTAACCAATCAGCTTGCTGCTGAGTCATGCTGACATTGTCCAGGCTGATGCAATCTGGCAACCAGCCACCTTCTGTCACTTAGATGATCTATCTGGCAGTTCTGTTACTTTCACTTCTCCAGCATGTGCATAGAAACTGCTTGGCTTTGATTATAATGACAAAGAGTGCTTGTGAATGGTTCCTCATCCTCTTGGAGAGGAGTGACAAGTGGAGTGCCTCAAGAATCTGTCAGGGGTCCTGTTTTGTTCAACATCTTTATCAATGATTTGGATGAAGGAATAGAGGGAATGTTTATTAAATTTGCAGATGATACTAAATTGGGAGGGGTTGCAAACACAGAAGAGGACAGAAACACAGATGAAGACAGAAATACAGGATGCCCTTGACAGGCTGGAAAACTGGGCTAAAACCAATAAAGTGAATTTTAACAGGGATAAATGTAAAGTTCTGCATTTAGGTAGGAAAAATCCAATGTGTGGTTATAGGATGAGGGAGGCTTGTCTTATCAGTAGTATGTGCGAAAAGGATTTAGGGGTCTTAGTGGATAATGCACTGAACATGAATCAACAGTGTAATGCGGTGGCTAAAAAGGCAAATGCAATTTTGGGTTGTATCAACAGAAGTATAGTGTCCAGATCACGTGATGTGGTAGTATCGCTTTACTCTGCTCTGGTAAGACCTCACCTGGAGTATTGTGTTCAGTTTTGGGCACCACATTTTAAGAAGGATATAGATAAGCTGGAAAGGGTCCAGAGGAGGGGGACAAAGATGGTGAGGGGTCTGGAGACCAAGTCCTATGTGGAAAGTTTGAAGGAGCTGGGGATGTTTAGCCTGGAGAGGAGGCAGCTGAGAGGTGATATGATCACCATCTTCAAGTACTTGAAGGGCTGTCATATAGAGGATGGTGTGGAATTGTTTTCTGTGGCTCCAGAAGGTAGGACCAGAACCAATGGGTTGAAATTAAATCAAAAGAGTTTCCGGCTCAATATTAGGAAGAACTTCCTGACCGTTAGAGCGATTCCCCAGTGGAACAGGCTTCTTTGGGAGGTGGTGGGCTCTCTTTCCTTGGAGGTTTTTAAACAGAGGCTAGATGGCCATCTGACAGCAATGAAGATCCTGTGAATTTGGGGTAGGCATTTTTGGGTTTCTTGCATTGTGCAGGAGGTTGGACAAGATGACCCTGGAGGTCCCTTCCAACTCTATGATTCTATGAAAGATGTGGGGGCCCACGAGACTCAAGGAGGTGAATTCCCTCCCCTCCACATGCTCTTTTGCCAGGTCCAGCATAGCTCCTTGTCCATATCACCTCCGCTAAGCCCAGCACAGTTCCTGGTCTGTGCCACCACTGCCAGGCTCAGTGCAGCTTTTGGTCTGCACAACTGTCAGGCCCAGCATGGCTCCCAATTTGTACCAGTACTGCCACTGGACCCAGTGCAGGTCCCAACCTATGACACCACAATTGGACCCAGTGCAGCTCCTGGTCTGTGCCACTGCTGGACCCAGTTCTGCTCCCATTCTGTGTTACTACCACTGGTAAACCTAGCATGGCTCCCAGTCTGCACCATTGCCATTAGACCTAGGTGTCACTGCTGCTGCCATTGGCCCCAGGCTCCTCTAATGACCACCGGAGATAGGTGTGTTCTCTACACTTGCACCAATAATGCTGTTTTGGGGGAATTAAACCACCATCCCTTCTATTTGTTTAAGATTTCAGATTTTTCTGCAGCTTTGGGGGTGGGAAAGTCACCCAAGTTTGCAGAGAAATTTGTTTTGAGTACATGTGGCCCCAAACCATGGATTTAAGTATCCACAAATGGAGGACACACTTGGAAAACTGATATATCAATAAAGAAAAAATAAAGCAAAAAATAATTTAGTGTGGCCTAACTTGAGATCTTAGGTCAAATGAGTCAACCATTAAAGGAACTGGGGGGGGGGGTGGTGTACATAATAACATCATGACCCACTTTATTTTTAAGTAGAATTGGTCTGTTCTCAGAAGGACAGTTTATGGCTTGGGAAAAGAATAGGGTGTACAACCTCTCCTGCAGCCTGGCCAAAATGGCCTCACTCCTTATGTGTCTGTGTACACTTAAAAGTTGGGAGAAGTCTGGGCCTAACAACACTGGGAGGCTAGACAAGATATTAACTAGGGCACAGGTGTCAAACAAAGTTGTTAGGAGGACTGAATGCGACACAAATGGAACTTTGTGGAGCCAGGCCATGTGTGTAATAAAATGTAATGTGAGGTAGTGAAGATATAAACTTTATTAAAGACACAGACTAACACAATTAAAGATATTATTTTTAACTTAAAATACAAACATGCTTAAAACTCTTGCAATATTTTGTTTAAAATGGAAAGGTGGGGAATAGTGGGATTTGGCAATCCAATTTTAAAACAAAACATCAAGAAAAAGCACAAGGATCATGGCAGAAACAAAAAAAATTATAAAATGCTCTAAGCCTAGGAAAACTATGAAATGACATTGCAAACTTCCCCTACCCCATCCCCACCCTGGGTCTACTGAGATTGGCAATGGCTCTCCAATGTAATATCCCCTTTTGGCTGTGGGTTCCCAAGACAGAGTAATCACTAGGTCAGGGTCATTGTACAAAGACAAGCTGGCTCAAATCATTAACTCTTTATTTACAAGGACATAACTCTAGGAAGCCTGAGCTTCATCTGTCTATATAGGAACACTGAAAGTGAAACTGATCTCCACTCCATTGAAACACATTGCAGCACAGACAAAGCAGCAAGGAAAACATGGAATGGATTTTCCATTAAGGTGCCTGGGCCCTATCTACCTGGGCACAGAGACCTTAATGGAAAATCCACTCCATGTTCTCCCTGCAGCTTTGATGTACCTAATAAAAAGTCTATAAAAATAGATGAAGTTTTAGATGTCCCTAATCAAATTAATAAACAAAACTGACTAAATTGTATTGCTTCCTTCTTTTTCTGTTACTGAATGATTTCTCCATCAGTCTATTTTAACAACTTTTGCACATAACTGTGTCATTTCCCACATTTTTTATTAGTCCATGTGTCCACTACATTCATACTCAATCACACATTAATGTGAATGTACAGATCTGCATTCATTTGCAAATTAATAAGTATATAAAGCTAAAATAGAAAGGCCCATTCATTCCAATTGTTTGGGTTGTGAAAATGAATGTAGTTAACAATGAATAATTATAATCCATCCATTTATTGCTGCTGCCTGAAGGAGCACAGAATGGCATTTGACAGCTTCTCTACTGGAACCTATCTCTTATCAATTCAGCAATGGAACTGGCAGGGAAATTGCCAAAGTATCATTTGATGGTTAACTAGCAGGTCAGCAGATTGCTCCACTCTCCAAGGAATTCATTGTGATCTGCAAGACCTCCAGATGAGCAGGGAGAGAGCCTGGCAAAAGAGAATGTTCAGCCTAAAATCTGGCATCATCCAAATCCCAACTGCTGAAGTAGTCCTAGTGCTCCACTGAGGAACTTGAAATTTCTTTGTCAGATTCTTTGCTCAACACTGAGGAAACTTCAGCATGATGCTGATGTATGTTGGCTGATGCATGCATGATGTAACAGCCTTAGCATAACTAAACTCTTCTTGCAATTGTCTTCTAAAACAAAACAAGAAAACAAATAATTTTAACTATAAATGGAATGAAAACAAATTAAGATCTTTATAAAAGCAAAGTTTATTTCTCCTCCAGGAACACAAACACTGTAATAAAGCAATATAGATGTGACCATGCGTGTGATTGCTGAGACCCAGTGTTGTATAGCAGTTGGAGTGACAGACTTGAACCTGGAAGGCTCAAATTCAATTCCTCTCTGTCACAAAGACATGGCCTTTTGTCCTAACCTAGGCAGAGCCCTGATGGATCAGACCAACAGTTTATCCAGTCCTGCATCTTGTTTCACACATTGACCATTCAGTTTCCATAGAGGACCAACGAACAGGGCATAGAGTCCAAACCATCCCTTTCTGTTGGGCAGGGCCAGCCCTAGGGTGCATGGTGCCCCAGGCAGCTTTGCTGCCTGCCACCACCCACCCATGCCGCCTCCCACGCCCCATCCCCCTCTGTGGTGCCTCCCCCTCCCTCCCAATTTTAATGCCCAGGAATGGGCAGTGAAGCGCTGTGCTCCTGGGGTTCTTTCAAAGCCATCTCCCTGTTCATCAGCTGATCAGCAGGCAAAGCCATGTGGAGGCCAGCGGCTCCTATGCTGGGTTTTCTGCATGCTCACCATGATCAGCACTGGGGCAGTGGTGATGGGAAGGATGAGCAAGCCACTGAAAAACTGACAGCTGCAACTGCCTCCTCCCCACTTCCTTCCCATGCAATCCAGGGAGGAAGTGGGGAGGAGGCAGCGGTGCTGATTGTGGTGAGCACGTGGAAAGGTCGAAGTTGGAGATGCTGGCCTCTGCACAGCTTTATCCGCTGATCAGCTGATCCATGGGGGGGCCTTGAAAGAGCCCCAGGAGCATGGCACTTCACTGCCCATTCCCAGACATTAAAACTGGGAGGGAGGGGGAGGCAAATAGGGATTTGCCTAGGCAGCAGGGTGAAGGCCTTTTAAAATCAACTATGCTTGTGGCCATCATTGCAGAAGTTTTTTTCTGATTCACAAACTGGATGGTATTCATTAAAATAAGCCATAAGCACACAAGCTTAAAAAGGTCTTTAATGACTGAGCTAAAGAATTGATTGTTCCTAAATCTATGATCAATGAGTCCGAGAGTAAGTATATGACTTAGAGACAGAAGGCCTAGCTTGGAATCTCCAGTCAGCCATAAAGCTTGCTCAGTCTCATTTAAACAAGTCAGCCGATCCAGCTGTTCCTTAAGACTCCTGGATGTGGGCAATGGGACCTGCCTTATAGTAGTATATTTATATATTGCAGCTGGCATGCTAGTGTCAGCATATTTGTGCAATTTCAGCATTCAAAATTGAACTAAATGTAGAATTTCCATGGAATGAATGAGGCAGCCTTACTTCTCCAATACAGGATTACAGTGAGAAGTTCATTTACAACCTTCCTCACTGACCCTGCTAAGGTTACAGCCTACCATCTCCATTATTTAAAAGGAATGATGCTTTCATGCCCCAGTGCAGTATAGCTGAAAAGGTGAAGATTTGTCGTCAACCAAATTCTGCCATTTATCTGAACGTCTGTGCATTCTACCATGAGGAATAAATCCATGGTTTATTAATAATTGCAAGTTAATGCAACATAAAATACATCTGATTGCCAAATTGTTTAAAAGCTCTAACAGTAGTACATTGAAAAAAAGGTTTACACCCAAGAATGAATTCACTTATTTCCTATTTATTCCTTTTTCTACTTTAGCGGATAAATGACATTTAAATTAAATGATGGTGTGAAGTGCATAGTGATTTTGAACGTAGCGATTAAAACAGAAATTGTACCTGACAACTAACAATGAGTGAAAGTGATGGATTTTAGTTTGCATGTATTTGACACTGGAAAAAAGAGGGAGAGATTTTTTGATTACTGTAGCATAAAAAGGTGACATTTCAACATAGAAAAAGGCAAGTCTATTAAGTATAGCTACCCTTTTTTAATTTAAAATAACTTAGATTTATAAGATACAATAAAATGATTTACTTCCTTGTCAGAGGCCTGAAAGGCAACCATTGGGGGTTGTTTTCCAGAAGGGCAGCTTCCCAGAATTCATTTCAGGTTAAAAATATGGGTTATGCCAGTAACCATTCCAGTCATCTCAAACAGGCTAATGCAATCTGTCTCACCATTTAGTGTGAGATTTCCTGAATCAGCTGTTGAGTATAGCTATACAACACTAAATAGAGGGGTCTATCATTCAGTGGCGTTTCTAAATTATTTTGTTTAAGATTGAAAGAAGTTGAGCCATTTCACATAGACCCACATGGAGAGCTTCCTGTTTTCCAATTAAGCAGGTTTGTAAAAGTAGGGAGGAGAGAACCTCTAAAGCACAATATAATGCTGTACAATGTAATGTACATATAGCAATGCTCAAACACCTAGCATTTCAGATCCTGTCTTGCATGCCAGTCACTTTTTAATAACGCCAAAGACCATTGCTCCTGCTCCCATACCTCAAAATAAAGACAATAGACACAAATGTGTGGGGTAACTGGGATTTATTAAAATTTTGAACTGTGCCTGAAAACTAAACCAGTTAGCATGGGACTATTAAGGAGGTGTCAAAGTAGGCTTCCCAATCAGGCCCATATCTAGAAATTTTTTTTATGGAGTGGGTGCCAGGGGACACTGATTTAATTAATGAAGCATAAACAAGAGGAGAGGGGAAGTCAGGGAGCCAGAAGAGGGTGTGCCTGGGAGATTTGGGATGGGGCATTGCCCCCATGGTCCCCATCTAGTTATGGCCCTGCCAGCAATTAGACAACCCATCCTGGCTCAAAGCTCATTGTGGCCAACCACCACACTCTGCTTCTTCTCACCTGCATAAAACTATACAGAAAAGTACTTCCTATTAAGCTCCTCACCCCTCACCCTGCAGTTTAAAAAGATCAACAGATGACATGCAGCATCAAGGAATTTGCCTCTTCAGGATCTTCAGGATTGTTCAGTACAAGAGAGCTAGTTCATGTGCCTCCCCTCTTCCATAGATTTCTCAGAGTACTTGTCAACCTAAATGATACCAAATATCACCCTGCACTAATCCTGCCAACTCTAATTAAGCCTAATCCAAGCCCTATTGGACCAGTCCTATTTAAACTACCTTCTTAGAAACAACAGTGTGAAGCAGAAATTAAAAAGCAACCTTCCAGAACAATTTGAAAGGAACATAAAAACTCCTGCTTGGCCCCCAGACGACTAGCTAATCCCACACTGCTATCCAAGGAGGGATGAATGGAAAGCTGTGGACAAAAGATGTGGCAAAAAAAAGACAGGAAGACTATGGAATGCACTACTACCTCTCTTATTGGCCAAGCTATTAAAAGCTATTAGCATCTCAAGCCCACTTGCCTATTTTTTTCTGTAAGTCTTCCAGTGGGATGTTGCCAAATTTGTCCCCTCTCAGGTGCCCAGCTAGGACAGGAAACATGCATCTCTTACAAATGTAGTTATTTAAGTATGGGAAGCAGTCAGAACATAAGAGAAGCCATGTTGGATCAGGCCAATGACCCATCCAATCCAACACTCTGTTTCACACAGTGGCCAAAAAATCCAGGTGCCATCAGGAGGTCCATCAGTGGAGCCTGGACACTAGAAGTCCTCACACTGTTGCCCCTCCGTCCCTTCCATTTCTGACACCACATGCCGAATCTTCCTCAATGTATCCCACCCTGTACTTTGTCAGAAACTGCAACACCAAGTTGGCAGGCACAAAGCTGCTTGGTACTTGCAGGGAATATGGATTCACCTTGTCTGTAATCAAGGGACTTTCAGCACAGTATGGTTGCCTGGTGAGCATCTTCACTGCAAAGCTCACCATGCCAAGAAGCAACAGCAGTGCTTTGTTGCCACTATATACATAGTATTTACCCTTTCAGTACAGAATTGGACCAAGGCAACCATTTCCATGTTCAGAAGTGGCAGTGTATTTGTGACACTTAATGGGTTGATTTTATAACGATCCCATTTGCAATGGATGTAAGAACATAAGAACATAAGAGAAGCCATGTTAGATCAGGCCAATGGCCCATCCAGTCCAACACTCTGTGTCACACAGTGGCCAAATATATATACACACACACACACTGTGGCTAATAGCCACTGATGGACCTCTGCTCCATATTTTTATCTAAACCCCTCTTGAAGGTGGCTATGCTTGTGGCCACCACCACCTCCTGTGGCAGTGAATTCCACATGTTAATCACCCTTTGGGTGAAAAAGTACTTCCTTTTATCCATTTTAACCTGTCTGCTCAGCAATTTCATCGAATGCCCATGAGTTCTTGTATTGTGAGAAAGGGAGAAAAGTACTTCTTTCTCTACTTTCTCCATCCCATGCATTATCTTGTAAACCTCTATCATGTCACCCCGCAGTCGACGTTTCTCCAAGCTAAAGAGCCCCAAGTGTTTCAACCTTTCTTCATAGGGAAAGTGTTCCAGCCCTTTAATCATTCTAGTTGCCCTTTTTTGGACTTTCTCCAATGCCAATGTAGAATAGTCTAACAGGCAGATTCAATGCATGGTTATCAACACTTTAGCTTCTGTATTGCTGCAAGAATAACTGAGGTAATGCTTTTAAAAACTTTCAAGGGATTATCTCCTAACAATTAACAATGGCTAATTCTTGGTAAATTGGCATGAACTGACCATTCTGAGACTGTTTTTACATCTTATGTAAAGTTTGGTGTAGTGGTTAAGTGTGTGGACTCTTATCTGGGAGAACTGGGTTTGATTCCCCAATCTCAGATTCCTATGGCTTAGGTATAGGACCTCTGTCTTTGTTGGATTCAATTTCAATCAGCTCTGTTGAAACTATCCAGTCACAACCTATAAAGCCCAGTGCCTCTGGAGCAGAAATCAGCTGGCCATCCATCAACAGAGAGCTAGGTATCATCAGTATATTGATGACAATCCAACTCATACCTCCAAGCCAGCTGGGCTAGGGGGCACATATAAATGTTAAACAACATGGAGGAGAAGATGGCTCCTATAATGCCACATAATAATGGATGTTGCTGGGACAACTCCTTCCCAAGCACCACCCTCTGTCCCCAATTGTAAAGGAAGGAAGAGAACCATTGTAAGGTAATCCACTATATTCCAGCATCAACAAGGTAATAGTCCAAGAGATCATGGTCAACCATGTCGAACTCTGCTGTTAAGTCAAGAAATAAAAGCAGAGAGGAGTTTATCCAGTTAGCCGCTATTGTAAGTCTAGCAGCTCTCATCATTAGAATATTGGTTTCAGAAATTATGGGAACTGTTTGTAATTTGAATTGAATTTAGAGCAGTATGAAGGATGTGTTGTTTCTGTTTAATATCGTATTTAATGGAACATGATATTGTACCTCAGAATTCATTTTACAGAAAACTGATTTTTTTTTATTTGGAGTTATTTTGTATATTCTGCACAACTGACTTTTAGACCTTGTACTTCATTTTCAACATTAGATTGATCTTGTCTATGTGAACTGTACGGACATGTCATGGTTGTAATTGTAAACATTAAATAAAATTTGTTATAAACTAAAAAAAAGCAGCACCAATTTGCCTCAATCCAGGTATCTCCAAAGGACATATGTGAGAGTGACTGATGTGGTCTCCATCCTGTGGCCAGGGCAAAAGTTGAACTAGAAGGGGTCCAGGATAGTGGCATCATCCACTTCTTCCTGGGGGAGCCGACAGAAGTGGTCCAAAACTGGACCAGAAGATGGGCAAGAGGCTTCCAGTTCCATTACTGTATCAATTGTGGTCAGGAGGTCCTGGTGGAGTGACAAAACTCACAGATGCCTCACAGCCAATGGCCACTTTATTATCATTCGATTTGCCTTGCAGCAATGAAGTCAAAGACCAAATAGTTTTAAACAATTGGGTTGGGCAAAAGCTAGCAGACACTATGGAGGCCGCATAAAAAGTTAGAAATAGAAATAAAATTATAATGGGAGATCCATATTATGTTTAATACAGTGGTTTACTCCCATCAATCCTGCTACATCACATCTCCACGCAGCATTATTTTCCAAGAGGCAATATGAGCTGGAAATGATTAAATGCCCAATTCCAATAAGGAAAGGACTGAGTGTAAAATGTAACCTTTTTGTTAAGAGTAAGGGGTGCCATTTCTGCAAAAGGAAGAAATTAGAATGGAATTAGGATGCACTATATTTCCATTTCTTGGTTATCAGAATAAATGAAAAGAACAGACCAGATCACAGAGGCAACACTAACAACTCCTGCCAGAAAAGGGATACCTAGCTGTACACAGACTCAGAGAATAAAACCAGCAGTCTGATAAGTGCTCTGGATGCTTATCGGCAGCTCCAGATCCCAGAACACAAGTTCAGAGCTTAACCCGCTGCAATGAAAGCAGAAGGCAGCAGCAAACAAGGAATGTTCATGTGTGCCTCTCAGAGTGCTGTGAGAAAGAGTAATTAAAAATACTCAAGTCTTTAAAAATTCAAGCAATATTCAAGTAGTCTTAGCCCATATTCCAAGACAGGTGCACACCTGTACATGTTCTAGTGCTTCCCAGTTCCACATTTCCTCCCACCATGCTTAGCATTTTCTCTTACATTTAATTAAAAGGTTACCATTACAACATCCCTCATTAGGCATTTAATCATTCCTGATACCACAATTTTATCATGACACACTAGCAATGATAAAAATAATGATTTTAAAATATGTTTGTGTTAGCAAACAAAAGAATTATGAGCTCGTGTTTCCTCTCCATAATCAATTTTCTAATTAAATATTTTCTGGGGTTTGTTTCCTCTTTACTGCTTAAAAATAATAGATACTTTGCTTTACTTATTTTAAAATGCCAGAGCAGCCAGGAGATGGCATGGCACTGCCAACTTATTATCAGTCTGATTGCTCTTTGCCCCCCCAGTCGGAAGAACGAGTCAACGCCATATTTGGATGGAAAACAGGGCAACTTTATTGAGCTGAACAGCATGGGGCAAAACTAACAAACTGCCGGACAGGCCAAGGGAGATACCCCAGGACCCTTCCCTGTCTGGAAGGGCGAGCCACCCTGCCCCCGGCCGCAGCCAGCTAGAAGCGGCTGCTGCCAGGCCGGCACCGGCCAGGTGTACACCCCACGGCACGGCCACCCACCCAGGGACGGCCTGCCCGAAGCGGTGACCCGGTAGTGGGCAAGACAGCAGAGGGCCGTAGAACCCCGCTACTGTCCCATCCCGCTATTTCCCTAAAACAGGGAAAACCGTGGGTGCTCACCGGAACCTGAAAACCAACTTAAAACCCGCCAACCCAGGTCCAAGCCTCTGCTTAGGCCCCTGGGCCCACCGGCAGGCCCAATGCCTGCCGAAGCCCCAGCTGTAGCTCGCCCCAAAATGCCCTGTTACCTAGCACGGACAGGTGGACTCTGTCCTGCCGGTACAGGTCCGCCCGATCCGACCTGATGGCAGGGTGTGGAACAAAAAGGCCAAGGCCCTCTCGGAGTGCATTCCTAATTGCTCGGTTGGCCTTGCGCCTGGCTCTCTCTAACCCAGCGGGGTCCCAGGCCGCTCTCCACACCCGCCGCGGAAGGATGGCGGACCAAAGTAACCGCACCTCGGGCCACCTGCTCCGGATCACCTGTAGGTCCTTGATTACCTGGAGTGACAGGGCCGTCCCCTGTACCAGGCCCAAATCATTACCTCCCAGGTGAATAAGCAAGATATGAGGTGGAGGACCATTCCTCCCCATAAACAAGAGTGGCAGGAGCCCGTCCCAGCGCAGGCCCCGACGGCCCTGCCACTCAATGACCGCCCACTCACTAAGCCCCAACTGCGATCCCAAACTTGAACGCCGGGCTTGATGAGCGGCCCAAAAAACCATGCTGTGGCCAGCGATCAGGATCCTCTGCCTCTCGCCCTGCGCCACAGCACCTAAAACAGGAAAAAACAACAATGTTAAAACCAGCACAGCTAAAACTTGCCAGGCAACATGGGACGGACGTAGCCCTTGTACGCCGAGGACCGCCATCTCCCAACCTGTTGTATGGCCGGCCCCAGGTAGCCCATGGCCGCCGCAGTGGATGCTGCCCCAATCCTAAATGAATGGGTCCCGAACTGAAATCCGGACAGCCCAAGCCTGTCCAAGGCTCGGCTGGTCATGGACCAAAATTGGAATTTGGTTAGCGGGGACCCATCCTCATGCCGGAAAAAGGGGCCGGCGTCGTCGCCCCGCACAGCAATGTACTCGGCCAACGCTAAAACAGGGCAAATATCACGATCATGGCAAGAGCCCAATGTAATCGTGACACCACGCTGCCTCTGGTCAGTCTTAGACCTACGAACCCTTAAGGCTGCGGAGTCCCCTGTAATTTTAACATCTCCCGCCTGGAGGGCCCGGCCAGAACAATCATTCCGCGAGCTGACCACCAACTCGCTGACTCTAAGGGCGCCAAAAAAGGCAGCCATGGCGGCTGCCTGAAATAAAGCGGCCTCAAATTTAGAAAAACAAACAACTGGCCATAACTTGCGGAAACCTTTTAACACATTGGGGGGAAAAGGGTGCCGAGTGTCAGGCCGCGGGCCTTGCTCGCAAGCCCAGCCCTCCGACATTTTGCGGATTCTGAAGTCGTCAGAGGCGTCAGCAACCCCCTTCGCCTTGCTGGTGAACGCCAGTGCCGCCAACTTGGCCCGAATGGTCCTTACCACCAGCCCCTTACCTTTCAGCTCAACGCAGAACTGCATGAGATGAGCTGCCGGAATCGGCCAAAGGTCGGCCAATCCTACCTGATCCCTGAAGGCCGAGAACTGCTCAACGGAGCGATCATAGGCCTTACAGGTAGAGGGGGCTAGAGCCAGCATCATGGCCCGGTTGGCCTCGACTCTCCAAGCCGCCACATCTCTGGGGGCATCCGAGCCGGCAGGAGGTCGGCCCCTGGTGCAAGAAGTCGAAACCGCTCCATCTGACGATGAGACAGAGCGCCCGCGACCCCGTTGCACACACCGGGCACATGCTTGGCAAGGAACAAAATGTTTAACCTTAAACAACACAATGTAAAAAAGCGAACAAGGTGCATAACCGGAATTGACTTGGAGGTGAGGGTATTGATGACCTGGACCACAGCCATGTTGTCGCACCAAAAGTGAACAACATGGTTGGCCAGCTCCTCACCCCACAAGCGTACAGCAACCACAATTGGAAAAAATTCTAAAAATGCTAAATTACGGCAAAGGTCCGTGTCCAACCAAGTGGCAGGCCAAGACTCAGCACACCATCTGCCATGGAAATAAACCCCAAAACCAACAGCGCCAGCTGCGTCAGACATAATCTGCAGATCGGCCTCGATCCGCATATCCTCCCGCCAAAAGGAAACCCCGTTGAAGTCAGAAATAAATTCTTCCCACACTTCAAGGTCCTCACGCATACCCCTGCTGATTCTGACCCGGTGATGAGGGAGACGTAAAGAGCACATGGCGTCACATAGGCGTCGCAAAAACGGCCTCCCCGGGGCCACCACTTTGCAAGCAAAGTTAAGGTGGCCCACGACCTGCTGGAGCTCTAGGAGAGAGACCTTGCGTTTACCCCTCAACCCAGCAAGCCTCTGACGGAGGCCCACGACTTTATCAGCCGGGAGGCGGGACGTCTGCTTAATTGTGTCCAGCTCAATACCTAAAAAGGTCAGAACACAGGAGGGGCCCTCCGTCTTCTCGTGCGCCAGCGGGATGCCAAGGTCCTCAGCTAGTTGGAGGAAGGAATGAAGAAGCTGCCCACACTGACCAGAACCCCTGGGGCCCACGAACAAAAAATCATCAAGGTAATGAGCGGTGTTGGTGGAGCCAACCCGCTCACGAAGAGCCCATTCTAAGAAAGTGCTAAAGCGTTCGAAAGCCGAACACGAAATAGCACACCCCATGGGAAGTGCCCGGTCCATGTAAAACTTACCGTCAAACATAAAGCCCAGGAGCTCAAAATCGTCCGGGTGAACCGGCAACAGGCGAAATGCAGACTTTATGTCGCACTTAGCCAGCTCAGCGCCAATACCACAACGCCGAACGACCTTGACAGCCTGGTCGAAGGAAGTATAGCGGACCGTGCACAGAAAATCAGGAAAGGCGTCATTCACCGACCCACCCCTGGGGTAAGATAGGTGGTGAATTAGCCGAAATTCCCCAGGGGCCTTTTTGGGAACTACACCCAAAGGTGAAACCCGCAAATTAGGGACAGGAGGGGCATCGAAAGGGCCCAACACCCTGCCCTCAGCACACTCCTTCAATATCTTCTCCCTAACAACTCCCTCCATTCCTTTTACAGACATCAAATTTTTAGCCATACAGGGTCCACGTGGACCCTGAAATGGAATACGAAAACCAAACAAAAAACCTTCCCGTAAGTAATCTCGATCACTTATTTTAGGGTAGCCCTCTAACATCTCACTGAGAACCATCACCTTGATGGGGCTGGGACCCTTTACCAGAACCGTGGGCTCCTGCCCCGCCCCCCCTCTTGGGGCCAGTCCGGGGCTTGGACCTGTTGCATGCCGACAAGGCATGCGAACCCCCGCACAGTGGGCACTCATGCTTGTACTTACAGGACTTACGGTTACAAACCCCCTAGGAAGTGTACTCCCAGCACAAAAGCTGGGGTTGAACCGACTGCCCCGCACCAACGCGGGGACCAGATGCACCAGCCTGCTTACTCACAAGGTGCCCACTGTCTGACCTGTCTCCTGCATTGGGCTTAGCAGGGGACATGAGCTGGAGCCAAAGCTGTTGATTTATTTGGTCCCAAGGCATGGTGGGATTGAGAGCAGCCCTCATCCGGAACTCCTCGTCGTATTGCAGCCACGCAGCACCCGAGAAGTCCGTGTATGCCTTGTAGATAATATCACAGTACTGGAATAGCGGTGCAGCCCGTAAAGGCTGTGCACGCGCTATAACACCAGCATAAATTAAAAAACGGGGCAACCAGTTCGCCCAATTCCTTTCTACCTTCCTGCGTTTAATCTTTTCTTTGTCTCTCTCATCTAATTTGTCTTTGTCCTTCTTCTCTAGATCCCGGTAAAGAAGGCCAAAGACGTCCACATACTCACCCCTGAGTATCTTTTCCCGGGTGGCCACCGTCAAGTGGTCACCCAGTGGCATGGCCATGTCGCCAAAGGGGCGACACTGAAACGGGACAGACCCCAATGAGGTCGGGAACCAACCCCCTAAACTACTGGAGGTACTAGGCCAACCTGAAGGCCATTGACCCCCCCACAACTGACCCCATAGCAGAGATCCACCTTGTGTGGCCTGACCACCCGAACTTTGCAATGTGGACTGGGTAGCAGGCGCTGGAGAAGCAGACACAGCGCCCCACAGCAGGATCTGGCCCTGCCCACACGGCCCCCAACTGCAAGTTGGCGCCACGGAACCCAAGGATCCAGATGCTGCCCCAAGACCCCCTGGAGTTGACATCAAAGAAGCCAGCCGGCACCAGCCCGCCAGCTTACCTTCCTGGCCAGACAGCCCCACCGCAAGCCCGACGGGGGTGGACCCAGAGCGGTCATCAGGACGATCCACGCCCTCAGCGGGAGCAACCTCATCTTCAGAGTCCAAGGTGGGCTCGACAGGAACATGAGACGAGGCTCCAGATGGGCCAGGGCGGGCCGCCAAGTCCTGCAGGGTAGAAAGACGGGCCAGAACATCCTGCTTGAAAGCCCTTGTGGACGCCCGTGTGGCTTTCCGCCCCCGAGGTAACCCAGATGTGCTCGGGTCAAGACCATATTGATGCTCCAAAGCGGCCAGGCTATCAACAATGGCCTGCCTAGTGTTGGCCTCCTCCTCAACCCCAGGCCTGCTAGGTGCAGGCCTTTTACCTTGGGCCTTCACGGGCTGCTTGCCCTTGGAAGTACCCTGACCCTTCTTGGAGCCATTGCAAAACACGCTAACAACCTGACCTGGTTCAAAGGCCTATAAGCCTGAAAACAAAAACTGCACAGGGCCCTGTGCCAGGGATGGTGGGGTGAGCAGCTGATCAGCCAGGTAACGTTCAACTCCCCAGGCCAGCCCCAGTTAAAAGAAGACCCCCGGGGAGAGACCGAAGAACCAGTTGAAGCTGCCTACTACTCAATCAGGACCACTGGGCACCCTAAAGCAGATGTGGGGCACCCCCCCTAGCAAATCCACTGGACAACAGGGGGTTAACAGACTCAGGCCCAAAGGCAGAAAAAACCCCGCCGCAGCAGAAGCCGCCGTTACCGCCCTTTACGCTCCCGCGACGATTAGCTGGCAGGAAATCAAAACAAGAGCCGGAAAGCAAGCCACGGCTCGCAACCAGAGCGAGGAAAGCCGACACCGCAGCTGACGAGAGGCCCACGAAGCGTCCCGAACGGATGCAGCAAGCGACCGCCGATGCGCCGAAGACCAAAGACCCGATGACTCCGCCGCTGCAGGCCTCGCCGTTGGAACAACGACGAGCACCCGACAGGTCAGTCCCAAAACACGCGGCGAAGTGCGTGTCGGAGGGCGAGGCTGGGCGTATAAAGCCCCAGCCCCCGCCCTGGAAATCCCCGGATGGGCAGGAAGCGTTGCCTCGCTCCATCCGGGGAGGCAAAGCACGGCCCCCGCCCACAGCCTCCTGCGGCGGCACGGCCGGGAAAGGGCCGGATTCTGCCAGGTACATAAAAGCATGTTTGCCCATCCCACGGGCAAGATGGGTGCAATAAACCCAATTAAAGCCCAAACATTGCTGAAAATCAACAATGAAACAGACAGAAAACCAAGTCAGAAACACTGGCATGCAACATTTAATTACTACATCATTTGAACTCTTCAATAAAACAAGAGTTTTGAACTCTTGAATAAAACAATAAAACTACATCATTTGAACTCTTCAATAAAACAAGTGATTTTAATTTCACATTCAATGGTCAGTGTGAGAACTTACCTGAGTCATCAACATAACAGAAGGAATCATCAACCATCAGCAGCAATAGATTGTTGTTTGGTTGACAAGTCTCTGTATAACTCTTTTTGTTATGCCAATAAAGGTGTGATAAGATGAAGATTGGGGGGGGGGGTACTTTGAGAGAACAACCCTAAACAGGTTTACTCACAGCTCTATTCTAGAGTACTTACTGGAGTATACACCCCAGAAAGTGTTCTTAGATTAGCACTGGGACGGTGGCTCAGTGGTAGAGCATCTGCTTGGGAAGCAGAAGGTCCCAGGTTCAATCCCTGGCATCTCCCAAAAAGGGTCCAGGCAAATAGGTGTGAAAAACCTCAGCTTGAGACCCTGGAGAGCCGCTGCCAGTCTGAGAAGACAATACTGACTTTGATGGACCAAAGGTCTGATTCAGTAGAAGGCAGCTTCATATGTTAATCACCAATTTTACTATCAAGGTTATGTCTGTTTGTAAACTAGGTGGTTTACTGCATTTTTTTTTGTTCTAAGGTTAAAGGAACCATTGTGAACCTCCAACATTCAGACTGAACCAACAAACTCTCAAAATGTGAATGCATTCCTGAAAAAGGCTAATAGTGGAAGTACAATGTTAAATGTTTAAAGAATACAGTAAGGTTCACAGCTGATACAAGAGGCCAGTATGGTTAGACTGGGAACAAGGACTTGGAACACTCTGGTTCATATTCCAGCTCTGCCATAAAACTCAGTAGGTGGCCTTGGGTTCTGTCTCAGCCCAACACTTCACAGAGTAAATGCGAAGATAAAATGGATGAGTGGTGAATTATACATGTTGTCCTGAACTCCTTGAAAAAAGACAAAATGAAATGTATAGACCAGGGATGGCCAAACTGTGACTCAGGAGCCACACTTTTCCACACACATTGTGTGGCTCTCAAAGTCCCCACCACCCCATCGGCCAGCTTGGAGAAAGCATTTGTCTCTTTAAATCACTTATCCAAGTCAAACCAGTTGGTGGCTTGGAGATTGCATTTAAAGTTACTTTCTTTCCACCTCTCCCTCCCCCTTTCCCCTCCCTCCCTTCCTGTTCTCAAGCATCTGATGTTCATGTCTTGTGGCTCTGAAACATCTGATGTTTATTCTATGTGGCTCTTACATTAAGCAAGTTTGGTCATCCGGTACAGACAAAGAGGGATAGGACAAGAGCAGCAGGTGCTTCATTGGACCACAGTTGTTCCTTCCTCACAGAGCACTACTCTTTATGCAGAGGAGACAGAACACCCACATATGCCCAAAAGGCAGCTATGGACATCAGGGATTATTAGTAGTTCCTCCCCTCAAGTCAGTAAGAACTTCAAGTTGCTCAGAATTGTCCTTTCTTGATGGCTGCACCTGAGCTATGAACAGGCTTCCTGGAAATATGACAAAGACCCAGCCCTGCACAATTTTGTGAGGCTCTGTAAAGCAAAGCTTTTCTGACATATTTTGGTTGTTCATGAGTGAAGATTATCACTTGCTTTTTAAGTTTATACTTCTGTTGATGTGCATTTGTAGTTGTGTTTCAATTTGATGTAAGTAGTATGGAGTCTTGTTGACCAGTAAAAAAGCAGGATAGAGATATTGTAAATAAATAAATAAAATGGTGCCTGCTTTGTATGTGGGTGGTATGGTCCTAGAAGCAAGCATGCTAACACTCTGGCTCACACTGAGCAGGATCACTTCCATACCAATGGCACATCGAGCTTCAAGTCGTGTTTTTCTTTAAAGCTAAAAACAACCCTCATTTACTCAAGATTTCTCTTGTTTTAATTTTGAAAGCTCTTCTGAAGCTTGAGTAACTTAAAGGATTATATCTTTTGTGCTGTTTTGTTGGAAGGAAATTAATTCACATATTGCTCTCAGGAAGGTCCCATTTGGTAAAACACTTGCTGGGAAAAGGTTATTTGTAATGACCAAATTCGTCACTGTTTGGAATCTCATAAAGGTCAAAAGAGAAGGTTTTTCTACTTGTTTTAAATAAAATTCTGTATTTTAGAAATAAATATGCTTTACTTTCATTTCATAGAAATATCAAAGCTGTTTGCACTATAATTTACTTTTTGAGCTCCTGACATTTACCCAGCTGACTGTCTTTGGAGAACAATCTCTTGATTTGGCGGAGAAGCACCAAAGGTACAAAACCTGTCAATTCAAATTGCAAGGCAATGCACTCCAAAGTCCAGGGATCTCATAAAGGGCTCACCTTGTATAATATATTGTTGTTTCTCATCAGCTGCCCAAACCCAAAAGAAATTTGCTCAGAAAGATAATGAAATCTGATTTTAGACATCTGCCTATGGGCAATTAAATGGGTTTGACGAATGGAGTATCCATACACTGCAAATCCAATCTGCTGCTTAAGCAGAGTTTTATTTTGGATTGTTTTTGCTCCTGTGTCACCCCCATTTAATTAGCCATCCATTCCTGCAGTTTCTGTCTTCACAGACTTCCAAAGTTTACTCTTCCATTCCCATAGTCTTCCCTTTTTGTAATAAAAACAAAGTTTATGTGAGCCTGATACAGTGCTTATTTTGTCCTACAGGCCTAGAGAGTGAGCCTTAATTGAGATACAGATAAAGCTCTTACAGATCCCAATCAGCATAATACAGGAAGCTACTTGAAACCCTACCTTACAGCGAGTATTTTGACTGGACCAGGAGACAAACAGACCACTTTCCTGCCTGTTCTTCCCAATTAGTGCAATACAAAAAACTTTTTTCTCTCCATCTTATGTATTTTTGCTGAAGGAAGGGTAGCAATAAGATAGGTTTTTTTAAATGTAGGCTTCTGTTGCTTCCTGAGGACATTTTAATGTAGAGTCATACAGTCCTGCCCCCACCTTTTGAGTTGCTTATATGAGCAAAAAACCCAAAAGAGCCCACCAATATGCCAAATGAAACAGGTTGTTTGTTTGTTTGCTTAGAAAACTTGTATGCTACCTCTCTAGGAACTTGCCTGAGATGGCTTACAAAATAAAAGTAACAAAACACAACATATTAAAACATACTAATTAAATCTCAGAATCAAAGGACACAACCCAGTATAAAAACATAGACCATAAAAAGAGATAACAAGCAGTTTAAAATAAGTTTTCAGATTAAAAATAGTGTAAAATATCAACCCCTTAATTAAAAATTTGGGTCAACAGAAACCAAAAAAGCATCATCACTGTCTCAAACCTCAAGAAGAAAGGTGCCACTATTAATAAAGCCCTGTCTCTGGTCACTACCTGCCTCAACTCTGAAGGCAGGGGCACAGAGAGCAGGGGTTGAAAAGCAGAACTTAACTAGTGGGCTGGATAATATGTGAACAGATATTTCTTCATGTACCCTGCCTCTAAGCTGTTTAGGGCCTTAAAAGTAAGAACCCACACTTTGAATTGTGTCTAGGGGTGTGCATTCGGTTCAGCTGAACCGAATACACCCCCCAAAAAACAGCTGATTCAGCTGTACTCAGGCCATATAGAGCTGAATCAGATTCTCTGATCTGATTTGAGAGTCATATACTGCAGTCGAGAATTGCTGCTGAAATTTGGCAGCCATCCGGCCCCATTATACCCTATGGGCCATTGAAGTTAAAGGCAAAATAAGGTAAAATGAAGTGCAGCTGGGGGGCAGGGGGGTTGAGGTAGGGCTCCAAGTTTACAGGGCTGCTGCAGGAGCGTCTCCCTCACAGAACCCCCAAGTTTCAAAAAGATTGGACCAGGGATCCAATTCTAGGGGCACCCAAACAGAGCCCTTTCCCCCTATGATGGGAAATAAGCAGTCACTTTCCCCACTGTAATTGTGGCTCGGGCGGGGGGGAGGTTTGAGTGAGAGGCACCAAATTTGCAGGGCTGCTTTTGGTGCCTCTCTCCCACAGAACCCCCAGCTTCCAAAAGGATTGGACCAGGGGATTCAACTCTAGGGGCACCATCTATGATGGGAAAACCTACCCCAGGGAGTAGTCAGATTCTCCTAGAGGATCTCTGCAGTCAAATCACTGTGCTAGCTTGCAAGAAACATAGTTGCCCAGCAGAACAAATACTACTGTGGCAATGGTAGTGCAATGCACATGGCCTTCGTTCAAATTAGAGAATCTCAGATTTAAAAACTGGGATGGGGCTTTCTGTAGGGACTGCAGCACAGAACCAGCACATTGAATGCACAAGTGCCAAGCACCAGAGATGGGGTATGGACTTTCCACATGTAAAGGAGTTGCATACTGAACCATCACCCTACATAAGAAATACCTGTGGGCAATCCTGTAACACTACACTGTAAGAAAGAAAAATTTTGAAACTAGAACAAGATACTTGGGTTTTAAAAAAAGCTTCTGAGAAGTCAAGGCTGCTCAAGGGGAACCTTAACTTATGTGTCAATAAGTTGCATGGATATCACCTCTAGTATTCTTTTAAAAGAAAGTAACTTGAAAACCTGTAACTGCACTGTACTTATTTTAGTTCTTGGTTCTGGCATGGCACACACCTGAAGAAAGAAGCATTCCTTTCTATGATAAAACTGAGTCACCCCAAAAATACTCAAGATCCAGGAACCCCCAGGACTTCATAGAGATATCGGCTTCCTATCTCAATGGAGAGAAAAGCTAACTTTTAATTTCACAGCTGTGTGTCAATAAATTTGTCATCCTTTTTAGCTAACAAGCAAAGCTTACCTGTTATGAGTTTAAAGAGACTGCTTGTTCAGAAATTACTTTGAGTATTCCTTGCAACTGAAATGCCTAACTTTATTTTAAAGACTTCCTTTTTAAGGATTCATATTATCATCTTAAGCAACAGTTATTTTTCAGCTATTAACAAAATATTAAAGACTGTAAAACAACTTTTGAAGTTTTAATTTACTTTAGAAATCATTAAAGAAAGAAGGCTCAGAAAGAAGAAAGAAAGAAGTGGCTAAGCTGCAGTAGAAGAAGGTGCTTGGATCTAGAACAGAGCTGCTGGTAAGCTGTTGCTGAGTGTGGAGAGCTTGTTTGCCTGGGGGTAATTGCTGGACCCACCCTCTGCTGTTGCTCTGGCTGTTGAGTCAGAGGTGGGTGGGGGCTTGAGCCTTTAATTTGCAAGGCTCATCCTTGCCAGAGGCTCTTGGCCTGTGACTCTTAGCCTGGGAGTCTAGCCTGGGGGTTCTGTAGAAAGGTGGGTAGTTACCCACAAGTAGTTTCAAGTGGCAGTTGGTAGTGGGATTTAAAGAAAAGTGAAGATAAAGAAAATTTTGAAATGGATTGCAGCAGAATGGCTGGTGAGGGAGCAGAGGTAGTGACATGTAAAGACTGTGGGATGTTTGTATTTCTACCTGAGAGTAGCATGAATTACACTTGCAGCAAGTGTAAGTTAGTGGCCCTGCTGGAGGAGAAGATACAGGGACTGGAGGCATGATTGGCCACACTGTAGTGTATAAAGGAAGGTGAGGATTTTCTTGACAAAACGCATGAGGTGCTCTTGAAAGGACAAGAGGAGGGAGAGGAAATGGTATCTCAGCAATTAGAAGAGAACCCTACACAGGAGGAATCTTCCTCAATGTATCCCACCCTGTACTTTGTCAGAAACTGCAACACCAAGTTGGCAGGCACAAAGCTGCTTGGTACTTGCAGGGAATATGGATTCACCTTGTCTGTAATCAAGGGACTTTCAGCACAGTATGGTTGCCTGGTGAGCATCTTCACTGCAAAGCTCACCATGCCAAGCAGCAAAAGCAGTGCTTTGTTGCCACTATATACATAGTATTTACCCTTTCAGTACAGAATTGGATCAAGGCAACCATTTCCATGTTCAGAAGTGGCAGTTTATTTGTGACACTTAATGGGTTGATTTTATAATGATCCCATTTGCAATGGATGTAAGAACATAAGAACATAAGAGAAGCCATGTTAGATCAGGCCAATGGCCCATCCAGTCCAACACTCTGTGTCACACAGTGGCCAAATATATACACACACACACAAACTGTGGCTAATAGCCACTGATGGACCTCTGCTCCATATTTTTATCTAAACCCCTCCTGAAACTGGCTATGCTTGTGGCCGCCACCAGCCTCCTGTGGCAGTGAATTCCACATGTTAATCACCCTTTGGGTGAAGAAGTACTTCCTTTTATCAATTTTAACCCGACTGATCAGCAATTTTATTGAATGCCCACGAGTTCTTGTATTGTGAGAAAGGGAGAAAAGTACTTCTTTCTCTACTTTCTCCATCCCATGCATAATCTCATAAACCTCTATCATGTCACCCCGCAGTCGACGTTTCTCCTAGCTGAAGAGCCCTAAGCGTTTTAACCTTTCTTCATATGGAAAGTGTTCCAACCCTTTAATCATTCTAGTTGCCCTTTTCTGGACTTTTTCCAATGCTATAATATCCTTTTTGAGGTGCGGTGACCAGAATTGTACGCAATATTCCAAATGAGACCGCACCATCAATTTATACAGGGGCATTATGATACTGGCTGATTTGTTTTCAATTCCCTTCCTAATAATTCCCAGCATGGCATTGGCCTTTTTTATTGCAATCGCACACTGTCTTGACATTTTCAGTGAGTTAGCTACCACGACCTCAAGATCTCTTTCTTGGTCAGTCTCTACCAGTTCACACCCCATCAACTTGTATTTGTAGCTGGGATTCTTGGCCCCAATGTGCATTACTTTGCACTTGGCCACATTGAACCTCATCTGCCATGTTGATGCCCACTCACCCAGCCTCCCTTTGGAGTGCCTCACAATCCTCTCTGGTTCTCACCACCCTGAACGATTTAGTGTCATCTGCAAACTTGGCCACTTCACTGCTTACTCCCAACTCCAAATCATTTATGAACAAGTTAAAGAGCATGGGACCCAGTACTGAGCCTTGAGGCACCCCACTGCTTACCGTCCTCCACTGCAAAGACTGCCCATTTATACTCACTCTGCTTCCTATTAATTAGCCAGTTTTTGATCCACAAGAGGATATGTCCTTTTACTCCATGACTCTCGAGCTTACTAAGGAGCCTTTGATGAGGAACTTTATCAAAAGCGTTCTGGAAGTCAAGGTAAACAACATCTACTGGGTCTCCTTTGTCCACATGTTTGTTCACCTCCTCAAAGAAATGTAACAGCTTAGTGAGGCAAGATCTTCCCTTACAGAACCCATGCTGAGTCTTCCTCAATAACTCGTGTTCATCAATGTGTCTACTCATTCTGTCCTTGATAATGGTTTCTACCACCTTTCCCAGTATTGAAGTCAGACTGACTGGCCTGTAATTTCCCAGATCTTTTCTGGAACCCTTTTTAAAGATGGGGGTGACATTTGCTACCTTCCAGTCCTCAGGAACGGAGGCAGATTTCAATGAAAGATTACATATTTTTGTCAGGAGATCCACAAGTTCAACTTTGAGTTCTTTCAAAACTCTTGGATGTATGCTATTCGGACCTGGTGACTTATTAGTTTTTAATTCATTTATCAGTTGAGGAGGGTAGGGGAAAGGCTGGGGCACCCATCTCTCCATTGGCAGTGCAGCCCAGCACTCTTCATGGGCCTGCCAAGCCAGTGCTGTTGGGGGAAGCAGCCTGTGCATTCATGTGTGTGTGAGAGAGGGAGCTGAAGGGGATTGGATAGAATGCCCAGGACTGTAGTAGACAGCACCCCCCTGTTCTCATCCAGCTCCTCTTTGTTTTTGAACCAGCCAGAGTTGCACAAGATCAGGTACCCAACTCCAGAGAGAAGCAGTCTATGAGTGCATCAGAGCATGCTTCCAGCTCCCTGCTAATGGATGTAACCTGGACCCAGATCCCTCCTTATGAAGGTTTGGCAATCTCCCCTACAAAAGTTCCAACTTCTACAGCCAAGAAATCCAATTTCTCCTTCTTAAATTTTTTTATTAGTTTCAGAAAAAGTAAGGGTAAGGGATAGGGGGGAGTAGAGAGCACAATACATTTTGATCTTATTCTGCATAACTATACTTTCAGAAAATACAAGCTTATATCTACAATACTTTCTTTACCTAAATTGTCCCATATTATTATCTCTAAACTAAGCATAATCAACATTATAAAACTTTATGTTATAAATCTTTTAGTTATCTATTAGTTTTTTTATAATTCCAGTAAAGGCAATTTTGTAATATAAACTACAGGGAAAAAGGGAGAAATAAGTTCACACCAGAGAATCTTAAGAGTCTTGAGTGTCTAACCAGGCATAAAATTTCATCCAGTATTTTCTTGCTTCTTCCTTAGATCTCCCAGCCAACAGCTGGTATAGAAAGTCCAGCTCTTCCGGTTTTGGTGATGTGCGTTTAGAAGCGGCTCAGACTGGTGTGTCCAGAGCTGCCTCTAAATCGGATTATTGGAGGGGTTGCCCACGAAGGGCGACTCGACTCTGGGGCCCAGGAAGGGTCCCAGAAGGCAGGGTGCTTGAGCGGTAGAACGGGGGTGTCAGCAGAGGCGACTGCCCCCCGATCCCGCTTGCTCCTAGCCTCTTCACTCCGATTGCCATTTTTAAATGGCAAGAGGGTCAGCCACCGGCTTCTTTTCTTTTCTTGCACTCTACATTTTGGACTTCAAAATTCTGCAATATTAAGACAAGCTACATTGATCCTGCTATTACTGTAAGTGTTCCTTCATCATATGATTGATGTGAATGGCAGTATTTCTGACAAGCAGGGAAATGGAAAACCAGGACTGAAGCAGACTTCGAGTGAGGCATAAGACTGAGAAGGGGGGGTGGACTCTCTCTCTTTATTCAAGGCTTGTAAAAGTTTGCCTAGCCTGGTAATATTTATAAAACCTGCATGAAGAGAATCACACCAATCTTTAGTTATACAAGAGACTTGATGGCTGAATCTAACTGATTTGCTTTAAACCCCCTTTAGGGGAATAAAAAAGTTTTGGATTTTGAGAAAGTTGTTTGCATGCAAGTTTACATGAATGTGAAGGACAGTTGACTTAAAAATACTTTGAAGCTTAAATTGAAGTGCTCTGAATGAATTTATAAGAGTCCCAACTGATTTTTAAATGCTTGTGGATATTTTATACTGACTTATAAGACATAGTAGGATCTCTGGCTGGAAGAAAAACACTTCTGCAAATTTCCAAAGTGGATTTTTACCTATTCTTGTTGGATGATATGGATATAACCCTTTAACCTTGTTTGTATTTTTTTTTCTTTTTCTCACTTTTATCTGTGGTTGGAATATTTTTGACATGGTTTAAATACTTTTGGCTTTGGATTCCTTTTTTATTCACCCTTCTTTTTTTTTTTGCATTACCAAATATGGGAACTTTTTCCTATTTTCCATTATTTTTTGCTTTTCCTCTTTGGAGTGCCTGATTTCCTTTTTTTTGGATTATTGGCTTAATTTTTAATTCTTGATTTCACTTCTGGATTACAAATAGGGCATTCAGCCCTGGATTACAAATTTATACCTTGAAGTTGCTGAAATTTGAAGTTGTTGAACGAGGTTGTAGTGACTTAGATTTCAATTGATTTAGCATTGCTAGAGGACTTGTAATAGTGAATTGTTTTTGTTGCTGTGAACTGAATTGTTTTGCCTATTGACTATTAAGTGCGGTTGGCTAAAAAGTTTTGTTTACTGTTATTCATACTATTGTTTTGGCTATCATAAATTGTTGATAGAAGCTAGAAGGTTGTTTTCTTTTTAAAACTATTTCATAATAAGGGCATTGCTTGGTGGAGATTAGCTTATCTTTTATAAACAGGAACATAGAGTTTCAAAACAAACTCTGAAGAGGCATTATTGGATTTGTGGCTGTGAGTGTGCTTATTCTAATAAGAATGGAAAATAAAGCTGGGATTGGTTTCAATGAAACAGTAAAAAAAAAAAAAAGAAAACAGAGAAGGAAGGCCACCAATTCCTTCACCTAATGCTCCACCTGGGCCAGGGAAATTTACAACTATGCAGGGAGATATGAAAGAAATGCAAAACACCTTAATGACTGCTATAGCACAGCTGACTAGTAAAGTAGACAATATTGGTAAACAGATGGCAGAGATTAAACAAGAGCTTTTGGAACACAGCAGACAGACAGCTGAGACTAACAAAGCCTTAAAAGTATTAGATGGTCAGGTGACAGAGAATATTCAAAAGGTGGAACATTTGAAAAAAGAACAGAATATACATGATTCTATACTTCTGCAGTTGGAAGTAGAAAGAGCTGCCGATATGTTGAGGTTTCAAAATATACCAGAAGAGAAAACCAAGGATATACAGAAAATTTTAAGTGAACCTTGGCTGAAATTTTACAGGTGACTCCTCAGAGGATGGAAGAAGAGTTCGATCAAGTTAGACAGGTGCCATCAAGTTATACAAGATGAAATAAATTACCTAGTGAAGTTCATTTGACGCTCACAAGAAAGAGGACTAAAGATGACATTTTGAAGCAAGTAAGAGACAGACCTATGATGATAGCTTGAAACATGGTGAAAATTCTAAAAGAGGTAACTTGGCCAGTGAGACAAAAGAGGAGAGAATACCAAGTGTTCAGACTTTTTGAGAGGAAGAGAAATACCCTATATGTGGCTAATGCCAGAAGGCCTTCTTTTTACCTACCAAGAGAACAGATACAGGATAAATTCCATATTCAAAGCCCAGAATTTTCTGCATAGAGTAAAGGAAAAAGAAGGCAAGGAAAAGAAGGATGATGATGAGGAAGAAGAAAGTTCTGGAGAAGAGAATCCAAATGAACCACGGAGATACCACACAAGACAGCTATCCAAAAAAGATAAGAAAGATAATGATAAGCAAAGTCCATAATGGCCTCAATAGTTTCGATTAATGTGAATGGACTTAACTCTCCTGTCATAAGGAGGAAGACTTTTAGATATTTGATAAAAATGGAAATGGACATAACTTGCTTACAAGAAACTCATATTTTAACTAAAGATCAACATCTTTTGAAAAATAAAAAACTTGGTAATTTATTTACAGCAACAGACATGAACAAGAAGAAAAGGGGAGTGACAATATATATTAAAGACAGATTTAATCCACAATTGCAGTATGCTTCTGAAGATGGAATAATTCTATTAGTGGAAATTACAGTGGTTAATAAAAAAATTAACAACTGAACAAAAAAAATGCATAAACAGACTAAAAGTAAAAGTCTTCAATTGCCAATAAGTTTTTGGAAATTAGCAGAACTGGATTTGGGTGATGTATGGAGAACAAGATATCCTAACTCTAAAGACTTCACCTACTGTTCTTCTAGCCACCAAACTTGGTCAAGAATTGATATGTGTTGGCTTTCTGCAAGCATGGTCAAAGATCTAGTTGAGACAGAAATTCAAACAAGAGTTATTTCAGACCATAGTCCTGTAATGATAAAGCTCAAAGGTACACGAATGAGAAGATCATGGAGGCTAAATCAATTCTGAAAGATAAAGATTTTCTTAAAAAATCTAAGGTGAAAATGGAATCTGTTTTTAAACAGAACATAAGATGTAAAGATGCAAGTAGTTTGGAACACTGCTAAAGCTTATTTTAGGGGCCTTGCAATTAGGTATAGTATTAAGAAAAAGAAAGAAAGAACTGAAAATTTTCAAAATCTAATGTCACAAGCTGGAGAAGCTGAAAAGAATCTTAAAAAACAACTGACAAAACATGAATTTCAAAAAAAGGTGAAAGAAATGCAACACCAATTGAACTTGATTCTTATGGAGGAGACAGATTAAATTGAGATATGCTAGACAAAATTCTTTTGAAACATGCCAATAAGCCTGGAAGGTGGTTGGCTTATAGAATCAGAAAAGAAAAGGCCAAAAGAATAATTGATGATGAGAATAATAAAGAGAAAACTCAAAAGCAAGAGATATGTCAAATCGTGGAACAGTTCTATAAAAAATTATATGAAGATAAGCAAGTCCATAAGATTTAGAAGTATATATCAACCAAAATAATCTTAATAAATTTACAGAAGAACAACAAAAAATTCTAAATGAACCAATAATAATAAGGGAACTTGGAGATGCAATGGTATCTCAAAAGAATGGCAAAACCCTGGGTCCAGATGGATTGCCTGCAGAATTCTACAAAGCCTATGAGGAGTCTTTACTATTACCATTTAAGCATCTTAGTGAAAAGATTCAAGAGGAAGGCCAAATACCAGTTTCATGGCAAGAAGCTACAATATTTTTGATTCCAAAAGAAGATACTGATCTGAAAGATATTAAAAACTGTCGTCCAATCTCCCTCTTAAATGTGGATTATAAAATCTTTACCGCAATATTGGCACAATGTTTGAAGAAAGTTTTATAGTCTACAATACATTATGACCAAGCAGGGTTCCTTCCTAGAAGATATTTGAAAGATAATGTCAGAACAGTTTGTAATATCTTGTCTTATTCCTTCATTTCTAATATCCTGTTGAAGCAGACTTTTAATTTGTTGCAATTGAAACCAATTATATTTATAATCCAATTCTTCCATTGATTTTAATTCCACCTTGCCGCCTTGTATTTTTAGCAATTGTTTGTATGTTATCCGTTTCCCTTCTCGATATCAGAATATAACTTTATTACTTCTGTCAGCACAATCCAAAACGGTTTCCTTTCATCACCATATTTCTTGTATTTCAACCACGTTTTTAACAAATTACTTCTTATATAATGATGTGAGAAAAAACCATCCATCTTACTTTTCCCATAGCACAAGTATGCATGCCAACTAAAAGTATTTCCATGGCCTTCTAATGTTAATAATTTTTTATTTAATAGCATTATCCATTCCTTTATCCACACCAAACAAACTGCATCATGATATAATTTTAAATCTGGCACTTGAAAACCTCTCCTTTCTTTTGCATCCGTCAAGATCTTCATTTTAATTCTTGGTTTCTTGCCAGCCCATATGAATTCTGAAAGTTTCCTCTGCCATTTATTAAATTGTTTATCTTCTTTCACTATTGGAATTGTCTGGAACAAGAACATGATCCTTGGTAATACATTCATCTTAATTGCCGATATTCTACAGGTTCAGCCTACTCAATTTTAATAAATCTCCATCAATTTTTCCCCAGAGCTTTTCATAATTATTTTTGTATAAATCAATATTTTTTGTTGTGATTTCTACTTCTAAATATTTTACTTTAGAAACCACTTCACATTTTGTTAAATTTTGTAATTCTGCTTGTTTACTCTTTGACATATTTTACACAGAATTTTTTACTTTTCTTTATTCACATAAAACCTGCCAGTTCACCATATTCTTTAATTTTTTTTAAGCAGCAACGTGTAACTTGAGTTGGGTTTTGGTTTATAAACATTACATCATCTGCAAAAGCTCTGTATTTGTAAGAAAAACCTTTCAATTTCAGACCCTCTATCTCCTTGTCTTCTTGGATTTGAATAAGCAATATCTCTAAAGTCATTATAAATATCAATGGGGATAGAGGGCACCCTTGTCTTGTTCCTTTACTAATTACTATTTTCTTTGTCAAGTCTGCATTAATACAAAATCTTGCTTGTTGGTGAGTATATATTGCTTTTACCATTCTCTCAAAGTCTTCACCCAATCTCAGTTTCTCCATTACTGCAAACATAAATTCCCAATGTACATTGTCAAAAGCTTTCTCTGCATCTGCAAAAAACAAAGCCACTTCTTTTTTTGGATGTTTATCATAATATTCAATTATATCAATTACTGTTCTGATATTGTCTCTGATCTGCCTTCTGGGAAGAAACCCTGCTTGCTCTTCTTTAATAAAATTATTCAAATGCTGCTTCAGGTGTTCTGCTAGTATACTAGCATATATTTTATAGTCATTATTAAGTAATGAGATTGGTCTATAATTTTTTACATTTGTGGCATCTCTATCTTCTTTTGGTATTAATGAGATTACTGCTTCTTTCCAGGTATTAGGTAGCTTCCCCTCAGCTCTTATAATGTTCATCAATTTCAGAAGCTTTGGAAGTAGAGTCTCCTTAAAAACTTTATAATACTTTGTAAATCCATCTGGACCAGGAGCTTTCCCCAATTTCATTGAATTAATTGCTGCCTCTATTTCTTCTTTTTCAAGTGGGTCATTTAAAATTTTCTTCATATTTTCAGTTAAGGGTTTTACATTCATTTTCTGTAAAAAAGTCTCTATTTTTCCTTTATCCACCATGTGGCTTTTAAACAATTTTGCATAATATTTGTAAAATTCTCTTTTGATTCCTTCCTGATCCACAATTTCTTTGTTTCCCAAAATAATTTTATTGATAGTTTTATTTTCCCTTTTTCATTTCATTTGCCAGGCCAAGTATTTTCCCGGTTTGTTAGCACTCTCAAAAGATTTTTGTTGAAGCCTTTTTAAGTTCCATTCCACTTCTTTATTTAGTAAATGTCTTAATTGTTCTTGTAGAATTATAATTTCCTTTGAGACTTTCTTTTTCCCTGGCCTTTTTTTAAGTTCCCTCTCTCTCTTTCCAATTTCTTTTTGTAGATCCATCATTTGTTTTTCTTTAGCTTTTTTAGCCTTATTATTCAATGTGATTAAAATGCCTCTCGTTACTGCTTTATATGCATCCCACACCGTTTGGTATTGGACATAATTATTTTCATTTAATTGGAAGAAAGCTTTGGTCTCTTTCTCCAGAGTCTCTACTACCTCTTTTTCAGCAGCAAATCTTCATTTATCCACCATCTCAAAGTCTTTTTAGTATCCTTCACAAACCACATTATTGGGTTGTGATCTATACTTATTTTAGGAAGAATCTCTATTTTTTTTTTATCAATCCCAATTTTTTTGTAATCCATAACATATCAATCCTTGAGAAAGAGTTATGTCTTGCTGAAAAGAACGTATAGTCTCACACTGTAGGGTTCATTTCCCTCCGGATATCCACAGTTTTCTTGCTTAACTAGTTCAAAAAAAGATTTGGGTAATTTCCCTTCTTTATTCCCCCCCCCCCCGATCTGTCCAAAATATTCTTAACCGTTGCTCATATGTCACTTGGTCAAGTTGTTGTATAATATCCTTAAAGAAAGAGTCTTTAGCTCCTTTAGGAGCATACAATCCCAATAGCAAAGTTCTTCTGTGGTTTAACATCACTTCCACTGCAATAAACCTACCATCATCATCTTTAAAAATCAGTTTTGGGTCTAAATCCTGCTTCACATAACAAACCACGCCTCTTTTTTTCTCCTTGGCCTGTGGAAAAAAATTCCAAACCTAATTGCTTATTCCATAAAAATTTGTAATCCAATTGTTTAATATGTACTTCTTGCAAACAAATAATGTAACACTTTTGCTTCCCAATCCAATGAAAAGTTGCCCTTCTTTTTTGTGGTGAGTTAAGTCCATTTACATTCCAAGATAATAATTTGTAATCCATCGTGATTTTCTAATTTTAATCTGTACCCCCAAATTTTCCATCAGAAATTTCTCCATATCTTGCACACTTGTGATGGTACATCTCTTCCCTTTGTATTCAAAACCCACAGCTTCTAGAAGAATCCATCTATATGTCAGTTCACGCTTTCTCAACTGATCAGTCAGTTTTTTATATAGTTTTCTGTCACTTAAAACTTTTCTTGGTAATTCTTTCGTGATTCTGACTTCACTGCCCTCCACAACCAAATTACCATCATATTGTTTACTTAGAATTCTACCTGCCAGATCTCTTGTTACACATTTATTTATTTATTTATTTATTTATTTATTTATTTATTTATATTTCGATTTATATCCCACCCTTCCCACCAAGGTGGCTCAGGGCGGCTCACAACACATAAAATTACATAGGTTTTGGCTTAAAAACAATTACATAATAACAGTTAAAACAATAAATTAATAAAACATAGGGCATAAAAAACCATCTTACTGCCACATCCCTTGGTAGTTTATTTTTCCTTGCATATTCTGAATTGACCCTGTAAATATAGTCATAGAAATAGTCTCTTCAGGGTCATCACCAACAAATTCAGCAATAATCCTTATTATGTATGTTCTTAAATCCATTCCATCTTTTTCAGGCACCCCTCTCAAACATATCTGATTCTCCATCAATTTGCAATCTTGCAGTACTGCTTTTTCCTGCATTTTTTTAATAGTGGAATCCACTGTATTAATTCTTGAATCATGGTCTGTCACTTTATCTTCAACATCTTGAATTCTTTTTGATATTGCTTTAACTTCTTTAGTGAGGACTTCTATATCTTTTTTAAATTCCTTCTTACATTCACTTACAGATTCTTTAATCACCTTCACCAGTCTTGCTTCCATGGCATCCATTTGTTCTTTTTTTCAGATTTTTTAACTTCTTCTAGTGCCTTGGCTCTTGTCTGTATCTGTTTCCCTGGCTATTGGGCTGACATTACTGCCTTCCCATTGTAAATATAGGCACTAAAGTTGATGGCACCAAAGTTTTTTAAAACTATACAGTCTTATAGATTAGGACATGCCCTTTCAGATAAGCCCAAAATCACTGCCCTCCTAAGTTAAAACTTTAAAATTTCCAAAATGGCAGCCACAAGTTTTTCCTTTATTTTTTTTAAAAAATCTTTTTCTTATAAATTGCTCCCAGATAGCTTTAAATTACATAGTCCAGTATATTTAATCTTCAAATGTTGATATTTGTTGGTTCCATTCTTTTTAACTGTCCCATTCTTTTTTAAAAAAAAAATTGCAGAAAAATACCTTCTTATAATGGCCGTCAATGTTTCTCTATGGTTACGATCCTAGAGAGGCTTAGGAGGCTTATTTTTTCCCTTCTCTTAATGGCCACCACTTTCCTTTCTTGCCACAAAGTCTCATTTTCTATGGTAAAGAAGTCTCGTGATATTTTTATGATGTCACTTCCTGTGACGTCTTGTTGTTCTGCAGTTCTCTTCTAGTGTCGGAGGGGGTAGCTGACCACAGGTATGCATAACAATTCCAATTTTTCCCCTCCACCTTCTTCTTTGTTTTAATGTCTTATATGAGTATCCAGACCTTTATTTTTCTTCCAAATAAATCTTAATTTAGTCCCAGAGCAATAGATAAAGATCTTTACCTTTTTAAGACGTGATCCTTCAAAAAGCACCGGTCAAATTCCATTAGATATTAATTAGTCCCAAAGAAGCTTTGGCTCATGATGAATTTAAGTCGATTTAATGACTCCAGATATCCTCTGTAGATGTTGGAATGCGATTCTTCTCCAGAGACTCTTCAAAGCCCAAAAGAAACCCCGGTGGGATTCCTCATCAGCCAAAGTAAATCTCCTCAGAATTTTATAAGCATGTCTTGCCCACCTTCTTGCCTAGAAGATGTGGACAGCAGGCATTAAAACACCTTCTCTGCCCAGAACAGAGGGTCTGGTCTGCTCCTCACTGAGAAGCACGTCAATCCTCCATGAAGCCAAAACCGGAAGCTTGAATGTGGTGAAAAAATTTTGAGAACAGTAGAAGCAATATATTCTTCTCAAAGTGCAAGGGTGACAGTGAACAGCAAACTAACAGATGCAATTAATATTGAAAAAGGTACAAGGCAAGGCTGTCCATTGTCACCTCTACTTTATATCTTATCTCTAGAGGTATTGAATAATCAAATAAGGGAAGATACAAGTATAAAGAGAGCTGTGATAAAAGATGAACAATATAAGCTCACAGCCTTTGCAGATGACCTAGTCTTCATTACTAGAGCAACCAATAGACTCAATAGACTGTCTTATAAACAAGATTAAACAATTTGGCTACTGGGCAGAATTGAAGATCAATTACCACAAAACAAAAATTTTGACAAAAAATATGACGATGGAACAAATTTAGTTTTTTCAGCAAAAATCAAGGGGTTTGTAGGAGAAAAGAATTAAATATCTAGGTGTTCTTATTTCAAATAAGTGTAGCAATTTAAAAACAGACAATTATGATAAGCTACTTAGAGAAATTAAAAAAGACTTGGGAAAATGGCATGACTTAAATCTATCCTTAATAGAAAGAATAGCTTCTATAAAGATGAATATCCTCCCAAGGCTATTATTCCTGTTTCAAACTATTCCAGTATTTTTAAATAGTGGATTCTTTCAAGAACTGAACAAGATGGTTTTTAAATATGTTTGGCAAGGCAAAAAACCTAGAATCAAACTAAAGACATTGCAAGACTCTAAATTAAGAGCAGGTATGGGCCTTCCAGACTGGCAATTGTATTACAAAGCTTCTGTGCTTTTGTGGGTAAGAGACTGGATACTATTGAATGATAAGAGACAATTGTTGTTAGAGGGACATGATTTAACTATGGGGTGGCATGCGTATCTATGGTATCAAACACTCGAAGGCCATTCTTATTTTAAGAACCATTGGTTTCGAAAATCCTTGTACCACACGTGGTCATGGCTAAAAATCAGAATTTATCAAAAAATTCCAAGATGGGTCTCTCCAGTAGAAGCATTTACTCATCCAAATCTCCTAAAACCAAATCAGAATTATAGGTATGATGACCTGCTGGGAAAAGATAATCAGTTGAAAACCAGAGAAGAGTTGGAAAATATGGACATCAAAATGAACTGGTGGTTGAGAATGCAAGTTGAATCTAGGTATGCCAAAGATAAGGCGACAGGTTTCAATACAGAACAATACCCATTTGACAAAATATTTTTGGGTCCACAGGAAAAGCTAATCTCCAAATTATATGCATATCTACTTCAGATGAAGACACAAGACAAAGTTGTAAAAGATTGTATGGTTCAATGGGTGAAAAATTTTGGTCGTAATATTACATTAGAAGAATGGGAGAGACTGTGGAAGTTCAATGTTAAATTAACTAGGTCAGTAATTTTTAAAGAAAAATTGTACAAGATGTTTTATAGATGGTACTTGACCCCACAGAAATTGTGTAAGATTTAAGCTAATATATCTAACAAATGTTGGAAATGCACTAAACAGGTTGGTTCTTTTTATCATATGTGGTGGACACATGAGACAGTGAAGGGTTATTGGAAAATGGTACATGAAATACTGCAGAAAATTATGAAGACACAGATCCAATTCAAACCAGAACTATTTTTATTGAATATATTTCCTGAGGACTATTCCAAAGAAATGTGTTGGCACATTTAAACATAACAGCCAGGATTCTCTTGGCGCAGAGATGGAAATCTCAGGAAATTCCCATGAAAATGGACTTGGTAGAAATCCAGTTTCTCTTATGCCAGTTCACTTATATGAGAGCTTCACAAGCTGAGAAAGTATTCCTTTTTTGTTGGCTCAATTGATCTATAAATTCAGTTTGTTTATTTATTTATATCCCTTACTAGGAGTAAGGCCTGTTGTAAAGAAAAATACAATGGGCTCTAGAAGGAGGCTCTTGGTGAGTGCCCCCCACTCTTGCTGTCTTCTCACCTACCCAAGCGAAGGCATTCATTCCCCCCTTCCTCAAAAGACGTTGATCTCTGCCATCTGTACTCCGGACAACAGATCTCTCTCCCCTTCCTGGAGAAAATAACTGATTTGGAGGGTAGACTGAATAGCATTATATTCCTCTGAGCCCTCTCCGTTTTCTGACCAAAGCAGTCTGGGTTGCCTAGCAACAGCCTCTGACTAGCACTTCCCAGGTGGCAGTTATGGCTTCTAAGGAAACACTCCTAGTACTGCCTGGCCTCCCTGGCTATTTAAGAAGTTCTTGGAGGCTGTGTGTGCTAGAAGACCTTTTGTGAGGCTACAGTAGCTCTGCAGCCCTTTCTGAGGCCAGTTGACAGAGAGGCCACAGAGAAGAGTTGGAGATATGGCTGTCTCTGAGGGAAGACTGCTTCTGGCAGTATGTTCAACATTCCTAGGCCCGCAGTAGGCGGAGGCAGGGGAGTCAGCCAATGAAACGCCAGAGACAGTGACAGACATGTGATGGACCAATAATGTATTTCAACAATAACTTCCAGAACAAAGGTTGGTTGTGTTTTACTGACTGAATAGCTTTGCTGGCTAGCTACAGCCACTCAGGCAGGAGAGAGGAGCAGACTCAACCTTCCTTCCTTCCTTCCTTCCTTCCTTCCTTCCTTCCTTCCTTCCTTCCTTCCTTCCTTCCTTCCTTCCTTCCTTCCTTCCTTCCTTCCTTCTTGTGGCTCTCAAACATCTGACATTTTTTCTATGTGGCTCTTACATTAAGCAAATTTAGCCCCATCCCCCAGTGTAGGGCATGACAAGTCTGAGGAAGTTTAGTTGCCCATGGAAAACAGTAGGAACAACAGGTGAAATTTTACTTCTACTATTTGAACCTTCTAATTGAAGTCAGAAATGCTGTGCATTTTCACTTATAGTCACAACAGAAAACATCAACAGTACAGCCCCATGTAGAGGGCATTACAGTAATCCAATCTTGAGGTGACCGTTGCATGGATCACTGTCGCTCCAGGTCCCGACGCTCCAGGAAGGGGGCCAACTGCCTTGCCCGCTTCAGATGAAAAAACGCCGACTTGGCAGTGGCTGCTATCTGGGCCTCCATTGATAATGAAGGCTCCAGTAGAACTCCCAAGCTCCTGACTCGGTGCGCTGCTTTTAGTGGCACACCGTCAAAGACCGGGAGAGGAATTTCTCTTCCCAGAGCACCGTGACCCAAGCAAAGGACCTCTGTCTTCGTCGGGTTCAACTTCAACCCACTCAGCCTAAGCCAACCTGCCACAGCCTGCAATGCCAGGTCCAGATTCCCTGGGACGCAGTCAGGCCAGCCGTCCATTAGCAGATAGAGCTGGGTGTCATCTGCATATTGATGGCACCCAAGCCCATACCTTCGGACAATCTGGGCAAGGGGGCGCATATAGATGTTAAATAACATCGGGGAGAGAACTGCTCCCTGCGGCAACCCACAATCTAATGTGTGCCACTGGGACATGTTCATATGTTCATGATGCAGGAAAGCCACTGTAGGGCCGACCCCCTAACCCCTATGTCGGCAAGGCGGCGGTTCAGTAACTGATGGTCAACCGTATCGAATGCAGCCGACAGATCTAACAGCATCAGCACTGCCATGCCACCTCGATCCAGATGCCGCTGGAGGTCATCTACCAAAGCGACCAGCACTGTCTCCGTCCCATGGCCCGGGCGAAAGCTGGACTGGCAGGGGTCTAGGATGGAAGCGTCATCCAGGAAGCCCTGCAACTGCAACTGCAATGCCACTGCCGTCTCTATAATATAAAGCAGCCCATATAAATAAACAGCACCCAGAATAGCCTTGCTGCCTCTTTCTTTAGTTTTCTTTTAGTGTTTTTTTTTTTTTTTGGTCCTGCTTCTAGTGTGCTGTGTTGGATGGGGCAAGGCAACCAAGAAGACTAGCTGCAGCAGTGGTGGTACAAGCATCCTCCACCAGGCTTTCATTGATTATGCCGGGGGGGGGGGTGCCACAATGCCCAGAGCTGCCATGCCCATCCATACACAGGTGTATGCAGCACCATGCTGGATGGGAGATGGCAGTCAGCTTGCCTGGCTGCACATCAGCACTGACAGCTTCCTCTAAATTTCACTGCTCCTCTGTGCTTTGTGGTTTGCTGTGATGCCCAGATGGAGCTGCTCTGCTGCTGCTTTCCATTTTCTGTACCTTTCTGAAATGGATGGGGGAGAGGCCATCAGCAGCCTCCAGGTGGCACCATACCAGATGGTAAAAAGCCACAGTCAACTTCATTGCCACTGCAGGGGAGAGAGTAAGCTTTGTGACTGTTGTGTACTGGACTTCATGCTTAGTAGAGCATTTGCATGCACCTGGAAAGCAGGGTGCAGAGACTCATGATACAATAGAGACCTGGATTCTTCTGGGGCCAATCAACAGGTTTGGTGCAAAGCTCAACTGTTGTGATTTGATATGGGGGGGGGGGTCTGGGGGTGGTATTCCTTTGCATGCATATAAGCAGGGTCACAGCCCCGACATCTTGTCTTGTTCTGAAGTTATCAATAAAGCATGTTCCTGTTTTGAACATCAGTGCATCAAACCCAGTACTTAACACTGGCGATGAAGGTGGGATCCTGTTGAATCAGCCTATCGCTCAGCCACACAGAACTGTGCACTGAGCTCTAGTGCCCACGTTCCTACTCACAATGTATCACCGCTGGGATCATGGCTGTGGCTCCAGGACATCATTTGCCAGAATTTGACCCCACTCACCCAGACTTGTGGGAAACTTGGGTGTACCAGCTGAAATATTACATGAATATTACATGATATTCCACAAGATTGAGAATGAGGTGAGCAAGAAATCTCTCTTACTCAGCTCCTGTGGCATCGCAACCCTGAAGTTGCACCCACCATGCTAGAAGCCACCACTTATGAGGAACTGATCCAGCTGCTCACAAACCATTTGGTGCCCCAGCTGACTTACGTGGCAAGCTGCATCGACTTTCACTCCTGACAACAGAAGGCTGCAGAATCAGCCACAAAGTATATCACCGAGCTGCAGGATGGAGCTTGACACTGGGTCTTCCATATCAGTAATTTCAGAAGACACATTTAAGAGATTTTGTTCCAAGGGTGGTCCTTGCTTACAGCCAGCAGAGTTCATTCTGAGAGACTTCCAAAAGAACCCAGTGGTTATTAAGGGGTGGGGCAGTTTCTGGGTACAATACAAACATTTTGATGGCATGCTGGACTTGTTGGTGGTGGGCAGCAGGCTCACGAGTCTACTCACACTGGCCTCGTTTGAGCTATTGGGAACAGAAATAATCAGGGTGAATGGGACACAGCCCTCCAGTTTTCTGCACATCTGCGACGAGGTTTCAAAAGTTTTTGACAGGTCCCTTGACTGTTATACAGGTCCTCCGATGTCATGACAATTGAATCCAGTCATGTGGCCAATAAGGCTGAAGGCGAGGCACTCCTGTTTTCACTCAAACCAAAAATTGAGGCTAAGCTAGACTGCCTCATAGGTCAAGGGGTGTTAGAGCCAATCGCACACGCCCTCTGGGAAACCCCAATTCTGACACCCATCAAGCCCAACGGGGATGTCTGCATCTTCACAGACTATAGCTGCACTATCAATAAGGCACTATACATATTCTGTCCCGGTGGTCAGCCACGTATTGCCTTTACTGGCTGACACCATGGTTTTTGGAAAGCTGGATCTAGCTCAGGCATACCAGCAAGTCCCAGTTGATGATGCTACTGCCGAGGCACAGATCATAGTCACACACCAGGGGTCCTTCCAAGTGAAGCGGTTGCAATTTGGGGTGAGCATGGCCCCAGGGATTTTTTGAAACCTCATGGACTCTCTCTTGAAAGGAATCCCTGGGGTCCACCCATTTTTCAATGATGTTTTAATTGCTGACCCCACTGAAGAGGAATTCACCTGCCATCTCCACACTGTGTTGTAATGGTTCCAGTCTGCTGGCTGAAGGTGAAGAAAGAAAAGTATTCCCTGGGCATCCCCAAGTGGAGTTTCTGAGTTTTGCATTCAATACCGCTGGCATTCACCCCATGCACGAGAAGATCCGTGCCATTGTGGAGGCTCCTGCACCCACCTCCAAGGCAGAATTATAGGCTTTTGGGAGACTTTTGAACTTCTATCACTCCTTCCTGCCCCTCAAGGCCATGCTAGCTGAGCCACTCCACCGTATGCTGGACAAAAAAGCTCCATGGGTCTGGGGTAAGAAGCAAGCAGCCACATTACAAGCAGTCAAGGACCTCCTCATCTCAAACGAGGTTCTGCACCATTTTGACAAGTCGCTACCGGTGGTCCTAGCATATGATGCTTCTCCCTATGGCATCAAGGTGGTCCTGTGGCATTGGTTGCCAGATGGCTGGGACGTGCCCGTGGCCTATTACTCCCGCACCTTGTCATCTGCAGAATGGAACTACTCCTAGATTGACAAGGAAGTGCTTGCTATCATGGTGGGGGTGAAGAAGTTCCATGGTTACTTGTATGGGTGGCCCTTCACCATTGACACCTACCACAAGCCTCTTCTGGGGCTGCTCACCCCAGACAACCAAACCCTACAGATCCTGCTGCCAAGGTTCCTAAGCTGGATCATCTTTCTGGGCACCTACCAATCTTCTGGTCCGGGGGGGGGGAGATTCCCTTACCAGCCCTTGATGGTGTGCCTTTGACAGCAGCACACAGGGTCAAGAGCTTGGGGGTACTATTGGAGCCTGCCCTAACTATGGAGGCCCAAATAGTAGCCACTGCCAAGTCTGCATTTTTTCACCTTAGGCGGGCAAGGCAATTGGCCCCTTTCCTGGAGAATGACGATCTGACAACAGTGATCCATGCAACGGTCACCTCAAGGTTGGATTACTGTAATGCCCTCTACATGGGGCTGCCCCTGTGCCGAACCCGGAAGTTGCAGCTAGTGCAGAACGCCACTGCCCGGCTGTTATTAGGGCTCCCTAGATGGGAGCACATTCAGCCGGGGCTTCGGGGACTGCACTGGCTGCCGATAATATACCGAGTTTGGTACAAGGTGCTGGTTCTTACCTTTAAAGCCCTATATGGCCTAGGACCTGCGTACCTTAGGGACCGTCTCTCCCCATATGTTCCCCAGAGAGTGCTGAGATTGGGTTCTCAGAATCTTCTTACAATCCCCAGGCCAAAGGAGGCCCATCTGAAGTCAACTAGGGACAGGGCTTTTTCGATCACAGCCCCTTGCTGGTGGAACCAATTGCCGGAGGAGGTGAGGGCCCTGCGGGACCTTGGGCAGTTTCACAGGGCCTGTAAGACAGTCCTCTTCCGGTTGGCATATAACTGACCGACATCTGAACATCAGAATATCGGAATATCTGAATACCTGAATATCTGAATTTTAAGAAGACTGTAGCATAGCACACTGACAATTCTGTTTTATTTTACTGTGTAAATTATTAATGTATTTTAATTTTTGATTTATTGTTAGAATTTTATGTTGTGAGCTGCCCTGAGCCTGCTTCGGTGGGATAGGGCGGGATATAAATCGAATGAAATAAATAAAAAATAAATAAATAAATAAATACAACCTTGTCTACCACCTCAGGAAGTCCATGGGCCACACCAATGCACTCAGTCATCTTCCGCTTCACACCACTGACCCAGATCCGGCTCCTGCTCAACAGATAATGCTGGTAGAAGAACTGCCCAAGCAGCTCCTCCACACTTTGGATGTCACTAAACACATGGCCCAGGACCACATCCTCTTCTGTGTTCTGGACTGTGTGGGAAGGAGATGACCCACCAGCTGGGTGGGCCTGGAGTTTACAGCTTTCTCCTCCTGCAAGGACAAACTGTTGGCCCACAAGGGGTGACTATTCTGGGGAAGCTACATAGTGGTTCCCCCACAGCTGTGAAAACAAGTCTTAGAGGGCCTACACGAGACACATGCGGGGATCATGTGCATGAAGGTGCTTGCCAGGAGTTACGTGTCGTGGCCCAGGATGGACAGGGAGATCAAGACATGGGTGAAGCAGTGCCAGAGCTGCCAGGAAATGGCACCTTGGGCAAGGCTACACTTGGACTTTGCGGGCCTGTTCCGTGGACAGATATTTTTCATTCTGGTGTGCTCCTGCACCAAATGGTTGCAGGTGATACCCATTGCTTCAACATCAGCATGAGCTGCCATCTGGGCCCTCAGATGGGTTTTCAGCACCCACGGTCTGCCTGACAGAGTCATGTCCAACAGTGGAACAGCCTTCACCTCAAGAGAGTTCCAGTAGTTTTTGGGGAGCTACTTAATTTTGCCACATTTGGTCTGCTGCTTTCCACCCAGCCACCAATGGGCAAGCTGAGAGAATGGTGCACATGACCATGGAATCCCTCTGCAGAATCATACATAGGGACTGGGACCACAGACTGGCAGCCTTCCTGTCCAGCCACCATGTTGGCCCAAGTGCAGCCACTGGCCATAGTCCAGCAGAGCTCCCCTTGTGGGGCAGTGCCTCACAACTCATTTGGACCGGCTGCACCCAAGCTGGACACCAGAACAGAGCTTCAACCCGGTGAATCAGGAAGCACCCAGGGGTTTTTTTTTTTCCAGGTGATCCCATATATGCCAGGAACTTCACAAGCAACTTGGAATGGTTCCCGGCCAGGGGGACCAGAGCCACCAGTCCCCTTTCATATGAGGTGTCCACTGAAGGGGGCCAAATACTTCACTGACACATTAACCAGCTATGCTGCAAGATGCTACTGGAGGAGCCCGAGAGCAAAGGATGGAGACAACGACCGGGAGGAGCCAGAGTGGTCATGGACTAAGAGCAAGCCAGCACTAATCAGCTTGCCACCCAGAAATAGATCCTCTTCACCAGGCCATGGATGTTCTAGACTGTTCCTGTTCTCCCACTACAGCCAAGCCCAGTTCCAGCCACGCCAAGCCCAGTTCCAGATGTGGCTCCTCTCCAGGCAAAGCCTTGATGGGCACAGAAGGAACGTTGCCAGCTGGAGTACCTGGAGGACTATGTATGTTAGGTACTTTGGAACTTGGTGGGGGGAAGGGTATTGTGTACTGGACTTCATGTTTAGTAGAGCATTCATGTGCGCCCAGCAAGCAGGGTGCAGAGACTCGTGATACAAAAGAGACCTGGAGTCTTCTGGTGCCAATCAGTGGTTTGGCTGAAGCTCAGCTGTTGTGATTTGATATGGGGGACTGGGGAGGGGTGTTTGTTCCTTTGCATGCATATAAGCAGGGTCACGGCCCTGACATCTTGTCTTGTTCTGAAGTTCTCAATAAAGCATGTTCCTGTTTTGAACATCATTGCATCAAACCCAGTATTTAACAGTGTTCCTCCCACTGGGCCAAAAGCTGTCACCATAGACAATTGCCTGAGTCCATCTAGTGAGTGGGCTGGCCATGGTGGCAAGACATGATGGGAGTTGTGGTCATTAGGGGCATTTGCCCCTTGACCAATCCAAGCTGGGATTTTTAGAGCATCCTTCAAATTGGCCTTGATTGGCTCCCCTTCTCTCCTCCTTCATACTCTCAGACTGGGGATGGGTTTATGTCAGTGAAATAGGTTTTGAATGTTGATGCCTTAGCTAAGTAGCAGGAATGTACAGCTTAAGTAAGATAGTTAGGAAAAATTTGGAAAACACTAAGGCTGAAGAGAGTTTCCTGAGCCACTTGATTATTGGCTGTATGTTGAGGGGCTCCATTGGTGCTGGGCAACATTATTCTGAATCCTAGCTACTGTTTGAGATGGAGGGAGGGAGAAAAACTCTGTGATAGGGGTTAGGGGTAAAGTTCAGCATCTCTCAACAGACATCTCTGCAGGTGATGAAAAGCAATTCACAAAAGCAATAGGTTAGTTAAGTTTTTCTCTTAATTAAGCAGCCTTTGGGGCATGCATTGATTGACCCATAAAAGTTACTTCATTCTACAGATCAGTGTAATAACCTTAGTTTTATCCAGTCACATGTGTGCCTTGTCATCCTCCCAGGATGGAGGGACAATCAATGCCCTTTAGCTGAGTTCTGCTAGAGTGGCAGTAGTTGAGTTCTGCTAGATGGTACTAATTTGTGTGAATTATATAGGATATGTTAAAGTCTCACCATTACTATTTTTTACCACCTTATTCAAAAATGTCCCTTGAATTATGACCACTTCCTGGGAGGCATATCTGCTTTCTGTCCCTTACATTAGACCAGGGCTTAAAGAATAGTATAAACTTACAATAAATCACTACAGGAATGGAACTTACCCTGCTGTGTGTGATTGAAAACTATGACCTCAGTTTCCCACCTCATTGTAACTGAGGCTATATTTTAAATCAAGCAAGGCATTGCTCTTCGAAAGCAGAGTTGGATGGCCTGTTCACTAATCAAAATCTCTCTGCAGATTTATTTCAGTTTTGTCATTCACACAAAAGGCAGAACAGATTCTCAGGTGGTCTGAAGGATAATGCAACCAAAGTCAATGAATCTACAACCATTTGAAGTTGTCTGATATATTGTTTTGAGGCAACAGACAACACAATGTAGAGGAGCACACTCTTTATGTCATAATATTGTACCTGTCATGAAAGCTAAATAATAATTGATAGAGAGTTGTGGATAAGGGACTGAATCAGGAAGTTTCTGGTTTTAATCATGCCATGAATTGAGTTGGTAGCCTGAGGCTTTCCTGGTGCATCTTGGAGATGGATATCTAATAGTAAACTGCCTGGCTGATATATGGATAACAAAAGCTGCAAAACCAGAACACCCACAGAAAAGAAGAGCTTTCTCAGGATGACTCTCTAGTTTGCAGGGGGGAATGACTTTCTAAATTAATGAAAAGAAAAAATCAACCCTTAAACTAGCCTGCTAAAAAACAAATGTAGCAAAGCAGTAGACAAGTGCACCTTTAAGACCAACTACATTTTATTCAGAATGTAAGCTTTCGTATGCTCTAAGCAGACTTCATCAGACTTAGAGCATACGAAAGCTTACATTCTGAATAAAATGTAGTTGGTCTTAAAGGTGCCACTTGTCTACTGCTTTGTTCTATTGCTTCAGTCCAACACGGGTGCCCACTTGGATCTAAAAAACAAATGTATTCTGGGACACTCAGAAAGCTAAAAGCAATTGAGACTAGAGTCACTTAAAGAAGAAAAGGGGAGGAGAAAACGTCAGCCTACTCAATGCTCTTAGAGCTTCCAGAAGTTTAAGGAGGAGATTTTGGAGGGGTGGAATTTCCAAATTGTTTCCCATCCACCAACCACAATTCTTTGCAGGCCCCCACTTTGTCACTATAGCAAAAAGTAAAGCAACTGCCTTCTACTGAAAGCAAGAAAACCACCCACAGACAAATTAATGAAATTTACATATTCAGAGGACTCCCTGAGTATGCAGGGAAATACAACTTCATAGATTAAACAAAAGGAATATAAAACAGAACTGGCCTGATAAAGACTAGAAGTGCCCTAAGAGCAACAAATATTAGAACTATTGTTTGCATTTATGTATTTACATCATACTTATCTCCCCAGTTTGGGCTTCAACACACTCATCACTCTCCTCTCCTCCATTTTTTCACAACTCTGTGAGGTAGGCCATGCTGAGAGTTTGTGACAGGCCTAAGTTTACCCAGTGAGCCTCCATGGTAGAAGTAGGGACTCAAACCAAGATCACCCAAGATCCTGGTCCAACAATCTATCCACTATACCACACTATGTCAGTTTTAGTAAAAAATGGATGTAGCTATTAAAGTCTCTGAGAGATTCAAGGAGGGTAAAATGGGGGATTGCCACATTTATTTCTCTTCCCATGATTCCTTGCAGACTACCCCCATCCCACCCAGTACCAAAGTCCATTTATTTATTTACGTAAATTTCTAGCCCACCCTATCCCATGATCAGACAGGGCAGATCACAACAGACTTAAACAATAATAATAAGCAATAAAATTCGAAGTAAATAAACAATTCAAACAATAAAACAATTAAAACAATAAAATCACTCCATTTCAGGTGGAAGACAACTAATCAGGCCATAGTACAAACAGAGCTGGAACCAATGATGTTCCAGTAGACCCGATAGACAATGGAATGCTGCAACAGGGAGGCCAGACTCAATGTACTATGGCTGTCTGCTGCCTCACTCGAAGGCCTGGCAGAACAGCTCCATTTTATAGGCCCTGTGAAAAGGTAATAAATCAGGCAGGGCCCTAATCTCTAACAGAAGCATGTTCCACTAGGCTGGAGCCAGGGTAGAAAAGGCCCTGGCTCTAGTTGAGGCAAGACAGATGCCGTTTGGGCTAGGGACAACCAGCAGATGGTGATTAGCTAAATGTAAAGTCCTTTGGGGCAAATATGGGGAAAGCCAGTCCCTCAGATATGTCCATCACAGGCTGTGCAGAGCTTTAAATCTCATTGCCAAAACTTTGAAGTTTATTAGTTTATTTAGTTTATAAGCGAATCCAGTACTCAATAGGTAGCCAGTGCAACTGGCACAGCACTGGGCGTATGCTTGCCTGTATAGGCAATGCAGTTAGCAGACACACTGCTGAATTTTGCACCAGATGGAGTTTCCAGATTAGCTTCAAGACAAGACCACATAGAGCAAATCACAATAATCTAACCTGGAAGTTACCATTGCATGGATCACTGTAGCCAAGTCCTGAGGGGAAAGATAGATTGCTAGCTGCCTGATTTGCTGAAGATGGTAAAAAGCAGATCTGGCAACTACAGTGACCTAGGCCTCCATAGAAAGGGAGGCATCCAAGGTCACTCTCAAGCTCTTCACCTTCTGGGCCGGTGTAAGTAATGTGTCATCCAGGGCTGGGAGCCAGATACCCAACTCTACTCCACCTTGGCCAAGATACAGGATCTCCATCTTGGTTGGATTAAGCTTCAACTGGCTAAATTGGGGAGGGACGGTAGCTCAGTGGTAGAGCATCTGCTTGGTAAGCAGAAGGTCCCAGGTTCAGTCCCTGGAATCTCCAAAAAAGGGTCCAGGCAAATTGGTGTGAAAAATCTCAGCTTGAGACCCTGGAGAGTCGCTGCCAGTCTGAGTAGACAATACTGTCTTTGATGGACCAAGGGTCTGATTCAGTATAAGGCAGCTTCATATGTTCAAGTTGCAACCATCCAGCCATGCCTCCCAAAATCTCAGCCAGATGATCTGGGGTAGAGTCTGGATGGCAGTCCATTAACAGATAGAGCTTTATAAGTATCTATCAGGATGCTGCAGAAATAGGGTCACTGAAGGCAAGGTAGGGATTTCTGTATAGTTGGTTCACTTCCTATGAAAGCAGAAAAATATTATCTTCCAAACTAAAAAAGAAAAAGCATCTCCCCACCTCCAAATTGGCTAATAATGATAGAGTGTGCTTATTACTTTAAGAACATTGAAAGGAACTGAAAGCAGTACTGTTGGGAATTTGAACTCGGGTTCAAAATGACAGATACCTAGGTTGCTCTGACCCAGGGAGATAGGCAAAGTTGTGCTGGAGCACAGAAGCGGCATACTGTTGTAATCAAGCATCTTAAGTTTTATTTGAATGGGAGAAACAGCCAGAGAGAACTGGGGATGGAGTGGTTTCCAGCAGCCACAGCTGAGAGTCAGTTAAAAGTGAAACAAAGGTGCAAAAGAAATTGGCCTATTTAAGACCCTAAAACCTTAAGATTATTGGTTGGTGGAGCATTTCCTTATAAACCCACTTCCAACTGTTGCAGTTGGAAGTGGGATTATTCACTCACTTTACAATTTTGATGTAAAGACTACAAGATGATAATGAATGTGCAGTTCATGAATACTTCACAGTACTATATATAAACTATGTTTTTTGTACTAGTTAGGAATCTGAGTGTGCAACTGAAAATTCACTTTGATTCTTTGAGAAGTGCTGTTGAATTTCAGTGTAAAAGCAAACGTAATAAGTAAATGTTGCTTGGGTTTCTATGGTTTATTTTGGGCCCTAATTTATAAAACTTAGATAACTCTCTAAATATGTTAACATGGCACATTGACTGAGACTGTAGTGATGTATTTTCTTTATATTTCATTTTATCTGTGTAATAAGCATGAGTGTCACTCTAAACAATGTACACCAGTAGCAGCAGGTCAATGGTGACACAGGTGTGCCTGCTCCATTGCTCGAGTAATGGTGGTTACTCCAGACTTCCAACTGAAACATTTTTGAAGAAAGACTCATTGAAATTGTCATGATATCTGTGTTATTTGCTTTGATCTGGGTACAAGATTTAGTATAATATAAACAGGGAACCCAATTAGCTACCAAAGGTACTTAAATAATACACCTGCATATGGCATAGAGGACAAATAGCAATGTTGAACCATGCAAAGAGTTATGGAATACAATGGGTTGTTTGGTAATATTACTAATTAATACAGAGGTGTCAAACGTGCAGCCCACATGCCATATCCATCCCCTACAGGGCTTGTATGTGTCTGCTTCCTTCTCCCCCTCTCTTGCTTTCTTCTGAATCACAGTTTGCTTTGCACAGGATGCATGAAGCAAGAGAGCTTCTTTGCCAAGCTCTCTCAGTCACACAGGAGCTACAGAGTAAGAAAGTTTGCTTTGCCAGGCTCTTTCAATCACAAAGCAGACCTACCGAGCCAAGCCTCTCTGTTCTCTATTGGCTGAGGCTCCTCTCCCTCTCACCCCCTGGGGAGGGAGGGAAAGAGCAAGAACTTACTTTATCCAATTCCCTCAAATGCATGGAAGAGCAATAATGAAAGCACCTTTAAGATGAAAAAAGTTTTATTCAAGGTATGAGCATTTTGCCTTGCTACAGAGAGAGAGAGAGAGAGAGAGTTTTGTTGGGCTGTTATGCCAGGACTTTCCTGGGTGCCCCTCCTCTTTTTCACTGTATTCATGCCCTCGTGATCCAGTCTTTCTCAGTAGGAAAGCAAAGTGAACTATTTAGATGAGGAATAACAAGAAGCCAGTAAAGTGGATTAGGCTGAGACTGTGTGTCCAGATCAAGCTCACCCAGCACTTTTCAAACTGGGAATTTTGAACTTAGACTTTCCAGGTAGGCTGACACTAACCACTATTCATTGCTGTCTCTCTATTCTTGCACTGTCACATTGCAGTTGTAGTTATTTCTCTGGATAAGACTATAGTTTGTAGACAAAAACATAGTCTGTGACATGGTGCCTTCACATATTCTTGGCCAGTACAAGAAACAACTTTTTAAAAGCTTGCAATGCCCAGCCATTTCATGTTTCCTTCTGGATCTTAGGCTAAAAGCTCTGACCATGAGATTTCTGTGGTGAATGTCAATAAATGAAAAGTAGATTTGCAACTTACAGATACACACCTGAACAATGCCTGAACAACACACTCAAGATTGCTACAGCTTTTTGATGCAATAATTCAGAGCAAGAGTTGTCATTTCCTGGAGGATGCTTCCGTTCTCGATCCCCACCAGTCCAGCTTCCGCCCGGGCCATGGGACGGAGACTGTGCTGGTCGCCCTGGATCGAGGCGGCTCGGCGGTACTGATGCTGTTAGACCTATCAGCAGCATTCAATACCGTTGACCATCAGTTGCTGACTTGCCGTCTTGCCGACACGGGGATTCAGGGGTTGGCCTTACAATGGCTTTCCTCTTTCCTTGATGGTCAGGGACAAAGGGTGGCAATTGGGGGTGAACTGTCCCGGAGACACACACTTGATTGCGGGGTGCCTCAGGGGGCAATGCTCTCCCCGATGTTGTTCAACATCTACATGCATCCCCTTACCCAGATTGCCCGGAGGTATGGGTTGGGTTGTCATCAATATGCCAATGATACCCAGCTCTATCTACTGATGGACGGACGGCCTGAGTGTGTTCCAGAAAATTTGGACCTGGCATTGCATGCCGTGGCTGGATGGCTTAGGCTGGGTAGACTGAAACTAAATCCAGCGAAGACAGAGGTCCTTTGCTTGGGTTGGCGGGGTCCAGGAAGGGAAATTCCCCTACTGGCCTTTGACTGTGCGCCACTGACAATGGCGTGTAGGGTCAGGAGCCTGGGGGTACTACTGGAGCCTGCCCTGACAATGGAGGCCCAGAAAGCAGCCACGGCTAAGTCCACATTCTTTCATCTGAGGCGGGTGAGGCAGTTGGCTCCTTTCCTGGAGCACAGCGACCTGGCAACAGTGATCCATGCAACGGACACCTCGAGGTTGGACTACTGTAATGCCCTCTACATGGGGCTGCCCCTGTGCCAAACCCAGAAGTTGCAGCTAGTGTAGAATGCTGCTGCCCGGCTATTGTTAGGGCTCCCTAGGTGGGAGCATATTCAGCCGGGGCTCCAGGGACTGCACTGGCTGCCAATAATATGCCGAGTTCGGTACAAGGTGCTGGTTCTTACCTTTAAAGCCCAATATAGCCGAGGACCTACCTACCTTAGGGACCGTCTCTCCCCATACGTTCCCCAGAGAGTGCTTTGATCTGGTTCTCAAAATCTGCTAACAATCCCTGGGCCGAAGGAGACCCGCCTGAAGTCAACCAGGGATAGGGCCTTTCAATTACAGCCCCTGGATGGTGGAACCAGCTACCGGAAGAGGTGAGGGCCTTGCAGAACCTAAGGCAGTTCCGCAAGGCCTGTAAGACGGTCCTCTTCCAGCTGGCATTTAACTGATTGGGATTTAAAAACTGTGAAAGGTTGTAAGAATAGCACCAAACTGATTGACTGTTTCTCTGTTTTACTGTTTTAATTTTTGTAAATTATTTAATGTATTTTACTATTTATTAAGCCGATTGTTGAATTTTATGTTGTGAGCCGCCCTAAGCCCGCCTCGGTGGGGAGGGCGGGATATAAATCGAATAAATAAATAATTTTATCAGAGACTGTTAAATAAACAAAATATTGCAAAAGTACTGTTTTAAGCATGTTTTATTTTAATTTTAAAAAAAAAACTTTAGTTGTGTTTGTGTCCTTTAAAAAAAAAATCTCCATTACCTGGTATTATATTTTATGACATATGTGGCCTAGTCCAACAACATCTCATTTATTTATTTACTTACTTACTTACTTTGGATCTATATGCTGCCCACTCTGCAAGCGGACTCCGGGCAGCTAACAGTCATAATGTCAGATCCAGTCCTTGTAACATTTTAGTTAGACACCCCTGAGTTAATACATTGAATTCCGTAGCAACCTAAAAGGCTTCATTCCCTGAAGGCGTATTAACACAGCTGGGGAGCAGAAATGGATTTACATTTGTACCTGCAGGTGGAATCTGTGACCAGATCTGCCTGTTAGCAGCTTCAGCTAATTTGCAAAAAACAGTGTTGACCAGAGATGCCACTTTTGTATTCAGATATAATGTTATGTTACCAGCAGATAGGCAATAGTGAGTAGATTATCATTCTTTAGGAAAAAGACATCTTGACTGATCTTTCAGCTTCCCTTTTTGTTGGGAATCTACAGCGCAATCCTAAGTTTTTTTTTCTATGAGTAGGCTCCATTGAATATACCTGATTTTGATTCTGATGAAACCTACTTAGGATTGTCCTCTTAGTTACTATTATACACGTGGAGTTCCTGTTGTATTGCATGTTACATGGGGTTGTCTTTAAAGAGTGGTTAGAAGCCACACGTGATATATACAACCCTAATGGATTTATGATGGCATAGTGGAAGTTTCAGAGGCTCTACACTGTCCCAGAGGCGCACACTAGAATGTGGGGTGCCTCAGGGAGCAGTTCTCTCCTTTATGTTATTTAACATCTACATGTGCCCCCTTGCCCAGATTGCCCGGAGGTATGGGCTTGGGTGTCATCAATATGCAGATGAAACCCAGCTCTATCTGCTAATGGATGGCCAACCTGACTGCATCCCAGGGAATCTGGACCAGGCATTACAGGCCGTGGCAACTTGGCTTAGGCTGAGTGGGTTGAAATTGAACCCGACGAAGACAGAGGTCCTTTACGTGGGCCACGGCGCTCTGAGGAGGGAAATACCTCTCCTGGGTTTTGATGGTGTGCCGCTGAAAGCAGCGCACCAAATCAAGAGCTTGGGAGTCCTGCTGGAGGCTTCATTATCAATGGAGGCCCAGATAGCAGCCACTGCCAAGTCAGCGTTTTTTCATCTGAAGCGGGAAAGGCAGTTGGCCCCTTTCCTGGAGTGTCGGGACCTGGCAACAGTGATTCATGTGACGGTCACCTCAAGATTGGATTACTGTAATGCCCTCTACATGGGGCTGCCTCTGTGCCGAACCCAGAAGCTGCAACTAGTGCTATTATTAGGGCTGTTATTAGGCTGTTATTAGGGCTCCCGAAGTGGGAGCACATACAGCCAGGGCTGCGAGGACTGCACTGGCTGCCAGTTACATACCGGGTTTGTTACAAAGTGCTAGTTATTACCTTTAAAGCCCTATATGGTCGAGGACATGCCTACCTGAGGGACCGTCTTTCCCCATACGAGCCCCAGAGAGCACGAGGTCAGCGGGGAAGAACAAGCTGGCTATCCCCGGGCCAAAGGAGGCAAAACTGCAGAACACCCGCACACGAGCCTTCTCTATCGAAGCTCCACACCTATGGAACCAGCTCCCGGAAGAGGTGCGGGCCCTGCGGAGTCTTGACCAATTCCGCAGAGCCTGCAAGACCATCCTTTTCAGGATGGCCTTTGTGGATTGCTGATTGAATGATTGATGGATTCGCCTCAGTGACTTTCGCCATCATGCCAACTGACAGAATAGCACCAGAAATGCCTATTGTTAATTTATTGTCAATTTTAAACTAGAATGATTTTAAGACTAATGTTGATTTTAAAAGTTTGTATAATTTTTCTATGGACATGTTGTTAGCTGCCCTGAGCCTGTCTAGGTGAGGAGGGCGGGGTATAAATAAAATCTATTATTATTATTATTACACAACATCAATAGGAAGCTTTCATAGCAGCCTATGGAAACATGTAGTCAGAGTAGGAGGTACAGATTATAGATCAGATGGCAAAAAGAATGCAAATACCCAAGCATAGCTTTTATTTTTCTTCTCAGTGGGGGATTCTACATTCATGTTTGAGCCAGATTTTCTGAGAACTGAAGCCGGTTTATAAAAATCCAGATTATTTTTAAAGCATTTACACTGTTCTCTCATTTGCTACGGTTCTTGTCTATGGCGGTTGTTTTGACGTGTTTCATCCACAAGGTGGTACTATTGCTCTCAGAGTAATCACTATGAGCCTCAATAACTCACATGGTAATCACATGGTTGTGTGTTCAATCCCCACTTCCCACTGAATTCAGGAGGCTGAAGATAATTCCTTATTTACAGTTCCTTATTTGTTACTTATTCGTGAATTCAACCAAAAACACTGACGAGGGTTTGAAAGCTCTGAACCCCAAAATAAGGTTTGGACCCCCGTATATCATACATCCCCTTGTTCAGAGGACTCTACCCTTCAAGAAGATATGTGCTGCCTCATGGTCCAATGAGCGGTTATTGTGCCAGCTGCTGCAGAGCAAGGTGCCCCCTGGGAGGCAGACACCGGGGCCAGGCTGTATCCCAAAACAATGTTTGGACCACCCCAAGTGACACATGCCCACACTTGGGACACTGTCCCCTGCAAGAAGATATGCAATGCTGCCCGGTCCAAACACTGCTTCTGGCACCACAAGCTTCCATTTGGAGTGCCACCAAGAAGCCTGTATTTCAGAGGAGAGTTGAATAAGGAACTATTTTGATTGATTGCCCTCTACACCCCAAAAAGCAATATGGACCACTACATGCCATACACCCCCATGTTCAGGGAATACCAAAATTAGAATTCCAAATAGGGTTCTCAACTCTGGGGTGGGAAACTCCTGGAGATTTGGGGGTGAAGTCAGGGGAGGGTGGGGTTCAGGAAAGGGCACAAGGAGGATAAGTAGTTTTATACTTGAGACACTTCAGCAGGGTATAATGGAATACAGTCCACCCTCCAACATCTTTGGAGATCTGTTGTTAATTCTGTAAGATTTCTATGCCCCCCATTTTCTCTAGGGGGAACTGATCTCTGCAGTCTGGCCTTCCTCTGCAGAGTATTCCTTGGTGGTCTCCCATCCAAATACCAACCTAGTTTAGCATCCAAGATCTGACAAGATTGGGTTATACACTGTAACATTCCACATCCCCCACAGTAGGACCTATACCAACCCCCCCCCCCCAAAAAAATGTACTAACAATTATGTGGACAAGAACACCACTAGAAAATACATGTCCTTATGTTTTACCTAGCAATAGCAATTCACAGGCAATTTTTATTACCTTTTATTGGTTTCCCACGCAAATGCTATCCAGGCCAAAAGGTACTCCAGTTTGCTTGTTACACTGTTTTGCCATTTGATCCTAACTTAGTATCAGTTTACACTCTTAACCCATCAGCTATATGTATTTCCGGGGACAGGGTAAAAGCCGTAACGGGCCAGAACAGCCTGTAACTGGCATTAAACAATGTAGTCTGTCACAAAAAACACTGGGATGCATCACAGACACTCGAGGACAATATTCTACAGCAGAAAAAGGGGAACTCACATGTCCTTATTACCCCGTTCCGGGCCAAATGCCTTTGGAACACCATGGAACTGGCTGGAACGGGCATCAAACAACCTGGGCTGCCACAAAGAACACTGGGATGCATCACAGGCCCTTCAGAACAATATTCTAGAACAAATAAACTGGAACTCAAGCATTTTTATGAGCCCATTCCGGGCCAAAAGGCCTCCAGAACAGGCCGGAACAGGCATCAAACAACCTGGGCTGCCACAAAAAATACTGGATTGCATCACTGGCCCTCCAGAACAACATTCTAGAAAATAAAAAGTGGAACGCACACATCCAGAACAACATCTTTATTATCCCATTCCGGGTCAAAATGCCTCTGGAACACCCTGGAACAGGCTGGAATGAGTATGAAACAACCTAGGCTGCTACAAAAAACACTGGGATGCATCACAGGCAGTCATGAACAATATTTTACAAATGAAAAGGAGGAAATCACAAGCCTTTATTAATCTGTTCCAGGCCAATATATCTCCGAAACACCCCAGAACAGGCTTCAAACAATCAATGGAAGAACATTTTGGAAATACAAAAATGTCATTCTGTTAGTTTCCTGTTCCAGGCCAAGATTACTCCAGAACACCTCCAAACTAACTCTGCAGGCTGGAACCCTTGCTGGGATTCCAAAAGATCTCCAGCTCTCAGCTGGAGAACTGGCCTTGTCTAATGTTACCTCTCTTTTTCTTTATTTACTTAATACAAAGCCAGGTTTCTCCATTCTAAGAGACATTCAAGTTTAAACGTTAGATTTTCCTTGGGGGGAGGGGAGGTTCACAGACAAAGGAACCTTGCCTGCCCATGTGGGAATGCCATTCTCTGAAGTTCCACAGAATTCTGGCTTTCAAGTTCCCCAAATGGGATGAGCTAAGGACTCTTGCTATAAGGAATACCTTGTGCCATGAGTGTGGAACTCTGTATAGGCTCAGAGACCACTTTTCCTTCATGATTCTGGGGTAACAGAACTGAAACAGGGACTGTTTTCTCATTTTCATTGGGAAAAGAAGTCTGGGGCTGCACAGCTGGGTTTGCCCTTTCTTTAATACTAGCTTCTAACTTTTCCTGGAGTTCTTGATTTTTCTTAGCAAGCTGTTTGATTTCTAAATCTTTTTCATGGGTAGGATTTGTAAGCTCCCCTATTTTTTCTTTAGGGGGAATATTTTCTCATTTCTCATGTTCCCTTTGCTGTAGCCGTTCCTGCAGTTGCTTAATAACAGCAGAGCTATCTCTTAGGGCTGTGAATAATCCCCAAGATGTGCAGAGGGCAATCAAGCTCACCCCAGGAGGGGACAGACTGCCTAAACCTTTGTCCCACAGAACCCAAAACAATGGTGCCAGCAGAAAAACAGCATCTTCACCTGAAAGCCAAGTATCTTTGTGTAGACCTGGTGTCGCCTGGGTGTCAATTTGGCTATCCATTGACATGTTTAACAGCTTTCATCCCAGGAGTTTTCCTCTCCATTCTTTCTATTAATGGTCATCCTGGAGCCTCCCCCTTGTTACCTGGTAGTCCGATCAGATAACATAGGGCGTCACATAGGACCGACCAATGAGGATTGCTGTGGAAAACGCCACCTGCTGGTGGTAATGAAGAAAAGCAACAAAAAGAAGCAAAAGATGCCAACTCCGCTTAAACTCCGCTTGATAAGTGGTCTGGGAAAACGAGGCGCAACACAGAGCTGGATATGGCTTCACTGCTCTTCCAGGATTTCAAGTGTAAATGGTAACCAAAACGCCGGAGCAAGACAGTAGTGAAGCCAGTTTGCAATGTAGATTGTCACATCTGAAAGAGTAGTATTACTGGGTCTTTTGCCCAGTGTAGAATCCCCCAAAGTATTTCATCCTACCTGTATGCCAAAATATCAAGCAGCAAGTAAGGACAGCTTTCATGGGTATACTACAGTCATTAAAATTTTATGATTGAATATAAATGTGGTATCTCTGGGTAGTAGAACAATCTGTAACCTCAAAAGACCTAACCACTTGCTTGCTCACCAGGAGTATCTACAGTTCGGCAGTTTTCTTTCTTGCTAAGACACAGGTAGAGAGGAGTGAATTTTGCCTTTGTAAATGTGCTTCTCATTCTGATTGGTGTTTGTTATCTTTGCAGAGATATTTTTCTTCCCCAGCTGAGTCTAATCCTCCTCACTTGACTTTTTCAAATGCCACACATGGTAGTGATTGAAGACAAAGGTGCAGAAAGTGTCTCTAATAACTGCACTTTATCAACTAATGAGAGATTGTTACAAAGGAGCTTGGACAGGAATGCTAGACATGTCTGCCAGCCTGCAGTGGAAAGGGGTGCTCATTTGCTGGCAAGCAGCTGCATTCCATAACAAACATTATGATCTAATCCAGAAACCAAATTACTATCAGTCAATCACCTTTGCCCCTATTATTCCCAAGAACTTTTATTTCTTGTAGAGTAGGCAGGAATTCAACAGCTTCCTGATCATTGCATTTCATTGCTTGGAACATAGCATCTGCTGAATTTTTGTCTCTCTATATTGGTCACAGGCCACAGCAGTTCCAGAGTGAAAGTTGGTTACAGTACATTTTTGCTACTATGACCAGTAAGACATCCAGCATACTTTCTGGCACCAAATAAATTTTAGTAGCAATAATTAACTTGTAATCTCCATTTGTTACATTAACATCAGGCCTCTTGTGGACCCAGATCACTCAAACTTTCTTCATAGGACCTCCAGACCCCTCACCAGGCCCTCCTCTGGACCTGTTCCAGCTTGTCTATATCCTTCTTAAAATGTGGTGTCCAAAACTGAACACAATACTCCAGGTGAGTTCTTCCTAGAGCAGAGTAAAACGATACCATCACTTCACGTGACCTGGACACTATACTTCTCTTAATACAGCCCAAAATTTCATTTGCCTTTTTAGCCACCACATCACACTGTTGACTCATGTTCAGTGTATGGTCCTCTAAGATCCTTACATCCTTTTCATACATACTACTACTAAGACAAGTCTCCTCCATCCTATAACCATATATTGGATTTTTCCTATCTAAATGCAGAACTTTACATTTACCCATGTTAAAATTCATGTTATGGGTTTTAGGCCAGTTTTCCAGCCTATCAAGGTCATCCTGTATCCTGTTTCTGTCTTCTTCTGTGTTTGCAACCCCTCCCAATTTAGTATCATCTGCAAATTTAATAAGCATTCCCTCTATTCCTTCATCCCAATAATTGATAAAGATGTTGAACAAAACAAGTCCCAGGGCATATCCTTGAGGCACTCCACTTGTCACTCCTCTCCAAGTATATCCAGAAAGACACCCCTGTACTGATTCCCAAGCCATGCACCCCTGGAATGTGATATTGCAATGTAACCCTAGAATATTAATATGACACAGCAATGCCCATTTGAATTGGAATGGTCTTTCTTGCACATAAGGGAGAAAAATCCAATTCCTTCTTGGCCTTAGGCAGGCTGGAATGATGTCAAGTCTGATTCACAGGCTGGACAGACATAGTGGCCAATGCTGAAAGCTTAAAAAGCATCCATCTCTCTGCTCCTGGAAATGAAAAATTCCAGGCCCAGAGAGGGACATATGGTGGGCAGAGCTGTAAAAGTTCCTTCACTCTTTTGGCAACCTTTTAAGTCCTGTTATCAAAACATAAAGAAATAAGAGTTACCAGGAACCCTGCAACACAAATAAATGGCTTGTATAGATATATGTTCTGTTATTCTTCAGGGCAAGACAGCAAAAACACAAAGGCTAAAGGTTAAGTGGTCATATTGTTGTGAATGTGTGGTATACCTGTAAACTGCTCTCACATTTCTGCCAGGGAACAAAGTTTCTATTTTTCTTTAATTATTGCTAAGGCTATCAAAGTCAACCAATTTCCTGAGTACTTGATGGATGCCTATCCATGTTTGACACTAAGAGAGAGATCTATCACTTTTGGGGAGCTTCAAAGAAATCAGTTTGGAAAAACAGGGCCATAAAATGTCATTTGGCCAGTGTAATTAAAATTCCTCTATTGGGGTATGGATCTATTTTTTTCAATTGGATCATTCAAAACTTTCCGCATATTTTCAGTTAAGGGTTCTATTTTTATATTTTGTAAATACTCATCCATCTTTTCTTTCTGTATTTTAACACCTTTAAACAACTTGGCATAATACTTAAAATTCTCTTTTTATTCCCTCTTGGGTAACCACCTCTCTTCCATCTACCACAATATTATTAATAATTTTATTTTCTCTCTTTTTCTTCAGTTGCCAAGCCAAATACTTTCCAGGTTTATTTTCTCCCTCAAAAGATTTCTGCTGCAGTCTTTTCAAATTCCATTCCAATTCTTTATTTAACAAATGTCTCATTTGCGTTTGTAATATTGTAATTTCCCTTATAAGTTTCTTTTTCCCTGGCCTTTTTCTCAACTCCCCTTCTTTTTTCTTTATTTCATTTTGAATGTCCAACAACTGTTTTTCTTTTGCTCTCTTATCTTTAATATTCAGAGTAATCAATATTCCTCTCATTACTGCTTTATAGGCATCCCAGACCTTCTGAAATTCTATATCCTCTATGCCATTCATTTGAAAGAAAGGTTTAGTTTCTTTTTCTAGATATGTCACTCTTTCTTTATTCTGTAGCAAATCTTCATTCTATCTCCATCTTCTCAACTTCTTAGACAATTTTGTAATCCACATTATTGGGTTATGATCAGCCCCAATTTTGGGTAAAATATCTATTTTCTTTGTTATAAGACCTAAATCTTTAGTGCCCCACAACATGTCAATTCTGGAAAAAAGTTTTGTGTCTTGCTGAAAAAAAAGTATAGTCCCGAACTTCAGGGTTAAATTTTCTCCATATATCTTCCAAATTTTCTTGTTCGACCAATTCAAAAAAAGACTTTGGCAATTTTCCTTCTTTGCTGTTATTTTTTTTCCCTCCAGACCTGTCCAATGAGTTCTTAACTGTTCCATTAAAATCTCCCATTATCAAAACTTGGTCATAAGTCAGTTCATCAAGCTGTTGTATAATGTCTTTTTAAAAAAGCATTCTTTTCGCCATTAGGTGCATACAATCCCAATAACAACTTTTTTCTATTTAATATTGTCTCTACTGCTACAAGTCTTCCAACTTTATCTTTAAACACTAATTTTGGCTCCAATTCTTGTTTAATATAAAAAACCACTCCCCTTTTCTTCTGTTCAGCCATTGAAAAAAATTCCACTCCCAATTGTTTGTTCCATAAAAATTTATAATCCTTTTATTTAATATGCAGTTCTTGCAAACAAATTATATTACAATTTTGTTTCTTAATCCAATGAAATGTTGCCCTTCTTTTTCGTGGTGAATTTAGTCCATTAACATTCCAAGACAATAATTTGTAATCCATCATGGTGCAAATTCTTTGTTTTCTTCAAAAAATCTACACATATCCTGTGCATTTGTAATGGTGATTCTTTTCCCCTGGAGTTCAAAGCTCAAACTTCAGGTATTATCCATCTAAACCTCATTCCATTGTCTCTCAATTTTTGTCAACTTTTTATATGTTCTTCTATCATTTATCACTTGCTTTGGCAGCTCCTTCATGATTCTCACTATACTGCCTCCCACTATCAATGTCTTTTCAAAATTTTGACTCATGATCCTTCCCACCATTTCCTTTGTCATAAATCTTATGACAACATCTCTTGGTAAGTTATTTTTCTTGGCATATAGTGAGTTCACTCTATACATATAATCATATATGTTTTTAGTCTCTTCAGGGTTTTCCTCTAAAAATTCTGCAATTATTTTTATTATAAATTCTTTTAAATCTCCATCTTCCTTTTCAGGTACTCCTCTCAGACATATCTGAGTCTCCATCAATTTGCAGTCATGGATTGTCACTTTTTCTTGCATTTTCAACAAGGTGGAATCATATACATTCATTCTGCGTTCTACGTCCTGCACTTTCTTAGATGTTTCCTCATTTTCCTTTCTGAGATCTTCCATATCTTTTTAAAGCTCTGCAATATTTTTTTTTCCAATTCATCTATCATCTCTCTCACCCCTTTCATCATTCTGGCCTCCATTGCCTCCAATTGGTCCTGCATTTTTTCCAATGAAGTAGCCCTTGTACAGGGCTGCTTGTGTTCAGACATTTAAAAAACAGCAAAAATTTGGACCTCACCAGTTTCCAATTGGAATATCAGGTTCAAAAGAGTAGGACTTGCCCTTCACAACAAGCCCAATTTCACCATCCTCAGAGCTTCCAAAGTCAAGATATTTATTTTTAAAGTTTTTAAATCTTCCAAAATGGCGGCCACAACTTTTTACTGCTCCCTACAATTTTTCCTCTTTAAAAACATCCAAGGCCCACACAAATAATATGACCAATAGTATTTAAAGTCTTACCCTCTTCTCATTTAACTCCAACAATTTTTAATGTCCCAAATTCTTTAAAAACATTTTTTTTACCTCCCAGCAATGGCCGCCAATGTTTCTCAATTGTAGTAAATTCCTAGAGTAGGTTTTCCTTCCGCTACTTCCTGCTTTTGTTGCCACGAAGTCTCATTCACACTGGTAAGGAGATCTCAAGATACTTGACGAACTTCCTGTCTTGCTTGAATGTGCTGCAGGTCTGTGACGATGTGACGATGGTGCTCTTTTTTCAAAACCGCAAGTAGACTAAACAATAAATTCCTTTCCACTTTTTAGCTCTTTTTAACACTGTCCTTTATATTTATAAAGTCCAAATTTCATCCCTTCCTCCCCTCTTCTTCCAGACTTTCTAGATTTTCCTTTCCCACCTTTTAAATTTATTCCATTAAGCTGTAAAAAGTTCCAGAATGAAAGATAGTAATGTGTACCTTCTCTTACAATTATTCAAGTTCTCACCGGTCTTTCAAAGCTTTAAATGTTTAGCAAAGTCCAAGAAGGTTAGGATCCTGTCGAGCTTATGTCAAATAAATGACTCTGAAAGCTTCTGCAGATGATGAAAATGCAACTCTTCCCAGAGACCCCTCAAAGCCTCAAAGAAGGCCCCCCCCGGGACTCCCTTTTAGCCAAGGTAAATCTCCTCAAAGTTTCCTGTGCATATCTTGGACTAATCTCTAACTGAGAAAATTAGGCAGTAAGCATTAAATTGCCTTCCACTACCCCGAACAGAAGCTCCAGCCTGCTCCGGTTATGAGAAGCAGCTCAGCTCGACATTTTCCTCCCCCGGAAGTCTCTTGAGCTAAGAAATATTAATATTCCCCAATAAAAAGTTAGTTGAGGTGTAACACAAGAGGATGAGGAACCATTCACAAGCACTCTCGAAAAGCACTCTTAAAGAGATAATGTTAGTCTGACATGACTTGTTCTTGAAAAACTCATGCTGGCTCTTAGTAATCACAGCCATCCATTCTAAATGTTCCAGGGCTGATTGTTTGGTGATTTGTTCTAAAACTTTTCCAGGTATAGATGTCAAGCTGACGGGTCGGAAGTTACCTGGATCCTCCTTTTTCTCCTTCTTTATGATGGGGACAACATTTGCCTGCCTCCAGTTTTCTGGCACCTCACCTTTCCTCCAAAAATGCTGCGAAATAATGGCCAGAGGCTCAGAAATTCCATCACTTCACGTGACCTGGACACTATACTTCTGTTAATACAGCCCAAAATTGCATTTTGCCTTTTTGCATTTGCCTTTTTAGCCACCACATTACACTGTTAACTCATGTTCAGCATATAGTCCACTAAAACCCCTAGATTCTTTTCATGCATACTACTGCTAAGACAAGTCACCCCCATCCCGTAACCATGCATTGGATTTTTTTTCTACCTAAATGCAGAAATTTACATTTATCCATGTTAAAATTCATTTTATTGGTTTTAGCCCAGTATTCCTGCTTGTCTAGATCATCCTGAGGGCCAGATCAAGCATAGCCAGCTTCAAAAGTGGATTGGATAAACATACAGAACAGAAGTCCACAAGTGGCTATTAGTCACAGCATATTGTTGGAACTCTCTGTCTGGGGCAAGTGATGCTCTGTATTCTTGGTGCTTGGGAGGGACAGCTGTGAGAACTTCAAGTGTCCTGGCCCGACTGATGGACCTCCTGATGGCACCTGGGTTTTTTGGTCACTGTGTGACACAGAGTGTTGGACTGGATGGGCCATTGGCCTTATCCAACATGTCTTGTCTTATGTTCTTATCCTGGATCCTGTTTCTGTCTTCTACTGTGTTTGCAACCTCTCCCAATTTAGTATCATCAGCAAACTTAATAAACATTCCCTCTATTCCTTCATCCAAATAATCTATAAAGATGTTGAACAACACAGGTCTCAGGACAGATCCTTGAGGCACTCCACTTGTCCCTCCTCTCCAAGAGGGTAAGGACCATTCAGAAGCACTCTTTGGGTGCAATATGTCAACCAGTTACAGATCCACCTAAAGGTAATAGGATCCAAACCACATTTTACCAACTTGTCAACAAAGACAGTATGTGGAACCTTATCAAAATCCTTACTGAAATCAAGATAAACTATGTCTACAGCATTCCCCTGATCCAGCAAGGTAGTAACTTTCTCAAAAAAAGATATAAGGTTAGTCTGACATGACTTGTTCTAGAGAAACCCATGCTGGCTCTTAGTAATCACAGCAATCCTTTCTAAATGTTCCAGGACTATTTGTTGTAAACTTTTCCAGACATAGATGTCAGGCTGACAGGTTGGTAGTTACCCAGATCCTCCTTTTCCCCCTTCTTGTAGACGGGGACAATATTTGCCCACCTCCAGTCTTCAAGCACCTAACCAGTTCTCCAAGAATTCTCAAAGACAATGGCCAGAGGTTCGGAAATTACACCCACAAGTTCTTTTAGTACCCTTCGATGTAGTATGTCTGGCCCTGAGGACTTAGTTTCTTTTAAAGAAACTAAGTGTTTATGTACTACCCCTATGCTGCTCCTAGGTTAGAACTTCATACCTTCATTATATGTTCTGTTTTTGCCATGTGTTTTGCCATTTCCTTCAGAAGAGAAGTCTGAGGAAAAGTAGGAATAAAGCAGTTCTGGCCTTTCTTCATTACCTGGTACAATTTCACTTTCCGTCCTCACAATGCACCTTCCATGTGCTTGCTTTTTTATTTTTACATAAGAAAAGAACTTTTAGCATTCCTAACTATTTCTCTACAAGCACTGGTTATTTGTTTATATTTATCGTTAGTTATAATGTTGTCCTTCCATTTCCTAAATGAGTGTTTTTTATTTCTCAGTCTTTAGAGAGCTGTTTATGGAGCCACCTTGGCTTCTTTAGGCTCCTTCCATTTTTCCTTCTCATAGGAATAGCTTGGAGGTAGTAATGCTAGATGTGGGGCTCCATGTGACTGAATATTTGTCTATTAAAAATTGTATTCAAATAGAAGACGCTGGGAGAAAAAAAATTCTTAGTTTTCTAGGTATATGAATCTTTCTTCCTGCCAATTTTTGTATGGAAGTACACACAATACCAGAGTCCTGACAAGTACACCACTGTAGCACAACTGAGAAACAGGTGTATTCTCTTTATTATTTTTATACAAGTCACTCACTGCTGAAACCACCTTTCCCAATTGCAAAAGCAAAAAAAAGGGGTTAAAGGGGGCAAAAATGCCTCACAAGGGGCCAGCTGCAGAAGCCAGTGACAAGCAGGAGGGGGACACAGGGGCTGTGCCCTTTATAGAATCTGCAGCGATACCACCCAATCTTCCCTAATCTTCCCTTGTCATGGGCTCCGATGAGGGGCCTGTCTAGGCAGAGCCAGCAGGGTTAATACACACAGCGGAACCTGCAGCTGGTCCCTCTCATGGTTTGACTGATTCACTACCACCACCCACAGCATTTTTGGCACCTGGCTGTATAGCTGATGAGGAACAACAGACAGACACACACCTCCCGTTCATCACCTCGTCTTGCTCACATACGGGAAAGGCTCCACCAGGACTTAGCAATCTGGTGAAAAGAGACCAGGATGTGAGCAAGACATTCACTCAGCCCAGAGTTTTAGCAGATGCCGAGCTGGCCCTGCTGCTTGCTAATTAGAAACAGTAGCAGTGGGCTATTTAAGCTCCTGCTTCGAGCTGCATGTTCTGTGGAAGCAACAAGTCCATTCAGTGACTTGCGACCACTCTGGCTTCCATACCTTCCTGCTCTGACTCCCCAGTTTCCTGCCTCCTGGCTTGAACAACCCTGCTCTCAGACTGTAACATGGACTCGGCGATTGTGTAGCAGGTCTTCAGCTTCCTTCTTTCTTGTTCCCTCACCCAAATATTTGAAAGTCCCAGTAAATCCATGTCTTGGTTTGAAAACACAGGATTACTAACTAGCTACACAACAATTGTCTCAATTGCTCTTTTGTCTTAAATGGCCACTTGATATGCAGGAATTAGCAAGTAACTGCTCTTCCTTGCCTGGATATAATTATCAGCTAATTGTTGTAAGGGAAATGACTGTTAAGGACATGACTAAGGGACTTATGGGGAAGGAAAATGCTGAGCTGAGCTGTCTCTCATAACGGGAGCAGGCTGAAACTTTTGTTCTGGGTAGTAGAGGGCAAATTAATGCCTACTGCCTACTTTTCTCAGTGAGAGAAAGGTCCAAGACTTGCATGGAAACTTTGATAAGAGATTTACCTTGGCTGAAAAGGAGCCCTGGAGGGGACTTCTTTGAGGCTTTGAGAGGTCTTGTGGAGTCTGCATAGTCAACATCTGCAAAAGTTCTCAGAGTCATTGATTTGACATAAGCTCGTCAGGATCCTAACCTTCTTGGACATTTCTAAACAACTAAAGCTTTGAAAGACCAGTGGAAACTTGGATAAGTGGAGAAAAAGGTACAGAAGTTTTCTTTTCATTCCGGAGCTATTTATAGCTTAAAGGGACAAAATTAAAAGGTGGGGAAAAGAAAAATAGAAAGCTTGCAAGAAGAAGAAGGAAGGGGTGAAGTTTGGATTGTTTAAATATAAAGGGCAGTGCTAAAAACTGCTAAAAAGTGAAAAGGAATTCATTGTTTAGTCTAGTTGCGGTTTTGTGGTCTCGAAGCAAAAGCAACTACGTCACAGACCTGCAGCACTTCTGAGCAAGACAGGAAGTATGTCAAGTATTGTGAGATCTTCATGAGAGTTGAAGGTGATAGAGGCAGGAAGCAGTAAAGAAAAAACCCTACTCTATACCATAGAGAAACATCGGCAGCCATTGTTGGGAGGCCAAATATAAAACATCGTTTTTAAAAGAATTTGGGACATTAAAAATTGTCAGAATCAACTGGAAAAGGGTAAGAAGATAAGAACTATTGGCTACATTATTTGTGGGCTCCTAGGGTGATTTTAAAAGGAATTTTTTTTTTTTAAGAAGGAGTAAAAAATCGCGGCCCCCATTTTGGAAATTTTAGAGACTTCTTTGATAAATATCTTGACTTTGAGGGCTCAGAAACCAGCAAAATTGGGCTTGCTGGAAAGGGCAAGCCCTATTCTATTGAACCTGACTGTCAGATTACAAATTGGTGAGGTCAAAAATTTCATCATTTTTTAAAGGGGAAATTTTTTTTTTAATTTATATCTTGGCCTAGGAAGCTCAGAAGAAGATAGAATAAACTTTAACTAAAAGAGTAAATTCAGATCTTTTGAATTTGGTAGTTAAACTTGTAATTTGTGAGACCGAAATTTTTAGTATTTTTTTTTTTTTATTTCTTCTAACCCTTTGTTTTTTGCCTAAATGTCTGAACCCAAGCAGACTCAACAAAGGGCTCTTTCATTAGAGAAAATGCAGGACCAAATGGATGCCATGGAAGCCAGAATAATGAAAGGAGTTAAGAGAATGATAGATGAACTAAAGGAAGAAATTATTACAGGGATTAAAAAAGAAGTGGATGATCTCAAAAAAAAAAACAAAAAACCCTGAGGAAACAGCTAAGAAAGTGCAGGGGGTGGAAGAGAAAGTAAAAGTACATGATACCACCTTGTTGAAAATGCAAGAAAAAGTGACAATCCACGACTGTAAATTAATGGAAACTCAGATACATCTGAGAGGAGTACCTGAAGCAGAGAATGGTGACTTGAAAGGATATATAATAAAAATAATTGCAGAATTTTTAGAAGAAGACCCTGATGAGACCAAAAACATGTATGATCACATGTATAGAGTTAATTCACTTTTTGCCAAGAAAAACAATTTACCAAGAGATGTTGTTATAAGATATATGACAAAGGAAATGGTGGGAAGGATCATGAACAAAAACTTTGAACAGTCACTGATAGTAGGAGGCAGTAAAGTGAGAACCATGAAGGAGCTTCCAAGACAAGTGATAAGCGACAGGAGAACATACAAAAAGTTGACAGAAAAACTGAAAGACAATGGCACGAGGTTCAGATGGATAATACCCGAAGGTTTGAGTTTTGAACTTCAGGGGAAGAGAGTTACAATTACAAATGCTCAGGAGTTGAGTAGATTTTTTGAAGAAAATAAAGAATTTGCACCATGATGGATTACAAATTACTGTCTTGGAACGTTAATGGACTAAATTCACCGCAAAAAAGAAGGGCAACATTTCATTGGATCAAGAAGCAGAATTGTAATATAATTTGCTTGCAAGAAGTACACATTAAACAAAAGGATTATAAATTTTTATGGAACAAACAATTGGGAACGGAATTTTTTTCATTAGCTGAACAGAAGAAAAGGGGAGTAGTTTTCTATATTAAACAAGAATTGGAGCCAAAGTTAGTATTTAAAGATAAAGATGGAAGATTTATAGCAGTTGAGATAATATTAAGTGGGAAAAGAACATTGTTATTGGGACTATATGCACCCAACGGTGCAAAGGATGCTTTTTTCAAAGACATTATACAACAGTTGGATGAGTTGACTTATGATCAAATACTCTTAATGGGAGATCTTAATGGAACAGTCGAGAACTCATTGGATAGATCTGGACGGAAAAAAAGTGATGGGAAAGAAGGGAAACTGCCAAAGTCTTTCTTTGAATTAGTTAAACAAGAAAACTTAGAAGATATATGGAGGAAGTTTAATCCTGAAGTGCGGGACTATACTTTTTTTTCTGCAAGACATGACTTTTTCCAGAATTGACATGCTGTGGGGAACTAGAGACTTAGGTCTCATAACAAGGAAGATAGAGATTTTACCTAAAATTGGGGCTGATCATAACCCAATAATGTGGATTACAAAATTGTCTAAAAGATTGAGGAGATGGAGACTGAATGAGGATTTACTACAGAGCAAAGAAACAGTGGCATTTCTAGAAAAAGAAACTAAGGACTTTTCCCAAGTGAATGATAAAGAAGATATTGACTTTCAGATGGTCTGGGATGCTTATAAAGCAGTAATGAGAGGGTTGTTGATTACTCTGAACAATAAAGACAAAAGGAAAAAAGAAAAACAATTATTAGATATTCAAAATGAAATAAAGAAAAAAGAAGGGGAGCTGAGAAAAAGACCAGGGAAAAAGAAAATTCTAAGGGAAATTTCAATATTACAAACTCAATTGAGACATTTGTTAAACAAAGAAGTGGAATGGAATCTGAAAAGGCTTCAGCAGAAATTGTTTGAAGGGGCAAATAAGACGGGAAAGTATTTGGCGTGGCAATTGAAGAAAAAGAGAGAAAACAAAATAATTAGTAGGATTGTGATAGATGGAAGAGAAGTAGTTACTCAAGAGGGAATAAAAAGAGAATTTTTTAGTACTATGCCAAGCTGTTTAAAGGTGCTGAAGAGAGAGAAGGTAGATGAATATCTACAAAAATTAAAAATTGAGCCCCTAACTAAAAATATGAGAAAAGTCTTAAATGACCCAATTGAAAAAAATAGAAATTGAAGCAGCAATCAACGTAATGAAAAATGAGAAAGCTCCCGGGCCAGATGGATATACAGCTCAATATTTTAAAACTTTTAAGGATGAATTAGTACCAAAATTGCAGAAGTTGATGAATGTAATAAGAACAGAAGGGAATGTACCAAATACATGGAAAGAAGCCGTTATTTCCTTGATACCCAAAGAAGATAGAGATGCTACAAATGTGAAAAACTACAGACCAATTTCGCTTTTGAATAACGACTACAAAATATTTACAAGAATTCTGGCAGAACGACTTAAACAATATTTGATAAATTTTATAAAGGAAGATCAAGCTGGTTTTCTTCCCAAAAGACAAATAAAAGACAATATTAGAACTGTTGTAAATATTGTAGAATATTATGAAAGACATCCAGAAAAAGAAGTAGCATTATTCTTTTTCTACCAAGGATAATGTATCTGTTTCAAACATTGTGAAAGATGCTAAACAGTTCGATAAATGGCGAAGGAAAATTTCAGAATTTGTGTGGGCTGGGAAGAAACCAAGGATTAAAATGAAAATCTTGTCAGATGCAAAAGAGAGAGGTGGATTCCAATTACCAGATTTGAAATTGTATCATGAAGCATTTTATTTAGTATGGATGAAAGAATGGATAACGTTGTTAAATAAAAAACTTTTAATGTTGGAAGGCCATGGAAAAAAATTTGGCTGGCATTCATACTTATACTATGGAAAAAAGAAGATGGATGGCCTTTTCTCTCACCATTATATAAGAAGTAATCTACTAAATGTATGGATAAAGTATAAGAAATATGGTGATGAGAGGAGACCTTTGTGGATAGTGCCAGCTGAAGTGATAAAGATAACGGCTAAAACAGCCAAAGAAAAACGGCTATCATACAATCAGCTACTAAAAATACGAAGTGGAAAAATAGAACTGAAAACTGCAGAAGAACTGAGTTACAAGTATGATTGGTTTCAAATGCAACAAATAAAAAGTTTGGTGGAGAATGATATCAAAACTGAAAGAATAAGGAAGGAGCAAACAGAAATGGAAAGAGTTCTGCTTGGAGATAATGAGAAATTAATTTCAAAAGTATACAAATTACTTTTACAATGGTCTACAGAAGATGAAGTAGTGAAATCTCAGATGATAAAATGGGCAATTAATGTAAATAAAGAAATAAAGATGGAATCTTGGGAATATTTGTGGAAAAATTCTATGAAACTCGCAACATGTCATAGTATTAAAGAAAACTGTTTTAAGATGATGTATAGATGGTATATGACTCCAAAAAATTAGCAAAGATGAACAACAAGATGCCAGATAGGTGTTGGAAATGCAAAAAAGCACGAAGGTTCTTTCTACCATATGCGGTGGACTTGTGAAAGGGCTAAAATGTTTTGGCAAATGATTCAGCAAGAGATTTCTAACATTTTGGGATATGAATTCAATAAAGTGGCAGAGACTTTTCTGCTGGGATTACAAATGGAAAAATTTCCAAAAGAAGACAGAACTTTAATATGGTACTTGCTCTCAGCTGCTAGGACATTGTATGCGCAGCTGTGGAAGCAAGAAAAAATACCAGAGAAATGGGATTGGATTACAAAAGTTATGTCATGGAGTGAAATGGACAAATTAACAAGAAAATTAAGAGACTATGTTTTGGAACTTTTTAAGTTGGAGTGGAAGAAATTCAGAAGATACGTAGAAAAAGAGTGGAAAATAAAAGGACATTGGACAATCTTTGATAATGATTAAGGTTTTTAAAATAAGAATATAACTGTTGGTTGTTGTTTTTTTCTTTAATAGTTAAGCATACCTTTAATATTTGTTTCCTTTAAGTAAATAACACCGGCGGGGGTCAAGTAACGGGGGGAGGAGTGGGGGAAAAGTAAGATATGGGGTAGAAAGTTTTTTCTTTTACTTTAAGTTTTTATAAGTTGTAGATATTTTTGCTACCATATGTTACTAATAAAATTGTTTATTACAAAAAAAAAAAAGGACATGACTAAGGAGATGTTTCAGAATTTGGCAACCTTGGCAACAACCAACATGTTATATTTTCCTTATTCCAGCACTTTTTTGACTGTGACTAAAGGGACTAGAGAGCAGGGAAATTTATTCAAAAGCAGAGCTAATGCCTGAGAGCTAAGTTTATGGACTTTCACCAAGACAAAAACAAGCTTTCATTCTCAGATCTAACAAGTTGAATTTAACCAGTGAACATCTCTAAGGGACATTTTTTCATTGAAAATATATAATGTTAAAACAACATTCACTTTAGCTGGGGTTTTTTAAATGTTATACAACTAGTCTTAAAATCCAACCTTTGTAGTTGTTGTCAGAAGGTATGTAAGTGTTGGAAAGAAAGAATGCAAAGGAACCCAAACTTTAAGGTATAGAGGTTGGTTTCTAAATGGGATTTTATAGCCTATGGCAGAGGTTCCCAATTTTTTTTTAGCTTTGGAATTCTGACAATGGGTGGTTGGCACAACCACAAAATGGCTACCATGGGAGGCAGGGATTGAGGTAATACATAACTCTAATGGTAACAATTCATCATTTCAGGCAGAAGCTTTGTTTAACAGTATGCCTTTTTAAATGAACATATTGTTCAGAAACATTGACTTGCATACACACAGCTTACCTTCTGTCATACAGTAAAGTTCCTTAAGTTGTGGTGGCAGCCCTGCAAAAGAAGATATTAAAGAAGATATTGGATTTATATCCCACCCTCCACTCCAAATCTCAGAGTCTCAGAGCAGCTCACCTGTGTAGATTTTTTAAAAGCAACTTTAAAAAAATCTGCACAGCCAGTCACATCTGTAGTGGCCAATCAGAAGCTCTACCCCCAACTTACTCTCTAAAAACAAGAGGTAGATGCCAGAAAAGGTAGTAGACATCATTGTGCTCACAGCCACCACATTGGGGACCCCTGTTAATGGTATGGCAAATTGTAATGTTTGAGAGCATACAGACACTTATCTGCATAATTCTGAGCAGTCACATTGAATGTTGCTTAACTTTTTCCAGTAACCAAGTTAAATATTCACATAAGGATTAGAGATGAAGAAATGTTCCCTATCTAGTTTCTTTATATGTCAGTATATGTCTTTTGCACTAGTTCAAAGTACAATCCTAAATACAGTTACAACTTTCTCAACCCATTAACTTCAATGGGCTTAGAAGGGTGTAACTCTGCTTCAGATTGCACCGTCAGTTCTCTGTGTTTGCTCATTTGTTTTCTAGATTTATTTGTAGTGTACATGCATATCTGATGGTTTTCTTACCAAATTGATACAGTATATCTGCAGTTTGTTACATATAGGGATAGCATGCATATACAATTTATTGAAGAAGGAAGGAAGGAAGGAAGGAAGGAAGGAAGGAAGGAAGGAAGGAAGGAAGGAAGGAAGGAAGGAAGGAAGGAAGGAAGGAAGGAAGGAAGGAAGGAAGGAAGGAAGGAAGGAAGGAAGGAGAGGGGCATGTGAATTCGAGACACAGAAAGAAGAAGAATTGAAACAAGGCTTTTCAGCTTGAAACAGCATGTATAAGAAATTTGAAATCATATGTAAGAATGACTAGAAGTTCATGAAAATTACAGTGTGGTCATTCCATACATTCATAAATCCAGCTCTATGAATTAATTTGTCTGTACAAACTACAGTTATATTGTATCCCAGGAGGCATATAGAATGCAAATTTATTAGCAGAGAATGCCAAATATCAGAAAACACATCTGTCACAAATAATTATATTGAATGAAATTAAAAATAATCTTGTTAATTTAAACTAATCTATTTTTATCTGGCACTAATGCTGAAGGCTATGAGAGGGTTAAAAATACAACAGTAACATTGACAGCAAAACACAAGAGCCAAAAACTTTAACTGATTGAGGCATCTGCTAGAAATCCTTGTGGGGGGTAATTTTAATAAATGAATAAAATTTTTAATCAGTAGGGCTTTGAACTGTTGACATACTACTTTATTCAGTGAGGGTGATGATTCTGATGTGTTACTTTAGTAAGATATGGAAGACAAAATTAAAGACAGTTTTGACATATGAAGCTGCCTTATACTGAATCAGACCCTTGGTCCATCAAAGTCAGTATTGTCTACTCAGACTGGCAGCAGCTTTCCAGAGTCTCAAGCTGAGGTTTTTCACGCCTACTTGCCTGGACCCTTTTTAGTTGGAGATGCCAGGGATTGAACCTGGGACCTTCTGCTTACCAAACAGAAGCTCTACCACTGAGCCAAGGTCCCTTCCTTGCCTTTTAATATTGAGCATAGCTATGAGCCATGACCGAAAGAGCCATGCAGCAAAAGCCAAGCACTCCAAGGAGGATTTGAACATACATTTATTAAACTGCATCTCCCCCATACCATATGGTGAGCAGCTTTTGAAACTGAAGGGAATTTGGTGACATGATATAGGGCTCTAATATTCAATAAACAATCCACACAGATATGCCCACAGACTTAAAGTTGTGTGTGTGTGGCTCCAGTTTTAGCTTAAATTATATCATGTATTCTTCAGTATTTCAAAAGGTGCTTAGGTTGAAGTTTTGCAATATACAATATACCAGTTCAAGGATCCAATATGACATGGGGAACATCCAACCATGTATATAATTAGAAGTCATAGAAGAATGAATCTTCTGCAGAGGTTCATATGATTACAAAGCTATAGGGCACAGTGAACTCAAGTAATACAGAGATTCACATTACCAGCAACATGTTCGTATGAATCAAACAGCATAAATCTGTATGCATAGAAGAGAAGGAAAATATCCTACTTAAAATGGATTTATGGAGACTCACGAAAAACTAAGTGAATTATTTCCCTCCCACCCCTTGTGTGAAAACACAACAACAGTATTGGGTTACACTAAGAAGTTTATTTAAACAGCTGATTTGCAACTATATTTAACTTAAAGCAATTTAACTTAAATTGAGATTAGGAGTAGTGTGCATGAGAAAGGTGTGTGGGGGGGGGGGGTTAATGAATGAAAGATCCACTTTTTGGACTTTCCCATCAGATGTTAGCTGGGCCTCTTTTTGGTCAAATAACACTGCATGGGGGAGGCCATATCAGGGTCAGGGCGGAGAAGGTATAACGGTGGGAATAGTTCGCGAAAACAGAGAGGGAGTTGGAGATATGGAAATGCTCTGATCCCCTCCCACCTATGTCGCATCCCGAGGCATGTTGGTTGCAGGACTAAGATAAATTACCCATCTCCATCACTGGTGTTGATTAATGGCAGGTCCATTAATAACAAGACGACCACGTTACAGGATTTTATTGCGGAACAGCAAGTGGACCTGGCCTATATGACAGTGACCTGGGTGTGGGATGCTGAAACTGTCACCTTGAACCAGCTTACCCCGCCTGGGTTTGCCTTCCTTCACCAGTCTCAGACAAATGGGGGGGGGGAGTTGTGCTCATCCAAGACTCTTTTTCTTTCAGGGCACTCCCTGACCCAAACATCACTGGCATAGAGTGCACTGGCCTGGTGTAGGAAACCGAGGAGAATGTGGCGATCTGGGTGGTGTACTGACCGCCTAACGCACCACTGGAGAGCCTACCTGCCCAGCTGGATGCGGTGTCCACTTGGGCATTGGACTTCCCCAGACTTTTAGTCCTGGGGGATTTCAATGCCCATGTTGATGACGCGGCATCCTTGCAGGCACAGGACCTAGTGTCATCCATGGAGACACTGGGACTCAACCAATTTATATTGGTTCCCACACACCAGGCCAGACACACACTGGACCTGATCTTTGGGGCAGGAATATCAGCAGATCTGATGGGAGCAAATGCTGTCCCATGGTCAGACCACTATGCCTTGAAAGTCTGGCTGGACCTGCAACTTCCACCCTGTTTAGGCGGCGAGCAGATTTAAGCTCGCCCGCGGAGCCAAATCGACCCAGAGCGGTTTCAAGAGTCCCTGTAGGTTCTGATGCCCCCCCTGGTGGGTCATTGGATGAGCTTGTGGAGGACTGGCACTTCCAACTCTCCACTTCCATCGATGACATCGCCCCACGGCACCCTCTTCGCTGCCATACAAAGCAGCTCCCTGGTACACCTTGGACCTGCTAAGGATGAAACGACAGCTTAGACGGTTAGAGCGAGTGTGACGGCATACTCGTGATGAAGAGTCCAGAACCTCTTATAGAATGCTTATGAAAGTCTATGAGAAGGCTATGAAGTCCACTAGGAAAAACTTCTATGCGGTCTCCATAGAGTCTGCAAAGTTGCGCCCAGCTCAATTATTTAGAGTGATTCGGTCTCTGACAACTTTGCCATCGAGCAACCAAAAAGATAGGGAATCGGATATTGGCTCTGAGGCTTTCACGACATATTTTGTAGATAAAATCTTGACTCTCCATCAGGACCTCCCAGCCACGGTTGATACAGTATGTGAACTGGAAGCCCTTTGGCCGCTGGATGGTCCAATACTGCACCACTTCAGTCGACTCACATTGGAGGATGTAGACAGGATCTTGGCTGAGGTGAAGCCTATCACCTGCCCCATGGACCCCTGTCCACCCTGGCTTGTGAAGGCTTGCCAGGATGATATCAGGGGCTCTTTGGGTGATATTGTTAACCTGTCCCTGACAAGTGGGGCATTCCCAGAGATGTTAAAGGAGGTTATAATTCGGCTGCTTCTGAAAAAACCTTCGCTAGACCCTAGAGTACTAGCTAACTACCGCCCAGTTTCGAACCTGCTGTTCCTGGGAAAGGTGGTTGAGAAAGCGGTAGTGGAGCAGCTGCAGATTTTTCTGGATGAAACATCTCCCTGGACCCATTCCAGTCCAGTTTCCGCCCGTGCCATGGGACAGAGATGGTATTAGTTGCCCTCACAGACGACCTAAGAAGGCATCTGGACCAAGGTGGGTCAGCGTTGCTGATTCTTCTAGATCTCTATCAGCAGCATTTGACACCGTCAACTATGACCTATTGACCCACCGCCTTGCCGTTGCTGGGGTGCGGGGAGTAGTCTTGCAATGGTTTTCCTCCTTCGGGGACAGGGACAAAAGGTGATGCTTGGCAAGCAGACCTCCCTGAGGCACCCACTTATATGTGGAGTGCCACAGGGAGCTATTCTCTTGCCCATATTATTTAACATATGAGCCCCCTTGCTCGAGGTTTTGGACTGGGTTGCCCGAGGTTTTGGACTGGGTTGTCACCAGTATGCTGATGACACCCAGCTCTATCCTGTTGATGGATGGCGGACCCTTTTCCGCCCCTGAACAGCTGTCCGAGGCATTAGGAGCCATGGCTGGATGGTTACAGCAGAGTTGACTGAAGTTAAATCCAACTAAGATGGAGGTCCTATACCTGAGTTGAGAGGGGGTGAGTTTGTGGATCCAGCTCCCAGCCCTGGGCAGTGCTGTTCTGATACCAGCCCAACAGGTGAAGAATCTGGGAGTGATTCTGGATGCCTCCCTCTCCATGGAGGCCCAGATCACAGCGGCTGCTCGGTCTGCCTTTTTCTGTTTAAACCAATTTATTGTAATATAGTGTAATAACATATCTTCATTTGTCATTAAATGTTAGAACACATATATAACATTTTCTCCACCCCACCCCTTTTGTGACCCCCGGCAGTGCATGCCCCCTTATCAAACGTCCCCGAATTATTATTTAATCTAATTTGTTATAAGATAATAAGGTGGTAAAATTTGCCTATTAGAAAATCTTTCTCTGAACAACTCAAAAGTTATAATCCGTCTTCATGATATTTTTTCTTAGTCATTAGGAATTAGAAAAAAAAAGTTATAATCCAATAATCATGTTTTTTAAACTGTAATCCATACCTCATTTCTTTAAAGGAGAGGCTCGCTCTCCTTCCAGCCTGTGTCCCATCCTAAGGAGGGCCAAGTGGAAATACTCGCCTCTGTCCCTGGTATTGTGCAACGCCAGGTCCATAAACAATAAAACCTCAGTCCTGCAGGATTTCTTTATCAGGCAGGATATGGACCTGGCTTGTGTGACGGAGACCTGGGTGCGGGACGGGGAGACAGCTGCTCTCTCCCAAGTGGCTCCGCCTGGGTTCTCTGTCCTTCACCAGGCTCGGACTAGCGGGCGGGGGGGAGGGGTGGCCTTTTTCATACGGGAGGATTACTCCTTCAGGGTGCTTCCGCCGCCAAAGATCAAAGGCGTGGAGTGTGTGGGCCTGGTGTGGGATGTTGGGGAGAGTTTGGCAATTGGCTGGTGTATTGTCTGCCTAACGCGCCGGCCAGTGCCTTACTGTCCCTGATGGAGGCTGTAGCAGGCTGGGCATTGGAGCATGCTCGACTTTTAGTCCTGGGTGACTTCAATGTCCATGCCGAGGACGCGACTTCCACTCGGGTGACAAACCTAGTGCTTTCCATGGCAGCACTAGGACTCTCCCAATATATAACAGTGCCCACGCACCGGGCTGGGCACATACTAGACCTGATCTTTGCGGCAGGAGTTGTAGTGGATCAGATTTCTGCCAAGGCAGTGCCATGGTCTGACCACCAGGCCTTGAAGGCTCGTGTGGACATACCACCCCTTTCCCGTTTAGGCGGTGAGCAAGTTTTAGCTCGCCCGCGTAGCCAGATGGACCCTTTGCGGCTTCAAATGGCCATGCGGGATCCCTGGCCCTCTGGTGACTCGCTGGATGAGCTAGTGGAGATTTGGAACAACCAACTCTCCACAGCCATCGATGAGATCACTCCATAGCCATCGCTGAGATCCTCTTCATCCTCGTTCATGATCTGCTCCATGGTATACCATGGAGTTGCGATCAATGAAACAGCGATTAAGATGACTAGAGAGACGATGGCGACATACTCATGACGAAGCTATGAGAACATCCTATAGGTCATTTATGTGTAGCTATGAGATGGCAGTTCAGGCTGCAAAAAAGACCTATTTTGCATCCAGAATTGCATCTGTGACCTCGTGCCCGGCACAATTGTTTAGTATAATTTGGCCACTAACAACTCTATCACAGGGTAAACAAAATATGAAAGAATTGGAAATAGGCTGTGAGGCTTTTGTGAGTTTTTTCGCAGATAAGGTTTCGTCACTCCAACGCAACCTTCCCGCCATAGTTGATACAATAAAAGAACTTGGGGCACCGAGCACGTCTTCTGGTCCGATTTTGGATTCTTTCAGCCCACTCAGCCTGGAGGAAGTTGACAGGATCCTTTTGGCTATACGCCCTACGACTTGTAGGTTGGATCCGTGCCCGTCCTGGCTTATAAAAGCTAGCCAGACGTGGCTACATGACCGCCTACAAGGTATTGTCAACAGATCCCTGGTAGAAGGGATCTTTCCCACACCTCTTAAAGAGGCAGTGGTCCATCTCCTCTTAAAAAAAAAACATCTGCAGATCCGGCCGTATTGGCAAATTATCGGCCGGTATCAAACCTTCCCTTTTTGGGTAAGGTTATAGAGCGGGCAGTGGCAACTCAGCTACAGGGATTCCTGGAGGACACTTCCACACTGGATCCATTCCAGTCCTGCTTTCGACCAGGTTATGGGACAGAGATGGTTCTGGTCGCTCTCATAGATGACCTCATGCAACATCTGGATCGGGGCGGCTCAGTGGTGCTGTTGTTGTTAGATCTGTCAGCTGCTTTTGATACGGTTGACCATCAGCTACTGACTAGCCGCCTTGCCGATGTAGGGATTCAGGGGTCCGCCTTACAGTGGTTGACCTCCTTTCTCCAAGATTGGGGACAAAGGGTGGTGATAGGGGAGGAAGCATCCCAGAGGCACTCTCTCAGTTGTGGGGTGCCACAGGAAGCGGTCCTATCCCTGATGCTATTTAATATCTATATGCACCCCCTTGCCCAGATTGTCAGGAGGTATGGACTGGGTTGTCATCAATATGCAGATGACACCCAGCTCTATCTATTGATGGGCAGCCAGTCCAAATGTACCCTGGAAAATCTAGACCTGGCCCTTCAAGCCGTGGCTTCGTGGCTCAGGTTGAGCCGACTGAAATTGAATCCGATGAAGACGGAGGTTCTCTATCTGAGCCGGGGTGGTCCGGGGGGAGGGGTTCATCTGCCGGCTCTTGACAGGGTGCCATTAATACTGGCCCCTAAAGTCAGGAGCTTGGGCATGCTCCTTGAGTCCTCCCTTACAATGCAGGCCCAAGTAGCGGCCACAGTTAGAACCGCCTTTTCTACCTTCGGCAGGCATGGCAGCTGGCCCCGTTCCTGGAGCACAATGACTTAGCAATGGTGATCCATGCTAAGGTCACCTCAATAATAGATCACTGTAACGCTCTCTACATGGGGCTACCCTTGACACTAACCCAGAGACTTCAGCTAGTGCAGAATGCTGCGGCGTGGCTGTTAATGAGACTCCCTCGATGGGAGCACATTCAGCCGGTGCTGAAAGAGCTGCACTGGTTTCCTGTTGTGTTCCGAGTTCATTTCAAGGTGTTGGTGTTGACCTTTAAAGCCCTTTATGGTCAGGGACTTGTCTATCTGCGGGACCGCCTTTCTCCGCATATTCCCCAGAGAGCACTGCGTTCAGGGACGAAAAATCTATTGTCCATCCCTGGACCAAAAGAAGCCAGGTTGCGTATGACACGAAAAAGGGCCTTCTCGGTGGCAGCACCAGAACTCTGGAACGCTCTCCCGGAGGCCATAAGGGCCCTGCAGGATCTGTCTACATTCCGCAGGGCCTGTAAGACCGAATTGTTTCGACAGGCCTTTGACATTTAACCGAGAGAGAGCTACCACTGGACATCATATAGAGCACCATGCAGAGTACCGATGGTCACCATCGAACTTTCAGAACCGCTATACTGTACTGTATTACTACAGCACCATGAAATGTTTTAAATAATTTAAATATGTAATTATGTTTTATATGTTTATTGGTTTTTAATGGAAGTAATGTGATGTTGTGAGCCGCCCTGAGTCCACTTGTGGAGAGGGCGGGATATAAGCTTAACGTAATAAATAAATAAATAATAATAAATAAAAATTAATCATTGTCAAAGATCACCAAATGTCCTTTAACGTTCCATTGTTTTTCAATGTATTTTTGAAACTTTCCCCAATCATTTTTAAATTTCTCTAAATCTTGTTCTTTTAAGATTCTCATAAATTTGTCCATTTCACTCCAATGCATAACTTTCAGAGTCCAATCCCATACTTCTGGTGCTTTCTTAATATAATATCCCAAAACTTTCGAGATCTCCAGCTGAATCATTTGCCAGAATTGCTTCACCTTTTCACAAGTCCACCACATATGGTAAAAAGATCCTTCATGACATTTACATTTTCCAGCATCTATCCGACAGCTGATTGTTCATTTTTGCCAGTTTCTAAGGTGTCATGTACCATCTGTATAACATTTTGAAGCAATTCTCTTTAATGTTATAACATGTAGAAATTTTCATCGTTCTTCCATAGGTGTTCCCACGACTCCATCTGTATTTCCTTATTTATATTTATCGCCCATTTTATCATTTGTGATTTAACTACTTCATCTTCTGTAAACCATTTCAATAATAGTTTATATGTTCTTGAAATCAGCTTTTCACTTTCTCCAAATAGCATTCTCTCCAATTCTGTTTGTTCTTCTCTTATTCCATAGTTCTTAATATCCTGTTCAAGCAAGCTCTTTATTTGTTGCAGTTGAAACCAATTATATGTATATTGTATTTCTTCAGCTGTTTTTAATTCCACCTTTTTTCCTTGGATCTTTAAAAGTTGTTTATATGTTAGCCACTTCCCTTCTTTAATATCTGAATACAATTTTATTACTTCTGTTGGTACGATCCAAAGCGGTTTCCTCTCATCACCATATCTTTTATATTTTGATCAAGTATTTAACAGATTGTTTCTGATATAGTGATGTGAGAAGAAACCATCCATCTTATTTTTCCCATAGTACATATAAACATGCCATCCAAAGACATTTCCAAGTCCTTCTAATGTCAATAACTTTCTATTTGATAATGTCATCCATTCCTTAATCCACACCAGACAAACTGCATCATGATACAGCTTTAAGTTAGGCAGTTGGAATCCACCTCTTTCTTTCGCATCAATCAGAATTTTCATTTTAATTCTTGGATTTTTCCCAGCCCATACAAATTCTGAAAGTTTCCTTTGCCATCTATCAAATTGTTTATTGTCTTTCATTATTGGGATTGTTTGAAACAGGAACATAATTCTCAGTAAAACATTCATCTTAATTGCAGAGATTCTACCCAGCATAGTTAAGTTCAGTTTGTTCCATTTAATCATATCTCCATCAATCTTGCGCCAAAGTTTTTCATAATTGTTTTTATACAAATCAATATTTTTCGTTATTTCCACACCTAAATATTTTACTTTTGAAGTAATTTCACACTCTGTTAATTGCTGTAGTTCTTCCTGTTTGCTCTTTGTCATATTTTTACACATTTTTTTATTTATTTATATAAAAACTTGCCAATTCTCCATATTCTTGTATCTTACGAAGTAGCAATGGTTTACATGAGTGGGATTTTCATTTATAAACATCATGTCATCTGCAAATGCTCTGTGTTTGTAAGAAAAACCTTTCATTGTTCACCCCTCTATCTCTTTATCACCTTGGATTTGAATTAACAAAACCTCTAAAGTTATTATAAATATCAGTGGAGATAGAAAGCAACCTTGTCTTGTTCCTTTATTTATCATTTTTTCTGTTAAGTCTGCATTAATGCAGAGACTTGCTGATTGTCCAGAATCTATCGCCTTTACCATTCTAATGAAATTTTCTCCCAATCTCATTTTCTCCATCACTGCAAACGTAAAGTCCCAATGCACATTATCAAATGCTTTCTCTGCATCTGCAAAAAATAATACTACTTCTTTTTCAGGGTGTTTCTCATAATATTCAATAATACCTATAACTGTCCTTATGTTGTCTCTGATTTGTCTCTTGGGAAGAAATCCTGCTTGTTCTTCTTTAATAGGACTGTTCAAATGCTGTTTAAAGCATTCTGCTAAGATCCTTGCATGTATTTTATAATTGTTTAGTAATGATATTGGTCTGTAATTTTTCACATTTGTGGTGTCTCTGGTCTCTTTTGGTATCTAAGAGATTACTGCTTCTTTCCATGTACTAAGAACTTTCCCATCTAAACTTATAGTGTTCATCAATGTCTGAAGTTTTGGTAATAGCGTCTCAGTGAGAATTTTATAAAATTTTGCCATGAAGCCATCTGGAGCAGGTGCTTTTCCTAATTTCATTAAGTTGATTGCCTCTTCTATTTCTCCTCTCTCAATTGGTTTATTCAACAAATTCTCCATGTTTTTTGCTAATGAGTTGACCTTAATATTCTGAAGATACTCATCAATTCTTTTTCTATCAACATTTTGGCTTTTAAACAGCTTGGCATATTTGTAAAATTCCCTTTCTTAGCACTCTTTCTCACATTGATGTGAATCTCTTGCCCTATAGACTGTTCAGTAGAAGTACCATGGTTTTACTTTCTTAAGCCCTTGTTTCCATTCCTTCTTTCCTAGAGCCTTTTGCTTTTATCACCATTAGAAATTCAGACAGTGGCAGCCAGAGATCTTTAATATGAAAGCAGCTCATCCAATAGCAGATATAGGTTCTTCCAGCTGCCCTGTGCCTTTCTAACAGCTTGGCAGCCCAGCTCATCATTGCCAGAAGTATCACCACAAGTATCACAACATTTCTTGACACATTACACAAATTAAAAAGGTAAAGATAGTCCCCTATGCAAGCACCAGTCAATTCCAATGACATACCTCTGGGGTGACGTCACATCATGACATTTTCATGGCAGACTTTTTACGGGGTGGTATGCCATTGCCTTCCCCAGTCATCTACACTTTCCCCCGAGCAAGCTGGATACTCATTTTACTGACTTTGAAAGGATGGAAGGCTGAGTCAACCTTGAGCCAGCTACCTGAACCCAGCTTCTGCCAGGATCAAACTCAGGTCATGAGCAGAGAGTCTGGACTGCAGTACTGCAGCTTTACCACTCTGTGCTAATGGGGGCTGTAATTTCTAGAGGGTTTTTTTTTAAGCCATGCAATTTTTTACTCTATGACAATTTCCAGGTGTGCAGTCATGAACACAAACATAATATAGTTTTGTTCACAAGCTATAGTGAATACAAATAAATCCATGTACAGTGTACATTTGTTTTTTTTTCTTTATGCGTGTGTTGAGTAATTCTCATGTTACATTTAATACATTTACAGCTGAACATGTGATTTAAACTCCACATTTATCCAGACACTGGTCTCTGGTTTCATTTATAAAGGGATTGTGTGTTGGCTCCTTCATACAAACAGATATACTTCATACAAACAGATATATAGAAAGTCATCTACACTTTCCCCCGAGCAAGCTGGATACTCATTTTACTGACTTTGAAAGGATGGAAGGCTGAGTCAACCTTGAGCCAGCTACCTGAACCCAGCTTCTGCCAGGATCAAACTCAGGTCATGAGCAGAGAGTCTGGACTGCAGTACTGCAGCTTTACCACTCTGTGCTAATGGGGGCTGTAATTTCTAGAGGGTTTTTTTTTAAGCCATGCAATTTTTTACTCTATGACAATTTCCAGGTGTGCAGTCATGAACACAAACATAATATAGTTTTGTTCACAAGCTATAGTGAATACAAATAAATCCATGTACAGTGTACATTTGTTTTTTTTTCTTTATGCGTGTGTTGAGTAATTCTCATGTTACATTTAATACATTTACAGCTGAACATGTGATTTAAACTCCACATTTATCCAGACACTGGTCTCTGGTTTCATTTATAAAGGGATTGTGTGTTGGCTCCTTCATACAAACAGATATAAACACATACAGTACATGCAAGATGTACATGCCACATACAGTACATGCCACTGTGTGACAGAATGTTGGACTGAATGGGCCATTGGCCTGATCCAACATGGCTTCCTTATGTTCTTATGGATTTACTATAACATGTGAACAGGGCTTGAATAAACCAGTCTGATGTGGAATGGAGTCAGTCATCAGCATCAATGAGTATGATCACAATGGTTGGGAAATTATACCTCAACTGAAAGGAACTGCAATAGAATTAACTTGCATTTCCTTCACATCTAGTGTTTGTACTGTGTTGAGTGAAATGGTTCTTAATGTGGAAGGGAAATCTTAATTAGGCATTCAAATTGAGTTACTATTGAGATGGCTTTGTTTGAGCCAGCCCAAAAAAATTGCTATGATGAGTATTTTCAAGTATACCATAGATTTTTCAAGTATACCATGACAATTTTAATAGTATCTGATGAAGACAGAGATGATATCCATTACCTTGGGGATTTCAGGCAAGACAATGGGTTTTAACAGAACACAGAGGCAAACATTTCTAGCTGTTTCCATGGATTAATTTTTTTCCAGTAACTTTGTAGTGATGCTATTTCACTTTGATAGTTTGAATTTACTGTCGACATTTGTACTTTGATGTATATCTTGTCAGATAAAATAGTAGAAAGGATTTGTAAGCTGGTCTTTACAGCTGAGGCTGATATAAACTTTTGTCTGATTTCAAGTCAAAGCAAGTATCTAATCTGGCTCTGGGCCAGGACTTTTAACTGGGTCTCAGCTAACAATGAGCTGGTTTGCTCTGTCTTTCTCTATAGATCTGGAATTTTGCTTTATGGTATATTTCACTCTTTATTTAATTCAGAGAATTTCCAGAATTGAAGCATGGGCAATTTGTCACAACTATCCATTGCTTCAGTCTTTTTTCTCTCCCTCCCCTACATGTTATTGATGAGCTCATATGCATTGTTAAAACATTGCAAAAAATGCAATCATATCTGCAATTACAATATTTTGCTCAGTGCTTTTTCAATATACATATGTGTTCCATGTTCCTGTGCTTCAGTAAAACACTAGAACACATGGGATCTCCTAGTTTGGAGACTCTCCACACAGTTCAGAGTTATCAGAAAGTGGGGTGGGGGGAAGAAAATATCTGCTGGGCACTCCATTATACTCTACCTTACATATCAACCACGAATCCTCTCAACAAACATGCTCTGTGAGTCCTATTCTCAGAATTTAATTCCCAGGCATGCGTGGGCCTGGTTTATACTGGAACTACAGCACTGAAAGATAGGGTTCTGAAGGCTTTCCTCTGCACCGTTTATGGACCTGAAATTATCCCAGGAAACCACTCTTTGTCCCATTGGGGAATCTTACTGCATAGCTCATTCATATACATTAAGCTTCCCAAAGAGGGCAAAACAGCTCCTAGGTCTGTTGTAGATCAGAGAAATGGTGTTTAAGGCCCTTTCCCCCATATATCATGGTTGCAAACAGAATCAGGCTCCTCATTCACAGCCATCAAGTTCTGAGTTCAGAATTCCCGGGACATGTCTGTTGACTGACCCCAGGGATGTACCAGGGGGAGAAAAAACTTATCATGACATTAAGCCTTTAGAGAAAAGTAGCTATCAAAACTCACCAAGGAATTACCTTTGTGTACTGCTATGGAAGAAAACTTAAAGTATTAAGCTAACTAGACCATTTCCTGTTGCTAGAATATAACTTTCCTTCCTACCTCACCCTTTTACCAAAAGTTATATTATCTAATGTTCTTGTGTCTAATCCAGTAGTTGATGGGAGTGATTTTTTTAATGGAAAATAGTTAAACCCAGAACTAGTCTCTGAAAGCTGACAATTCTGAACTGGAATATAGCTGGCTGGAAAAGGAGTATCTCTGATCCCGTATTTTTAAAATAACTTTGGCTGTATTATGATACAAAAAACTCTGGTTTTGTAATCCCTGCAATCTGGGTGGATGTAACTAATTTCATCTTCATGCAACAGCAACAACAACAACAAAACTGCAGAGGCATGCACAGGGCAGGGAGTACTTTATTTTGTTTCCAACAAAATTGATTTAACTGTCTGTCCTTCCATCATGCATTTTTAATTTGGCAATGGCAGTAAAAGTCTCAGTTCTAGGATAATTCTGGTGGTAAATAGTCAACTCCCCCCCCCCCTCCCCAAGAATCTCCAAGTTGATATCAAGGCCCAGTGGAACACTCTGGGGAGGATTGTTTATTAGATCTGCAAAGTTGATATCCACAATTTATTTTAATAGTTATTGGTGGTGACTTTAATGCCAGATTGGATCAAATGATGGTAATGTACTCTGTTCTAAACTCTGGAAATGAGAGTTGTTGTTGTTGGTTGTTTTTACTATGAATGCATTTCAGGCACTTGGCAGTCCAAAGACAAGGGTACCAATAATGCAGGGGTCAGACTAATAAATCTGACCTCTAAATTAATGATATCAATAATTAACAAAGATTTCAGGTTTTCACGGCTGGTAACATCATTAGGGTTTGTAGAATCTTTTGGGATCAAGTGCCGTGTTCTACTGGAGAAAGTTTTCCTTCCAGACGTTTTGTTCTCAGCTGCGCAGAACATCCTCAGTGGCGTTGCAGCCAGAGCAGGCGCTCAGACCTTCTTGGCTGCTGTGCAACGAAACGTCTGGAAGGAAAACTTTCTCCAGGGTCGTTTTCACACTCACCTCCAGCCGGCGCGACCCCCCTCTTCACCGCGCAGGATCTGCGCGGATTTCGCACTAAATGCCGCGGAGCAGCCTTTTGCGCCAGAAACTCCCGTCGCAAAAGCCGCTCAAACGGGAACTGCTTTTTGCCGGTTTACGTTTGAGCGGCTTTTGCGACGGGAGTTTCCGGCGCAAAAGGCTGCTCCGCGGCATTTAGTGCGAAATCCGCGCAGATCCTGCGCAGTGAAGAGGGGGGTCGCGCCGGCTGGAGGTGAGTGCGAAAACGACCCAGTAGAACATGGCACTTGATCCCGAAAGATTCTACAAACCCTAATAGAGATTTTATTTTTGTTTCATCATAGGGAGCAAGTGTGGTTGACGATATGTTATGATAACTTGCACTTTTCTAAAGTGCTTGAATTTAAACTTTGTGATCACAGAGTAAATGACCATCAACTTATCTCCATCAAGGCAACTTTCCTTCCTTTGGGTTTTGGGGTGACCATTTTTCAAGCAAAGCTTACATTTGCTTTTAATATGGCATGCAACCTGATATGCAGTCCCACTGTGTGTACAGGGAGGATATTAGAGCTTTCTGTTGTGATAACTGCAGATGGGTAGAATTGTTAACAATATTAAACAGGAGTCCAGCACTAGAATAAATTTGTTAGTTTAAACTGCCATTGCACTCCTTTTTTGTTCACCTAAGAGCTGTTGTTTTGAGTGGACCTTAACTGGTTTTCAAGGCAAGCACACTTTAATAAGTGGTTTTCAGGTAGTTAAATTGATAAATATTAAAAGATTATGTGAATAAAATGGACCAAACTACCAGATGAGCTAACATTTTCACTTTGTACAGTCAATGATATCTTACCAGAATATATCAAGTAGAAAATCAAAGCAACTGAGATAAAATTAATCAAGGAGAAGGTCCCAACAGAGCCAAATTCAAACTCAGAAATTTGTCAAAGGATTTGAAAAATGCTAATATTATTCATGCACAAAAAAAGATCTATACAGTTTAGAAGCCAAAATCTCAGAAGGAGCAAAAACCTTGCTTCCTCAGAAGGTTTAATTTTGAGTGACCTACAATATCCATCCTTTCTTAATGATGGAAGGTTTGAACAAATTAATATAATGTACTGACTTAAGAAGATATTTCATTCTTTTTCTTTTCTATTGTTCCTAACATGGAGATATTATTTTATACTTTCAATATCTTTTTATATTTCATTATTAGTAGCAAAGACAAATTGCACTAAATGTGATCTAATCAAGGTTCAGCATTTTAATGATTTTAGTGTGAGAGATTTAAGCATATGTAAAGTTTCCCACTGGTATCAATGGAGATTGAAAGTGCTCAACTTCATCATATCTTATCGTCTATCTGCAGGTAATAAGCCCATTTCTTGGATTTGGTTGTCAAACCCAACAACTGGTAGCCTCAGCTGAATATGGATGATCCCGTCTCCTTTATCTATCAAGGCACATCCAATCAATTCAAAAGTATCTAGAGGAACATAATAAATCATGTGTGATCCAGTGGATATATTAGGCACATAGGGTTAGATCCTGCAGATCCATTCCTAAAATGCCAGTGCTTTACCTTGGCCTGAAGAGCCTTCTTCTGATGCAGGAAGCTCTTCTATCCACCATCATTTTTCTGGTGGTGGATGAGAAGACAAATCTTTTTTCTGACTTTTCACAGTTCCATTAAAATAGCAGTCTAAAAGGAAGTAAACGTATTGTTTATATAATTGTTATACACCTGCTTTGTATGGAGATTTAGTTAAATTCTCTAAAAGCTACTCAGAGCCTAGTCATATTGTGGTATATTGTATTTTTAAAAATACAATAAGCTTTTAATAATCCTTTTCAGGAATCCCTTTTCATGCTTTAAATGAAATAAAATCAGCATTTGATTCAGTAAACAGATCTGTTCTGAAGGCTAAAAAGTTGCGGGACTTGATCCTAGACAATATTATTACAAAGTTCATTCTACGTGAACAGTATTTTAGACCACTAGAAATCTCTTCAGAGTCTCAATATTTGGCACAGATTTGAGTACAAAGAGCAGCACTGAATATTAATTTCCATACCATTACTAAAATAAAGTCAAATAACACTTCCTGAAATGTCATGTGAGTTAAACAATACAGAAAAATGGAAATGAATATATTATAGCAAAACTGAGCACTTTTAAGACCCATTGATATTGAACAGGTTGTTGCTGGTGAAAAAAAGTAGCATGGAAGTACAGAATATTTCAACAGCAAGTATCTAACACTCAAATTCATTAGACTGAGTCCCATAATGAGCAAAGAAAATTCATGAGACAGATAACTTCCCTGCAGATTCCTGTGTTCCCTCAGATCATGAGCACTTGCTTTCAACACAGAACAATGGAAAAGGGGGCTTTCTGCTAATATTTCCTCAGCCAGAAGTCCACTGTGTTCATGGTGATCAGAAAGAAAACAAGGTGGAGAGATCTACAGCATGAAATCTTCACTGTTCATGGAGTCCCAACTAAAAAGAGAAACTATAGGGAAAGTTTAGTTTGGTGGTATCAATTATTAATTTCATTGTTCTTATTCTATAAAGGAATATGGTTTTTCTCCTGTACTTTTCACTTATATTTACATTAAAGGCCAGCTTCAGCAAAAGTCAGCAATAGGGAACAGGAATTCAGTTTAAATAATTTTTCCTAACTCCCTTTCTTATTGGATCAACTTCACAAGAGGAAAAAAAACAATTCCACCATGAAGCCTATCTACTTTAACAAAGCTGTAGTACAACCTAATAATCCAGGCATTAGACTGAAACATGGAATTTGAAATTTTACAACATTCTAAAACTACTGACTCTCCCAATAACAGATATAAGCCCACTTCCCCAGCCTTGGTTCTGTATATGCAGGACCAGAATGATATTTACATTCAACATTCTTTTGGAATGCCCACCCCCTTTGAGGATTGTCTGGCACCTACTTTTCTTTCTTTTAGGTGCCAGGCCAAAACACACATTTTTACCTAGGCTTTTGATTAGGGTTTTTTTTAAAAAATCTTATCATTTTTTTCAGCGATATGCTTCTGTTTATAGTTCTTTATTCTGCTTATGTACATTGGCCTGTTTTTAATATTGTGACATGGTTTTAATTGTAAGCCACCTTGAGCAGCACTCTGAAGAGGCAGCATAGAATTTTTAAAATTTATGTATTATGTTAAATTTATGGAGGGCTTTGGGTGATGTACATCATTTCATAAAAAATAAAACCATAAAATCACTCACAAATCAGTATTAATACTAAATTTTTAAAAGGTCAGATGGTGAAATTTCTTTCAGATTTCTTTTTTCAGATTGCAGTCACATCACAGGGAACAGAGCAACCTGGGGAGAAGGAGAGGGTACCAGCCTAACTAACCCTAACTAACTAACTATTGAATTTAGTAAATTTTAATCATCTCAGATCAGAAGAAAAACATCTATTTATTTATGTTATTTATAGTCCACCTTTCTTACTGGGACTCAAGGTGGATTACACAGTACAGTAAACAAACTGTGTTGGATTATATATATTCACATATGGGCAATATTTCTGATCTCATATGTGTTAATGTAATTGTATGCTTTATTATGATATATGTGCGTTAAGGCATTGATTAGAATGGGTGAGATAGGGTTCCCAAGCTTTCATGGGAAAGTCTTTGGTCCCAGATGGGGATTTTTCCCTTTAGGGTTCAGTGGCCTATCTGGTACTAATTAGCAAAAGTATTTGGCAACAATAGGTGGTTTTCTTATGTAAGGGGGGTTTGGGGGCCAAAAGATGACAGCCAAAAGATGACAGAATCTGACTTTCTGGTTTTTGATTGGATAGAAGGGAGGGGTGGACATTGTGGAGAAAGGTATAATTTAGGAGGAGATCAAAGAGGTTGGTCAGTTAGTTAATTAACAGTGAGATTAAGGGAAGCCTCCTGAGAAGCAAGACCCCGCCACACTTCTGCATAGACAACCACCTGAAGCCACAGGAAAGGTGAGGATGAAATGCTTTTTGCTATCTATACAATGGCTTTGCTTTTACTAAATGTAACAGGCTAAGGAACCTGAGCATAGGAAAGACTATAGCCATGTAACTAAGAAACTATGTAATCCTGTAACCTTGGACCATGGGTCATGTAACCATGCACCCATGAGGCCACGTAGCCATGTAATCATGTAACCTTGGGATTATACATTTGTCCCTGGTCTTGTCAGAATGCTGCAGTAATTAAGATTTAAATAAATTTTCAATATCTGTCAGAACCTGAAGTCTGGTGTTTTTGGCCCTGAGGGGTGTTCTTCCCAGAGTTTTTGAATAAAGATCCACTTTTAGTATATAGGGGCAGAACCCTGTATACTTCATCTGTTAACAACTGGACATTCAGTAAACAGTGAAATAGCATTGAGTTATAGTTTAAAAAGCAGAACTTAAGCAAAGCATAAGTGTTAAGGTAACACATTTAATTATGCAAATTTACACAATAGAATCCAACTCACAGCAAACTACATACAGTTTTTGAGAATAAATTGTTTTTTTGAAATGCTTCCAGTACACAAATATTTTCACTTAATTATTTTACAATCTTTTCCAATAATCTTGTAGTTTCTGATCTTTTTTGTCTGATTATTTTAATAGACTTCTGTTCACCACCACAGTTATTAGACTTCAAATTTATCTTCTCATAATACATGGCAAAGTTTTCCACATTGTTTCAATTCACTCTGCTTCTAAGCAGGTTTAATAATTCCAATGTCTGCAGATTCTTTTACCATGCACATTCTTTGTACGGCCTCCAAATATATTCTGGCATGCTTTTATACCTTCAGGAGCACACCCACTGACAATCCTATTATTATTTAAGAATGAATCTTGCACTTAGAATCTAAAACTAGAACTGAAATTTTGAGATCTCTGGGCAATCAAATGATATGATTTTCTTCCAAACACATGTATCTTTATGTCTGCTGCATAAGTTCGACTTAATGAACTGTTTTATCTTTGACATTCCATGAAGTCAGCCCTGCTGCAGGCTAACAAAGTGGGATCAGTTTTCAAATATGAAGAGGCTATTCTAACAAGGAATATGTGAAGGCAACTGAAGACAGGTGGGAGCATAATTCCCAAAGTATTGGAGTGAATTTAGCCACTGATGCCTTGGCCTCCCATGCCTAAGCCCACATAAAAGTATTGTGCTTTATTTGCTACATTAATACAATTATCTGGGGATACCTCTCTGGGTTTATGTAAATATTGGAGGGATCCATTTTGTGATTCAGCAGATTGTAACAATAAGCCTTCTATCTGTTATCAAGTAGCACACAAAACAAAGGTCAAAGTTTGCCCACCCTACTGAATACTGTAAGTCACCTCAGAATATTATAATAAGGGGGGAGTTTGAGCAGGAATGCACAGGAACTCAGTTCTGGCTGGCTTGGCATCGGGCGTGTGACCTAATATGCAAATGAGTTCCTGCTAGATTTTTCCTACAAAAAAGCCCTGATTATAATTGTAATGAGCAGGCAATTTCATACTTGGGGAAGGAAGTGATTTTGATTTATGAAGTCACACAAAGTATTGTGATTTCCCTCATTGCTTTTTTACAATGTCCTACCTGTCACATCTGAATATAACTCTGGCTCAACCAAAGAGCATGCTGGGTAGAACCAAAGTAGAACCAAATGCTACTAGTGCCTCTCTGCTGTTCCCCCCTCCCTTTCTTAGAAACTCTCCCTGCTTTGAAATGGTGATGTGTGAAAAGTCTTATCTGAACCTTCTCAGCTCAGGCCTGGGGGAGTCCTAGGAGCCTGGTAAAACGTCAAGGCCACTTTCCCTCGGAGGTTTCCGGTAACGGCACGATGCTAACAGACGTGTTTGTCGGAGCTCCGGCTCTGCAGCGTCTGTGCTGGTCTTTTGGGGGGGGGTTGGAGGGGCACTCATGCGGAGGGTTGGAGGGGCACTCGTGCTGGGTGCTCTGTGCCGGTTTTTCTGAGCATAGAGCCCATTCAGCATACTACTCCAAGCCTGGATAGACCAGACGCCTTAATGGCGAATTAGCTGTGACCACCGGAGAAGGGGAGTAGGCGAAGCGGCATTTGGAGGACAGAATAAATGTAAAGAAGGGGGGGAAAGTATATCTGACTCTAAAACTGGAGACATAAACGAAGGAAAGAACTTACCATACTAAGTGAGTTGTTTTGCCCCTACTTTCGAGTGGAGTCTGAAGCTGGGGGGAAAGAGACTTGGTTTGGGAATACACAAAGGCAGAAAGTGGAGGAGTGGTGGAGGACTACCTTGGCAGCAACGGCAGAGGTTGGGAGTCGCAGACTGGCTGTGATTGTAAAAGTTTGTGAAGAGCACTGAGACAGAGGAGGTGAAGAAAGGGGGAAAAGAGGAAAGAAGCAGGAGATTTCTGACGATTTAAGGGGAGCCTTCATGAACTTCTTCTCCTCTTCCTTTTCCCATATGCTCGTGCATGGTGATTTTCTTAAAAAGACAAGGAGCTAAAGATAAGAGACTTTTGATGCAGTATAGAGTTTCCAGGAATGCAAGGGCAGAGGTGAGGTGGAGAGGCTGGAATTCTGTTGGCAGAGATGTGGAAGAACAGGAATGGATTTACTGAACTGGCTTTTTGAACTGGTAGCAGAAGAGAGGAGCAGAGATTGAGATTAAGAAGAGGAAGAAAAGGGAGAAGAAGAAGAGGAAGACAGAAGGATAAGCGGTTGGGAAACATTAAGGATTCAAAAGAGACCGTTAACAAATAATTAATGGATTGAATAATTAACTATTGTTAATTTGATTACTGCTGATTTTCTATATGTAATGAGTTAATGTGAATGTTCAGGTGAAGGGTGTTTGGTGGTAAAGAATAGTAATTTAAGGATATAAAAACCAACTGGCATGTGAGAGTGTTAAAGGAAGGCGATGTATGAATTTTGAGTGAAGTAAGGCGAAGTAGTAGTATATGAATTGGAATTGGGGTGACAGTAAGACCTTGGACAATAGAAAAATGAGTACGACATACAAGTAAGACAAAACAGATAGGTTAGTCCCACTATTGGCAACTTTAAAACTGATGGAGGTAATGTCCTCACAGGAAGTTATAGAGGAATTGCAGAATTCTATGCAAATGTATTTTATGAATGCATTGAGTCAGATGCAGGCAAATCTGACAGAACAATTAGATGGAGTAAATAAGAAATTAGATGGACTGCAAAAGCAACTGACGGAAATAAAGGAAGAGATTCATTGCTTGACACAATCTACAAAATATGTGGAAGGAAAGTTGGAAGTAGTGAATGAAAAGTCTGAGGAGATTGAAAAAGTTCAAAAATACGAAGGGGACAGATTAGTGAGAATAGAAACGGCGCAGGTAGTGCATATTTCAGGAATGCAGAATATTCCAGAGAATAGGTATGATGATATAAAGGAGGCGATAGTAGAGATCTTGACACCAGTTCTTGGTATGAAGAAAAAGGAACTGGAGAAAGATATAGAAAATGGCTATAGAGCTCGCCTTATTTATTTCAAGGAACACCGCCTGCTGAGAGAGGTTTATATAAGATGTATTAGGAGGAAAATGAAGGAATTGGTCTGCCAGATGATGAGAGACAAATCATTAAAGTTATATCGTTGGCATATTACACCAATAAAACTGAAGAAAGTGTATTCCGAAATTGCTGGTTGCTTTGTTGCAGGGAAACAAATTGATACCATGCAATTCATAAACAAAGTAAGGTGATTTGAAATGCCAATGTTTTTTTTTCTTCTTCTTCTTCTTTTTTGGACCACAGTGTAGAAGAAAGAAAGTTTTTTTTTTCCGTTAGACTTAGCTGCGCTAGATACTTTGATGGAGATATTAAGAGAAGAAATTAACAAATAGACAAACAGATAGAAGGAAAATGGAATTTATTGTATGAAAGTGTATTCCGAACTTGTTGGGGTTTTTTTGTTGTTGCAGGGAATTAAATTGATACTATGTAATTTATAAACAAAGTAAGATGACTTGAAATGTCAAATGTTCTTTTGGATCATAGTGCAGAAGAAAGAAAGTATTTTTGGCTGGTTCTAGACTGCGCTGAGGTAGATACTCTGATGGAGATATTAAGAGAAGAAATTAACAAATAGACAAATAGATAGAAGGGAAATGGAACTTATTGTATGAATGGTTATGGGGGAAAGATAAGAAGAATATAGTGTAAAAAGGGGTTAACTGTAGAATGTATGATTTGGGTTAGGTTAGAACAAAGGATTTGTATTCTAATGATATAAGTATATAATGCATCCCGCGGTCTACATCCCTAAGTTTATGTTTTGTGTGTGTATATATATATATATATATATATATATATATATATATATATATATATATATATATAGTTGTTGTTGTTGTTAAATGTAATAAAAAGTTAAAACAAAACAAAAAAACAAAAAAAAACCCATCAAGGCCACTACGCCTAATCAACATGAGAATGTATTAGTAACATCTATGTGTGAATGTCCCCTGCACAATTTCCCTGCCCGTAGGAATGCTTTTGAAGTACTCTTTATATGCAGTGTATTTACTGTATGGTTTCAGTCTCTTCAAGCCCTGGCTTAGGCCGCAAGCATCCAGTATCAATAAACTAGTTTCTTTGTATCTACATTGACTCGTTATTGAATCTGCAGACTTGACACTACCCAAAATGCATGGCATGATTCAGTATCTTCCCAAATGGAAAATATTACAAAAATGAAGGGGGAAAATTATGGATTTCTTTTTTAAAAAATGTGTTGTATAAAAGTTATGTTCTCAGCTTAGAAAGCTGCTATCTGTTCAGACACAGGTTTCTTGGCTGGAATAACACAAGTAAGTTAATATATTATACTTGTAATTTTTTTCCTCCAGATGTTCAAAAATGCATACATAAATGTGAACGCTGCAACCCAATGCACTCTTCTCTCCATGTGTTCTTAAATAAGCTGCACTTACAGTAGTTAGGAAACAAGTAATATTTTCCAAAATGCTTCCCTAAGTAATTTTTCTTGCAACTTAGATACACAATTGAAGAGTGTCCAGAGTGCATTAGTATAGCTGGAGAAATAACAAGTGGAACTGTAAAATGTTATAGTCCTGTTCATAGCAGTTGCAGTTCTGTTGTAGCATCTGAAGCACAGTTTGTGATTAACCTAATTCACAAACTCAGGATGCAACCCTAGGGACAATTTCCTGGGAGTAAGCCCCACTGAATGAAATAGAACTTCTCAGTAGAGCTCCTCAGAATTGCCACCACATGTCAGTGCACCTTGATTTAAACGCAGGTGAGAGCCTGATTGGACATTTTTTGTCCAAGTTCATTTAGAACACCATTCCTAATGATTTTGCACCTGGATGCTAGCTCCAAAAGGCCAGGCCAAGTAAATAATAAACTTGCTAGCAAGTATATAATAAACTTAAGCTTCAAAATCGCTATAGAAGGGGCATTTAAAGTATCAGATAATCAAAGTGAGCTACTTGTCAAACAAAGAATCAATTACAGTTCATCCCTTCTTGGCTCCTACACAGCTAGATACGGCCTTTAATAACCAATACTTGGTTATTACAATAATATTGTCTGCTTTTTATACCTACTTAGTCAGTAGCATTTATATGCCATGAGATCAGAAAAACATCACAAGGATTGCTAAATTTATGGACAGACACTGAAAGCACACAGAGACATCAAAGCTGTAAGCCTCTACTAAACATTTCAAATTGATTTTCCCCTTTTAGCATTTTTTTTAATTAGAGGGAAGAAGTGACAGCAGATAGATGGAAAGCAATAGGTGAAAAACAAGCACACATCCCCAATCAGGAAACACATTTAGAAAGCTCATCACAATACAATATAGTGTTTCAAATAAAAATGCATGATTATCAAAAAGTGATGTACAGTAGGTCTGAAACTATAGCAGAAGTAACAGGAATTGTAACAGTCTTCTGAATTCCTGCTTCTGTCTTTCTTAAATTAAAATCTATGGAGAACATTAATACAAGTTATCTGCCACATAATTCTAACAATCTACTATACCGTTTGTTGGGGGATTTCTATTGTACTCTCAACAATCCTGGGGAGGGGAAAGTACAGTAGTGGGAACAGGCAAAATTGGAATGAAAGGAGACTGAGACACAAGAGGGCTTGCTCCCCTTGTGTCCCATCCCAACGATAGCGGGCATGGGGGCCAAGTGGAAGCACTCGCCTCTGCCCCTGGTATTGTGCAATGCCAGGTCCATAAATAATAAAACCTCGGTCCTGCAGGATTTTTTATTCAGGCAGGACATGGACCTGGCTTGTGTGATGGAGACCTGGGTGTGGGATGGGGAGACGGTTGCTCTCTCCCAAGTAGCCCCGCCTGGGTTCTCCGTTCTTCACCAGGCTCAGACTAGCGGGCGGGGGGGAGGGGTGGTGTTTTGCATACGGGAGGATTGCTCCTTCAGGGTGCTTCCGCCGCCAAGGATTGTGGGCATGGAGTGTGCTGGCCTGATGTGGGATGTTGGGGAGAGTTTGGCAATCTGGCTGGTGTACCGTCCGCCTAACGCACCGGCCAGTGCCTTACTGTCCCTGATGGAGGCTGTAGCAGGTTGGGCATTGGAGTATCCCCAGGTTATAGTCCTGGGTGACTTCAATGTCCATGCCGAGGACGTGGCTTCCACTCGGGTGATGGACCTAGTGTCTTCCATGGCAGCACTGGGACTCTCCCAATATATAACAGCGCCCACGCATCGGGCCGGACACACGTTAAACCTGATCTTTGTGGCGGGAGTTGTATTTCTGATCCTCATATCAACCTGTTTATGTTCATGTCTTCTAGATTAAACTCCCTCCACTATTTATTATCACATTTCTTTCAAGAAGTCAGCTTCACCTAGATAACAAAAATACCATGGCTTGCAGCGCCAGGTCCAAATTCTCCAGGGCCCAGGCAGACCAGCCACCCATAAATAGATACAACTGGGTGTCATCCGCATACTGATGGCAACCCAGCCCATACCTCCTGACAATCTGGGCAAGGGGACGCATATAGATATTAAACAGCATTGGGGAAAGAACTGCCCCCTGGAGCACCCCACAAATGTGGGTGTCTCTGAGACAGCATTCCCCCAATCGCTACCCTTTGTCCCTAACCTTGGAGGAAAAAGGAGAGCCACTGTAAGGCAGACCTCTGTATCCTCACATTGGCAAGACGGCGAGACAGCAGCTGGTGGTCGACTGTATCAAATGCAGTCGACAGGTCTAATACGAGCAGTACTGCTGAGCCGCCCTGATTCGGATGTCTCAGGAGGTCATCCATGAGCACAACCATGGATCTTAACCCCTCACATCTTAATATCAGAGAGTTTCTGTGGTCTTTTTCAAATAAATGTCAAAGTTCAATCAGACACTAGACTCTGATTAGGAAAAAATTATGTATCTTGGGTTTTAGCTCACACTGTCTCTTGTCTATTGGCTACAAGCTATTATGTGCACTAAATTTACAGGGAACTTAATTCTGAATGGGAACTACTTTGTCCTGCCCATAACTGTTTTTTTTGTAGACTGGAATCAATTCAAAGGACAGTTACCTGATGCATTTTACAAAACACTGGTAGTATAATTCCCATATAAACAAGATCCCCTGACCCATCTGCATGTCAGGCCATGATTATCACAACCCTGTTCACCTGACAACATTATACTGTCCCCTGTAGTATTCTTGTGAATTTATACTTGTTTCCTTCTCTCTGATGTATTACACCATTAATCTGTTACATAAAAATGTTTAGTTAACTGCTTTACTTCCAAGCTTGAGGTTATGTGGGAGAGTATATGCATATTTACATTTCTGTCTGTGAAGGAATCTTTCTAACCTAATATGCTCCACTCCCTTTTAGAGCAGCATTGTTACCTGAATATATGGGAACACAAATACTAGGGGAGCTGCAAATTTCTTAGGCTGATAACAGATGGTCAGTTTTTGGTGGATGGGAGGCATTCCAAATTGGGTCAGCTCAGAAAGAACCATCCCAAAACTTCCACATGCTTCCCTGCAAGCCATCCCCATCCTGTCTGCAGGGTGACTTTAGCATGATCAGATGGCTATTGCACACCATCCCTGCAGCTTGGTTTGAGTTTCTTTTTTAATTCATTTTTTGTTAAGTGCATGTGCACTCATGCATCCATGTGCCTATGTACTTGAATTCAATATATTTTAAAACAAAAAAAGGCTGGAAGCAGTTTGGGGCAGCTTGGTGTGTTTACACCATCAAGATGCCTCACTTGTACTCTTTCGCATCCAGAGGCAACTTCCTCAGCTTGTGCTGAAGAGGTGACTGCCGTGTGGCTCAGAAATTTGCTACAACTTCAAAAGTGGTAATTTTTTTTAGCTGCTCTGAGGATGCCAGAGGATGGAGTGAGTACAGGATGGGGAAAGGTGGCAGATGTGTGCATTTAGAAGGGTTTTTCACATCAGTTTCTGAGGTATCTGAGTTGCCTCAAACTGCCTGTCTGTTATTAGCCTTAGTGAACCTCTTGGGCAGATTAGTTTACCTTGTTCAGCAATCACAATCAGACTGAGCCAATCAGGGGAATAGTTGGATTGCATTGAGCTATTTGAACAGCTGTCCAACATTAAGTGTGCAGCTATCTGTTGGTCATAAGTGGACTCCCAGCAGACAGAGGGATCAGCTGGGAGCTGGACTTTTATAAACCCTGCACAATCAACAAAATGCAGAAGGGAACTCTTCACTCTCCCCTAAGCAGGGGTGGCTCTAGGGCGAATAGCGCCCTAGGCAGGCGGCCCTCTGACGCCCCCCCCCAACACAGCGTCCTGTCCCCCTGGTGCTCCGCTTGCCTGCCCACCGCCGCTTTTAGCTTCACTTGCTCCCTTTCCCCTGGTCACTGCAGCTAAAAATAAGCTCTGCTGCCTTAGCAGCCCGTGCCTGCACATTTTGTTAAGAGACAAAATGCACAGGCATGAGCTGTGAAGCCAGAAGAGCTTACTTTTAGCTGCAGCGAGCAGGGTGCGAGCGGAGCGCCACTGCTTTTAATGGTGGTGGGTAGGTGAGTGGAGCCCCTGGGGGGGCAGCGTCAGGGGGTGGGGGCGGTGCCAGGGAACAGTGGGGGCAGCCCAGAGGGGGCTAGTGTTGGTCGTGGCAGCATCTGGGGAGAGAGGCAAGCTAAGCGCTTGCCTGGGGCACCGGAGGGGGGAGAGAGCCCAATTTGCTACCCCCACCTCTCAGCACCCTAGGCAACCACCTATCTTGTTTAGTGGGTGAGCTGGCCCTGCCCCTAAGGTTGGTGGGAATAGAAGGAATAGTTTTGATCTCTGCATTGCAAAAGAGAGAGAAAACTCATTTCTCTTCGCTCCAATCCAAGCTGGGCAGGGATAGATGTAATATTTTTAACTGCTGTATTGCAAAAGGGAAAGGAGATTGGGAGCAGAGAACAGAAGTGATCAGAAGCCCAGCTGAAGAGAAATCAGCAGGACTTCTGATATCCCCTCTTTTCTTTGCTAGATCTCAACAAGTCTGGGAGGTAAAAAGTTTTCAGAAGAACCCAACTTCAGATGAGTAGGGCTCCTGATCCCTCCTCCCTCTGCAAAAAAATCTTTGCTGAGTACAAAGCAGAATTTCTCCATGAGTTCAGAATCTGACTCCCTACCGATCCCTCTGCAGCTGTGTTAGCTTCTAATAGCAAGTAGCCTATTCCTGCAAACACACAAACGGGTTATAAACAGCCCATCAATCAATTGACTGCTTAATCATGTCTGACAAATGGGAAGTGAGCCAAACTGGCAAGTGTTCAAACATTCCTGATAAAGATGAAAAAAACTGTATTTGTAAAATCAGAAAATTGAAAGTCATAAAATAACCCTACATAGGAATCCAAAAAACTAGATTCAAGTCCATTAACACCTCAGAGATTCAAGCCCATTAGCACCCTGTGTTAAAACTAGATTCAAGTCCATTAACACCCTGTGGGTTTAAAAGTTCAAGAGCCAAAGCTCCCTTTGTTAGATATCTGATGAAGAGAGCTTTGACTCTCAAAAGCTTAGACTCTGAAATATTTATTTATTTATTATTTTATTTGACTTTTGCCCCACCCTTGCCATAGAACAGGCTCAGGGCAGGTTACATCATAAAAGACAATCATCAGTTAAAAAACAATTCAAATATATAAGATCTAAAATTACAGAATAACTGTAGAGACTTAAAATGGCAAATTCTGCCTCACAAACATGCCATTTGGTACTGGTCAGCAAAACTTTCAAGTCTGTTATCCAAACAAGTCTTGTGTTGGGCCCATAATTTTATGGTGTCCATTTGTCCTGCTTACCAGGTAAGGGCAGGTCTTTGTCCACTACTTCAATCACTACTTCCTTTCCAGCCTGATAGAGGTGACCATAGCAGCTGCCACCAAACGAGAGATGGCAGGCTCAGGGATTCCAGTGCTCCTGGGGAGGGGGAGATATAGCGGCGGGAGCAGATATTATAAGGGAAGAGGACAGAGACAAGACAGTGCTCGGCCCTCTTCCAATCTGCGTCCCATCCCAAGGGTGACAGGTAGTAGGGCTAGATGGAATAACCCACCTCCGTCATTGGTGTTGTGCAATGCCAGGTCCATTAACAATAAGACCTCAACTCTTCGAGAGTTTCTTCTCGAACAAAACATGGATCTGGCTTGCGTGACTGCAGATGGGGAAAAAATAAAACAGTTAATGGGGTAAGGCTGAAGTTGTTTTAAAGAGAGAACACTTTATAAATAACATGCTCTTCTTTCAAAAAGTTCTCAGTTGAGTACTTTTGTAATTTGGTCTGGGAATCAAAATGGTGTAGGGATGTAGAATTGGTGAGCAGCTGTTTAGATCAGAGGTTCCGCGACCTGTAAGCTGTTGGGCCACCACTCACTGCCTTCTGACACTTCCCCTCGCTGCCGCCGCTCCCTTCCCTTTGGAGCAGCATGGCTGCTCAGTCACACACACCCCTGCTGCATGACGAGCCTTGACTCACCACCACTGCCAGGGCCTATCCCCTCCCTCCCTTTCCCCAGCACCCAAGCTGTGCTCTGCCCCCTTCCCCCTCCCCCGTGTGATCAGAGGAAGCTGGGAGGCCCTACCCACTTCAACAGGGCCCGGCCTGATTCAATGTTGTCGAAAGAGAAGGCTGAAGGAGGAGGAGTTTTGCCCCTCTCTCCCTTCTGGAAGGGGAGGGGGAGAAGCCTCATTCAGTGTGCTAGAATCAATCCAGCCCTCTCATGACTTCCCTCTGATCCTGCATGGGGTGGGATGGGGAAGGGACTGGTGATGGGGCTCAGCTCTACAAAGGGTTGGTTCCTGCTGCCGTTTTCCTCTCCATCAGGTGATCGGTGACGGTGGGGGGTGGGCGCCTTTACCTAGCCTGAAGTGGAGCCCTTCCAGACATTGAAATTGGCCTTTGGGTTGGGAAGGGAGGGAGGAGGAGGGGCAAACTATGCAAGACAACATGGGAGGAGGGGAGAGGCAAATGCCTAGTTTGCCCCCCCCCCCCCGTTTCCCCACTCCAGGTCAATTTCAATGTCCGGAAGGGCACTTGAAGATAACCCTATTTGCTTTATTCCCCCACCACCACCTTTCTGCAGTCTTTTCCTGTCTTCCTTCCTTCTTTCTCTCTCTGTCAGGCAGTCTTTTCCTCTGTCTCCCTTCCTTCTCTCTCCCCCCCCCCCCGTCTCTCTCTCTCTGTCAGGCAATCTTTCTCCTGTCTTCCTTCCTTCCTTCCTTCCTTCCTTCCTTCCTTCCTTCCTTCCTTCCTTCCTTCCTTCCTTCCTTCCTTCCTTCCTTCCTTCCTTCCTTCCTTCCTTCCTTCTCTCTCTCTCTCTCTCTCTCTCTCTGTCTTTCTTTCTCTCTCTCCCCCTCCCTCCCTCTCTCTCTCTCTCTCTGTCATTCTTTTCCCCTGTTTTCTTCCCCTGTAATCCTTGTGCTTTTTCTTGATTTTTATTTTTAAAATTGCATTGCAAAATCCCCCTGTTCTCCTACCTTTCCTAAACAAAATAGTGCAAGAGTTTTAAGCATGTTTTTACATCATTTCCTGTCTCCTGGCTCCACCCCCAAATTTTAGTGGGCCACGAAGGAGAAGTGTCAAAATAACCGGGCCACAGCAGGGAAAAGTTTGGGAAACACTGGTTTAGATCATCCTTAATTACAACACAAAAATTATCCATCAAGTAACACTTGCTGAGCCTTCCTCCCAAACAACAACCAATATACCATAATGAAAAGTGTCAAATTTTTGCAAGGGATAAAACACTACATTTTTCTGTGCTGTAAAAATATGGTTGTCCTTAAATTTAAGTTGGGGCCCAAATTAGATACGATTCTAAACATACATTATTTGTCAAAAAATGACAGTCATGTGTTGTCCTTCGTTTCTGTAAATCTAGTAGTACACATTATGACATCTTCTCATTTCGTATTATCCTGACCCTGTCAGTGATAGCTAATGATGTGGAGCAGTAGTAGTAGTAAACACAGAAAACTGGATCCACTGGAAGTGTTCACAAATGATGTTGGTAAAACAGATCTTTCTCACCTTAAGCAGCCAGGCTTCTGCCATGAAGCTATATTCAAGGATCAGGACAGCCTTGCAAGCAGAATATGCCACAAAAGTACTGATGATGGGGGGTGTTGTATATGTGATCAGATATATGTATAAAGTATGGTGTTCTCACCTGGCTCATAGGAGCCTGTAGGACTGAGCTTGGGGACTCAGGAACAATAGGCAGCAGGATCCAAATCCCTGCTGTCCTGCTCCAATCATGGCCCCCCTGCTTGTTTGAATAGTCCAATAGTGTGCTAGCATGAGAACCTTGAGTGTATATATAGTTGGCCCTGTTGGCCCAGTAGTCAGTCTTAGAGCACAGTCCTATACTATGCTGTGATAATAAAAAGAGCTATGATCACTACCACCTCACCTCTTCATTGCATTGAATCCACTATATTATATGGGGACTTGTAACATCTCCTGTTTTCCTCTTTTCTGCTATAAGCAAAAGAAGGGGGAATATGAAGCTTACATTGAATAGCTTCATGTTTGCTCCCTGTCCTGTGGTGGAATTTGCAAGTGAGGCTCTTGAAATACTTAGATAGATGTTCAGGGTAAAATGGCAGACTGCTTGACGAAGGGGAAGTCAGGAGATCATGTTGCCAACATCTCCCATGACCTCTTGCAGTGGAGCCAACTAACTTTGTTATTGGTAGTACAATTCCTCCCCTTCCCCCCAAAAAAATTACTCCTCTTGGACATAGCCATTGATTCATCTTATTCTGTTTTTCTCTTTCAGATGAAGAATTTATCTTACATTTATCATTGTTATTTTCTTTTACACCTCTATGCACAGTTTTATAACTTCAGCCCTTATGGAGGTTTCTTAAAAATGTTTTACACTGGACAGAGCTTTAGAAGGATGATTCGGGAACATGTTGCCTGCCTATGAGCATCTGCAGAATGAAATTCTGAAATTTTGTAGTCCCTCCCTTCCTGCCTCTGCTCTCTTCAAATTTCAGTTTTGATCAAAATGATTTTAAAAAGGAAAAGGAAATAAACTGTTCTGTTTCTGGAAGAAATTGGGTTGAGAATAATTAAAGAAACTCCTCTTAACAATGTTAGAGCCAACTCTGTGTGTCAATTGAGTCGGGCCTCAGCCTGAGAACACTACACAGACAGCAAAGAACAAATGAGGGAAGAAATAGATCCCAGACTGGAATATGGGGATGGGAGAGGGTGCTGAGACACAAGCTATAGTGCTGCATCTCTTCTGGTAAAAACCCAGAAGTAACATACGGTAGCTCTAGAAATCACTGGCAACCACTGAGTTTCTTGCAGTTCCTGCAATTCCTAGAGCTACTCTACATCACTTGCAGGTTTTTACAATTAACATAGCATTGCACACAACACTACCAGCATTTCAGTGCCAGCAGCTCCAGTAGCTAGTAGAGGTGTGCAAAAGAAAAGAATTCAGGAAAATTTGGATTTGGGGGTATTCGGAGCTGAAAAATTCAGGAGGCTGTATATCTCCTAATAGCTACCGAATCTGATCCTGGAGATATTTGACTATTCCTGAATATATGTCCCCATTATACCCTATGGGTCATTGAAATCAATGGCAACATAGGGTATAATAAAAGGCAGCTGGAGGGGAAGGGGTTTGAGGTAGAGGCCTCACATTTGCAGGGCTACTACAAGGGCCTTTCCCCTAGAGAACCCCCAGGTTCCAAAAATATTGGACCAAGATTTCCCATTCTAGGGACACCCAAAAAGGCCCATTTCTTGCAATACTGGGAGGAAAGCAATCAATCCGTTTTCCTACTGTAGTAACAGTGGGAAAACTGATTCTGGGGAGCAGAGGGTTTGAGGGAGAGCCCCCACACCTGCAGGGCAGCTGCAGGGGCCTCTCCCCTACAGGTAGTGCCATGTCCTCAAGCAGAACCAGTACCACCATTCTACTGCCATTGGCAAAAACAGTACATTAGCTCAAACTAGAGAATCTCTCTTTCAAAAGTTGGGGTGGTGGCTCTCTGCAAGGACTGCTGCACAGAACCAGTGCATTGAATGCACTACTGCCTTGCAGCAGAGATGGGGCATGGACTTCCTGCATGTCAAGCATCTGTCCACTGAACCACAGCCCCAAAGAAGTAATACCTGTATGGAATCCCTCAACACTCCACTTGTTGTTTGTCACTGAAAGAAAATCTTGGAAACTAGGGCACTGGGTTTTAAAAGAAGCTAATGAAAAATTAAGGCTGCTCAAGGGGAACCTTGACTGACATGCCAAGTGGCATGCAAATATCACCTTTTCTCTTTTAAAAGCAAGTATCTTGGGAACCTGTCATTTCACCATACTTATTCTACATCTTGGTTCTGGCATGGCACATTCCCAAAGAGAGAAGCATTCTTTTTCTATCACAACAAAGCTGAGAGACCAGTTATCATAAAAGCAGTCAACACAATGGAACCCCCAAGAAGGAACAGAGATATTGGCTTCCTATCTCAGTAGACATAATAATTAATAACTAAGTTGTTTAGTTCTCAGATTTTCACAGAAAACAGATGTTGGTCTTAAAGGTGCCACTGCAGACAAACTTAGTTCTCAGGCATGTTATTAACTCCATCAGTATCTTTTCTGAATCCAAAATTACAGCTTTTTTGCTATTGTTTAATATGTTTATCCACTTCTAGCTGCAGTTACCACTCTGTCATTTTGGCATCTAGATCCTAATGGTGCTTCCTGGCAATAAATCGCCCTTCCCCCATATGAAGTATGAGGGAGACTCTTTTCATTTAATCTCCTGGAACTCTGTTGTTGCTTATACCACCTAACATTGTCCTTTGCTTGTCTTGAGGTGTCACTGGAACACTTCTAAATGTCATTCTCTCACATTTAGGCGTTCAGGTTTGTAGCTGTATGTTGCTGTATTCTTCCCTTGCTCAATTCTTAGTTATACTCGGTGAACACCCAGGTCTTATTATGCATCTTGACTCTAACTGGTTCTTCCTGACTTTCAACCAACCCAGCAACAATGCCTCCCTCCCCAAATAAGGCCAAAATCAACTGAACCTGAACCTGATTTCAAACTTCAACAAAGACAGAAAGATTCATTAGGCAACCAGAGGAAGCAAGTCACAAAGAATAACACAAGATTGTATCAGTAATACCAGTTGCAAGGCCCACCCAGGAAAAAGGGCAAAAGCACAAGTCTGTATAAGACAAAACTTGTCAGCAGTGTTTGACACGGTCGACTATGATCTATTGACCCACTGCCTCGCCGTCACCGGAATATGGGGGGTAGGCTTTGCAATGGTTTTCCTCCTTTCTCTGGGGATGGGGACAAAAGGTGATTCTGGGCGAGCAGACACCCACTTATATGTGGAGTGCCATAGGCAGCTATTCTCTCACCCATATTATTTAACATCTATATGCACCCCCTTGCCCAGATTGCTCAAAGTTTTGGACTGGGTTGCCACTAATATGCTGATGACACCCAGCTCTATCTAATGATGGATGACAGACCATCTTCTGCCCCTGAATGCCTGTCCGAGGTGTTAGGAGCCATAGCAGGATGATTACAGCAGAGCCGACTGAAGTTAAATCCAACTAAGATGGAGGTCCTGTGCCTGAGTCGAGGGTGGGTGGGTTTGTGTACACAACTCCCACCCTTGGATTGCACTGTTTTAATGCCAATCCAGCAGGTGAAGACTTTGAGAGTGATCCTGGATGCCTCACTCTCTAGGGAGGCCCAGGTCACGGCTGCCGGATATGCCTTCTACCATCTACGGCAGATCAGGCAGCTAGCACCATATCTATCCCCCCAAGACCTGGCCACAGTGACCCATGCAATGGTCACTTCCAGACTAGATTACTGTAACTCGCTTTATGCTGGCTTGCCCTTGAAACTGATCCAGAAACTGCAGTGAGTGCAGAATGCAGCAGGTCACCTGCTGACTGCGTCACCTGTATGGGTGAACATACAGCCGGTGCTCTGTGACCTGCACTGGCTGTCTATAGAGTACCGGATCTGCTTCAAGCTGTTAGTTTTGACTTTCAAAGCCTTACACGGCCTGGGACCAACATACCTGTGGAACTGTCTCTTCCCATATATGCCCTGGAGGTCACTTTGTTCGGTCTCCCAAGATAGACTGACTGTTCCCAGCCCAAGAGATGCCCAGCTTGCCTCTACCAGGGCCAGGTCCTTCTCAGTCCTGGCCCCATCCTGGTGGAATCAGCTCCTTATGGAGATCAGGGCCCTACCTGACTTGCTAGCCTTTCATAGGGCCTGTAAAAATGGAGCTGTTCCGCCAGGTTTTTGGGTGAGGCAACGGGCATCTACCCATTAGATTGGCCTCCCCTACTGTACTATATTATTGCACTGATCAGCTGCACTGCCCTGCCCCACCATCTTATCATTCTGTTTGGCTGGATTTTCCCATTGTACTGAATATTGTAAATGGTTTTTTATTGTTATGTTGTTGTGATTTTATTGTGGTTTTATCATTTTGTTGTACTCCACTCTGAGCCCCTACAAAGAATGGGCAGACTATAAATAAACAAATAGTAAAATAAACAAGTAACAACAACACAGAGAAACACAGCAACCCACCGACACCCACCACCAGTCCCCTCCCCAGCAACCAGAATGGGGAAAAAAGGAACTTTAAAAAAACAGTCCTAAGTTCACAAGAAATCACACTGTGCAGCAGAAAAACATGCAAAGAAAGCAACAACAGTATCCAGGAGAACCAAACCACAAGACATAACCCCACAACAGCAGCTGCCCATCTACCCCCAAGCAACAAAGGAAGAACTAGTAAACTCTTTAAAAACATTTGTCAATGGCCACAAAACAGTAACAATAATTAAATCTGCAAACAACCACTAACACAACTTGTGATCAGGAATTTAACCAAACAATTAACAACAGTGAACAAAACACTGTGCTCCCCATCCAGCAATAAAATAATAACAGCAATAATACAGTAATATCTTGAATGAAAGTATTGAAATATTTCTACAAAAAGCTTTTAAACCCTGCACAAAATTTTAACTTCTAAAGACTTGATCAACACCCCACCACAGCCCAAAGGAAAACCCTAACCCACCCCCAAGCAGGCATTCACCCTAAACAGGGACACTTTATAAGACCAGTCACTCTTTTAAAACCAACAGAGTCTGAATTCTGGGGGAAATTAAGAGCTGACCAAATTGTTATGTCTACTGAGATAGGAAGATAGGACTCTATGAAGTCCTGGGGGTTCTTGGACCTGGAGTATTTTTGCAGTGACTGGTCTCTCAGCTTTGTTATCATAGATAGGAATGCTTCTTTCTTCAGGTGTGTGCCATGCCAGAACCAAGAACTAGAATAAGTACAGTGCAGTGACAGGTTTCCAAGCTACTTGCTTTTAAAAGAAGACTAGAGGTGATATCCATGCAACTTATTGCCACATAAATTAAGGTTCCTCTTGAGCAGCCTTGACTTCCCAGAAGCTTCTTTTAAAATGCAAGTGTTCTGTCCTAGTTTACAAAATTTTCTATCTTACAGTGTAATGTTACAGGATTCCCCACAGGTAGGGCGATGGTTCAATATGCAACTCCTTTGCATGTGGAAAGTCCATGCCCCACCTCTGCAGCTTCACACTTGTGTGTTCAATGCACTGGTTCTTTGCTGCAGTCCCTACAGAAAGCCCTCATCCCAATTTTAAATCTGAGAGATTCTCTGATTTGAACTAAAGGTCCTGTGCATTGTACTACCATTACCACAGTAGCACTTGTTCTGCTGGGCAACCATGTTCCTTGCAAGCTAGCACCCTCAGCACAGTTGACTTGACTGCAGAGATTCTCTAGGAGAATGTAGGAGATTGCTGCCTGGGGGTAGGTTTTCCCATCATAAATGGTGCCTCTAGAGATGGTGCCCCTAGTAGATAGTAGGCTTGGCAGTCCTACTAAAATACCTTCCTCAGAGCTGGGACCTTAGAAAATATTCATGTTTCAAAAGCTCTTCATTTCTTAACACACAAATATTCATGTTTCAAAAGCTCTTCATTTCTTAACACACAAAAATTGCACTTCTGAAAACCATTTAATATACAACATGCAGTTGCAAAATAGACAAACTAGTCTTGAGTCAATTTCTGAAAACTGTTAACTTACGTCTACTTGCTTTGTTCAAAGATGATTTGCGGGGGGAGGGAGGGTTTTGTAGCGGGAACTCCTTTGCATATTAGACCACACACCCCTGCTGTTGTCAATCCTCCAAGAGCTTACAGGGCTCTTCTTATAGGGTCTACTGTTAGCTCCAGGAGGATTGGCGACATCAGGGTTGTGTGGTCTAATATGTAAAGGAGTTCCTGCTACAAAAAAAAGTCCCGATGATTTGTATCTAGGTCTACAAATTGCTCCCCAAGTCAGAATGAAGGGTCAGACACAAAGGTTGGATGAAACTAAGGGCCACTTTATTTATCAATAAACATCAAAATGACAAGGGCTAACAAAACTGCAACATGGTCAAGGCCAGGGGTCTTAACAGACCCATCCCTTGCTACACTAAGGGCAAGCAACCCTGCCCCCAGCCATACCAGGTGGCCCTAACCAGGTTGGCACAGCAAGCAGGCACCACCCTAAAAGTCCCTCCATAAGCTGTACAATTTAATGGAAGGATCCCTCCAGGTAGTCCCAAAGCCATAAAGCCTAGGAGCAGTTCCTGCCAGACCTCTAGTCCCAAATAGGGGTGCTAACTGGTCCTCCCCTAGCCACATAACCTAAATGCCAACACATTCCTGACACCACTAAGGCCAGGCCTCTGCTTAGGCCTTAGCACTTAAGATCATTACCTCCCAAGTGGTAATGGGGAGGGGGGGGGGTCTTTGTTCCCATGAAACAGCAGAGGCATAAGGCCCGGCCAATGTAGGCCAAGGCACCCATGGTACTCATTTGTAAACCACAGGCTGAGTCCCAGCTGAAAACTGACAGAGGTTCTCCAAGCCCAATGAGTTGCCCAAAACACAAAACTTGTGTCCACAAATGAGAACTCATCTCCTCTCACCAGGAACAACAGCATCTAAAAGGAAAAAAATCAGTTAAACTAGAAAATGGTACCCAAAATACATTCAACCGCAACCTGAGAAGTTAAGGATCAAGAAAAGGTTGTATGTAGGATTTATAGGCCACTGAATGCCATCTGCCCATGTGCTGTATGTCAGTGGCAGAATAGACCATGGACACAGCTGTAGAGGCTGCCCCAATCCTAAAAGAGTATATACCAAACCATACCCCAGATAGCCCCAGTTTAGATAAAGCCTGGGATACCACAGCCCAAAATGGATGCTTAGTCAGTGGACTGCCATCCATATGACAAAACAAAAACTCATCCCAAGGCCCTTGGACCACCAAATAGCTCACCAATGCAGAAACAGGGCACAATTCCTGATTTGAGCATGAGCCTAATGTAATCACAGTTCCCTTATGACCCTAGTCAGTCCTGGAATGCTCTATTGTGATGAAAGCCTTACCCCCCCCTTCCATTCTAACATCCTTTGCCAACAGGGCACAACCCAAAATAGAATTTCTGGATTGCATGACCAACTCACTAACGTTGAGGGCCCCAAAAAAGGCCACCAGAAATGCAGCATGGAACAAGATAGCTTCAAAACAGGATGCACACACTGTGCCCCACATACCATGTAAGCCTTTAAGGATCAAAGGGGGTATAGGCTTTCTAGTGTCCTGTTTAGGCCTTGACTCCCTTGCCCAGACCTCTAACTTCTTTTGCAATCAGAAGTCACTGGTATCCTCTTTAAAACCTCTTACTGGTGAAGGCTAAACCAGAAAGGTGGCTCCTGATGGATCACACAGCCAGTACCTTATCTCTTAAAGTAACACAGTGATGGAGCAATTGCTCCACTGGGAGGGGCCAAATTACACAATACCCTACCTCAGACCTAAACTCTTTGAACTGCCGCACAGCATGCTTGTATGAATTCCTGGTATTGGGGGCAATAGCTAGGCTTATTGCTCTGCATAGCTCCAGGGGCACTTGTTCCGGCTCTTGATCAGCTTCTGGGAGCAACTCTCCGGCTGTTTATGAAACTTAATGACATGTACCACAGCCATATTATTGCACCAAGGGGGCGTTTTCGCACAGACCTTAATCTGTAGCGACGCCCCTCTTCACCGCGCAGGATCGGCGCGGATTTCGCACTAATTGCCACGGAGCACCCGGAAGAGCCGGAAAGTCCCGCGGCTTTTGCGGTGCAAATGGAAACTGGTTTTTGGTGGTTTCCATTTGCGCCGCAAAAGCCGCGGGACTTTCCGGCTCTTCCGGGTGCTCCGCGGCAATTAGTGCGAAATCCGCGCCAATCCTGCACAGTGAAGAGGGGCGTTGCTACTGATTAAGGTCTGTGCAAAAACGCCAAAAGTGAATGGTGCAATTAGTCATATAATGCCCCCACAGCCAAAGAATGACCAGGATAAGAAAAAACCTCAAGAAATGTAAGATCATCTGTCACTCATTAGTCTGGCCACTCATCTATGCACCAATGCCCAGGGAACCAGCAGTATCGGACATGACTTGAAGCTCCACTTCAAGCATAATGCCCTCCCTCCAAAAATAGATTCCATTAAAGGACTCCAAAAGCTCATGCCAGACAAAAGGTCAGCACACATGCTGCCAGTAATACGCGTCCTATGCTGTGGGAGGTGTAAACCAGTCATAGACCAATTTCGCACTAGAGCTTTAATCCTGGTTTAACTCTATCCCCAAACTGACTTTCTACACTAGAATCAGAGAATCAGAGAAACTAACTTTATGACTCTATGAGTCTATGGTTTTAGTGCAGAAAGTCAGTTTGGGGACAGAGTTAAACCAGGATTAAAGCTCTAGTGCGAAATTGGTCATAGTGTTACAGAGCCTTCGCAAAAAGGCACAACCAGGAGTCACAACTTTACATGCTGACCAGCTGCAGTAGCTTCAGAAATGTAGCTTTTCGTTTAGAAAGAAAGGGGGGAACTCTAGCCTGCAGATCAGAAACCTTCACAGCTAGTATGCAAGATAGTTGTGCAAGCATGTCCAGCTCAATTCCCCAAAAGGTAAGCTTTTGAGCTGGACCCTCAGTCTTTTCATGGGCAAGCGGAACCCCAAGCTCCATTGTCACATTTTTTAAAAAGCCATTAATCTGGTACATCTCAACCCTACAGGACCGACAAAAGGAAGGCATCCAAATATTGTATAAAATCCTGTAAACCGGCTTTTTCATGCACAGCCCACTCAAGAAATGTACTGAAGTGCTCAAAAGCTGCATATGATACAGAACAACACATAGACAGTGCCCTGTCCATGTAAAATTGCCCTTCAAAAGAAAAGCCCAGTAATTCAAAATCAGCAGGATGAACCGGAACAAGGCAAAAGGCAGACTAATATTGCATTTAGCCATCTCCGCACTGAGTCTTACAACATAGACAGCCTGATCAAAATGGTGTACTTAACTGAACATAAATGGTCAGGAATATCATCATTCACCGACTCAACCCTGGGATAGGAAATATGATGAATCAAACAGAATTCACCAGGAGCCTTCTTAGGTACGCTGCCTGCTCTGCTGGGAGTTTGGGAGATACCTAAGGGAGATACCTGAAGATTAGGCATGGGAGGCACCAAAAAGGAGCCCAAAATCCTACCTTCCACTTTTATTTGATATTTTTCCCCTAACAACTTGTTCCATACCCTTAACTGAACTGAGGTTCCTAGCCATAGACTGAGCCTGAGAACCCCTGAAAGGAATTCTATATCTGAGCTGAAAACCCTGCAACAGGTAAACCCTGTCTACTCTTTTTGGATACCTGGCTAGCCACCTCTCAAGAACCATCAGCTTTAGGGGGCTGGGACCTTTTACCAGAATGCTGATTAGATCCTCCCCCCTCATTGCCTTTTCTGACCCTTGTGCGGACTGGCTCTGAAACAATTATGGAAGGAGACCCACTGCACAATGGACATTCATGCTTATACTAGCAGGACTTAAGCCAAACTTCCAGCAGAGCAGGCAGGGTTGAACTACCTGCCCTGTAGAGCTGCGGGAAGCAGAAGCTGTTGATAGTTGATGTATTACATGTCCACTATCAGAATAGTCACCCAGATTTGGCCAAACTGGGGACATAATTTGCAGCCAAAGCTGTGGTGAATTTAATCCCACTGAAGGGAAGGATATAAGGCTGCCCACATCCAGAACTCCTTGTCATATTAGAGCCAGGCAGGGATATTACACATAGTGTACCTTTGATATATTATATCCATGTACTGAATCAAAGAAGCATCATTCTAAGGGTGCAACCTTGTTATTAAGCCAGCATAAACAAAAAACCCTGGAAGCCCATTAGCCCAAGTTCTATCCACTTTCATTTTTTAAAGCTTTTCTTTATCTTTGTCATCTAAATCATCCCTGTCCTTTTTCTCCAATTCCTGTAGAGAAGGAAGAAAATGTCAACATAGTCACCCTTACATTTTTTTCTCTCCTTTGTTGCTGGCAACAAATGATCACCCAGTGGCAGGACTAGGTCCCAAATGGTAACAACCAAACGGTACAGACCCATAGGAAGCATTTCATGGAGGAGGGTAACCCTATCTCTCTGAGGGCACCACTGGCACTATTTGTTTCTGACCAGTACCAGGCCATGGCCCATGCGGGCCACCTTGCCCTGCCAGCCAAGGTTGAGACATACCAGCTCCAGCAGAGGAAGAGGTAGCCCTGGATGGAGGCAGGAGACCCAGAGGCAGCAGCTGAACCCCAGGGTCCCCAAGGTCAGATCATCCCATCAGGGCTCTGGGAGCCACTTCCTAAGCCACCAGTGCAGATCCTGTTCTTGGATCATTAGGAGATGGCTCCACATCACCAACTGCAGCTCCCAGTCCTGCAGATGTACCTGCACTACATCCAGCTGACCTGCCCTCAAGGATAGACAACCTTGTTAAAACATCTGCCTGGAACCTGGCCTCAAATGTTTTCCTGCTATCTGTACTGCTCCCAGCCACTATCTCAGAGGACCCATAAGGGAAGGGGGGGGGCAAAACCTGATGCATCTCCAAAGCCCTGAGTCAATCCAAAATAGCAGCATTAACAACAACAGAAGAGGACAAGGGAAGGTAAGGACACTTTGGATGAGGCTTAGGTGCACGACTCTTACCCTTAGAAGGGCCAGAACCTTCTTGCCAGCCATCCCAGTAGAAAATAGTAACAACCCAGCTAAAAGGACTTCCTATGGGGCACCAAAAGGCAGCCTATCTCTCCTAAAATGGGCCCTAAACAGAACCTTAAAATGGCTGCCCTAAAGAGGTGCCTATTTAAGAATAACTGACAATGGCTGCTAAAGTAAAGACAACAGTAGGTGTCCTATCTGAGGTGCTATGAAATACCCCCTATTAACAATTGAAAGGAGGAGGTCTAAAAATGGCTGCCAAAAAAGAAGCCTATAACTGTTGCCCTGCCGGAGATAGTGCAAACAGTTCACAACCAACATTGCACAAACAGCAAATAGCCCACAGAACAAACCCTGGAGCTAAAAATGCACAGTACTCACTCCTTTAACGGGGAAAGGGGACTGCCTTCCCATTACCCCTCAGAATGTCCGGGGGGGGGGGGGTGAGTGGCAACAGGACAAGATGGGGGGAGGGTTGGCAAGAAACAGAAAAACTCAACAGAGATGGGATTATGAAAGATGGGAGGGAGTGAATCACAGACTGACTCTTTCTTTCTTTCTTTGCTTTCTTTCTTTCTTTCTTTCTTTCTTTTCTTTCTTTCTTTCTTTCTTTCTTTCTTTCTTTCTTTCTTTTCTTTCTTTCTTTCTTTCTTTCTTTCTTTCTTTCTTCCTTTCTTGGAGGAAAGCCACAGGCTAAAAGCAAACCCCCCAACCTGCACCAACCACAGGGTGAGTGGAAAATGTTAAAGCTGGGGAGCCAACTAAAAAGGGGAACCCCCTCCCCCCAGCTAGCAACCAAACCAGTCATTAGAATAGTGGCAAACAAGCTGCTGGTCAAAATTAGTCTCCTGCTGATATGCTTCCTCCTGACACCTTCATCCCCAGCCAAACCGGGCCTCTGCTGACCATGAGGGAGTCTACGCAGCCATGCTCCTTCCTTGCCAATTGCCAGATGAAGACTGGCAAGTGCAGGGAAAGAGCCAGCTGCTTCAAAGCAGGGTCTGCCCCCCAAGGTTGAGAACCCGGCTGGTCCTTGCTACCTGAGCACTTTCCTTTTAGGGAGGCAAAAATGGCCCTCTGGCAGCATGGCCGCATGGCTGCCGGCCAGCAGGGCTGAATTCTCATAAAATGATAAAAGGGGAAGAAAACCATTTTGTTGTGATGTCTCTGGTAAATAAGAAGTTTACAGAGTCTTCAATTAAAACTGACAAGTCTTCAAAATGCTTAGTCCCACAGATACAGCATGAAAATTCCCAAGTATAAAACATAAATGATATGCTGCAGTTATCCGTTTCTATATAAATTTGAGGTGTGATGGATTAAAGACAACAAAGATTGATTAATATGGCAAGGGTGCAAATTAAAATTAAAGTGGTTTGGGGGACTTATATATTTACTACTGAACTCTCCTGCTCTTTTGTATTTTGTTCCTCAATATGAAGTATATTAAGCAGACATCAAACCACCTAAATGAACTTGCAAATTATTTTTTCCTTGAAATTGTCTATTAAAAGGGAATGAGCACAAGAGATTAGTTTTCAAGCTAGGTCGGGACAATTGTCACTGCCTTTTAAATGGTCCTTAATTTAGACTCAAGTGTTTAATTTCAACTTTCTGATAGCCCTGGCTCTGCATTCGCTGCAGGTATTCAAGATGTTCAGCATGATTAATTGGGCAGGCTGGATTTCTTATATTTTGAACCCACTTGAAAGGGAAAGTAAGAAATGAATTGTGCCAAAAGGCTTTGGTCTATTTTTATTAATCGAGTAGATTAGACGGATCATGAAAACAATCTTCTAATTTATAAGAGTCAATCTCATATCTTGTTAAACAAGAGTTATTATTATTGAACTTAAACCAGTGAAGTGTGATATACCAAAGGCCATGTTCTATGCGGCAGAATGACGCTTTGAACACTCGCATGTTAACCACATGCTAATAGGTTCTCAGCAGGCTGATAAGTTATTGATTATCTCAGCTTGTATAATTCGTATCTAGACAAGACAGCACAGTTAACTGGAATATAAGTGTTTCCTTCTTGCAACCTGAATCAGATTCACATGCTCATCAGTCACTTTGTTCAGGGCCATGGTAACAGATAGCTTTGTCTCTAGGTGGATTAATTTTATTTTTTTTAAGAGAAAGACTGAACCCCATTAGACGCTGGTCTAAGGGGGAAAAAATCCAGCTCCTATTGTTACCTACTAGTATTAATCTAAACAGTAGTTGGAGTGCCAGATGGAAAAGCCTTTCAAAACAGTTTCTTTTTGTTCCCTTGCTTAATGTGTATGTAGAAATTATCCTCCATTTTATATTTTGTTCATTTTGAGGTAGACAGGAATGAAATGGAAGAGGATACAAAGCATGTATGTGGTTACAAAGGCCAAGTGAGAAACTTATTCATATTGTAGCATCTGATATATTATTTTAAATTACTTCTACAGAGAAGATTCTCTTATTGTGTGTAAAACTTATATACATACATGAAGTAATTTTAAATAGATTCTTTTCTCTGCTTTCCCACGTGCTAAAACTTATTTTAAAAAGCCTTAGCATACCTTCCACAGAATTCATAGACTAAGATATATTATGTAGTCCTCCACCTGCTACAACTTTTATGGATATAGAAAGACATTTTGAAAGTTCAGTTGCCAAAAGAGGATTAAAATATTGAAGAAAATAGAGGTTTCCTGTCACTAACAGTAAGGTGAAAAGGTAGGAATTTGACATATTGTTGTGTTCTTGTCTAATGCTTAGAGCATTGTCCCAGATTTCTGACACACACTACATGTTGGAATTACTGACATGATTTGGGTAAATAGTAAGCAAAACATCAAAAGCTGGAATAATGTTTTATTGCTGAATAGATTTGTGTTAATACAGTCTACTCCTTACATGCTAACATCAATAGAGGTAGATTTCATTAAGACTGGTATATGACCTATCTGTTGGATTTTGCATATAGAGAACAGAATACAGCAATATCTGCATAAGCAGATAGAACTCAGAAGTCAGTAAGTGATACTGCAGGTATACAACTCTACCCCCAATGGGATCAACCAATGCATATAGATCCATCCTTCTAGTCTAGCAGGCCACTTGCAAGACACTTGCAGTTTATCCTACCACTAAAGTTGTGTGTTGTTGTTCAGTTGCACAGTCAAGTCCGACTCTTTGTGACCCCATGGACCAAGTCACACCAGGCCCTCCTGTCTTCCACATCCCCTGAAGTCTGCTCAAATTCATGTTAAGAACATAAGAACATAAGAGAAGCCATGTTGGATCAGGCCAACGGCCCATCCAGTCCAACACTCTGTGTCACACAGTGGCAAAAAAATGTTATATATACACACACACTGTGGCTAATTGCTACTGATGGACCTGTGCTCCATATTTTTATCTAAACCCCTCTTGAAGGTGGCTATACTTGTGGCTGCCACCACCTCCTGTGGCAGTGAATTCCACATGTTAATCACCCTTTGGGTGAAGAAGTACTTCCTTTTATCAGTTTTAACCTGTCTGCTCAGCAATTTAATCGAATGCTCATGAGTTCTTGTATTGTGAGAAAGGGAGAAAAGTACTTCTTTCTCCACTTTCTCCATCCCATGCATTATCTTGTAAACCTCTATCATGTCACCCCGCAGTCGACGTTTCTCCAAGCTAAAGAGTCCCAAGCGTTTCAACCTTTCTTCATATGTTAGTTGTTAACACTGTCCAGTCATCTCATCTTTTGTCATCCCCTTCTTCATTTTTTTTATCTATAATTTTTCCACCCAGCAGAATCAAATTGGCCACTTGTCAGGCTCTGTTCATTTATGATATTAAGAAATGCTGTTACTAACCATATTCAATGCTGCATAGAAATACTAACTAACATAGAAGCTGGGAACAACCAGGAGGGAGGGGGGAAGAGTAGAGGCCGCTTCCCATGAATATCAAAGGTTGCCAAGATCCCTTTGAAGCATACAGTATGTGCCAAATTCTCACCTCCTCTCCGGAGTCCCAAGGACATTGCCTCTGGGAATTGTAACCACCAACGGACAAGATAAGGGGGGGAAGCGTTGGGAAAAGTCTCACATGCAAAGCAAGCTTTTGTTTTAGGAATCAGGGGGTAGAAACCATTGCTTTGATGTAGAAGGTTAAATGCCAATAGTTCGAGCTGATCTCCATCAGTTCCGATAACCGCCATGCTGGAGTAACTCTGAAGTATCCAATAAAGACAACTTTGTTTCAAAATACCAAAGTCTGCTTACTTGTGAGCTTCAATGAACCTACGCCTGACACCAGTAAGATTCAAACTTCTTGGCTCCAAACCAGTCCTGGCTCTGGAGCCCACTTGATATTCGCCTCCCAACATTTGTACAGTATAAAAATAGCCCATTTAAGCCCTAGATTGTTGTAGCCATTTCCCTCCCTTGAATTTCCTTACTAATGCCTCCTCATAGCTTTGAAAACAGGACCATCAGAGATCTGGAGCTGGCCCCAGTACCTGCCCTGCTTCATCTTTCCTCATTCTCCTTCCATCCAAGATCTCCAGGGTTCCTTCATTGTACGTTTTCATTTATTGTGGGCCTTCATTGCTTAGGTGTTAGGTTGTCTAGGTTTGCATTGTGTGTGAGTGAGCAAGTGAATGAGATTGTGTGTGTGTGTGAGAGAGAAGCTCTCTGAGCATCTCCTACTTTTCTTGATCTGTATTTCTGAATAAGATCTACACTTATTTCTGTTTTCTGCCTACTTAATTTCTGAGAACCTCCCCATTCCCATAGTAACATAGACAGAATTCCCTAATTTAGTTTTCTTTGGATGCATTTTGGGGTGCTCTTAACATACAACCCTACAACCCACTAGGGTTGAAGGCCACTAACAGGTAGGCCATTTGGGAAACACGGCAGGATCACTGACACTCAGTTTTCCAGGTGCACAACATGATTTGGTTCAGAGGGTAGCTATGATCACCTGCAGTGGAAGAGATAGAGTTGAGTCCAGTAGCATCTTAGAGACGAGAAAGATCTTCAAGATATAAGCATTCAAGTGCCAAATGTTGCTTATAGCTTAGGGTGCTATTAGATTTAAATCTAGCCGTTTGGTTCAGATTCTTTGAATACTCTAAATTGGAATAACCTGGATATAAGGGCCAGTACACAACTCATGGATTGCTGCCTTGATGTGGTGAGAGGGCTTGCAGAGTTCAGTGAGGCTGTGGGCTATGCCATGCAGGGTCACCCAAGATGGATAGACTGCAGCTGAAAACCCAGACAAAATGCGATCCACCGGAGAAGGAAATGACAACCCACTCCAGTATCCTTGCCAAGAAAACTCCATGAACAGTAACAAAAGGCTGAAAGATATGGTACTGGAAGATGAGCCCCTCAGGTCAGAAGGTGCCCAATGTGCTACTGGGGAAGAGTGGAGGGCAAGTACAAGTAACCACAGAAAGAGTGATGCAGCTGGACCAAAGCCGTGTTTCCCAAATGGCCTACCTGTTAGTGGCCTTCAACCCTAGTGGTGTTGTGAGGAAAAGCCCCCTACTTTTCATGCATGTGGACATCGTGATCGCCAGTGTGGTTGCCAGGGTGCCTGGAGATTTGACTCTCACACATCTGCTCTAAGAAGTGGACTTTGCTTACACTTTCTAAGGCTTATGTGGCAGCTTTGCATTCTACATCTCTGAAGGGTGTGAGCCAAAAATACAGACATGCTCCAGCTGCTCCTTGTGTGCCCAGTCTTGGCCACTGCAGTGGAAGAAGCCACCATGTTTCCAGCCTGGCTCCATGGACCTAGAGCTAACAACAGCAGAATCCAGCTTGCTTTCCTGACCCAAGCTTACCCTGCCAGGCTGAACTCATTCCTTCTTAGTGGGAAAGTCACACGTACACACCCTGAGCCTGCAAGCAACCCATTTACCTCATGAATGGATTAATAGCTCCACTGTTGATCCTAATTGCTCAGCAATACCAGAACAATAAATCTTGCCCAGCAGAAGATGAGAAAGAGGAAGGACATCTCCTGTCTCCATCAAGTCTTTTGTCTACACCGGGTGGTACCTAGGTCAGCATTTGATTCCCTATTGTCACCCTCCTAGTTAATCCCATTTAAACTTAAGTATCCAGTCATTCCCATTCTTACCCCCAGTCTAATACCTTGGGGCCAACCCAGGCAACATTGCAGCTTGGAAATTTCCAGGTTCACTGGACTAAGGTGAAGTTCATTGGCCAAAGCAGGCATCCAATTAGGTGTCAGTAAGGAATGTCCAGCCTTCTTGAACCTCCCATCTCTCCTCCCTTGGACCTCCCAGTCCCTAAGGGTCTGAGGAAGCCTATTTAACCTCTGACCCAACTCCACTCATGTGTGCTTTCTATTCAGCAACCCCTATTACCCGCTGTCTAGATCCATCCCCAATTCTGGCCACAGTGTTGGGTCCATTTCCCCTGTCCTCTTAAGTCGCCATTGGACACCTTCCTGGAAGACTACGATGGTAAATATTACCCTGTCTGTTTATCCATATATGTTCCCCTATTGATCTATCTATATTTCCTAGACCTGTGTGAATGTGTGAGTGTTTTGTATTTTTACCTTGTATGAAAGAAATATTATTCTAAATAAATTACAATTGATTTTTACTAAATTAGAGTCTCTTATTGAGCATTGACTCTCTGAACGGTTGAGCCTGGTATACAATTGATAACAAAGATTCCTTTTTAGGGTTAGCTGTCTCTCAATCTAATTCCCCAATCTCATTTTGAGAGCAGTTTCCCTAACAGTGTCCCCCTTGTATGTTAAGAGCACCCCAAAATGCATCCAAAGAAAACTAAATTAGGAAACTCTGTCTATGTTACTATGGGAATGGGGAGGTTCTCAGAAATTAAGTAGGCAGAAAATAGAATAAGTGTAGATCTTATTCAGAAATACAGATCAAGAAAAGTAGGAGACACTCAGAGATCTTCTCTCTCACACACACAATCTCATTCACTCACTCACTCACACACAATGCAAACCTGGACAACCTAACACCTAAGCAATGAAGGCCCACAATAAATGAAAACATACAAGCCTGTCCTGACACAATGAAAGAACCCTGGAGATCTTGGATGGAAGGAGAGTAAGGAAAGATGAAGCACGGAAGGTACTGAGACCAGCTCCAGATCTCTGAGGGTCCTGTTTTCAAAGCTATGAGGAGATATTAGTAAGGAAGTTCAAGAGAAGGAAATGGCTACAACATTCTAGGGCTTAAATGGGCTATTTTTATACTGTACAAATGTTGGGAGGTGAATATGAAGAGGGTTCCAGAGCCAGGACTGGTTTGGAGCCAAGAAGTTTGAATCTTACAGGCCAATTTGATTCTGCTGTGTGGGGAAATTATAGATGAAAAAATGATATACTTCAGTTCTAGTGTATAATATATAATTCAGTTCTAGTGTAATGCTCTAATCAAGGCTTTTTTTGTAGCAAGAACTCCTTTGCATATTAGGCCACACACCCCTGATGCAGTCAATCCTCCGGTAGCTTACAGTACTCCCTGTACTAAGAGCCCTGTAAGCTCTTGGAGGATTGACTACATCAGGTGTGGATGACCTAATATGCAAAGCAGTTCCTGCTTCACTGCTACACTGTCCTTATGCATGTCTAAACCAAGCCTAGCTGTTAAAATGAGATCTGGAGTTTGCATTATCTGGATTTGTAGCAGACCCTGCACAGAGGATTCTGGACAGCTATGACTGGAATGATAGATAGGAATGAAAGAAGATGGAAAAATCTTCACTGAGTAGCTCTGCACTTCTTATTGCAAAGCTTGATTTGTTCCTATAAAACTTCACTGATAGACTTCAACATACAGAGTTTGTTTGTGGCCTGGATAAAATAAATCTCATAGATTGATTCTCATCTGACATGGCTTACCAGATTCACAGTACTTTGTTCTTTATAACTTTACATCTGATTACTGAAGGGATATATATATATATTCTAATGCTAACAACAAAAATAGTAGTGGATATGGAGAGGTACAATAGATGCATTTATTGACAAAGAGAGTTAAGTGAACATATGAGTCTGTCTTGCTAGCCAAGTGAGTGGAGATCTGTGACCCTGAGGAGTAATGTGCGTGTTTTAGAATGCATGTGTGCCTGAGGTCAACAGCTTTACTGGAGCAATGACTGTACCCAGCTGGATTTTCAGACACATTAATGACAAAGTGGCTTCCTTGTACTTTGGAATGTGCTGAGATCAGGAAAAGAAACAGAAATTCCATAACAGTAGGCAGCAATACACTTCAGTGTGGTTTGCTTTAAACACATTCCATCTAAGCTATATTAGGGATGCTTTCTTGCATTAACAAGCTTTGCAACATATGCATTTTGAAACTTATCACCCTTTCTATGGTGGACTAGAAGAAAGAAATTGGGGGGGGGGTGTCATTCTGAACTGCTAGAGTATAAAAGAAATGAACTGCTTTATATCTGTTGCATGAGAAGGCAATTCCTGAAAGGGAATATCTTTTTAAACTTAGTAGCAAAGGGCACCTGAAGCATGAATGTGAAGCACAGACTGGGTCAAAATTTAAAATGATAGTATATATAAAGGTAAATAACATTGTAGAAAAGGTTAACCAGTACAGAAATGAGTTTCTAACAGTCACCCCAGGCTTTCTGAGTATTTTTGTAATGCATATCAATTTTAATAATTAAAAGTAGATGGGTTAAATTCACCCTGTGGGGAAACAGTATAAAGTTCATCAGTATACATGTGCAACAATCTGCAAATCTTTCCACTTTTAGGCAGCATTTTTCCAAGGTTGATTTCATGCCATGTGAATTTCTTAACTGCATTGTAAAATGGCCCTACAACTGCCAGAGTACTTTAGTAAGCAAAGAACCTTAAAGTCCTCCTACCCACAAAGAATACCAGAAAAGCAGGTAGTTACTATAGATGAACTAAGGTTAATAGCAGCTTGCTCAAGGTGACCCATAAAGTCCCTGGTATAGTTAAACTTTGTTGTCCTTCTTGAACGCATCACTAATATCTTGACCTCCTGTGAAAACTGGTTCCTTTTGTAAGTGCAGCTACCATTGGCGTAAACTACGCAGGGGCTCTGGGGCTTGAGCCCCTCCTAGATTTTCCCGGCAGCTAAGCCCCCTCCAGGCAACCAACACAGGACTTCGGGGCTTCCAATTTAAATTTTCAAGGAGGAGAGATGATTATCTTCAAAGGCATGAATAGGGTGGTAGAGTCCATATGTGATTTTCCCTCTGGGCTGCAAAGTAGTTAGTTAATGACTTTACAACCCCAGCTTCTTATAAATGCTAATTGAGCTAAAACTTTGTCTTAAAGGTGTTACTGGACTCAAATTTTGTTCAACTAGTTAATGATTGGGGGGAGGAATAACACTGTATTGCTATGTTGCATACATATTGCTATAGTATTTGGGGGTTCTTTTGGCAGATAGATATTTTGTGTCTTCTTCAAGCCTGTGATTGTTTACATTCATTTAAATGGATGCTGAACCAGATCCTTTTGAAAATTAATGGCCCCAGCAAGCCTTTTTTTTTTCTTCTCAAAATGACTACACTCTTAAAGACTTGGTCAAGTAGATGTGTGTTGACAATTGTTCACCACCTAGACATAGGGTTGCCAATCCCCAGTTGGGATAGAATACAGTCTGAGAGAGATCACTATAATGGATTACACAACAAAAAATGCAAGCTAGTGCCCAATTTACTAAGTATATAGAAATCAGTCCAAATATCCAAAACATGTATATTCAAGTCCCAAAGTAGTGTGGTGACAAGCCAATCGATTAAGTACTTGTTTCTTTCCAGTCTTCATCAGACCTGGGACCAATATTGATTCAATTATATAGATTCTTTACACAATTTTCAAAAAAAAAGGGACGCAGAGCATCTCCAGCAGCAATTTTACATTGGCTACAGCTCAGTATGTGGCTTCTTGGCACAAGTAGTGTCACCACAATACTTTGGGACTTGAATATACATGTTTTGGACATTTGAACTGATTTCTATATACTTCTTAGTAAATTGGTCACTAGCTTGCATTTTTTGTCGTGTAATCCCCAGTTGGGGGCAGGGGATCCCTCAGTTTGGAGACCCTCCTCCTGCTTCAGGGTCATCAGAAAACAGCAGGGGGGGGGAGGGAAATGTCTGCTGGACACTCCATTAATGGTGAATTGATCTGTGGGTAACTGGAGCTCTGGAGGGGCTGTTTTTTGAGGTAGAGGCACCAAATTTTCAGCATTGCATCCAGTGCATCTATTCAAAACACCATCCAAGTTTCAAAAACATTGGACCAGTGGAGCCAATTCTATGAGCACATTATATGTATATTTGCAGATCTTAAAGTGACTATTCTAAAAGTGAATTTCAAAAACAGGACACAGCAAGAGACCTCTGAGATGCCACTATAACCACTGGCCAACTCCCACCTTTTCCTGGATTTGGCCCGGTCCATGGGCATTGTTGGGGGGGGTGCTCTCTAAATTTATGGGGAGGGAGCTTCTCCAAAAATTCATAGGTAGTGATAATGGAGCCCCCCCCCCCTGTGATCTCACTGGCTTCTCTCTATGATGTCACTGGATCAAATGCCTCTGGCTGGACTCCAGCCCACCCCCCCCCCCCTGGGAAATTGAAAAGTCTACGCCCCTGGCAGCTACCAGGGCAGGTTTGGGCAACTCTCTGCAACTTATCACAAGTGGCAATCACCATCCATTCCTCATTAATATAATCCTTGGCAAATGTTTATTATTAATTTATATTTATGCCCAAAATAGAATAGTAAAAAGGTACATAAACAAGGAGATAATCAGTCTCATTAGGGAAAAATTGAGTGTATTACCGCTGCATGTGACTACATTATTGAGACAGTATATCATTATTTAAAACATCTAGGTCCAAGCAAGGCTTCTTCAATAGGGATCACATAGACCCAATAGGGTCCTCTAGACCCATGCCCATCCTGGCTTGTTAAAGCAGTTGGTTCTGAAGTCTGGAGCCCTCTTGTTGATGTTATTAATCTGTCCCTGTCATCAGGGACTTTCCCAGTTAGGCTCAAAGAAGCAGTGGTACAATCACTTTTGAAGAAGCCATCTTTGAACCCTATGGTCCTGGCCAATTACCGCCCAGTCTTGAATGTTCCATTTCTGGGTAAGGTAATTGAGAAAGCGGTGGCAGAGCAGTTTCAAGCTTTCCTGGAGGACATCTCTATCCTCGACTCTTTCCAGTCCGGCTTTTGCCCTGGGCATGGCACAGAGACTGTCTTGGTTGCTCTCACAGATGACCTCAGAAGGCATCTGGATCAAATCAGGTCAGCACTGCTACTATTGCTAGATCTTTCAGCAGCATTAGACATGGTCAACTACGATCTAATGACCTACCGCCTTGCTGACATAGGAGTCTAGGAGATTGCCTTATAGTGGTTTTCCTCCTTTCTCCGTGGTAAGGGACAAAGGGTGGCCCTTGGTGAGCAGACCTCTTTATGACACCCACTAGACTGTGGTGTAATACAAGGAGCTATTATCTCACCAATGATGTTTAACATCTATATGCGCCCCCTTGCCCAGATTGCTCGAGGTTTTGGGCTGGGCTGTCACCAATATGTGGATGACACCCAGCTCTATCTGTTGATGGATGGCCATTCAGACACCACTCTGGAGCATTTGACCGGGGCCTTGGGAGCCATGGCTGGATGTTTGCGACAAAGCTGGCTGAAACTCAGTCCAACCAAGATGAAGGTCCTGTACTTGAACCATGCGGGACTATAATTGGGCCTCCGATTCCCAACCCTGGATGGTGTATCTCTTGCACCGGTTCAGAAGGTGAGGTTTTATACCGTCATCACCTGTGACTCCTTGAGCGCTTTCATCAGCACTGCCTTCGCACCATCCTCAACATCCACTGGAGTGACTTTGTGACCAACACTGAAGTCCTCAAGCGGGCAGAGGTTACAAGCATCGAGGCATTGTTGTTGAAGACACAGCTGCGCTGGGCAGGGCATATCTCCAGGATGGAAAACCACCGCCTTCCCAAAATTGCCCTGCATGGCGAACTTTCCACCGGCCATCGAAATAGAGGGGCACCAAAGAGGAGGTACAAGGACTCCTTGAAGAAATCCCTTGGTACCTGTTGCATTAACCATCACCAGTGGTCTGTCCTAGCCTCAGATCGCAAAGCATGGAGGCACACCATCCACCAGGCTGTCTCTTCCTTTGACAACGCACGCATAGCTGGTCTTGAGGATAAAAGGAGATTGAGGAAAAATCGTACTGCTACAGCACCCATCCCAAATCAGACTTTTCCCTGCAGCCACTGTGGCCGGACCTGCCTGTCCCGCATTGGTCTTGTCAGCCACCAGCGAGCCTGCAGCAGACATGGACTACTGCACCTTTCTTAAATCTTCGTTCGCGAAGTCAAGGCGAGAGAGAGAGATCTGCCTTGAGCCTGTTTATGGGAAAAGGCGGAATATAGGCCAAATAAATAAATAAATAACCTCTTCCTTTTAAGTTGGCTGAAACTTGATCCTCCCAAGCACTGATCACTCTCTTGATCCAACCAGTCAGGCCCCTATCACCAGATGCAACACGACTCAGTTCTTCAGACACTGTTCCCCAAAACAGAGGCTCTGGTGTTGTTGGTATTTCCCTCACATTCAATTCATTCAGTTTATCTGCACATCTATGGCATGACTTTCCACAGTCAAAATACAAGTAGCTGAAGGAAGAAGAAGATGCAAGAAGAAGAAGTCAAGTCACAACAGACCTATCCACAGGACATTCCAGGCAAAAGATGAGCAGAGGTAGTTCAACATTGCCTTCTTCCTCATAGCAACTTCAGTCTTCCTTTGGGATCTCCCATCCAGTTACTAATTGTGGCTGATTCTGAGTTCCCAAGCTCATTACAGCATTCTCCCCTTTAGCTATCACCCTTATTTCCCTCTTCAGCTTTCTCCACTTCCACTGGTTTTGATCAAGTAACCCTCAGGGTCAAGTATCTCCACCCATGGTAATTCTCTGGGGAAGTTTTGTCCTCTAATACCTTCTAGCTCCTTTGATTCTATGCTGTCCTTGATATATAGAGCAACACTACCCCAACATATCCCTCCCTGTCCTGTCTATAGGATTTATATTCAGGGATACCAGTGTCCTATTGATTTTTCTCATTCTACCAGGCTTCTAAAATGCCCACTATATCTACACAGTCACTTAGCAACAAACACTCTAATTCCCCAGTCTTGGCTTGGAGAATTCTAGCATTGGCTTACAGGAACCTGTAACTCAGTTTTGATCTTTGTGATTTTTATCATTGTTGTTTTATTTATATTGTAAGCTGCCTTGAGTTTCAATAGATGGCTAATAAATGTTTTAAATAAATAATTTTTGTAAGGTTTCCTGCTCCTCGCAACTCTCTCTCATGGCTCTACTTTCCTCTCATTTTTAGGTTCTCGTCCTCTCCCATTGGTGTTTTCTCACCACACCATACCTTTGAGCTGAGTTGTTCCAAACCAGAGGCTCTCCAGCTCCTGTCAGCTTTCCCTAGAAGTTAGTTTAAAAATTGCTCTGCCATATTAAAATTGTTCTGCCATATCTATCTTTCATTGTCACTTGGTTCATTTATAAAGAATATGGTTATAACTGCTGGACCCATTTTGTGGTCCAGGCCAGAAGAGCCCATTTGGGATTGACCAGCAGACATCTGGTCAATCCAACCAGACTGGGAGGTTGGTGCCTGGTGGCAATTCTGGGTCAGCCAGCTATGCCATCAGTGATGATCTCTGGGGCAGGGCAACTCAGAGTGCAGTTATGACATAGGTGCCATGTCAGGGTCTTTCCATGGCTATTTAAACTGCCATGGCAGGCTGCTTTGCTATTTTGAGGCTCTTCTGGCTCTGCAAGCAAATCAGAGAAGTGTGGACTTGTGAGGTGTTGGGTGCTTGGCACATGGACTGCTCATAACTTTCTTTCATATTGGAAGAGCTTGCAGTAGCAAGGGGCTGGTGGATCAGCTGATGACACAGCATTGCAGAGCCAGTATTTATTTGAGTTGGTATTTTTAGCTAGTTGTTGTGACTGGCTGGGGGTGGTCTTGATTCTAGTCAATGATGGGCATCTGGGTGGAGGCTTATATAGCTGTGAGCAGCAATCCACATGGAGCAGATTCCTATGTTTTTGTCAAGCCACCTCTTTTTATTCTACTTGGGGCTCTATTTAGTGTTCATGAATCTACCTAAGGAACTATTAGGGGTGCACTGATCTTTTACTGCTGGGTGTGGTGATTTAGTTACCTCACTTCTGTAGGGGGCACACAGCTGGGCTAAATGATGGGTACAACATTTCTGGTAATTTAATTTTACTTAGCCTTCTGTAATTTGTCTCTTATTCTTTATAGCATGCTAGTTTCTCTGTTGCTCTCTCTATTGGGTCAATGAGTTTAACTGTGATTTCTCAACATTTGTATTTTATAGTCACAGCTTATAGCTAAAGCAGGTTTTTATTTTGGAATAAAATAAATAAGTAAATAAATATTAATTGATAAATAAATAAAACTAAAAAGAGAGCTAAATAAAATAGCAACTGTATAAAAATAAACCATGCTGTAGCAATTAGCTAATCTTGGTTAAGCTAATTGTAATACTGTTACAGATTGGAACCTAATTTAAAGCAGATTTCCATAGCAGCAGGACATGACTCCCAAGTGTGCTGTACACAAGGGAGACAGCTCTACAGGCTCTGAGGCAGGGTCCTCCATAGGGGGAACAGCCAGGACCCAGCATAACATGAGGTCTACTGCTTCTAAATTGCCTAAAAATGCTTCCCAGGGTGTCCCATCCACAAAGGTGGCAGATGCCAGAGGGCCAGCTCAGCAACTCAATGGTATGTAGGTTCCTGCATGGGCAGCATACAACAACGTTCCAGCCCTCCCTCTGACTTCCAGTTTGGTTTGCCAGTTTGGTGTAGTGGTTAAGAGTGAGTTAAGAGTATAGTGGTTAAGAGTGAGTGCAGTGACACTGGTTAAGAACCAGTTTGGTGTAGTGGTTAAGCTAATCTGGAGAACCAGTTTTGATTCCCTGCTCCTTCACATAAAGCCAGCTGAATGACCTTGGGTCAGTCACAGCTGTCTCAGAGCTCTCTCAGTCCCACCTATCTCACAGGGTGTCTGTGGTGGGGACAGGAAAGGAAGGTGATTGTAAGATGCTCTGAGACTCTTTGGAGTATTGAAAGGCAGGGTATAAAACCAACTTTTCTCCTCCTTGTCTTCCTCCTTCTGACTATTCAGCTGTTCTCTTGGGGATTGCTCCAGAAAACTGGTGATTATTTTTGTGCCTTTTTCACTAAGCAAAGAGGGGCTAGAAAAGCAGACCCCCTTTGTCCAAAGCATTTGAAATTTGGCAGGTCATTCAAAGAAAGGATAGAGTGGGTTCCCTGATATTTTGGTACCATTGAGTGTGTGGGGGGGGGAAACCACTCAGGAAGATCTGCCATATTGAATGCAAGGAAATCAATGGGCAGACATCTAATCCAATCTTAACGAAAACAGAAATGGAATTTTGTGCATTTTCATCATACAATAATAATACTTCCAAGGTTTGTTAAAACTAATATACCTTCCCTTTCTTAAATTATTTTATAGAATTAAAATAATTTTTTACAATGCCCACCCCAGCAGGAACATCAATTGACTCAATCTAGTTGGATAACAACGTATCTGTTGACTCATTTCCTACCATCATTGCCCCTTGTCATGCTTCCGAAAGAGTAATCAGAAAGCAAGCAGCCAGAATAATGATAAAATCCAGAAGTCAGAAATTACTGCCATCCTGTTAATTATGTTACCCCCATCTTCAAGAATGTTGTCCCCATCTTCAAGAAGGGGAAAAAAGACGATCCAGGTAACTACCGACCCATCAGCTTGATGTCTATACCTGGAAAAGTTTTAGAACAAATCATCAAACAGTTGATCCTGGAACATTTAGAAAGAATGGATGTGATTACTAAGAGCCAGCATGCGTTTCTCAAGAACAAGTCATGTCAGACTAACCTGATCTCTTTTTTTGAGAAAGTAACTACCTTGCTGGATCAGGGGAATGTTGTAGACATCATTTATCTTGATTTCAGTAAGGCTTTTGATAAAGTTCCACATACTATCTTTGTTGACAAGTTGGTAAAATGTGATTTGGATCCTGTTACCATTAGGTGGATCTGTAACTGGTTGACAGATCGCACCCAAAGAGTGCTTGTGAATGGTTCCTCATCCTCTTGGAGAGGAATGACAAGTGGAGTGCCTCAAGGATCTGTCCTGGGACATGTTTTGTTCAACATCTTTATCAATGATTTGGATGAAGGAATAGAGGGAATGCTTATTAAATTTGCAGATGATACAAAATTGGGAGGGGTTGCAAACACAGAAGAAAACAGAAACAGGATACAGGATGCCCTTGACAGGTTGGAAAACTGGATTAAAATCAATAAAATGAATTTTAGCAGGGATAAATGTAAAGTTCTGCATTTAGGTAGGAAAAATGCAATCCATGGTTATAGGATGGGGAAAACTTGTCTTAGGAGTAGTATGTGTGAAAAGGATCTAGGGGTCTTAGTGGATAATACGCTGGACATGAGTCAACAGTGTGATGCGGTGGCTAAAAAGGCAAATGCAATTTTGGGCTGTATCAACAGAAGTATAGTGTCCAGATCACGTGATGTGATGGTATTGCTTTAGTCGGCTCTGGTAAGACCTCACTTGGAGTATTACATTCAGTTTTGGGCACCTCATTTTAAGAAGGATATAGACAAGCTGGAATGGGTCCAGAGGAGGGCGACGAAGATGGTTAGGGGTCTGGAGACCAAGTCCTATGAGGAAAGGTTGAAGGAGCTGGGCATGTTTCGCCTGGAGAGGAGGCGGCTGAGAGGTGATATGATCACCATCTTCAAGTACTTGAAGAGCTGTCATCTAGAGGATGTTGTGGAATTGTTTTCTGTGGCCCCGGAAGGTAGGACCAGAACCAATGGGTTGAAATTAAATCAAAAGAGTTTCCGGCACAACATTAGGAAGAACTTCCTGACCTTTAGAGCGATTCCTTAGTGAAACAGACTTCCTCGGGAGGTGGTGGGCTCTCCTTCCTTGGAGGTTTTTAAACAGAGGATAGATGGCCATCTGACAGTGACAGTATATGTCACTTTAAGGCTTCATAATACTGTGTAAGGATTATGTAACTCCCACTATACAGCTGTAACTAGAAGCATGTGGTAAAACATGTGAAACTCATTAGCTAATTGAGCAAAGAGATTGGCTAATGGTGTCGATGCGCTTAGAGTCCAAGAGGGTGATTCTTAGCGATGCAAGAATGAAGGATGTACACAGTAGCTGTAAAACCACTATATACATTTATTTACGCACCAATCACTCTTCTCTCCGACAGTATGCTCTGCTGCAACTCCAACTCCATTAACCCACACACACCATAGTGACTTTGTACATTTATACATTGACCAGCCAATCAGCAACTTGCTGTGTCATGCTGACTGTGCTGGCTGATGCAATACCTCTGGCACCCAGCCACCTGCTGTCATCTAGATCATCTAGCTTCCAGATCTAGTTTCACTTTTACAGCATGTGCTATAAGCTGTCACTTCTCATATACAAGCGACAAATGGATGTATAACAACAGTGGACACACTTCTAACTCTTGTGGGTGAATATTGGAGGAGAGACGTGGAGAGGAGTTGGAGAGTGGCTTGTTATTCTGTTGGATTGATTGACTGTATTGGATTGATGGACTGGTAAATGACTATTCTTCTGGACTGTGATATTGTACCATTGAACTGGCTGGACTGAATGTGAGTGACCTGACCATTGGACTGACTTTGACTTATGCTTATTGCCTGAACCCTAATATACTTGTTGAACTGGCTGTTGTTGAGTTTGTCTTCACTAGAACTATAGCTGGGGCTGGGCTGACCAGAGTGCTCTACACAAGGAACTTCCTACACTCTGACAGACATCAATGAAGATCCTGTGAATTTAGGGGGAAGTGTTTGTGAGTTTTCTGCAAGTGATCCACGCAACGGTCACTTCGAGATTAGACTACTGCAATGCCCTCTACATGGGGCTGCCCTTATACCGAACACGGAGGCTTCAGGTAGTCCAGAACGCGGCGGCCAGGCTGCTGGAGGGACTACCACGGTGGGAACCTGCGCGGCCTGGGCTGCGGGATCTGCATTGGCTGCCGGTTGTGTACCGTGTCCGCTATAAAGTGCTGGTTATTACCTTTAAAGCCCTATATGGCCGAGGACCTGCCTACCTAAAGGACCGCCTCTCCCCATATGTGCCCCAGAGAGCACTGAGATCCAGCTCTCAGAACTTACTAACAATCCCTGGGCCAAGAGAAGCTAGGTTGAAGGCTACTAGGGAGCAGGCCTTCTCAGTGATAGCCCCTCGTTGGTGGAACGACCTTCCAGAGATGGTGCGAGCCCTGCGGGACCTGAACCAATTCCGCAGGGCTTGCAAAACATTTCTTTTCCAGCTGGCTTTCGAGATAGAACCTGATTAATCCGACGTGTGGACATCTAGCCATCTTGTGGATATTATGATTACAGTATTTTAGCACCTATTTTATGTATTTTATCTATTTTAAATAATTTACTATGTAATTGATATATTTAAAATTGTTTATATTGTTTTAGATGAATCATGGGATCCCCATGTCTGTTAGCCGCCCTGAGCCCGCCTTGGCGGGGGAGGGCGGGATATAAAAATAAAGTTTATTATTATTATTATTATTATTATTATTATTATTATTATTATTATTATTATTATTGTTGTTATTGTTATTGTTATTGTTATTATTTATTGTCCAGGGGGTTGGACTAGATGACCCTAGAGGTCCCTTCCAACTCTATTATTCTATAATTCTAATTATATTAAACAATGGGTGTGATTTGAATTATATTTTGATTAACTGTATTTTAATTCAACTGGGTGGCCTTACTGTATTGACTATGTATAATGGCATTGAGTGTGCATGTTTTTAGAGTAATACACATGGCCAGAGCTTTTTGTTGTAGATGAAAAGTACTGGGTACAATGCATTTTGTTGTTGTTGTTATTATTATTATTTACTTTAGTTTTCTAACCCCCCCCCCTCCGCAAGTGGACTCAGGGAGGCTAACATTTAATCAAAACACAATTTAAAATTATGATTTAAACAATAAAAATTAACAATTAAAATACATTTCATGGTGCTACTCAAAGTTCAGTATAGATGGGAAACTTGGGTAGAGTTGATCACAGCTCTTTATTTGTGATTACAGCATGGCAATAGTTAAACTAAGACTGAAGAACTAGGCTAACAGGGCCAACTATATAAACTCAAAGTTTCCGCACTAGAACATAATTGGATCATTTGAACCAGCATGGGGCTACCTATTGGTCCAGGGAAGCAGAGATTTGGATCCTGCTTCCCATTGTTTCAATGTTTCTAAACTCAGTCCTAAAAGCTCCAATGAGCTAGGCAGGAACTAGCAACCCACATTCAAACACAGTATCCAATACACAACAGTAGAAAAAGCCCAGCAGGAACTCATTTGCTTATTAGGCCACACCCCAATGCCAAGCTAGCTGGAATTAAGAAAGAAAGAAAGAAAGAAAGAAAGAAAGAAAGAAAGAAAGAAAGAAAGAAAGAAAGAAAGAAAGAAAGAAAGAAAGAAAGAAAGAAAGAAAGAAAGAAAGAAAGAAAGTCCTGTACATGGCTATACCTTGCATCATTGGGCTATAATATTGCAAGGGAATGCCCACTTCTGTTAATACAGAAAGAATGTGCATATGTTCTTAACTTTCAGCCTGAATTATTCAGGTATTGCTAATTCAAAATCGCTAGATTAATTTACAGTCAAAATCTGTATAATGAAGTAGATCTGCATCAGTATTTATCCAGTTTAATACTACCACCTTCCCCCCCCCCCAGCCCCCCAAAATCAATAACTCTAGCGTTTCTGCCACTGCAAATCCTCATTTAACTCTGCTGTCTAAGCCAGCCTGGCCTGAACAAATGACTAAAACTGTGCAGTGTCTCAAAGCTCTCTCTCTTCCAATAACATCCCACTCAATCCCAGCTTGCAGGAGGTTAATTGATGATGTTCTCCAACAGTCATACTATCAGCCTTGAAATATAAATTGTGGTGACAGGGTGATTTGGACCTTCTCCAGTCAACACCTTATTTGATGATGTGGATTACAGTTGTACTTAACCTGAAATTTTGATTGGTTTATAACATCATAATGGTTGAGTCAATCTTAAAAAGACCCCTTTGGAAAAGTATTTCAGCGAGCATTTTGAGATGCAGTGGGAGGGCAGAGGTAATGTTGTATAGGCAGATACACTTCCACTTCTGGATATGTTTGGCTGGATTCAAGTCTATAATTGAAGGTTGTTTTTGTTTTTATGGTTTTATATTATTGATGAATTAAATAACATTGTAAGCTGCTTTGAGTCCATCCTTGAAGAAAGAAGAGCTAAAAATGTCTTAAATAAACAAGTGAAGATCACATATGGCACTTTCTTAAGATAACTAGTACCTTCTTAGCAAAAGTAGAGGATCCGGTGCTGTGTGTGTGCATCAGCGGGATCCTCTGAGAGCTATTCCCAAACATTAGCAGCTATAACCCACAGTTTAAAAATGCAAAGCAATTACATATATACAGCTGTGTGAGACTCTTCTGTTTATGAAATGTGTCCCCAAAGACTAATTTATCCTGTATTAAATCGGCTATAATTGTATAAACATTTAAAGTTATGTGATCCAAAAAGTGTGTGTGATTTGCTACTGCTTTTTTTACTGTGAGCAAAAACCAGTTACTTTTCCATCTTAACCATCTTTTATGAGAAAGGTGAACTTTTCAGGATCATTTCACTATAGCAACTGATCTTCATTACACTACATACCAAACAAGATAACAACCTTGAATTTTTCCTATGGCATCTTCTAAAGCAGGGGTGTTGAATTCATTTGTTAGAGAAGGGCCAGATCTGACACAAATGGGACTCTATGGGGCTGGGCTATGTGTGTCATAGAATGTAATGTGAGGTAGCAGAGATATAAACTCAGGGCTGGCTTGCCCACTAGGGAAACTAGGCGATTGCCTAGGGTGCCAGGAGGGGGGTGACAAATTGGGTTCCCCTTGGTGCCCAAGACAAACACCTAAATTTCCCTCTTCCCCCCGCCCCACCACTACCACCAGCCCCCTCCCTTCCCTTCCATTGCACCACGCTCTGCCTGCCCCCCTGCGTGATCAGAGGAGTACTCTGCAACAAGGCTCAGTCCTACAGGCTTTGAGGTGGCCAGCATCTGAGCGTTTTTTGAACAGACAGCTGGAGGAGGCTTCACTCCCCCCCCCCTCACTTCCAGTTCCGGAAAGGAGGGGGAAGAAGCCTCCTCCAGCGCTCTCTTCAAAAAAACACTCAGATGCCAGCCACCTCAAAGCTGGTAGGGCCCAGCCTCATCACAGCATGCTCCTCTAATTGATTGGGGGGGGGGGCACAATGGAGTGTGGTGCAGCGGAGGGAGGGTGGTGGCAGAGGGAGGGCAAAAATGGGGGTGGCAGGTGGAGGGTAGCAGGCAGGAAGCCTGCCTGGGGTGCTATGCACCCTAGGGCCAGCACTGTAAAGACTTTATAAAGGACACATACGAACACAATTAAACATATTATTTTTAACTTTAAATAGAAACATGCTTAAAACTCTTGCAATATTTTGTTTAAAGCGGAAAGGTGGTGGATTAGTGGGATTTGGCAATGCAATTTTAAAATAAAACATAAAGAAAAAGCACAAGGATCACAGCAGAAATTAAAGATATAAAATGATCTGAGCCTTGGAAAACAATGAAATGGCATTGCAAGCTTCTCCCTCCCTCAGGTCTACTCAGATTGGCAATGGCTCTCCTGTGTAATATCCCCCTTTGGTTGTTGGTTCTCAGATTAGAATACTCACTAGCTCAGGTCCATTGAGCAGAGACAAGCTGGCTCAAACCATCAACCCTTTATTTGCAGGGACATTACTCCAGGAAGCCTGAACTTCAGCTGTCTATATAGGAATGCTGAAAGCAGGACTTTTCTGTAGCAGGAACTCCTTTGCATATTAAGTCACACTCCCCTGATGAAGCCAAGAGCTTATAGGGCTCTTCTTACAGGGCCTACTGTAAACTCTTGGTGGATTGGCTACATCAGGTGTTTGTGGCCTAATATACAAAGGAGTTCCTGCTACCAAAAAAAGCTCTGGCTGAAAGGAAACTGATCTCCACTCCATTGAAACACATTGCAGTACTGCAAGGAAAATGTGGAATGGATCTTCCATCAAGGTCCCTGAGTCCTATCTATCGGGACACAGAGACCTTAACGAAAAATCCACTCCATGTTCTCTGCACAGCTTTGATGGAGAGTCCATTCCACAAGCGGCTGCGGCATTGTGTGGAGGAGACGGAGAAGCGGCTGCGGCATTGTGTGGAGGAGCAGCGCGAATAGTGAGTGGGCAACAGACCATCCTGGGGGTGTCTTCGGACCCCCGCCCCTCACCCCTCCCCACCTTCTCGCCCACCCCTCTGTCCCCCTCCCCTCTCTTCCGCCTTCTCCCTCAGCCGACGTACATCGTACTCCATGCTTCCTGCCCCGCTTCCTCTACCCTCGCCACCCTTGCCTCCACTTCACTTCCCACCACCTTTTCCATCTACGGACGCTACCTAGAGGGGCTGACCCAACGGCCTGGATACTCCCCGACAGAGAAGCCCTGTGCGGGGCTCAGGGGAGCCCAGGAGTGTGTCAAGCCACAAGGGACTGGAAAAGAGGAATGTGCTTATACACCAACTGCACTGGCACTTGCACTTTATCAGCATCCAAGACTAACCTATGACTTTAACATCTGCACCCCATAGACAATATATACTACCACCCTCTACAGAATATCTGGACTTATAAACTAGGAACCAACTGACTGCTAACCGCTAATGAATTCCACTAAAACTGTTATTAATTAATTTATTCGATATTAGTCAATTAATTAATGATTGATTATGTATAATATATTTATATATTAATTTATATATATCTATATTTATAAATTTTAGCACAGTAACTAGGAATGGTGGGAGGGAGTATTTATTTATTTATTTATTAACTGTGCTGGAATCGATTAAATTTATAAATTTCTTATTAATTGATCAGAAGGGGAAATTGGGTTGGGTTATTAAATTAATTAAACTAAGATGTAATTAGTGAGTTAGCAGCTAAGAATAGGAGGAGTTGGTAGGGGGGGATAATCAAACGACAGGTAGGGATAAATTAGGAGATCAACTGTGAGAGGTTATACCGTGAGCTATCCAGACAAGTGCGGATGCCTGCCCAAGGGATTCCAGTGTTCCTGGGGAGGGGAAGATATGACGGTGGGAATAGACAGATATACAAGAGAAGGAGACAGAGACAAAACGGTGCTCGGCCACCTTCCAGTCTACTTCCCATCCCAACGGTGGTAGGTAGTGGGACCAAGAGGAAATGCTCGTCTCCGTCACTGGTGTTATGCAATGCCAGGTCCATCAACAACAAGACCTCGACCCTCAAGGAGTTTTTACTCCAACAGGATGTGGACCTGGCTTGCGTGACCGAGACCTGGGTGTGGGACGGAGAGACAGTAGCTCTCTCCCAGATGACCCCCCCCCAGGTTACTCGGTCTTTCACCAGTCACGGAACAACGGGCGGGGGGGAGGGGTAGCGCTGTTCATACGGGAGGATTACACCTTTCGGGCTCTCCTGGCTCCAAGGATCGATGGCATTGAATGCGCCGGCCTGACGTGGGATGTTGGAGAGGGGTTGGCGATCTGGCTGGTGTACCGTCCGCCCAACGCACCAGCCAGCACCTTACCATCACTATTGGAGGCAGTGGCGGGCTGGGCATTGGAGTTCCCAGGGCTTATGGTCCTTGGTGACTTCAATGTCCATGTCGATGACACGGCCTCCACTCAGGCGATGGACCTAGTGTCTTCCATGGCGACACTGGGGCTCTCTCAATTTGTCACAACTCCCACGCATCAAGCCGGGCACACATTAGACCTGATCTTTGCATCCGGGATTTTGGTGAATGATATCGCGGTTGAAGCGGTTCCATGGTCGGATCACCTAGCCCTTAAGGCCCGTATGGAGACGTCGCCCCAACCCTGTATGGGCGGAGAGCCTATTTTGGCTCGCCCCCGGGGCTTGATGGACCCGGAACGGTTCCAAACAGCCCTGAGGGATCCCTGGCCCACTGGCAATTCCCTCGATGACCTGGTGGAAGTCTGGCAGGGCCAGCTATCCAGGGCTATCGATGAAATTGCACCTCGGCGCCCTTGCAAGAGGCTGGCACCATGGTATACCTTGGAGTTACGCCAGCTGAAACAAGGGCTCAGATGACTAGAGAGACGGTGGAGGCATACTCGGGACGAAGCGACGAGAACATCCTATAGAACGCTTATGAGGTCTTATGAGATGGCAGTCAAGGCTGCGAAGAAAGAATACTTCGCAGCCAAGATTGCATCTGCAAAATCGCGCCCAGCACAATTGTTTAGAGTAATTGGAGATCTTATAACACTGCCACAAGGCAAACCAAATATTAGGGAATTGAGATAGGTTGCGAGGCATTTGTGAAATATTTTGCAGATAAAATCTCGTCGCTCCGCCAAGACCTGCCTATCACATTAAATACAGTAAGTGAAACTGAGGCTCCGCGCCTGTCTTCAGATTTAGTACTGGACCACTTCGACACACTCAGCCTGGAGGAAGTTGATGGAATTCTCTCTGCTGCTCGCCCAACAACATGTGATTTGGACCCTTGCCCCTCTTGGCTGATTAAATCCTGCCAGAGGGAGCTTAGATGTCCTTTACGGGACATCATAAATAGATCCCTCCTAGAGGGGCATTTTCCAACACCTCTGAAAGAGGCTTTGGTCCGCCCCCTCCTGAAAAAATCTACAGCAGACCCGGCCGAATTGGCAAACTACCGACCGGTGTCCAATTTACCATTTTTAGGTAAAATTATCGAGAGGGCAGTGGCGTTGCAGCTACAGAGATTTCTAGATGACGCTTCTATCTTAGACCCGTGCCAGTCTGGCTTCCGTCCGGGCCACGGGACGGAGACGGTCCTGGTCGCTTTGATGGATGACCTCCAGCGGCAACTGGATCGAGGCGGTGTGGCAATACTGATGTTATTAGATTTGTCGGCTGCATTTGATACAGTCGATCATCAGTTGTTGATCCACCACCTCGCCGACATAGGGGTTGAGGGGCTGGCCTTACAATGGCTTTCCTCCTTCCTCATGGGTCGGGGACAGAGGGTGGCGATTGGGGGTGAGCAATCCCAGAGGCGCACACTAGACTGTGGGGTGCCCCAGGGAGCAGTTCTCTCCCCGATGTTATTTAACATCTATATGCGCCCCCTCGCCCAGATTGCCCGGAGATTTGGGCTGGGTTGCCATCAATACGCAGATGACACCCAGCTCTATCTACTAATGGATGGCCGGCCCACCTCCACCCCGGGGAACCTGGACCGGGCTTTGCAGGCTGTTGCAACGTGGCTTAGACTGAGTGGGCTGAAGTTAAATCCAGCGAAGACAGAGGTTCTCCATGTGGGTCGTGGCACTCTGGGGAAGGAAATATCTCTCCCGGCCTTTGACGGGGCGCCGCTGAAGACGGCGCAGCGGGTAAAGAGCCTGGGTGTCTTACTGGAGCCTTCATTATCAATGGAGGCCCAGATAACAGCCACTGCCAAGTCAGCATTCTTCCATCTGAGGCGGGCGAGGCAGTTGGCCCCTTTCCTAGAGTGTCAGGACCTAGCAATGGTGATCCACGCGATGGTCACCTCAAGACTGGACTACTGTAACGCTCTCTACATGGGGCTGCCTCTGTACCGGACCCGGGAGCTGCAGCTGGTGCAGAATGCGGCGGCCAGGCTGTTACTTGGTCTCCCAAGATGGGAGCATATACGGCCGGGGCTGCGCGGACTGCACTGGCTGCTGATTGTATACCGGATCCAGTACAAAGTGCTGGTCATAACCTTTAAAGCTTTATATGGCCAAGGACCGACCTACCTGAGGGACCGTCTCTCCCCATATGAGCCCCAGAGAGCACTGAGGTCAGTGGGAAAAAGCAGACTGAATATCCCTGGGTCAAAAGAAGTCAAACTTCAAAGCACCCGCACTCGGGCCTTTTCCGCTGCGGCCCCACAATTCTGGAACCAGCTCCCAGAGGAGGTGCGGGCCCTGCGGAACTTAGATCAGTTCCGCAGGGCCTGCAAGACCGTCCTCTTCAAACAGGCGTTTACCAATAACTGAATTAACGTTTACCGTTAGATTAATAATGTTTACTGCCAGTGTTGAATTAGGAATGTTTTAATCATTGATTGTTTTAATGTGAATTTTAATGTGAATTTAATGTTTTATTATTGTATTGTTTACTTGAAATGCTGTTAGCCGCCCTGAGCCTGCTTCAGCGGGGGAGGGCGGGATATAAATAAAATTTTACATTACATTTCCCTAGCAGATTTGTCTGCACTACAGCCTGCAAAGATAAGGCAGAAAAGGCAGAGAATTGAAAGAGCAGGGGATTTAATCAGCCTTGAAACTTCAAACAGTAAATTTAGCTTGAAATATGCCATGAAGCTAACGAAATACAGTTACACCATGATCTCAATGATCCATTGTTGTCATGATCCAATAGAATATAATCTCCTGCACTAGGTGCAATCTTCAAATGATCTTCAGAGCCAGTACTAAAAACCTGAACTAGTCAAATATAATTTAGGTGGGTAGCCATTTTGGTCTGAGGTAATGGAACAAACTTTGAGTACAGTGGCATAGTTGTTATGGGCAGCTTTCATCCTATAAAAGAAAACTTCCAAACAAATGAATTTTTAGCAGCAATAAGCAGGTTTATTGGTAGACACGTTTGCAAACATGGAGAGAGCATCACCTGAGAAAGGTGTGGTCTCTGAAGTCTGTGTATAATACAGCTCAATTTAAGGCTCCTGACGCATAGCATCTAGCTGTCCCTTTGACCAATCACAGGTCGTAGACGAAGGGCTCCCACTCTAGCTTAACCAACGCTTGATAACCTTATATGGACATCCCGTTCCCCCTTTGTCCAGTATCATTAATACTTGCTAAGTGAGAAAAAAAACACAGTGATTTGCAGAGATAGCATTTTAAGCTTGGGGACTTTTTAGCATGAGTAATGGCGAGAGGAATAAATAGCTAATTGCAGCAATAGCAATTTTAACGAAGTTGGGGCTTTCCATGACTAATTGCCCGCAAGGCGTTTTTACCGTCTGGTCTTATCTTGAGCAACTTCCAACATGGTCTGCTAAATTTCACATGTCCAGGCCACTTATTGACAGAGCCTATATTTTAGTCTAGTAACCAGTTTAGGGTGTGGTGCCTCCAAGAGACCTGTTTTTAATTCTTATCACCTTTAAGACCTACAAAGTTTAATTCTGGCTATAAGTATGCATTCACTTTTGGTATGCATTCACTTTTTAAGATACATTGAAAAAGACTTCCTCAAACCTTAAATTTAGGTTGGGAAGGAGTTTCCAGGAAGGGCTAGTTAGAATCAAGATGCATAAATAACTGGGAGATAAGTATAGCTGAGATTAGTTTGTAAAACCTGTGAATGGCAAGAGATTAGCATACAAATATATGAGTTACCAAACACATATAAGAACTAGATTTGCATCCAATGGCACCTCCAAGACCAACAAAGTGGTATTCTTGGTATAAGCAAGAACTGAGAGACATAGCATGTGTAGATACAGACTTCAGATACATTGAAACATATTTTCTCAAGCATTACATATAGGTGGGGGTGGGGGTTAGCTGCCAGGAAGGACTAATTGGAGTCAAAATTTGTAAGTATAGCTTAGAGTGGAATAATTCAGTTGGAAAGATCCATGAATAGCAGAAAATTAGCATACAGATAATCAGGGCTTCTTTTGTAGCAGGAACTCCTTTGCATATTAAGCCACACACCCCTGATGTAGCCAATCCTCCAATAGTTTACAGTAAGCCCTGTAAGCTCTTGGAGGATTGACTACATCAAGGGAGTGTAGCCTAATATGCAAAGGAGTTCCTGCTACAAAAAAAAAAGCCCTGCAGATAATAAAAGAGTTAACAGATGAGAGAACTGAGTCCAGTGGCTCTTCTAAGACCAACAAAGTTTAATTCTGGGTACAAGTGAAAATTGAGTGATTTAGCATGTGTAGTGAGATAAAAACCCAATATTTCTGTTAAGCCCTGGAGTTCCTTTATCCTGAATGTTGAATAACTTGTAATTCAGCAATCTCCTGTTCTAGTCGGTTTTTGAAAACCCTTTGTAATAAAACAGCTACTTTGAGGTCCCCGACTGAGTTCCTTGAGAGGTTGAAATGTTCAGGTTTCCTAGTTTTGTGATTCTTGATTTGTGTCCATTTATCCTTTGGCATAGGACCTGAAGGTACCTTTAAGACCAACTGAAGGTACCTTTAAGACCAACAAAGCTTAAAACCTGGTATAAACTTTCATGTGCATACACATTTCTGCAGATACATTGAAACTTCATTTCTCTACATAGGTCTCAGCATAAGATCATCATTGTCAGAGCTGACAACATTCTGTGTTCTGGGAAGATAATATCATGTAGCAGTCAACTATGAAATTCCTTGGAATGGGGTCACAAGATCTACTGGAAAACTGATGAAAAGGAGGGGGGACTCTGTGGCTATAGAAGACAAAGACAATAGCAGCATTTTTGAAGGATAACTATGACCTTTTAAATAAGGTCATAAGTCCAATAGCAGAGTGGACTTTAACCTTAACGCTGAAATAAATAAGGTTATAAGTTCAATAGCAGAATAACCTTAACACTGAAATAAAATTAAATTAAAATTGATTCACTGAAAACATTGTCTTGCCATAGGTGTAATATCTGACACTATTCTGTTGTGCGAACTTGTCAAGTATCCCATAAGCAGTTAGAATATGTATTTGAAATTCTTTACATGTTAAAAAAACCTCATTGTACAGGGTTTACTGGACACACTTCTTTCAACCATCAACTAAACTAAGTAGAACCATTCCTCTTGTATACAGCATTAATTCTTCTGTAACACAGACAGTTACATATTCATGTATTTAGGAAGTATATAGTTGGAATTTACTGCCAAAAGGCCTGCCATGGTCCTTCAGTTACCAGTCCTGTGAGCAAGGACAGCTCCCTCTTCCTGTGCCAATGTATCAGATTTTCTTGTGTGTTAGACAGCCAGGCCCTGATCCATCTGTATGTGTGTGTTCTGAAGAGCATAATCCAGGCGAATAAAGTGAATGCATGCTGATCAGTGCTGTTTGATTGGGTGGGAAAGATATTCCAGTCCACTCACTTTCTCCTTTTAGATTACACTGGCTCTTATGTGCAGCTCCCATTTGAATGTGATTTCTTATCAGCTGTGGGACAAGACTGCTTCAACACAGGTATGTACAAAATTATGGATATTTGAGTATGGGTAAGTGGCTGACATAGCTAAGTGCAATCTAAAATGACCTACACAGAAGCAGCTGTTGCAATCTGAACTGCTGCAGCAGCACACACAGTGCATTAATCTTTGATTTACTCTTCTGCCATTATATTAAAGTCAATAAAGTAATAAAACAAAACTTTCCCCTATTTCACATTACTACCTGGTGGATATATTCGATTTTGCAACTGAATGGGACAATATAAAATATACCACATTCATACAAAAAAGCTAGTGAATATTGATCAACATGTACTTTTTACATTTCTATTGACGTCATTTGGAATCTCATTAAGGGAAAAACAAAATACGAACGCACATTGCTTAATCAGGAATGAAAGACATATTTCACAGTTTAATGCCACATTTCAAAGTATTAGTGTATGAACACTGTCATAATAATTAGTCACTTTTCATTTCTTAACACTTCTGTTAGAAATTTTATAATGGTATATGAAGTATCATTATTGTGTTGTTCTCTAACTATAACTGAGGCAAGCTGAAATGGAAACCTTTCATTTCTAAACATTCAGACTTACCCAAAAGAAGTTCCATTAGCTTAAACTGACATGACCATGAAGACCAGTTGTTCTTGGGACATCCTGTACTGCCTACTGCCGTATTGGGATGGGGAGGACTGTTGAAGACAATGCATAAGTTTAACAATGTAAATGTAAAATATTTGGGGAACATGGAGAAAACATAACATTAGAAAATATTGGGCATGATTCAGCTGAAGTTAAGGACAGTCCCATAAATATATCAGGCCTGAAGGGAGTTTTTTCTTTGACTCATGCTAATAGTTTTGAACAGTTTTGACGGTGGAACCACAAACAGAACCATGAACCAATATAAACTGGGAAGTTAGTTTGTGAACCAAATTGTTCCATATCAGTTCATGACCCCTGCTTCCTGCTTCTTGTGGCTTTTCATGGCAAGCAGAAAGCAGGGGATTAAATGCTCCAAACCAATTAAACTTCTGCTTTCTGCTCCCCACTGCTTTTTATGGGGAGTAGGAAGCAGGGGTTTCCTCATAAAAAGTGGTGGGGGAAAGAGCTATTTTAAACTCCTGCTTTCTGCTCCCTGCAAAAAAAAAAAAAAAAACAGCTGAGAAGTGAGTAGCAGAAAGCAGAGATTTCCCCACAAAAATAGCTCTGAGCCATTTAAACTCCTGCTATCAGTTCCCCATTGCTCATCTGATTTTCATGAGCCATTTAAACCCCTGCTTTCTGCTCTTCAGTGAAGTTTGAGAACCACAAATTGGCCAAAATTCATCACAAACTTTCATTTGTGAACTTGGTTCATGCCCATCCCTAGGCATGAGGAAGGGTCATAACCAATGGGTTGTATCCAAACAATTGCAAAATGAGTTTTGCTTATGGATCAGTTTCAGTTTCGGTTCTATTATTATTACTGTCAGCAACTAAATCCAACTGACAAAAACATTATCAGGTATACAGATATTCAAGTTAAACTCCATTAAAATAAAAATATAAAACTTAGCAAAAACTTAGTATAACCTGTACAATGAGTTTTTTTAGCATTAAAAAAAAGAAATTGCATGCTAGAAAGAGAATAAAATATAAAATACTTAAAATAACATCTTACATAATGATATTTAAAATTTGAATGTGAAATCTAAAAATCGAGAGCTATATAATAGACCTTGTGATGAAGTATAAGTCAAGTAAACAAGTAAAGAAGAGGAAGTCAGTTGATGGCTTTCCAGGCTCATTTCAGCTACCTTTTAATTAATGCTAATAGCTCCAGATATAGAAAATTAGATGAGCCAGACCCCCACTTTAAGTGGGGAACAGAGATTTGGAGGTGCTTAAGTACTAGAAAGGTTTCAGGAAGAAAATTTTTGGAGACATCAGGAAGAACTTCTCTGACTTGGCCTGACCTTGTTAATGTGTGGAGAAACAGATATTATAAAAACTCCTTGCATTAAGGAAGAGGGCTCTCTTTCTTTGGATGCTGAGTCCATGAAAACAGACAGGTCTCTCAACTGAGAAGGTAGTCATTGACCATGTGCTCACCTGGAGAGCTGAAGAGAGCTTTAAGGAACTGGTTACCCTATAGAGATTTGCAGCTTCCTAAGCTAAAGAACCTGTCCCATATTTAACATCTGATAGGGCAGGGGTGGCCAACGGTAGCTCTCCAGATGTTTTTTGCCTACAACTCCCATCAGACCCAGCCATTGGCCATGTAGCTGGGGCTGATGGGAGTTGTAGGCAAAAAACATTTGGAGAGCTACCGTTGACCACCCTTGTGATAGGGCATTTATAGAAAGAGGGGCAGATAATTTGTGTTTTATCTTTTTCTTTTGTATCCCTTGCTCTATATGGTGCTATGCTAAAAGGATGTTTGTGAACATTTTTTTTAATAAATACTTTATAACTTTTTATGCCAGGAGTGGCTATGTGTCCCACATAGACATCCACTTTCTCAGACATGCTATTTTAATAGGAGCACCAGGGGGAAGGCAGGCAGTTGGCAAGTGGCTATTCCTCCAAGGCACACAAGGAAATAAGCTGTCACCATGGTGACCAGGCACTGGGCAGTGAGAGACACAGAGGCAAAGTCTCAGAATTTGGAAAAGAAGTTGGGAGTCTGACTCTTGACCCTTCTGGGTGCAAATCTGTTCTTCCACACATACTAACAGTTTTGAAATTTAAAACTTGGGACTATCTGCAAAACTAGTGGCAAAACTAGTGGCAAAACGTTTTAAAGCTATCATTGCTCTCACTTGATACGGAAATCATTCTTATTTTTTCCCTTCAGCTTTTCTGTGTCTTCTGCAAATATGATAACACCCAAGTTGTCCAAGAATTGCTGTCCCTCAAACCAGAATTACCAGCTTGTTATCACTGCCTAGTTTCTAGCCATGCTGAAGTTGACATATCTACTGGTTGACTTTCTGATGTATTATCTGATGTCACTGTAATGTAGTTAGCCTTTTAAAGTGCTGCTTGAGCAACATCTTGCAGAGATGAAAATAGCTGGAGCCTGACCTTTTTGTTTGCAGAAGTTTATACTTAAGCCATATTTTGCTAAACATAAAAAAAACTTTGTTTCATTCACATTCTTCACCTTGTACTCCCCATATGTAGCTAAAACATTTTTTTAATTTTTTACAAAATATCTATTATACAAGTTACAAATTTCCATCACAACAAAAGATTTATGTCTATAAATATTCATATAGCTACTGTTGCACAAAACTAGAAAAAAGCCCAAACTTTTGGAATGATCATAGAATCACAGAATCATAGAGCTGGAAGGGACCTCCAGGGTCATCTAGTCCAACCCCCTGCACAACTCACAAACATCTCCCCCTAAATTTACAGGATCTTCATTGCTGTCAGATGGCCATCTAGCCTCTGTTTAAAAACCTCCAAGGAAGGAGAGCCCACCACCTCCCGAGGAAGCCTGTTCCACTGAGGAATTGCTCTAATGGTCAGGAAGTTCTTCCTAATGTTGAGCCGAAAACTCTTTTGATTTAATTTCAACACATTGGTTCTGGTCCTACCTTCCGGGACCACAGAAAACAATTCCACACCATCCTCTATATGACAGCCCTTCAAGTACTTGAAGATGGTGATCATATCACCTCTCAGCCGCCTCCTCTCCAGGCTAAACATTCGCATAAATATTCCAACATTTGTCATTGTGGTGGCTGTGCAGTCCCACATGTTCACTGATTGTTGTAGTGGCTGTAGAGTCACAAATGGGAACTGCATTTGCACAGGCCAACCATGAAGAGTTCAAAAAACCAAAAGCTAAGCTCTTCAGTCTCAGGCTCATTTAGCTGTCTTTTCTTTGGCTATAAAGGGGGCAGCCCTGGCGCTAGGCTTTCCTGCACCCAAGGCTGAAGCACAACCCCACTGCCCCCGCCCCCACCAACATCGCCCCCCATGACATCAATAATGATGTCACTGACATGCCCCACTTGCAGCAGTGGGGGATCACAGCCCCAGCCCCCCCACTCTGGTCAGGCTTCCCAAGCCTCGGGAAGCCTGGTTGAAGTGGCAGCAGGTGCTAGTAGCCCCAACCCCCCCCCACTTTGCCCAGGCTTCCCAAACCTCGGGAAGCCTGGGTAAAGCAGCAGCAGGTGCTCATGGCCCTGACCCCCCACACACACATTTTGCCCAGGCTTCCCAAGCCTCAGGGAGCCTGGGCAAAGTGGAAGTGGGTGCTCGTGGCCCCCCCCAACTTTGCCCAGGCTTCCCAAGCCTCTGGGAGCCTGGGTGAAGCAGCAGCGGGCACTCGCGCCCCCCCTCCTTTGCCCAGGCTTCCCAAGCCTCGGGGAGCCTGGGCAAAGTCAGCACCGGCACGGACGTGGAGAGAGGAGTGCCTTGTGATGCTCCTAGGCCAGGTGGCACCCAAGGCTGTCGTCTTGTCAGCCTACTCCCATGTGCCAGCCCTGAAAGGAAGGCAGGAACATCTTCTCTCGGTTCTTTTTTCACTGCCACATAAGTCATTCTTCTTTGCATTGTTGCTGTAAGAAAGACAGGAAAAAATGTTAGTGCGTGAATATTTTCAGAGAAAATTTACTTCTCTTTGCCACTCAAGGCAGCTCTCTTTAAAACTGTGCAAAATGTAAGGGGGAAATAACACAAACTAATGACCATACCTTCTGTCTTATGTGCCTTGACAAGTGTCATGGTAACCACCCAAAGTCCAATCTGTAAACAATTTACACCAAAGGCACAGAATTATAGCGCCTCAGCAGAGGCTCTAATGGAAGCTGTTAGTAATCCAAAGAAAGCAGCTTTATTGTCCACCCCATCTTCAGAGAGACAAGCTAGGGATGCCTCATTTCCACTGATTCCTTCATTTCCATTGGTTCCATCAGTTTATCAGTTCCATTGGCACTGAGATTGGAGATGACATCAATAACGGTGTCTAAGGATCTCAAAGGACGATTCCAATTCCAAGAACTCCAGATCCAGGAAAATATTTTTATGAGCACTCTCAAAGTTAAAAGGTACCTTATTACTTCACACTGTACATCATTTAGATCCCCATAAATATAATATAATAAATTATGGTAGCCCTGGCATTAAAACCAATTATCATCATATACTTTTATCTATCTATCTATCTATCTATCTATCTATCTATCTATCTATCTATCTATCTATCTATCTATCTATCTATCTATCTATCTATCTATCTAATCTATCTATCTTCAATATGTATGCCGCTTACAGTCACAATACCACAATAACAATACCTTATGGTTATAAAATCAAAACATATATAACAATTTATAATTTAAAAACTTAAAAATGGTGCTACAAAATTTCTTACATAGGCGGTCCGGCTTCAGTATAGTTCTTAATTCTCTGTATTGCTCTATTAGGTGTCTTATAAATGGATGGTAGTATTCAGCGACATACTAGTGGCAGCTCCTCACACATTAGTTACTGGACAGAACTTCTTACTGAGAGCCCCCAAGACATTCAGAAATTGTGGTTCCAAGAGAATCTGATATATATGACTCCCACAAATCACATCAGTTCTTACTTTCTCAGTACTGAAATATCTCCCAATTAATTGGGTTTGTCAGCTTTCTGAACTTTCTGCCAAAACTCCTGACTCCAAGGAGTCTCACAATTCAGAACCAAAGTCTGATGTGATCTTAGAAGCTTCATTGGATGACATTATCGCCCAAGCCTTATTCAGTTTCTCCTAGTGAAGACATTGGGCTGTTTTCTGATCAGATGTTGAAGCTGGTAAAAGCACTGGCTATAGAAGTGGCCTGTTCTGCTTCAAAGCCTATACACTCAAGTTACCATACTCTCACTTCAGACACTATGGGCCCAGTAGCCTTCCTATTTTAGAAAGCACTTTGACTACAGCATCTTAGGTCAAACCTACTACTATAAGTCTACTATAAAATAATTGACTCCGTGTATAAAACCAAACATGATGGATCCTGTTCACTCAACTTGTGATCAAAACATTAGTTGTAAAAGCTGTAATGGTAGAGGCTCTGGCAGGGTCTCACACTATTCCACCGGCTAAGGAGGGTAGAAAATCAGGTGTCTGGGGTAGGATTCTTCAAAATATTCCACATTGCTAAATATAAAGCTGTTATGGGAAGCTACCATAACAGCTTTATATACAGTGTTCTTTTTTGTGACATACATGCTGCAAACACACACACTAATTAATGCAATTCCAATCCACTTTCAATGCCCTTTCCAACTAGATTTTACTTTGTGAACTGGCAAAATCCAGTTGGAAAGGGCATTGAAAGTGGATTGAAAGTGCATTACTTAGTGTGTGCAATCACATAGCCTCTTATATGGAATGCATGTCCAAAGAGCAGAGACAATTGACAGTCATCCAAATGGAGGTTGTAAGACAATCGAAACAGAAGGTAAAGGAGGTTCCCAAAGGAAAAAGAAAAATAAGTTCATTCTTCTCCCAAAGCAAATAGTGAACAGGACAGAGTTTTTTGATGGTTACAATGTCAACTTAGCTCCTTCCAGTGACATAGCAGGAAGGCTTGCAAATTTTATAAATACATGAAAACTGATTATAAAGAATTCTTGGGTTTGAATCATCAAAGCCCAAGAAGTTTGCAGATTTCTGAACTGTGTTCCCCCCTGTTATGTACTTTCTCTCTTTTTATGTCTTCTCAGTTTCTTTAGGAGGCTCGGGTTTCATTATCCAAGGGAACTGTAGAACATGTTCCTCCAACAAGAACAGGGGAAGTACTTTATTCCATTTTCTTCCCAATACACAAAAAATTGGGTGGGAAAGGCCCCACCTTGGCAATTCAAACATTGTCTTATTCATCAGGAGGTTCAGAATGATCTCTTTACTGAAAATCCTGCCACTTTATACATCTTCAGTTTTGTATCAATATACTCTTTTTTTTCCCAGTTTATAATGTTTTTATTGGATCAGTCCGAACATACAAACAACAAAAAATGATATCAAACCTAATTCAGAAAACAAATAAACATAACATCATCATCCTAGTATAACAATTTACAGACCCAAAATAGGATTAACATCATCCTAAAACAACTTCTTACATACAAAGTGAGATAGTACTATGGTATTAAAATCATCAACTCTACAGTTAGTAACTTTCCTTTCTATCTTTCTCCGCAAATAAAAATATCCATTTAATTTAATACTAATAATGGAATTAACACAGTAGATTAGTAAAACAATTATCCGAGTAAATTTAATTTCTTTCCATCCACAAATATACTGTTTCCCATCTTCTTTTTGCTTCCTCCTTCGGGATTCCTTTTATTACATTAGCTAAAATATCCATTTCAAGCACTTGCATAATTTTTTGAATGATTTCTTCCCTCTTTGGGAGCGCTTTAGATTTCCAGTTTTGGGCAAATAAAATTCTAGCCGCAGTTATGATATATACTGTGATGAATTCATCCTCCCGTGGGACCATCTCTTTAACTAACGAGAGTAGCATACATTCTGGCTTAAGAGAGAAATTAACTTTAAGAATATCTACCAATATTTTATGAATTTCCTTCCAGTACTTTTTAGATACGCTACATGTCCACCATATGTGGTAATACGAACCTACCCTCGTTTCACATTTCCAGCAAATAGGTGGGATGACATGATTAATTTTATTTAGTAATACCGGCGTAATGTGCCATCTATAAAAAAGTTTTAAAATTTTTTCTCGAAAGTTAACAGGCTTTATGATCTTGTAGTTATTTCTCCATAACATCTCCCATTGTTCCAGTGTAATATTAATTTTCAAATTATTGGACCATTTTAACATAACATTTTTAACAATTTCATCCTCAAGTTTTATTTGTAAGAAATAGTTATAAACCTTCCTAATCAGTTTTCCAAGTGTCATTGTTATTATCCTATCAAAGTCAAAGTCTTTCTTGGTGAACCCAACTATTTTATCTTTACTGTATTTTGCCAAGATTTGAGTCATTACCCACCAATCAAAACTAATCCCTTTTGCCTCCAAATCCTCCTTCTTTCTTATTTTATTGGTTTCGTCTAATAGATCTACGTATCTTATTATTTTCCCATAGGACCACAACTGCGGTCGGATTGCTGCCTCCGCTGGGGATAACCACCTGGGTGTTTTATCGTATATTTTCTTCTTAATCTTTATCCAGACTTGCAATAAGGCTTTACGAATGAAGTGGTTTTTAAAATAATTTTGAGGTTTTTGAATATACCACATATTTGCATGCCAACCAGCTTGCAGATCAGCACCTTCTAGTGTTAGTAAACGTGTGTCTTCCAACATTACCCAATCTCTCAACCATAAAGTTGAACAGGCTGTGTGGTATATCTCATAGTCCGGGAGGCCGAGGCCTCCATTTTGTTTTTTGTCTGTTAAGATTTTCCAGCTAACTCTGGCTTTTTCCCCCTGCCATACAAAATTTTTGGACAGTTGATTTAATTTGACAAAAAAAGAATCCTTTACAGCAATGTTTGCCATTTGAAACAAAAATAAGACTTTAGGGAGGATATTCATTTTGAGTAATGACACTCTTCCCATAAGTGAAAGTCTCAAATTAGCCCATTTTTTAAGTAGATTATCTATTTCCTTTAATAAGGGGACGTAGTTGTCTTCATAAATAGTACTACACCTGTCCGAAATCACAAGACCTAAATATCTAATTTTTTAATCTCTTTTAAAGCCGTTTTCCTTTCGAGATCACAGATTGCCTGTACTGTCATATTTTTGGTTAGCATTTTTGGCTTGTTTTTATTTATCTTCAGACCAGCAACATTCCCATATTCTTCAAGGTGGTTAAAAACCACCTCTACTGACTCCAGAGGGTTTTGAAGAACTAAAACCATATCATCTGCATAAGCTAATATTTTATAATCTTCACCTCTAATTTTCAGACCATCAACATTATTATCATACCTAATTGTTTCACATAGTAATTCCAAAGAAAAAATGAACAAAAGTGGGGATAAAGGACATCCCTGCCTTGTACACTTACTAAGACATATTTCATCTGTCAAGTCTCCATTGATTATTATCCTAGCAAATTGTCTGTCGTAAATTGCACGCATATTGTTAACAAATTTATCTCCAAAATTTGATTTCTCTAAAAGTTCCAACATAAAATACCAATCTAAATTATCAAACGCTTTTTCTGCGTCGAGAAATAAAAGTGCCAATTGTTTATCTCTATTGAACTCAAAATATTCCAAAAAATTAAACAGCATCCGGGCATTTGTGCGCATATATCTTTTTGGTAAAAACCCTGTTTGATCAGGATGGATAAGTTCCCTCAGGACCAATTTGAGTCTGTTAGCCAGGATCGTGGTAAATATTTTATAATCTATGTTAAGCAAAGATATAGGACGGTAATTCCCAATATCATCAGTATCCTTACCTGGTTTTGGAATGAGCACAATATTACTATGCCGCCAAGACTCTGGAATTTTAGCCTGGCACCAGACCTCATCCAGTAACTTTTTAAATGGGTCTAACAAATTTTCTTTGAAGATTATATAAAATTCTGGAGGTATGCCATCAGGTCCTGCAGCCTTATTACTTTTTATCTTATTCCAGACTTCTACAATTTCAGCCATCGTTATCGGGCCAGTTAGCGTATCTCTCTGCTCACATGTTAGCTTTGTCCGGACCTTATTTGAGAGATATTCCTCTTGTTTAACCTTATGTCTCTCCTCCTTTTTATATAAATTCTTATAAAACTCTTGGGCTATAACTTTCATGTCGTCTAACACAGAGGTATTCCGCCCAGTTTTATCCTTCAAAGTTTTAATCATTTTCTTTTCTCTCTCTTTTCTGACTCTGTATGCGAGCCACTTACCGGGTTTATTTGCATTCTCAAAAAATTGTGCTTTTGAATAAGCTATCTTTCTCTCCATCTGATCTATAAAAATTAAATGAACTTTGTGTTGAAGATTTCTAATCTCAGACCTCAGATCCTTTAATGAGGGATTTGACTTTAACAAACTTTCTTTAGTTTTAATTAAATCTGTCCATTTCATCAAATTACTGCTCTCTTCACGCCATTTTTTTGCACTATAACTAATAACCAACCCTCTGAAAAAGGCTTTACTGGTATCCCATATAATTGACTGAGATACGTCCTTCTGTGTATTTATGAGAAAAAAAGACTTCAATTCTTCCTCTATATATCGAATGAATTTCTTATCCTTCAGCAAACTTAGGTTCATTCTCCACCCCGATTTCCTCTTGGGAGTATTTAATGATAACAGAATAGGTGAATGATCAGCGATAGTGGAAGGGAGAATTTCCACATCTTGTACCACTTTCATTAGTCCTAAAGATATCCAAGTTGAGTCAATCCTTGACCAGGAGGCGTGTCTGTTAGAAAAATACGTATAATCTCTTTTACTAGGGTTAAGGGTACGCCAGACATCCACTAGGGCGAATTCATCCACCAATCTCAAAAAAGGTTCGGGGAGGATATTACTGCTATTCATTTTACCTTTCTTTTTGTCATTTTTAGGAGTCCTGTCTAGCTCCGGATTTTCAACTGCGTTTAGATCACCAGTTATACAAACATTCTCGTAATCAGCATCCGTTATCTTAGCATATAATTCTTTATAGAATGGCCTTTGATTGTTGTTAGGCGCATAAACGTTTACCAAAAGAAACTTTTTAAAATCCTTTATTATTTCAATTCCGTGCATTCTGGCTTCCTTACCCTCGAAAATTAATTCTGCTTGTAGTCCCTCTTTGACATATGTCACCAACCCTCTCTTTCTCTTATCCTTTTCCGATGTAATAAAAGCCGTGCCCAGTCTTTTATTATATAACAAGGCTTCATCTTTTTTCCTCATGTGGGTCTCTTGTAAACATAAAATATCTGCATTGAATTTTTTCAGCTGAAGGAAAGTTCGCTGCCTCTTCTGAGGGGAGTTCAGACCATTAACGTTTACCGAAATAATTTTTAACCTATTTGTCATATTAATTTCTCGCCTTTCTCGACTTTCTATTGATTTCTTTTTTTCTTCTGTAGCCTAGTCTCCCTTTGTGTTTCTTCCGTTTGAGGAACCTCTTCCCCTTCTTGTTCCTCTAAATCCAATAACTGAATTACTTGTGATGGATCTGTTTGTTCTGATTGTCTCTCTACCCCATTTGGAGTTTTCCCCTTAATTTTCTTTAGCCAGTTACCACCATGCACTTTAATAAATTCTTCCAATTTTATAATCGAGTCTATCTTAAATCTGTTATTTGCATAAGTAAACGACAAGCCCTCAGGGACTAACCACCTATACATAATCCCTTTTTCCTGCAGGGCAAGAGCCAACTGCATATATTCTTTTCTCTTAATTCTGATCGACCAGGGTATTTCCTTAATTGTCTTTATTTTTGTCCCGTTTATAGTCAGCTGCTGGTCTCTAGCTTCTCTCCAAACCCTCTCTTTAATCAATATACGGGTAAATTTTAAATGGACCTCCCTACAAAGTCCGTTTTTCCTCGCATAGGTAGTGCTGACTCTGTGCACATAGTCGAATTCTTTCTCCAATTCTGTCTTATCCATCATCAGCAAGTCAGCTAAGGCTTCGCTCATCAATTTAACCAAATTTTCATTCTTCTCCTCGGGAATATTTAAAAACCTAAGCACATACTCCACTTGGCTCATTTCCATTTTTGTAAACTTTGCCTCAGATTTCCCCTGATTAGTTTCTATCTCGTCCATTTTACCTTCCATAAATCTAAGCTTACCCTCTATTGATTTTGTCATTTGGACCACCTCAGCTATATCTTTCTTCGTTTCACCAAATTTATCATCAAGACATTCCATTTTACGTACAACACCTTCCATCTGCTTCGTTAATACCTCCTTCATTTGGTTTAACGCATCTATGAAGTTTAGTTGGATATCTTTCAACGTATCTTGTGATATTGCTGCACCAACAGCCTTTGGCTGCCCTGGCGAAAATTTTGTTTTACTTGACTGCGACATTGCTCTAATATGCTATTCAAACTGGCTGAGTTATTAACTTATTTAAACTGCACCTGAATCATTGACTGTATCCACGAATTTGGCAAATTTAACAGAGTTACAACAAATAGAAAAGAAGTCAGCACTACTCAAACTATTAAACAGATTTGTAACAGACCTATGTAAAACAGTAATATGAAAAAATAAAAATAGCAAACAGAAATCATAGGGTTATTGGCCCACAATTTTCCAATATCCACCACCAGCTAGAGATAATCACCAACATCCAATTAGAGCTGATAAGCCTTCAATGCAATAAGCCTTCAGTACACTGCAGTAAAAACACTATTAATGCTATTGATGTCTCAAACTCGATCCCAATGGGTACCAATATAGATACACCCCAAAAGACCACCCTTTTCCGTATTCAACTAAAGTCCAGTTGGAACATCTATAATTTCTCTTTTTCATTCTTCCACTCTCACCGCACTGTCACCACACTGTCCGTTCTTACTTAACCGAAATGAAGTAAGGGAGAGTAGACCAATGAACAAAGGCTGCGAGTCACAAAAGTCTAACGTGTCAGGAATCGACTATGAATAGCTCCTTTCCTGTCTTCCTAATCCACGACTTCTATCTTCCGCTTTCGCCCCGTCCTTCCAGAATCTCTTCTATTTTCAATCGCCTTCCAGTATCAGATGCGCCGGCACGTCCGTACGTCAGTACGTCGGTACGTCAGTATGTCCCACCACTTCTTTGAGTTTAACCCTCTAGTCACTGGACTGAACCTCCGAGGAAGAAGGGTGTCTAAAATGGCTATTTATTCTCTCCTTTTGGACTTCTTCACCAGCATTCAGATGTGAGTCCCATCTCCGAAAGGCCACCACACAAACGGCTTTCGTTCTTAGGTTTTTTCTCTTCCCGGTCAGCCGCAGCAGACCTCCGGTCCACGCTCCACACCGTCTCACCTCGCCTACCCCCCACGGGAGGGCGAGGACGCCAAACAGGAGCGCCGCAAAAAAACCCAAAAAACAAAGTTTAACTGAAAAGGACATCCATAGAGAGATAAGCAAATTGCAAAGACTTCTCCTTCACCGCCTATTCCTCCTCTAGCGCCGACCACAGTCCACCTCGATGAGCCGGTGGCTGGGGCTATTTCGCCCAAAGACGTCTTCAATCGCGGTGCAAAAGATAGAGGGTAAACACTTGGAGAACACCCGTACGGGTTCCCCACTATTCCCTCGCTCTTTTTGCACACTTTACCTCCTCAACCGGAGGAAGTGTGGACCCAGAGGCCCCCCCAAATTGGTTGAAGATGCGGTTCACTCCGAGGAGCTTACTCAGGACGCTACCGCACTGCCCTGCCGGAACCGGAACCCTCGTATCAATATACTCTTTAGACAATTATTCTCATCAGTCAATAAAATGTCTCAGAGACAATTTCTCTATTTTCAGTTTGGAGACCTACATCTTCAGTAATAGGTATTCCCTTTGCGCCCCCAACTCGGAATAAAGAGGCGGACACAATTATATTGGTGAAAATATGGGCCACTTTTATTTAATAACACTGCAAACGGCAAGGGCAACCGAACTGGGGCCAGGTCAGGGCCAGGGGTCTCCTCAGACCGCTCCCCTGCCGTTTTCAGCGGGCGAGAGACCCGGCCCTCCGGCCGGAGATGTGTGTCACAGCTCCCGTCAGGCAGGCCGAGCAGGGAGGCTCGCACCGGAGGGCCCAGACACCAGACGCGAGTCTCAGCGAAAGGCACCCATCCAATCGAGTCTCCAGGACAGTCTGCATTCACACACCTCGGGCCACACCAAAGGTTGATCCTGCCAGACCCCTAACTCCCCAAATGAGGGAGGCTAACCGGTCCTCCCCAGGCCGCATGGTGCCATAAACCCCGTAAAACCTGCCTGAAAAGTGACCAATCTATACCAGGCACCAACCCGAGGCCAATTCCTCAATCCACTGATATGCTATGCAGGGTAGGCAAAAAACACCCCCCAGTCACCAGCCAAATAGCCGGGGAGTAAAAAATTCCTACCCAGCCCCTCATAAAAGAGGCGACCAGCAGATGCCTACATAACAAACAAGGCGGGCGGGAGGGCCAAGCACCTGAAGAGAACTGCAAGAAACAGAAGGGGAGGCTTCCAAGCAAGCACGGAAGCCCCGCCCCTCCCAGATGCGCTGAAATCGCGCCTCACAGTCCGCTCTCCCTCCGGGGAGGGCAAAATCTCCCTGGCAGCCACGCCGCGATGCGGCGGGCTGCCGGAGGCTCCGTTGCCCCCCCAACTCAAAATAAAGAGGCGGACAGAATTCTATTGGTGAAAATATGGGCCACTTTTATTTAATAACACTGCAAACGGCAAGGGCAACCGAACTGCAGCCAGGTCAGGGCCAGGGGTCTCCTCAGACCGCTCCCCTGCCTTTTTCAGCGGGTGAGAGACCCGGCCCCCTGGCTGGAGCTGTCTGTCGCAGCTCCCGTCAGGCAGGCCCAGCAGGGAGGCTTGCACCGGAGGGCCCAGACACCAGATGCGAGTCTCAGCTAAAGGCACCCATCCAATCGAGTCTCCAGGACAGTCTGCATTCACACACCTTGGGCCACACCAAAGGTTGATCCTGCCAGACCCCTAACTCCCCAAATGGGGGAGGCTAACCGGTCCTCCCCAGGCCGAATGGTGCCATAAACCCCGTAAAACCTGCCACAACTAAGGCCAAGTCTCTACTTAGGGCTTAGCACCCACCAAAAGGCCCAAAGCCAACACAAGCCCTTGCCGCAAATCCCTCAGGAAAAGCATATTACCCTTTTCCGAGAGATGTACCCCATGAGGTCAGGACATTCCTTAGAAACATCTGGATGAGGCAAATAGTGGCCCAACCACCCTCCAAAACCTTGCGAATCTCAGTATTCGCTCTGTAACGAGCCCTTTCTAACCCAGCTGAATTCCAAGCACTGCGCCACACCAAGCGCGGAATCATGGCCGACCAAACCATAATGGTACCAGGCCATCTGTTCCTTAAGTACTTGAAATCATCTCGGGCCTGCAAGATCAAAGCCTTGCCTTTAATCAGCCCGAGATCATTCCCTCCCAGGTGAACAATTAATACCTGCGGAGGAGGGCCCACACACTCATGAAAAAAAAAGGGGGGGGAGCAAGCCAGGCCACTGAAGACCCCTGCGCCCTCGCCATTCAACCGTAACATATTTTTATTTGCTGAGCCCCAGCTGAGAGCCAACAGCAGTTCTCCAAGCTTGACTGTGCCCGCAGATGAGAACTCTGCTCCTCCGGCCAGGAACAACAGCATCTAAAAGGAAAAACAGGCAAGTTATAAAACCCAGACTTAAACTACCCCCCCCCCCGCTCCTAATAAAAACTACCAGCGGAACAAAGGGCACATAGAACTTTTGTAAGCCTGAGACCACCACCGGCCAAGGCTGAATGGACAAAGTAGGATAACCCAGGGCAGCAGCCGTAGATGCCGCGCCGATTCAAAGAAATGGATACAAAACCTCACTCCAAATAACCCCAAAATTGATGTCTTGCCAGAGGGCTACACTCAAAATGGCAGAACAACAACCCTACGCAACCTCAGAGCTACCTTACCCCCTGATAACTTAACATCCCTACCTGAAACTAAAACTTTTAACAAATATAAACTGTACCCCTTACGTGGGTACCTGCGAAGCCCTACCTCAAGAGGACCCACCTTCATCGGGATGAGGCCTTTCTCCAGATTGAGAAGGGCCTCCCCCTGATCCTTTCTGACCCTTGTGCGGCCGGACTCTCGGGCAGTTGTTGAAAGAGTGTGGGCCAGCGCACAGGGGGCATTCATGCTTGAACTGGCAAACTTTACGACTGCACGCCCCCTGGGCCCCAAACTCCCAGCAGAGCAAGCGGGGCTGAACCGCCTGCCCTGCATCACTGCAGGAGGATACTGATGCACTGGAAGGAGAAGAGGAATCCTTGGATACAAGGTGACCACTGTCGGATCGGTCCCCCAAATTGGGCCGAGCGGGTGACATCACCTGCAGCCACAACTGCTGGTGAATCCGATCCCAAGGGAGTGAAGGGTACAAAGCAGCCCTCATCCTGAATTCCTGGTCGTATTGGATCCAGGCCGGGCCGCTGAACATCGTATACCCCTTGTATATGATGTCCATATATTGAATCAGCGCAGCAGCCCGCTAGGGCTGCGCACGCGCTATCACTCTCACATATATGAAAAACCCCGGAAGCCAATTGGCCCAGGTCCTATCAACCTTCCTTTTCTTCAGCTTCTCCTTCTCTTTATCATCCAACTCCTCCTTGTCCTTCTTTTCCAATTCCCTAAATAAGAGGGAGAATACGTCTACGTATTCTCCTTTTAGGATTTTTTCCCTCGTAGCCAGCAGCAAGTGATCCCCCAAGGGCAAGGCCACCTCACCAAAGGGCATAGCCCCAAAAGGGACCGTCCCATAAGGAGATGGGAAACCCCATCCACTCGACAGCCCCGCTGCTGCCTCCTGCTGCCCAGCCCCAGGCCAATTTCCGAATGGACCAAATTGGCCCTGTGACCACATCCAGTTGCCCTGCTGCCCCAAACCTAAAGATGAAGGAGCCCCAGCACTACCCGGTGTAGCCCCTACCCCATTAGGAGCCGCAGATCCCAAGGCCCCCCAGGGCCACACAGGCCCAGTGTAAGGCAGCGAATTATCCCCCGACTTACCATGAGGCAGAGCTGGCACCAACGCAGACCCGGCACCGAGTACCCCAGACGACGGACCCGCTCCCACATCGGAGCCAACAAGCCCTACAGCTCCTCCAGTCGAAGATGCAGATGACCTGCCCTCCAAAATAGATAAACGGGTCAATATATCCGCTTGCAAAGCCCGCTTAGGGACCCGCCCCTTCTTAGGCATCTGAGAAGGTGGAAACCCCGATGCCTGCTCCAAGGCCTTCAGTCTCTGTAAAATGACTGCATTCACCTCATCCTCCACCTCCTCATCCGGTGATGAGGGGAGCGGAGGACGCTTTGGGGGTGGTCTTGGCGCCTTAGGAGTGGGCTTCTTCCCCTTAGATTTACCACCACCTTTACGCCCAGACATGATCGCCAAAGAGCACAGCCCAAATCCCGATTAAAGCGAAAATAGGAACTGCTGCAACCCCAGCAATCACAAAGGTGAGCTGCAAAAAGAAAACCCCACCAGAGCCTACAATTATCACACCAGAAAAGAGGGGGGGGAGAGGGCCTAATTCTGTAATTAAAATGGCCACTGCCTCCCTTGACTTAAAATGGCCACCGCCTCACTATACCTAAGATGGCCGCCAAAAAGGATGAAGAACCCCCCAGAAAATGGCCACCACGACTCAGCCAAAGGACAACTTCCCAGGCACCTACAAGATGGCCGGGCCCCTCTCCCACTAATCACCACCTCTGAAGAACCCCAAAATTAGCTAAAAAATCCCACTGCAAGGGAGCTCCCAACACCCTCTAAGGCAGAAAATGCAGGGAGATAAGGATTGCCCCTTATTAGCAGGGCAACACCTCCACCACGGCTGCCCCAAAATCACCTCAACCCAATACACTCTGCTGGGCTGAAGCACGAGGCAAGCAGCCCTTATACTACTCCAGCACGATGAGTCCCAAAATGACTCACACAGCCACTGCAAGGGAGCTCTCAACCCCCCAAAGGCAGAAAAAACACAGGGAGACAATGATTGCCCCTTATCCACGAGGCAACCTCTCCACCACCGCTGCCCCAAAATTGCCTCAGCCCCACTACCACACTGCTGGGCTGAAGCACGGGCCAGCAGCCCTCATACAACCAAAACAGTAAGCCAACGGATCCCACGCCACTCCCGACGCTTTCCAGCCGAACACAGTAAAAGCGACCTCCGTCAGGCCTAATCCCCCCAGGTGCAAAGGCAGGAGCTCAGGCACACGCTGCCTATTCCTCCAAGCACCCGAAGAGGACTGCAAGAAACAGAAGGGGAGGCTTCCAAGCAAGCGCAGAAGCCCCGCCCCTCCCAGACACGCCGAAAGCGCGCCTCACAGTCCGCTCTCCCTCCGGCGAGGGCAAAATCTCCCCGGCAGCCCCGCCGCGATGCGATGGGCTGCCGGAGGCTCCGTTTAATCTAACAACAGCTCCCAGAATATTCAGAAAGGTGATGGCTAGGGATGGGCATGAAATGGGAAAATGTGATTTGGTTCATGATATGCCCAGTTTGTGAATTACAAACCATCATGAACTTTTAGGGGCCAATGAACTGGTTTTACTTTTGAGGTTCATGACCTGGTAGAATGCTCCCCCAGTGTGCTAGAGACACCAAACTTGTAGGAGATCTCTAGTTGACTCTCCTCTACTTGCCCTCCAAGTTTGGTGACGATTGGATTTATAGAGTCCAAGTCGCATACATCCTTTCCCGAGAAAACACTTTCCTGGGGGCACTGTCTTTGAGGTCCATAACCCATCACAACATAGCTCACATAAGCTGAATGGTATAGATGATCTCACTTTAGCACATATTTAATCAGATTCAGAATATTTTAGTTAATGTTCAAAAGCCTTCTGCTCATAGGTTATACAGGCAGGGGAGGAAAATTTTTCTAAATGGGTTGTGAATAAGAGCTTAACTTAGGGTTACCAGCTCTCCCAATGGAGGTGGGAGTTTCCCACTGCCAGACCCCACCCCCACCATAAGAACATAAGAGAAGCCATATTGGATCAGGCCGATGGTCCATCCAGTCCAACACTCTGTGTCACACAGTGGCCGAAAAACCCAAGTGCCATCAAGAGGTCCACCAGTGGGGCTAAAAGCTCTTCCACTGTGCCCCCTCCCCCAAGCACAAGAATACAGAGCATTACTGCCCCAGACAGAGAGTTCCAACAATAAGCTGTGGCTAATAGCCATTGATGGACCTCTGCTCCAAATGTTTATCCATTCCCCTCTTGAAACTGTCTATACTTGTAGCCACCACCGTCTCCTGTGGCAGTGAATTCCACATGTTAATCACCCTTTGGGTGAAGAAGTACTTCCTTTTATCAGTCCTAACCCGACTGCTCAGAAATTTCATTGAATGCCCATGAGTTCTTGTATTGTGAGAAAGGGAGAAAAGTACTTATTTCTCTACCTTCTCTATCCCATGCATAATCTTGTAAACCTCTATCATGTCACCCCAGTCGATGTTTCTCCAAGCTAAAGATCCTCAAGTGTTTTAAACTTTCTTCATAGGGAAAGTGTTCCAACCCTTTAATAATTCTAGTTGCCCTTTTCTGCGCTTTTTCCAATGCTATAATATTTCTTTGAGGTGCAGTGACCAGAATTGTACACAGCACTCCAAATGAGACCGCACCATTGATTTATACAGGGGCATTATGATACTGACTGATTTGTTTTCAATTCCCTTCCTAATAATTCCCAGTATGGCGTTAGCCTTTTTTATTGCAATTGTACACTCTCTTGACATTTTCAGTGAGTTATCTACCACAACCCCAAAATCTCTCTCTTGGTCAGTCTCTGCCAGTTCACACCCCATCAACTTGTATTATAGCTAGGATTTTTGGCCCCAATGTGCATTACTTTGCACTTGGCCACATTGAACCTCATCTGCCACGTTGATGCCCACTCACCCAGCTTCAATAGATCCCTTTGGAGTGCCTCACAATCCTCTCTAGTTTTCACCACCCTGAACAATTCAGTGTCATCTGCAAACTTAGCCACTTCACTGCTTACTCCCAACTCCAAATCATTTATGAACAAGTTAAAGAGCATGGGACCCTGTACTGAGCCCTGCAGCACCCCACTGCTTACCATCTTCAATTGCGAAAACTGCCCATATATACTCACTCTCTGCTTCCTATCAATTAGCCAGTTTTTGATCCACAAGAGGACTTGTCCTTTTATTCCATGACTCTCGAGCTTTCTAAGGAGCCTTTGATGAGGAACTTTATCAAAAGCTTTCTGGAAGTCAAGGTAAACAACATCTATTGGATCCCCCTTGTTCATATGTTTGTTCACCCCCTCAAAGAACTCTAACAGGTTAGTGAGACAAGATCTTCCCTTACAGAACCCATGCTGAGTCTTCCTCAATAACTCATGTTTGTCAATTTGCCTACTCATTCTGTCCTTGATAATGGTTTCTACCAACTTTCCCGGTATTGCAGTCAGACTGACTGGCCTGTAATTTCCTGGATCTCCTCTGGAAACTTTTTTAAAGATGGGGGTGACATTTGCTACCTTCCAGTTCTCAGGAACTGAGGCAAATTTCAATGAAAGATTACATATTTTTGTCAGAAGATCCACAAGTTCAACTTTGAGTTCCTTCAGAACTCTTGGATGTATGCCATCCATGCCTGGTGACTTATAAGTTTTTAATTTGTCTATCAGTTGTAGGACCTCCTCTCCCATCACCTCAATCTGACTCAGGTCCTTCAACACCCTTTCAAAATTAGCAGTTCTGGAGTGGGCAAACAATTCTCATCTTCCACAGTGAAGATGAAGGCAAAAAATTTATTCAGCTTCTCAGCCATTTCCCTATCCTCCTTCAGTAATCTTTTAACCCCTTGGACATCCAAGGGCCCCACTGCCACCCTGGATGGTTTCCTGCCTCTTATATATTTGAAGAAATTTTTATTGTTGGTCTTTATATTTTTTGCAAAATGCTCCTCATAATCCCTTTTTGCCTGCCTGATCACAGTCTTGCATTTGATTTGCCACAGCCTGTGTTCCCTTTTATTAACCTCACTTGGACTAGTTTTTCATCACTTAAAGGAATCCTTCTTACCTTTTACAGCTTCCAATACTTTGTTTGTTAACCATGCAGGCTTTTTCTTATACCTATTTGTGCCTTTCCTAACTTGTGATATATATTTTATCTGAGCTTCTAGGATTGTATTTTTAAATAGCCTCCAAGCTTCCCCAAGGGTTTTGACTGTATTTACCTTTCCTTTCAGTTTCCTCTTTACATGACTCCTCATGTCAGAGAATTTACCCCTTTTAAAGTTAAAAGTGATTGTGTTGGTCTTTTAAGGCAACTCCCTTTTTATACAAATGGTGACATCAGTAACATTATGGTCACTGCTCCCAAACAGTGCAATCACTTTTACATCTCTCACCAGGTCTTGGGCATTACTTAGGACCAAATCCAGGATCATCCCACCCCGGTAGGTTCTGTAACCATCTGCTCCATAGCACAGTCATTGAGAGTGTCTAGAAACTCAATCTCTTTCTCATGACCAGAACACATATTGACCCAATCAATCTGCAGGAAGTTAAAATCACTTATTATGAAACAGTTTTTATGTTTAGCTGTTATCTTTAATTCTTTCATTATATTATAATCGTCCTCTATCTTTTGATCCAGTGGGCGGTAAGAAACTCCTAGAGTTATATTTCCTTTTGGGCCCACTATTTCGACCCAAAGCATTTCTAGAAGGGAATTTAATTTCTTACCTTCTCAATCTTACTGGACTGTATACCCTCTCTGACATACAGACCCACCCCACCTCCAACCCTTCCCTCCCAATCCTTCCCATATAATTTATATACAGGAATCACCGTCTCCCACTGATTCTCTTCATTCCACCAAGTTTCTGAAATATCCACAATGCCTATGTTTTCTCCTAACACTAAGCATTCCAACTCCCCGATTTTACCTTGGACACTTCTAGCATTTGTATACAAACATCTATAATTTTCCAGGCAAGTTAGGTTTGCAACATTCCTCCTGCTGCCTTTAGACTTTGGCAGACAGTTCATACTGTTTGTCACCATCTCAGTGGACAACTCTAATCCATTGCCTGGTAGAAAAGTTACAGCTAACCCTTCATCTCTTTGAGATGAGTCCTCCCAAACCAGAGACATTTCATCTCCTGTTGGCTTTCCCCCAAGATTCAGTTTAAAAACTGCTCTGCCACCTGACTTCTGGGATCAAAAAATGGTGAGCTGAGCTGCTTTCCTTAACGGGGGCAGGCTGGCACTTCTGTTTGAGGTAGTAAAAGGCAAATTAATGCCTTCTGCCTACTTTTCTCAGCTAGAGAATTGTCCAAGATATGCACAGATACTTTGAGGAGACTTACCTTGGCTGAAAGGGTGTCCTGGAGGGGGCTCCTTGGAGGCTTTGAGGGATCTCCGGAGAAAAGTTGCATATTCATCATCTACAGAAGTTTCCAGAGTCATTTATTTGACTTAAGCTTGACAGGATCCGAGTCTTCTTTTACAACTTTAAACATCTAATCTACAAAAGACTGGTGTCAATTTGGATAAACTACAAAAATAAGGTACTGATTGCTATCTTTTCATTCCGGGACTAATTAAAGCTAAACAAAACAAAATTAAAAGGTGGGAGTTGGATATAATGGAAGCCTGAAAGAAGGAGAAGAAAAGGGGCTAAATTTGAACTTTGTAAATCTAAAAGTGCTAAAAGGAGAAAGGAATTTGTTTAGTCTATCTGTGGTTGAGGAAGCAGCCCCATCATCATAGATCTGTAGCACTCACAGTCAACATAGGAAGTACGTCAGACATCGTGAGATTTCTCTACCAGTGAAACGGGACTTGGTGGCAAGAAAAGCAGGAAGTATTGGAGGAAGAAGAAGGAAGTAAGAGAAGTAAACAGCCTACTCTAGGATTATGAAATTAGAGAGAAATATCGGCGGCCATTGCTGGGAGGACAAAGTTTTAACATTTTTTAAGTGACTGGGACAATAAAAATTGGTGGAGTTAATTGAGTTGGTAATTTTAAAATAAGGACTATTGGACAGCGGAGAAGAAGATCTGAATTGGATAAAGGGAAAAGAAGGAAAATTTTTTAAAGTGAAGCAAAAGTCGCAACCGCCATTTTGGGGAAAATAAAAACTTTAAACATTAATATCTGAGCCTGGTAGGCCCAGAGGACGGTGAAATTGGGTTTATTGGAAAGGGCAAGCTTCACTTTATTAAACCTGATGGTTCAAATTTAATTTGGTGAGATAAAAATTTTTGATCTTTTTTATATGTCAGACCTGAAGCAAATTCGTACTAGGTCTGCTACAATGGAGAAAATGCAAGCCCAATTAGATGCAATGGAAGCCAGGATAATGAAGGGGGTGAAAGAAATGATAACTGCCTCTAAAAAAAAAAATAAGAAAGGACAGTGAGGACTCAAAAAAAAAGAATTAAAAAAAGAGATAGAGGATCTCAGAAATGAGACTGTAGTAATAACAAAAAAAGTACAAGAAGTGGAAGAGAGAGTGAAAACACATGATTCCCCCTTGTTAAAATTACAAGAAAAGGTGATAATACATGACTGTAAGTTGATGGAGACACAGATTCATCTGAGAGGTGTACCAGAAGATGAAGAATCTGATTTGAAAGAATACATAATAAAAATAATTGCAGAATTTTTGGAGGAAGATCCCGAAGGGAATAGAAATATGTATGATTATTTGTATAGAGTGAACTCACACTATGCAAAAAAGAACAATCTGCCAAGAGCTGTGGTTATAAGGTTTATGACAAAAGAAATGGTGGGAAAAATCATGAATAAAAATTTTGAAAAGACATTGATAGTGGGAGGTAGAATAAGAATTATGAAAGAATTGCCAAGACAAGTATTAACTGACAGGAATGCATATAAAAAAATGACAGAAAAATTACATGACAATGAAATCAGATACAGATGGATAATACCTGAAGGTTTGAGCTTTGAACTTCAAGGGAAAATGATTACAATTACAAACACATAGAAACTGCATAGATTTTATGGAGAAAATAAAGAATTTGCACCTTGATGGATTACAAATTGATATCTTGGAATGTAAATAGACTAAATTCACCACAAAAAAGAAGGGCAACATTTCATTGGATAAAAAAAACAAAAGTGTAATATAGTTTGTCTACAAGAAATGCATATTAGACAAAAGGATTATACATTTTTATGGAATAAGCAATTGGAACTAGAATTTTATACATTGGCTGAACAGAAGAAGAGAGGAGTAATTTTTTATATTCAAAAAGATTTAGACCCGAAATTGGTTTTTAAAGATAAAGATGGAAGATACATAGCAGTGGAAATTTTATTGAATGCTAAAAAGACTTTATTGTTGGGACTTTATGCTCCAAATGGTGCAAAGGACTCTTTTTTTAAAAATATTACGCAACATCTTGATGAAGTGACTTATGAGCAAATTTTGTTGATGGGGAACTTTAATGGAACAATTCAGAACACAATAGATAGATCTGGGAAGAAAAAAATTGATAAAGAAGGAAAATTGTCAAAATCTTTTTTTGAGGTGGTTGAACAAGAGAATTTGGAGGATGTATGGAGGAAGTTTAATCCTGAAGTACGGGACTACACTTTTTTCTCAGTCAGACATAATTCCTTTTCTAGAATTGACATGTTGTGGGGTACTAAAGATTTGGGACTTATAACAAGGAAGATAGAGATTTTACCCAAAATAGGAGCTGACCACAACCCAATAATGTGGATTACAAAATTGTCTAAAAAGTCGAGAAGATGGAGAATAAATGAAGACTTACTACAAAATAAAGAAATAGTGACATCTTTAGAAAATGAAACTAAAGCTTATTTCCAAGTTAATGAAAGAGATGATATAGAATTTCAGACAGTATGGGGTGCCTATAAGGCAGTAATAAGAGGAATATTAATAACACTGAATAATAAAGATAAGAGAGCAAAAGATAAACAGATCTTGGACATTCAAAATGAAATTAAGAAAAAAGGTGAATTAAGAAAAAGGCCAGGGAAAAACAAAAATTATAAGGTAGATTACAATATTGTAAACACAAATGAGACATTTGTGAAATAAGGAAATGGGATGGAATTTGAAAAAATTACAACAGAAATCTTTTGAGGGTGCAAACAAACCTGGGAAGTACTTGGCCTGGCAATTGAAGAAAAAGAGAGAAAGTAAAATTATTAATAAAATTGTGGTTGATGGGAAAGAGGTGGTAGACCAAGAAGGAATAACAAGAGAATTTTTAAGTATTATGCTAATTTATTTAAAGGTGTTAAAGTAAGGAAAGAAAAGATCGAAATGTATTTGCAAAAGAGCAAAATAGCACCCTTAACTGAATATATGGAAAAATGTTTGAAAGATCCAATTGAAAAAATAGAAATTGAAGCAGCGATTAATGTGATGAAAATTGGAAAGGCACCTGGACCAGATGGATATATGGCAATTTTTTTTAAATGCTTAAAGAACAATTAGTACTGAAACTTCAAAAATTGATGAATGCGATAAGATCGAATGGGAAAATACCCAATACATAGAAAGAAGCCATAATCTCATGGATTCCAAAGGAAGATAGAGATGTCACGAATGTAAAGAATTATAGACCAATCTCATTATTAAATAATGATTATAAGATACACACAAGAATCCTGGCAGAACGGCTTAAACAATATTTAATAAATTTTATAAAGGAAGATCAAGCGGGCATTCTCCCCAAAAGACAAATAAGAGACAATATTAGAACTGTTGTAAATATTGTAGAATATTATGAAAGACATCCAGAGAAGGAAGTTGCATTATTTTTTGTGGATGCAGAGAAAGCTTTTGATAATCTGAACTGGGACTTTATGTTTGCAGTTATGGGGGAAAAAAGTTGGGGGAAAACTTTGTAAGAATGATAAAGGCAATATATACTGAACAATGTGCAAGGTTCTGTATAAATGCAGATCTCACAGATGAAATGAAAATTAGCAAAGGCACAAGAAAAGGTTGTCCACTTTCACCATTGTTGTTTATAATGACTCTTGAAATCTTATTGATGCAAATACAAGATAATGAAGAAATAGAAGGAATGAGAATTAAAGGATTTGCCTATAAATATAGAGCGTTTGCAGATGACATAATGTTTATAAATGAAAATCCTATACAAGTAACACCTTTGTTGTTAGCCAAAATACAAAATTTTGGAGAATTGGCGGGACTTTATGTTAATAAAGAAAAATCAAAACTTTTATGTAAAAATATGCTAGTAAATAAACAAAAGAAACTGTAGAAGCTAACGGGATGTGAGGTTACCTCTAAAGTAAAATATTTGGGTGTGGAAATAACAATGAAGAACATTGATTTGCTTAAAAATAATTATGAAAAGTTATGGCGTAAAATGGATGAAGATATGATAAAGTGGAACAAGCTTAATTTGTCATTGCTTGGGAGAATAGCTGCAATTAAGATGAACATTTTGCCGAGAATAATGTATCTATTCCAAACTATCCCAATTGTGAAAGACAGCAAACAATTTAATAAATGGCAAAGGAAGATCTCAGAGTTTATATGGGTGGAAAAGAAACCAAGGATTAAAATGAAAGTTTTAACAGATGCTAAAGAAAGAGGAGGATTTCAATTACCAGATTTAAGACTATATCATGAAGCAGTTTGTTTGGTGTGGATAAAAGATTGGGTGACGTTATTGAATAAAAAACTTTTAACATTGGAAGGTCATGGAAATAAATTCGACTGGCAAGCTTATATGTACTATGGGAAGAAAAAAATGGATGGTTTCTTCTCTCACCATTATATAAGAAATAATTTGCTAAATATCTGGATGAAGTATAAGAAATATGGTGATGAGAGAAAACCACTATGGATAGTGCCTGCAGAAGTAATAAAAATAACAGCTGAGTTAGGAGAGGGAAAATGGATATCATACAATCAACTATTAAAAATACAAAGTGGTAAAATTGAGCAGAAAACTGCTGAGGAGCTGAATTATAAGTATGATTGGTTTCATATGCAACAAATAAAGAGTTTGGTGGAAAGTGATCTTAAAACCAAAGGTATAAGACGAGAACAAACGAAATTGGAAAAAGTTCTGCTTGGAGATAATGAAAAATTAATTTTGAAAATTTATAAGTTACTTTTAAAATGGTCTACAGAAGATGAAGTAGTGAAATCTCAAATGATTAAGTGGGCAATTAATGTAAATAAAGAAATACAGATGGATACATGGGAGAAGAATTTATGGAAGAATTCTATGAAACTCTCAACATGTCAGAGTATCAAAGAAAAGTGTTTTAAGATGATGTATAGATGGTACATGACTCCTAAAAAGTTGGCGAAGATGAATAATAAGATGCCAGACAGATGTTGGAAATGTAAAAAAACACGAAGGTTCTTTCTACCATATGTGGTGGACTTTTGAAAGAGCGAAAAAATATTGGCAGATGATTCAACAAGAAATTTCTAAGATTTTGGGTTATGAATTTAATAAAGTTGCAGAGACTTTTCTGTTGGGATTACAAATGGAAAAATTTCCAAAGAAGATAGGACTTTAATCTGGTACTTGCTCTCAGCTGCTAGGACATTGTATGCGCAGTTGTGGAAGCAAGAAAAAATACCAGAGAAATGGGATTGGATTGTAAAAGTTATGACATGGAGTGAAATGGACAAATTAACAAGAACCTTAAAAGACTATGATTTAGAAGTATTTAAGATGGAGTGGGAAAAGTTCAGAAGATATGTAGAAAAAGAGTGGAAAATAAAAGGACATTGGACAGTCTTTGATAATGACTACGTATAAGAGGGAGGAGAATATGAATTTTGGTTCTTATTAATTAAGGGTACCTTTAATATTAATAGTATAGTACACTGGCGGGGGTCAAGTAACGGGGGGAGGGGTGGTTAGAAGGTAATATATGGGATAGAGAAAAAAAGTAGTTATTAATGATGTAAGAAATTGAATATATTACCATATGTTACTAATAAAATTGTTTGAAACAAGGCAAAAAACCTGCTCTGCCACCTTTTTGATTTTAAGCACCAGCAGCCTGGTTCCTTCTGGGGACAAGTGGAGACTGTCTCTTTTGTACAGCTCCTGCTTGTTCCAAAAAGCATCCCCATGTTTAACAAAGTTAAACCCTTCCTCCCTACACCATTGTCTCATCCACGCATTGAGACTTCTAATTTGTGCCTGTCTCTCCAGCCCTGTGTGCAGAACAGGTAGCACTTCTGAGAAGGCTACCTTCGAGGTCCTGGCCTTGAGTCTCCTGCCTAGCAGCCCAATTTTTTCCTCTGGAACCTCATGACTGCATTTCCCCACATCATTGGTGCTAACATTTACCATGACCACTGGCTCCTCCCCAGCACTGTCTATTAGCCTATCTACAACACGCATAATGTCCACTACTTTCACACCAGGCAGGCAAGTCACCACATGGTTAGTAAGAGGTTTTGCCACCCAGCTGTCGACTTGCCTAAGGATTGAATCACCAGCTACCAAGACCCTGTCGGTGCGGATGTTTGCAGAGTGAGCGGTGTGATATGTACAACGGTGAGCCCCAGTAAAGAAGTGAGCCAGACACCTGCAGCTAGTGCTAAAACAGTGTATTTACAGAATATATACAACGTGTCCACTAGTGCAGTTCTATACATCAACCATAGGATCAAAGTGCTCCACCAGCATGTGACTCCTCAAAGAGAGACCTGTGCACTGGTAGTGCAGTCCATATATAGTTCCATCAGCCAATCCTGGCAGTCCACAGTCATGCTGACTCAGCAGGTTCTTTCCACCTGTCCTTTACCGGCTAGAACCGGCTTGTAGATAAGGTCACTGTGACCTAGCCTGCCAGCTAGATCACCTGCTGTCATATTATAGCTGTCAAACTGTGTAAAGGCAGACTCAATACTAACACACCTCCTAGTCTACCGTACACAGTTTACATAGACTCTTGACAACTTCACATCATACACAATGTTATGCAGTGCTCACTCACATGCCTGTACATTGCTTTCTAGACAGCAGTATCACAGCATCATACATTTACATTTTGTCATTTACAGATTTACAATTTCCAATCCAGGCATTCATCATCACTGTCCTGATCAGCCAGTTCCCTCTGGCGTTTGGCCTCAGCCTCCTTGTTACGTGCCTCACACTCTGCAACCCAGACCTTCCATGCTTCAGCTTTTTTCCTTAGCGTTTCTTGAAACCCTGGTGGGTCTGGTTTAGTAATCAGTGTTACATAAGGTACTTTATACCTAGCAGGAGGGATACCCTTAGTAGCTCTGGAAGATACTCGAGGCCCTGCACTAGCACTGGGCTCGTCTTCTCCAGGCTGACTGCTTGCCACCTCCTGGGCTGGAGGTTCCACCTCCTGACATGGCACTTGAGGCTCTGTGCTAGCATTGGGCTCACCTTCTTCAGCCTCCTTTGGTGCTAGCTCTCGGCCGGGAGATTTTGGCATCTGTTTAATCTCCCTGGGCATGGCTCCAGCACTGTTATCAGTACTTGGCAGCAAAACGACTTCACCGTGCAATTTAGGCTAGCTGGTGTGCTCGTTAAACTTCGCTGACCGACTGAAAGTCAGCTTGGCTTTCTTATCACAAAAGCGATAACACCTAGTTTCTGGCTGGTAGCCCAGAAAAGTTAGGCGTACTGCCCGATCATCTCCCTTCCTTCTATTCTTCAGGGGAATATTAACCCATGCCTGCACCCCGAAGACTTTTAAAAATCTTAAGTCAGGCACTCTACCATATAACCTTCTATAAGGCATGTCATACACAGCTTTGCTCCAAATTCTGTTATACAGGTACACCGCGGAGCAAATGGCCTCGGCCCAATATGCAATTGGTAAGTTGGCATCCTCTAACATAGAATACATTAAATTCTGTAGGATTGAACCATACCATTCAACTAGCCCATTTTCTTGGGGCGTGGCTGGGTTTGCTAACCTGTGAGCAATGCCTTTGGTCTCCAGCCAACATTTAAACTCATTAGAAGTAAACTCTCCTCCGCGGTCGCTATGAATTGCCTTGATATGCAAGTCCAACTCCCTTTCAACCACTTTAGCCCATTTGGTAAACATTTTATACACCTCGGACTTGTGCTCCATGGCAAATACCCAGGAATACCTTGTATAGTCGTCGGTAGCCACTAGGCAGTACCACCTCCCCGACAGACTTTTGGGAAATGGGCCAATTACATCGAGATGTATTAGCTCTAGAGCACGCTTGCTCTCTCTGGTGCTTTTTCTAGCCACAGCACAAGCCCTGCTCTTAGTCTTTTTACAGACCTGGCAGTCTAGGTAACACTTGCAGGGCTTCACCTTCAAACCTGGCACCATCTGCAGGGTTTTCTTCAATGCATGAAACCCGCAATGCCCAAGTCTTCTATGTAACAGATGGATACATTGGTCGTGCACTGGCACATTAGACACTTGTGCAGCCTGGGCACAATCACTCTGGACCACATATACATTTCCATCCCTTTTGCCAGTAGCAAGTAGCTTCCCCCCACCTCCTAAGATCTTACAACAGGATTTCTTAAATACCACCTGATAGCCGTCATCAATTAACATGCTGACGCTTAGCAAATTAGATCTTAATGAGGGGACACACAATACATTCTAGAATGTGCAATTCAAAACAGGAAAATTTACATTCCCAGTACATGTTACAGCCGCAGAAGAACCGTCGGCTAATCTCACATGGGAGAGTTCAGGAATGTCAACATCTCTCAGCAGCCTCTCGTCGCAGCAGAGATGGCTTGTTGCACCAGAGTCTAATATCCACAAAGACCCGGTGCTCTCTCCTGAAGAAGTGACCAGCCGGGCTTCTTCCTCACATCTGCTGGTGGTCCTCTGCCCCCACTGCCTCCGTCCACGCCGCTTCCCTTTCTCTGGGCAAACACGTAAAAGGTGCGAGGATTAGCCACAACCAAAGCAACGCCTGACCGACAGTGCAGTTGGCTCCTCTTCAGCCTTTGGTTGTCTGCCAGCAGCACAAGCCGGCTCCTGCTTGGACGTCTTCCCAGACGCTCCGATAGCCACACATTCTCCAGCCGATACTCCCGGATGGCTCACAGCTGCAATCCGCTCCTGGAAATCATACAAGTGGGCGCACACGTACTCCATGGTCAGAGTAGCCACATCAACCGTTTCCAGGGAGGTAATTAGTGGTGTAAACTCCGGCGGCAACAATGACAACAAGATATAGACTCTGTCATCAGGAGCAACAGTTTTGCCCCAGGCTTTAAGCTCCACAAAGCAGTCTGTGAGCTCCTTGATGTGCTGCCTCACACACCCTCCAGACGGCATTAAAGTGCGGAACATTTTTCTGGTCAAGGCCATTAGGGAGCCTGCAGTGGTACTAACGTATACCCCACTGAGCGCGTCCCAGGCAGCCTTGGCAGTGTCCTTCCCACGCACATATATCAATTGGTCATCTCCCATGGCTAGCACAATATTTCCCAGCGCCTTCTCGGCCAACACAGTCTCATCAGGAGATAACACAGCAGGGGGATTACTTACAAACAGCCATTGACCCTCACGCTTCAGATAGTGTTCCATTCGTAGGCTCCACACCGCGTGGTTGGCTGAATTGAGCTTCTCCACGGCCACTCCAAGCTGCTGCTGAGCCATGATGCAGACTCCTCCAAACAGCTGGCTGCCGTCCTCCCCCTCGCTCTCGAACTGAGATAGCTGGTAGCTTCGTCCTCCACGGCGTTCCTCACCTCCGGCTCCTTCACAACTCTCGGTCAGCTCAACACTCACGTTGCTCCTCCGTGCAGCGGAACCGCACTGGGCCCATAACCCTGTCGGTGTGGGTGTTTGCAGAGTGAGCGGTGTGATATGTACAACAGTGAGCCCCAGTAAAGAAGTGAGCCAGACACCTGCAGCTAGTGCTAAAACACTGTATTTACAGAATATATACAACATGTCCACTAGTGCAGTTCTATACATCAACCATAGGATCAAAGTGCTCCGCCAGCATGTGACTCCTCAAAGAGAGACCTGTGCACTGGTAGTGCAGTCCATATATAGTTCCATCAGCCAATCCTGGCAGTCCACAGTCATGCTGACTCAGCAGGTTCTTTCCACCTGTCCTTCACCGGCTAGAACCGGCTTGTAGATAAGGTCACTGTGACCTAGCCTGCCAGCTAGATCACCTGCTGTCATATTATAGCTGTCAAACTGTGTAAAGGCAGACTCAATACTAACAGACCCCCCCCCCTCCCTGCCCAGGGATGGTTCCTTGGTGTGAAAGGATACCTGCTCATCAACTGAAGAAGAAGTCCCTTCGGAGGGCTCATTCTCCTTATCCTCAGTATGGTGCCCTGTTCCCTCTTGACCCTCATGCTCCCTGGCAGCAATGGGGCTAGTATGTCTGGAATGCGGCTCATCTAACAAGTCCCCAAGAGTCTTCTCCGAGTGCCTAACTGACTCCCTCTGCTTCTCCAGGTCAGCCACCTTGGCCGCAATGGTTTGAACTCATTCCCTGAGGACCAGGAGATCCTTGCATCAAGCAAACACCCAAGACTTCTGTCCAGTGGGCAGATAGTCATACATGTGACACTCAGTGCAAAACACTGGAAAGCCCCCAGTCCCTGCTTGCATTCTACCTTCATAATAGCTTTTTAAATATACAGTCTCCCCCCCCCCTTAAAATCTTTTATGTTTATGTGGCTCTTCTTCTGGAAAGTCTATTTACCTTATTGGTCTTTCTTGGGCTTCTTACAGAGTTTCCAGGCTAAGAGCCACAGTCCAAGAGCCCTTTACCTCTTGCTTTTTGGCTTGCCTCTGGCAAGGTGCAGCCTAATAACTGCAAAGAGGGTGGGGCCTCAGTCTTCCCCAGGCAACACAGGCACTCACAATGAGCAACAATCACCTACAATCAGCAACAATCACCTACAGCCCACTCAAAACAAACAAACAGCAGTTCCCCAGCAACCACACAAGCAACTACAGAAACTCGGACTCTCAGCAACTTCCCCCAACTGTTTAGAAAGCCAAAACACTCACCCTTGCAGCAGCACTCCTTTACTGGTCTCTTCCAGAGCTCAAGTGCTCAATCAGCTGGACAATGGGGGGACTTACTGAAAGAGAGAGGAAGGCCCAGGCCATATTGCTGGTGACATAGTAACATCACTTCCAGTGTACACAGGAAGTAGCATCATTACACCAGTAATGTCCAGGCATCACTTTGGTATTTGGAGGAAAACTCTACCATAGATATTTTGCCCAAATAACAGAGTGTTGCCACAACATCATTGTGTGATGATGTCATTTCCTGTGCTCACAAGAAATTATATTGCCACAGTGCCTGGGCCTTTCTCACTACTAGTAAATCCCCCCATCTCCCACTGATTGACAGGAGAGACACGGCAAGCCTAATTTGGATCCCCAAACTTACCTCTTAGCTTCTGTCTTAGACAATCTGCTTTTCATTAAATGTTCAGGCTATTCAAACTCCTCCACTCAGGGCCCACATAGCAGCTATTGCCGCTTCTCATGTGCAACTGCACAGCCCACCACTTGATGCATATCAGTTACATGTAACTGGAAGTATGTTTTCCCTTCACTTACTTTTCACTTCACTTCACTTTCCCTTTTACTTACTTTTACTTACTTACTTACTTACCTTCAGTCCCTAAATTGGATGCTCACATAGTTCCCACCCTACTTTGGAGACGAAACCATTTTTTCCTCCATTAGAAAAGAGGAAAGTAAGGCCATTGTATGCAAGGCTGACTACTTCATAAAAGGTAAAGGTAGTCCTCTGTGCAAGCACCAGTTACTTCTGACTCTGGGGTGACATCGTATCATGACATTTTCACGGCAGATATATATTTTTTTATGGGTTAGTTTGCGATTTCCTCCCCCAGTCATCTACACTTTACCCCCAGCAAGCTGGGTACTCATTTTACTGACCTCGGAAGGATGGAAGGCTGAATCAACCTTGAGTCAGATAACTGAACCCAGCTTCTCCTGGGATTGAACTCAGGTAGTGAGCAGAGCTTGGACTGCAGTACTGCAGCTTACCACTCTGTGCCAGCACAACTAAGTACAAGGACATTAAGGGAAGGCTGTTTAAAACTAATGTGCCACTTGACACCAGGCTTTTGCCTACAAAGTTGTCCCCTTCCTTCTCACTCCTCATTAGAGCAAAGTGGGATTCGCCATTCCCTGCAGGCTCCAGCAGGAATTTTTGCAATCCCTTTTCAAATTGTCACAGTGGAAAACTTTTTCACTTCTGTCATGTTGTTCTTGATGGCTGGCATTTTGATAAGCCCTGGTTGAAATGGGATTTACGGAATCCTAACTAGGGCTTTCTCAGAATTAATGCTGTATAGCAGGGGTGGCCAACAGTAGCTTTACAGATGTTTTTTGCCTACAACTCCCATCAGCCCCAGCCAGCATGGCCAATGGCTGGGACTGATGGGAGTTGTAGGCAAAAAACATCTGGAGAGCTACTGTTGGCCACCCCTGCTGTATAGGCATTTCACATTCAAGGTATATTGGAGAGCATACAAAAACCAAACATTCATGGTGGACCTGACCAAGTTCTGGACATTAGCATTTAACTGGTATGAGAGGGACAGTGCTGATTATCCAAATATCTCAGAATAGGTTTGTGTAAAGGCAAGGTAACGTGAGGTGAAGCATCATTACTATATTAAGTTTAATGCCAGCATGGGATTTTGTCCAAATTCAGTGAACCCCTTAGTAACCCCCCTGGGATTATGTGCAAGGAAAGTGAAAAGAGTTTGTTTTTAGACAACAAAAAAGTGCAGAGGTGAGGGGAGTCAAATCCTGTAATCCAGATGCTGAAGCATTTTTCTCATCTGAGTTCTAAGGATCAAAAGAATCCATAGAGAAACCTCCTCATCTCTTTAGCATTGTCACATATTTCTTAATTTATTTGCTCTATAGTCCATATTTCTTCTCATATCCTAATTGGACACAAAGGTATGAGAATGTTGCCATGTGATATCCCATCTAGATCTTAACTGAACTCATATACAGTATGTCACAGAAGTGAGTACACCCCCTCACATTTTGTAAATATTTAAGTATATATTTTCATGCGACAACACTGAAGAAATGACATTTGGCTACAATGTAAAGTAGTGAGTCTACAGCTTGTATAACAGTGTAAATGTGCTGTCCCCTCAAAATTACACAACACACAGCCATTAATGTCTAAACTGCTGGCAACAAAAGTGAGTACACCCCTAAGTGATAATTTTTATTTATTTATTTTGCTGATTTCTAGTCCACCCTTTCCCAGGTCGAAGTCAGGGCAGATTGCAGCATAATAAAATAGTTAAAATCATAAGACAATTAAATTTACAGTTAAAACCATTAAAATGAAATAAAATAAGGCAGCATCAGTGTACAGCTATATACATCCTTCACAGATTGAAACACAGGATGCGGTCAGCGCAGGGAGGCCAATTAGCTGGTGCGAGGACGCCCACCTGCCACACCCAAAAGCCTGGTGGAACAGCTCCATTTTACAGACCCTCCGGAATAGCAGTAAATCCAGTAAGGCTCACATCTCCTTGGGGGGCTGATTCCACCAGGTTGGGCCAGGACCAAAAAGGCCCTGGCACTGGTTGAGGCAAGCCAGACTTCCTTTGGGCCAGGGATGGTCAGAAGATGTTGATTGGCCGATCGTAGAGGCCCCTGGGGCTCATATGGCGAGACAGTCCCGTAGGTATGTAGGTTCCAGGCCATGTAAGGCTTTAAAAGTTAATACTAAAACCTTGAAACGGATCCGGTACTCCAGGGGTGGCCAACGGTAGCTCTCCAGATGTTTTTTGCCTACAACTTGCCCCAGCCAGCAAAAAAACATTTGGAGAGCTACCGTTGGCCACCCCTGCAGTACTCAATTGGTAGCCAGTGCAGACTGCGCAGCAGCAGCCGACTGCCTGCCCATACAGGCAGTTCAGTCAGCAATCGTGCTGCTGTATTCTGCACTCGCTGGAGTTTCCTGATCAGTCCCAAGGGCAAGCCTGCGTAGAGCGAGTTACAGTAATTCAACCTGGAAGTGACCGTTGCATGGATCTCTGTGGCTAGGTCCTGGGGAGCCAGTTAGGGCACTAGTTGTTTGACCTGCCGAAGATGGACAAAGGCAGACGCATGAGAGGTGCACCATTCATGTCCAAATGGGGCCCAATGTGTCAATATTTTGTGTGGCCACCGTTATTTTCCAGCACTGCCTTAACCCTCTAGGGCATAGAGTTCACCAGAGCTTCACAGGTTGCCACTGGAATCCTCTTTCACTCCTCCATGACGACGTCACATAGCTGGTGGATGTTGGAGACCTTGCGCACCTCCACCTTCCGTTTCAGGATGCCCCACAGATGCTTAATAGGGTTTAGGTCTGGAGACATGCTTGGCCAGTCCATCACCTTTACCCTCAGTTTCTTTAGCAAGGCAGTGGTTGTTTTGGAGGTGTGTTTGGGGTAGTTATCATGTTGGAATACTGCCCTGCGTCCCAGTCTCCGAAGGGAGGGAATCATGCTCAGCTTCAGTATGTCACAGTTCATGTTGGCATTCATGGTTCCCTCAATGAACTGTAGTTCCCCAGTGCCAGCAGCACTCATACAGCCCCAAACCATGACATTCCCACCACCATACTTGACTGTAGGCAAGACACACTTGTCTTTGTACTCCTCACCTGGTTGCCGCCACACACGTTTGACACCATCTGAACCAAATTGGTCTGCAGGGCTGTCGTCCCAGAAGGAAGCCTCTTCTAGTTTTATAAAAAAAATTATTGATTTTAACTACAAAGAAAAGAAACACAAGCAAAGGTGCATTAAAGAAGGGGAAGGGTGGATACAGAGTGGGAAAAACAGAAACAAAGAGAAATACAAGTATATCAGTTACAGTTCTACCTCCAAGTGAAATATCCCATTCTTTCTACCCGCAAGTATAAAATTGTCCCCATATATTTTACCAACTTTATCTTACATTATAGCTTTTTAACTAAACTATAACTTAAAATACAAGTCCAAAGAATTCTTCTTCAGCACATATAGATGTAAAAAAAGAAAAAAAACCCGAGCAGTCTCAACACAGATCTGGCTGGCTACACTTAACCATATTGAAACCACAGACTAACTTGTTAGTTTGATAATATCATCATTAGAATAAACATATGAAATATCATGAAGGCACAGACTAACTTGTTAGTTTAACAGTATAATTATTAAAATAAACATATGCAACCAATATCTTTATCCTTAACAAGCTAAAAATAAAATATACTAGCTTGACTATCTCAATATTGACAGTTTCTCCAGACAATCCTATTAAGAGCAGATCTACCAGATTAAAAAATAGTTGTGTGGTCTGCACTCTTAACAATTGATCCAAAATTAACTGTTTATTTATCTAACATTTTTTGCAAAACTTTTCCATCCTTAGGATCTCACTTGACATTTTAAAATCGCATATCAGTTCTTATTAAAAATTCCATATTTAGTTACCCACAGAGGAAACAATTCAAAGACCCTTATTCCTGAAAAAATTTCACATCTTGATTTTTGCTGCTTAACTCAATCATATTGAAAATGCAAACTAGTTTATTAATTTAACGATATCATCATTAAAATAAGCATAAGAGGCAAATATCTTTATCTATTAAATGCAGATCTACCTAGTTGCAAGATAATTATGTTGTCTACCTTCTTAGAAATATAGCCCAAAAATCTCACTTAGCCTTTTAAAAGCATATATCAGTTCTTATTGGGAATTCCATATTCGACTGCCCACAAGATCTGCCCAATTAAAGTTAATTACATTGTCTGCCTTCTTAAAATTTAATCCAAATTAACTATTTATTTACTTAAAATTCTTTTCAAAACTTTTCATTCCTTTAGCTCTTATATCCATATTACACTAGAAGAAACAACTTAATATAACCCAAAAATTTCACTTTGCCTTTTAAAATTGCATGTTGTTCTTAATACCACAGTGTCATCTCACCCTGTATGTAATAAATTGTTATAGGATGATGTTAATCCTATTTTCTGTATGTAAATCATTATTTTAGGATGATGATGTTATGCCTATTTTTTTGCTCTTTGTTAGATATAATTTTGTTCTGTTTGTATGAGCTGAAGGATGAAAATAAAACACTAAAACTTAAAAAAATAAAAATAAAAAATAAAAAAATGCATGTTGGTTTTAAAATTGCATGTCAGTTCTTGTTGAGCATTCCATATCCGACTATCCGCAGAGAGAGAGAGAGAGTTCAGAAATCCTTCTTCCTAAAGAATTTCCACATCTTGATTCTTTGGTTAAAACGCACCTTCTCACTCCTTAATGCAATCCTCCCTCTCAGTAACAATAGGAAGAATTCTACGCCATTTGTTCCTCTCAGCAGAACTTCAATCAGTCTCGATTTCCGGTCTTCCTTTTTTAACTGCGCCATAAGGTTCCATTTCGGTTTTCTTTTGTTTGTTTCCCAGCGGATAACTCTCCCCTTTCAATTTGACAGACGTCACCAGGATCTCTTTAACACTCTCTCATGTAGATTTGAGATTTCACTAACTTTCAGCATCAAAGCTCCCACTTGTTTTTTAATCAACTGTGTTAATGAACCAAGATTCTGCTTTAGAGAACTTATGTTACATAAGGTCTTTTTTATAAAACATTTTGTTTGGCAATGCCATTTTTTTCTGTCAGCAAACTCAGTCTATTAATCCAAGTTGAAAAGTAGCTCAGAGACCCAATTAGTCCGTCCTTCTCCTCCAGCTGTGATTTTGAATGTTATCATTTCAGTTGCAGTCAGATGACAGAGAGAGCTCTCTCTAGAATATATCTCATTTTGTTTTTGTTTGTTTTCAGACCATATTGCAGTCAAATAATAGCCTCTTTAACACATGTCCAATTATAATCTGGGTCGATTTGAGTATCTCTATTCCATCTAATTCAAAGTATTGCCAATGCTTAAAGTTGCTCTTTAACTTTTCGAAGCCTCATTCACCAGAAAAGTAGGGGTGTAATCAACCTCTTTTCCTTCATTTGAGCTGACCTGCTTGTTATTATGTAAAACGACCCATTAGCCAGTGGTATTAAAAGCACACTCACTTGCCAAGCAGAATTGCCATGCTTGGGGTAGAGAAGCGATACATCAGAAGCTTATTGAAAGGAAAAAAAGCAACCGTTGGGGCGTTCACCTTTTTCTGCTGTATTAGCTATCATGGTGGTGAAACTTCAGGGCATGCAAGAAGGATAGAAACAGCCCCCGCTGTGCCCTGGCTTCCTGCAAAAGTCCCATGCCGACAGGAAACCCCTCCAGGGTCTCCTTATGGGGGTGCCACGTCTGTGGCACCCCTTCAACTGCCTGATTCTGAGGGGCCGCAGGAGGATGATCTGCAGACCCCCCTGAGCTCAAGGTGCCATAACCCGGAAGTCAGGAAGCCTCTTCTAAAGATGATGCACAAGAAAGCCTGCAAATGGTTTTCTGCAGACAAGCAGACTAAGGCCATGGATTTCTGGAACCATGTCCTGTGGTCTGATGAGACCAAGATAAAATTATTTGGTTCAGATGGTGTCAAGCATGTGTGACATATGGAAGGTGGAGGTGCGCAAGGTCTCTAACATCCATCAGCTGCATGACATCGTCATGGATGAGTGGAAGAGGACTCCAGTGACAACCTGTGAAGCTCTGGTGAACTCTATGCCCAAGAAGGTTAAGGCAGTGCTGGAAAATAATGGTGGCCACACAAAATATTGACACTTTGGACACTATCACGTAGGGGTGTACTCATTTTTGTTGCCAGCAGTTTAGACATTAAAGGCCCTCTCCTTTCTTCAGAGTCATCAGAAAGCGGGGGGAGGAGAGGGAAATGTCTGCTGGGAACTCTATTATTTCCTATGGAGACTTATTCCCATAGGAAATAATGGAGAATTGATCCGTGAGTATCTGGGGCTCCGGGGGGGGGGCAGTTTCTTGGGGTAGAGGCACCAATTTTTCAGCATTGCATCCAGTGCCTCTCCACAAAATACCCCTCAAGTTTCAAAAGGTTCTGATGAAGGGGTCCAATTCTAAGACCCCCCAAAAAAGGCACTCCTATCCATTATTTCCCATTGAAGGAAGGCATTTAAAAGGTGTGCAGTCCCTTTAAATGTGATGGCCAGAACTCCCTTTGGAATTCAATTATGCTTGTCACACCCTTGCTCCTGGTTCCACCCCAATGTCTCCTGGCTCCACCCCCAAAGTCCCCAAATATTTCTTGAATTGGACTTGACAACCCTATGTTTTAGAGGTTGTCTATCCTTGAGGGCAGGTTAGCTGGCGCACTTGCTGGATCCAGACCTGCAGTTGGTGGTATCTCCCAACAATCCAGGGACAGGATCTGCACTGGTACCCATTGGAAGTGGCTCTCTGGGTTCTTATGGTAAGGCAGTATCCGCACCACACCCACACCCTGTGTTGCTTTGGCCTTGGGGCCCTTGGGGTCCAGCAGCTGCCTCCTGGTTTCCTGCCTCCACTCAGGCTACCTCTTCCTCAGCTGGGGCGAGAGCTGGCACTACCTCAATCTTGGCCATGGCTGGCAGGGCAAGGTGGCTCATATGGGCCTTGGCCTGCTGTTGGTCAGCCACAAGGAATGCCAGTTGCACCCTGGGATGGATGTGGTTTTCCTCCCCCTTGGAATGCTTCCTATGGATCTGTGCCAATTGGTGCATTACCATTTGGGGACCTGGCTCTGCCATTGGGGGATCATTTGTTGCTTGCAACAAAGAAGAAGGAGATATTGGATATTGGCCATGGGACTGAAACTATCCTGGTTGCTCTAATGGATGACCTCCGTAAGTCGCTGGATTGAGGTGGGTTGGCGCTGCTGTTATTGTTAGACCTTACAGCAGTGTTCGACACAGTTGACTATGCATGTTGACTCACCACCTCGCCAAAGTGGGAATACGCATGGTGGCCTTGCAATGGCTTTCCTCCTTTCTGCATAGTCGGGTACACAGGGTGGCTCAAGGTGAGGATGTGTCCACTAGATATCCCCTTATATGTGGGGTTTCATAAGGGGCACTCCTCTCCCCAATGTTATTCAATGTCTATATGTGCCCCCTTGCCCAGCTGGGGCTTTGGACTGGGATGTCATCAATACGCAGATGACACCCAGCTATATTTGCTGTTAGACAATCGGTCGGCTGCAGTCCCACCAAATCTGGCTGAGGGTTTGGAGGCCATGGTGGGCTGGCTCAGGAAGAGCAGATTGAAGCTGAACCCATCAAAGACGGAGGTTCTGTGGTTGGGGGGAGTGGGGTTGGAGCTGGAGTGTAGACTGCTGACTCTTGATGGGGCACTACTAATAGCAGTGCCTACCGTCAAAAGCTTAGGAGTGACACTGGATACCTCACTTTCAATAGAGGCCCAGGTCACACATATTGCCAAGGTGGCATTTTTTCATCTTCGTCAAACCCAGCAGCTGGCTTCCCTCCTATCTCGCTTAGACCTAGCCACAGCAATCCATGCAATGGTCACCTCCAGACTAGACTACTGTAACTTGCTCTATGCTGGCCTACCTTTGAGTCTGATCCGGAAACTCCAATGGGTTCAGAATGCAGCAGCTCGAGTCCTGACGAGAACGTCACGGACGGCACATATTCTACCTGTGCTGCGCCAGCTATACTGGTTGCCAGTTGAGTACCGGGTCAGATTCAAGGTTTTGGTTATGATCTTCAAGGCCTTGAGTGCTCTGTGACCAATGTATCTATGGGACCACCTCCTCTACTATGTCCCTGGAAGGGCGTTGCGCTCCAGTAGTCGAAATCTGCTGGTGATCCCTGGCCCGAAATGTCTGGCTGTCCTCAACAAGGGTCAGGGCTTTTTCAGTCCTGGCCTCAACTTTGTGGAACACTCTGCCAGAAGACATCAGGGCCCTGCGGAATCTTTTACAGTTTCGCAGGGCCTGTAAGGCAGAGATGTTCCACCAGGCCTTTGCATGAGGACAGCAATGGTTGCTGTGCTCTTTCATCTTCACCTCTTCTTGGGGGGATCCCTCCACCCCTGATGTGATCCAGTAACTGAATAAGAGCACTTTAAAGATGCCGTCAGGGTTTGTAATTTTTAATGTGATATATATATATATATATATATATATAAATGTTTCTGATTTTACTGTTGTACATCGCCCTGAGCCTGGCACTGGCCAGGATAGGGCGATTCATCAAATACAATTTATAATAATAATTAATAATAATAATAATGATAATAATAATAATAATCCCACCCTATATTCTGAGTCTCAGAGTGGTTTACCTTCCCCCTCATAACAGACACCCTGTGAGGTAAGTGGGACTAAGAGAGCTCTTAAAGCAGCTGCCATTTCAAGGGCAACTCCAACAAAAGCTATGGCTGGCTCAAGGCCATTCTAGCAGGTATCGTAATCAGCCAGTATCATAATGCTCCTGTATAAATCGATGGTGCGGTCTCATTTGGAATACTGTGTACAATTCTGGTCACCACACCTCAAAAGGATATTATAGCATTGGAAAAAGTCCAGAAAAGGGCAACTAGAATGATTAAAGGGTTGGAACACTTTCCCTATGAAGAAAGGTTAAACACTTGGGAAATGTTGACTGCGGGGTGACGTTAGAGGTTTACAAGATTATGCATGGGTTGGAGAAAGTAGAGAAAGAAGTACTTTTCTCCCTTTCTCACAATACAAGAACTCACGGGCATTCAATGAAATTGCTGAGCAGTCAGGTTAAAACAGATAAAAGGAAGTACTTCTTCACCTAAAGGGTGATTAACATGTGGAATTCACTGCCACAGGAGGTGGCTACAAGCATAGCCAGCTTCAAGAGGGGGTTAGATAAAAATATGGAGCAGAGGTCCATTAGTGGCTATTAGCCAGAGTATGTGTGTGTGTATATATATATATATATATATATATATATATATATATATATATACACACTCTGTGATGTAGAGTGTTGGACTGGATGGGCCATTGGCCTGATCCAACAAGGCTTCTCTTATGTTCTTAGGTGCAAGTGGAGGAGTGGGGAATCAAACCCGGTTCTCCCAGATAAAAGTGCACTACACCAAACTGGCACCAAAGGAAAAGATTTTAAAGTGTAAATATGTTTATGTTTTCTCCCTTCTCTACCACGAATTGGGGAAGAAAGACAAAGAGGATTTTGATTAGGACAAAAAGCTGAAGAAAAGGAAGGTGGATAGAACCTGGACCAAACTGGCTTCCCAAGTTTTTTTTTTGTCTATGTAGGATTAATAACACACTCTCAACCTTGGAGGGCTCCTTCATTGATCCAGTACATGAATATTGTCCACAAGGGCTACACAGTGTTTAATGGCCCCACCTGGCTGCAGTATATCGAGGAGTTCTAAATGCAGGCTGCCTTATATCGTTCCCTTCAGTGGGACCAAATTCACCCAAAACTTTGGCCGCAAATTATATCTTCAGCTCAGTCAAATTTGGACGACCATTTTGTTAGTGGACATTTGGTATCCCCGGTGCACTCAGAGGAGTGACAATCTCTACCCAGGAGCAGGGTCCCTTGCCCAGATAATGGTGGGGGAGGTGCCTGTTAAGACCCCTGGTCCTAACCAGGCTGCAGTTTAGTTAGCCCTTGACATTTAATGTTTAAGTTAAATAAAGCGGCCCTTAGTTTTATTCAGCTTCTTTGTGTCTGACTCTATTCCATCTTGGGGGGCAAATAAAGTACTCAGTGGAAGCTAATTAGCAGAGTTCTATGATTGACATCTACATTCTCATATGATAATAGAAGCAAAGGGAGTGCGCATATGTGTATGAAGAACACAGTATGATTAGATACACTTTAGTCATTTGTGAACATGTTTGGACAGTGTTTTTTTCAGGATTTCTCCTGAAGACTAATTGATCAGTCTCATAAGGATCCATCGCTGTGGCAAGAAAACAAGAAACTGGGTGAGTGGATAGAACAATGCTTCGGGATGATTCAATTGCTGAGATACATCAAGAAAGGGAAGTCAGACAAGCAAATTCTGGGTGCGCAGAATTCCAATTTCATCTTCACAGTATTATTAAGTTTTTACTTTGTCATATAACATGGCATACTTTGTTGATTAGTATTTTCCTATCATTCTTTGATAAAATTCTTGTTTTGCTTTGTGTCTCCTCTGTAAAAGTATGCAATTTTTCTGAAAGAAAAGAAACAGCAGCACTACACCTGGTTTCACATATTTCCATGACAGTTATTGCTAGTTCTTTAGATTTTCTTAAACTGTCCAGAGCTTTTCTTTCTGTTCTGATTCAAGAAAGAGCCAGGTCTCCCCTAATATCATCACTCATGGAATAGCCTGTCATTTGTAATGTTTTTTTTTTTTTTTATTGTAATGTGCAACTGACAAGTGAGTTGAGTCAACAGCAGAGGAACTTCTTTTAGAATTGCTTATTTTATAATTCTTCAATAATTACTTATATAACATTCGGTGTGTAGTCTACACTTAGCAAACTGAAGTTAGATTGCCATATATCAGTCATAATTTATTCCATGTGTAACAAAAAATAGTCAATGAATTTTATCAAGAGTAAAGATGAAAAGGTTAATGTTATTTGCACAGGAAGATGTTTCAAGTAATAGGCAACTAAACCAAGTCATGTCAGTATATATAATCCAGTACTTTGCAGTTGATACATGAGCATCATTTCCTATACTCTACCTGAAAACTGATCTTCTCCATTAGCACTTAAAACTGTTATGCATTTTTTTTTTAAAAAATTCATGTCAAAGATTTTGGTGACATTCAAGTAAGTTTCACGCAAGGCGCAAAAATTTAAAAAATGCAAAATTTGCATTGCTACTGATAATATCTGGATCCTCTGAGAATGACAACATTTTACATTGATCTGTTGGAGTCTGATGCACATATTCCTGAAGCACATTATTAACATGGGCAACCAGGGAGACATGTGGTCATAAGATAAATGTATGAACAGGGCTCACTTTCTAGCTTGGTCTCAGATTCATATTATAGTAATCTGACAGTAAATAAGTGCTTCTGCTGTCTATCACTCTGAAAAATAAGAAGTCTTTCTGCTGCCTATCACTCATAATCAGGGCTTTTTTTGTAGAAAAAGCTCAGCAGGAACTCATTTGCATATTATGCCACACACCCTGCTGTCACCATGGTTTCACACAGGGCTTCTTATAGAAAAAGCCCACCAGGAACTCATTTACATATTAAGCCATACCCCCTGGCACCAAGCCAGCTGGAACTGCATTCTTGTGCATTCCGGCTATTAAAAAGCCCTGCTTATAATGCTTCATTGTTACTCAAATTGGTAGTCTCCTAATTTAATGGAGGCACAGTAAGAGGTTGGATCGCCACCTATGTACACCAGGATTCCCTTAGAGAGCTCTTAAAATAAGCCAGTCTGAAGTTCAACAAAAAGATGTTTTATTATAAAAGAATAAAAAAGCAAAGCATACACATAGAACACACAAAAACACACAAGCTGACTAAGAGGGAAATAAGGGAGTAGTAAGGTGAGGAATTTTGAAGAGGTGATATTTACCAATCCAGAAGGTGAGGTATATACAGGTCAGTGAAATGGCCTGTATTTCATGAAGAGAGGGGAGGACTCACACAAATGAAGATGTACTCCAAAGATGCACACACTCTCTCTATGGAGCAGAGTACTGGCAGTCACAGGAAAATTCTCTCTTGAGCTGTCTGATGTGTTTGCCTTCAAAACAATACCTTGATTGGCTTTTTGGAGTTGTACAAAAACCTTGGGAAATTTGTGACAGGTTTATGGGCACTAATGTTTTCTTGATGACCCTTGAATAGAGGATGGGATAAACTACTGGGCTGTATGAATAGCCCTAAATATGGTGAACACTTAAGGGGAAGTATGACCAGGTGTGAACAAGGTTAATTCAAGGTCAGGGATCATTTTCTTAAGAAACCCATTGTTTAAATTATGCATCTCTTTAAGGGTGTGGGTCGTTAGCTTGTCACTCTTTCTTTCTCACTAGCCAAGATATGTGAATAGACTTGTCTCTGGCTGACATCCACACTCTGTTTCAGGTCATTTCCATTTTTGTTTTATATTCTAGGCCAGGCAGCACAGTGCACATATGATTTTGGGGTGGTATTAAAGAGAGGGACATTTGTTTTTCTTTCTCTCTGTGGCAAACTGCCCATCTTTGAATGGGGTCTAACTGCTAACATCATAGTTTAAGTTTTTATAGTGACTTAAGGAAATATGCACCATGTTGGCAATGACACAAAAATGGCAACAAAGGAATTGTTGACAAAGCGACCACCCACCTTATACAAGTAAGAGAGAAGTAAAGAGTGAGCTTGCCAATGGCACATGCTCCAGTAACACCTAGATTGGATTACTATGATGCGCTTTATGTGGGGTTGCCCTTGAAGACTTTCTGGAAATTACAGTCAGAATATTGACTGGGATGGATTTTAGGGACCATATCACTTAAATCAAATCTACAGTTGGTAACCTTTGTTTGCATTCACAGATAGAGATCCAAACCTTGCATCCTGCATCAATGCCAAACCCTGGCCTCTGGACCCAAGACCTCTCTTCCTCTGACCTCAAGACTGAACCTTTGGCCCCCTGACTTTGGACTGATTAGTAGATTAGTTGCTGTTGTCTCTTCCTTGTCGATTGTCATTGTATTTGCGTACCCGGGAAAACAGCACCAGGCTGGCCCTGAACATGACAACTCTCACAGCCCTCCCCACCAGTGCTGAAACATTCAGGTCTAGACCAGAATACAGAGAAAGGGGGAAGGGAAAAACTCAACCCAAATTTACATTGTGTAATGGAGAATCGAGCTGCCTATACCACAAGTATAGCCTATACTACATCATTTATTATAAAACATACACAAAAATGAATTTTAAAACATTGTCTGAATGTCAGACTGCATAAAGTTGCCAACCATATACAATTTCACATCTGCATTAGATGGATTTCTAATTACTACAATGACCATACATGTTTCAGCCCCTAAAGGCTTTCCTCAGTGGTCAATTAAAAAAAAACAAAGACTCAGCTCCAGCTGGTGCAGAATGCAGCACCATGATTGCTGACTGATACGGGCAAGCAGTTGGCCGATGCTGCGCAGTTTGCACTGGCTATCAATTGAGTACTGGATCCGCTTCAAGGTTTTAGTATTGACATTTAAAGCCTTGTGTGGCCTGGGACCAGAATACTTGCAGGACCATCTCTCCCCATATGGACCCCAAAGGTCATTATGATCGGCTAATCAACATCTTCTGACCATCCCTGGCCCAAAGAACGTCTGGCTTGCCTCAACCCGACCTGGTGGAATCAGCTCCATATGGAGACTCAGGTCCTCCTGGATTTGTTACCATTCCGGAGGGCCTGTAAAACGGAGCTGTTCTGCCAGGCCTATGGTTGAGGCAGGCAGGTGTCCTCATTTTATTATACCATCTAACTGGCCTCCCAGCAATGATTGCCACCTTGACTGCTAAATGACAGTTGCCACTTTGATTGCTAAAAATCAGGCCAATACTGTTGACATCTTTAGGCAATCTAAGTTGCCTATGATAAACATGCCTTATGTGCTCACACCATCCATGTCTCCTTTAATTAATTCTGATTTATTGTTTTAATTGTTTTAACTGTTCCGATTGTTTAATTGTTGGTTTTAATGGTTTTATCATGCTGGAATCTTCCCTGAGCCCATTATGGGAAAGGATGGACTATAAATCTACAGAAATAAATAAAATGAAATGGTAGAAAGCCAGGTGTTGCTTCTAAAATTATCAACTGAAGAAAAAAGGGGGGAAAAACAAAATTATTATATACTTTTTTTAAAAAAAATTAACTTTAAAATTATTGTAAGCTATTGTTACCTTATATGATGTTTTTTACTTAAAATTATATAAAGTAAATCATATCTGAATAGTCCTGAAGACTTCACCCACACATCAGAATGCTTACCATATGGTTCTCTAAAAAAATAAAGGATACACATCAGCTTATTTTAAAACACATGTACATGTGAATATATATATACACACACACACACTATTAGCAAACAAACCTGGTGCAGAGTATCAAGTAGCATTGGATGTATGGTAACACCATCAAAAGTTGCTTAGTAATGGCACACAACCCATATTGCATCTCTTTATACAAGAGCCAGAGTATGATCTAATTACATACTTGCATAACATTACCATAACTACAGAGGAGCAGAATAATACAGTCACACCCATAGTATTTTTCTTAAGAGAAAAGGAAAGAAATCAAAGAATAGAGGAGGAAATTTATCCAAGACAGTATGTCCAATCTGCTTCGTTGTTTAATCCCATGGGAACTAGTGTTTGTAGATGATGTATCCAGAACATTTCTCTTCTTTGAAGAACTTTGAGCAGTTTTGCAGATGTAGATTGTACTGCTTCTATGACCCAGAATCTCAGCTGTTTTTCAGGGTGGCCAATTTCCAGATAATGATTTACAAGTGGAGCATTCATTTTCTTTAGTCTAATACAGCTTTTATGTTCACAGATTCTTACTTTAACAGGTCTTGTTGTCATTCCTATATATAATAATTAACAAGGACATTGAACACAGTATATTACTCCTCTAGAGTCACAATTACAAAGTGAATCAATGTAGAATGTTCTAGTGTTAGATGAGTTTTGAAAGGATCTTTTAGTTACAGCACAGGTACATACAGAGCAGTGACAACATGAAAAAAAAAACTTTTGGTATTTGACTACCCCCATATAGCTACTGTTCTTTACCTCTGGAAGTCTGCTTTTAACTAATATATCTCTAAGGTTTTTGGCTCTTTTAGCAGTGAATAAGGGAGGGTTCTGACATCTGGGGATATTAGATAAAAGGTGCCAATATTTATTTATAATAGCTTTAACTGGTTGATATGTGCTGTTATAGGTTAAAGGTATAGTCATTCTATCAGCAACCTGTTCCTTAACTCTTAGGGGTAAGAAGAGTTGTCCTGCATGTTTTGTAAGCCCTGTGAAAAGCTCTTTTCAGGATCCTAGAAGAGTAATCCCTACTGGCAAGTTGGCTCATTAAGATATCTGTTTGTCCTTTGAAGTAACTATCATTGCTACAATTTCTCCTTAATTAATTAAGAGTAAAGTAGATTAATCTTAACATGGTCTGTATGGAAATTATCTATAGTTAAAAAAGAATTAGCATCTGTGGGTTTTCTATACCCCTCTGTCTGTATAGTGTAGCCTACTCTTCTAATTTCTACATCTAGGAAATTTACTCTGAAGTAATCATATGTCAATACAAATTTAATGGTATTATCTTTGTGGTTTAAATATTGGCCAAAATCAATCAAAGATCCTTGGTGTCCCTCCAAATTTAAAAAAAAAATCAACCAGGAATCTTTTATAAAAATAATATAATCTCTGTAAATTATATTGCTTTGAAAAATGAATTCGTTCTGTAATCTATCCATAAACAGGTTAGTCAATTCAGGGGCAAATTTACATCCCATGGCAGTACCCAAAATCTGCAAAAAACAAAACACCCCCCCCCCCAAAAAAAACCCCGCTCACCGTTAAATTGAAAGAAATTTTTCTTCAGACATAGCTCAGCAATATGGCAAAGAAAAGATGCAGGGGGATTGGGCTATTGATTCCTTTTCTCTAGTAACTCCCATATAACCTCCAAGGCCTCATTTTGTGGAATATTAGTGTAGAGGGAAACCACATCCAGAGTAGCAAAAAGCACTTCTTCCATCTGCAGTTCTAAACTATTAATGTGGTTAAGAAAATCCATAGTATGCCTTAAATAAGAGTGGGTTATCTGCACAAAGGGCTTGCGAAAAAGGTCTATATATTGGGTCAGTTGTTCCAGAACTAATCCATAGCCAGATACAACAGGTCTATCTGGAACAGGGAGGGTGCCTTTATAAATTTTAGGTAAGAGATAAAATTGTGGCACCCTTTCCTCTTATGTACTTGTATCTCTTTTTTATTAACTTGGATGGATTTGTTCTAGTCCTCATATAGTGTGTTGTATTATCTAGTTGCCTATATGCCTCTTTAATATATTCTTCTCTGCCCCATATAACAACTGCTCCACCCTTATCTGCTGGTTTGTTAATAACATCATTCCTCTGGCTAAACTCTGTTAATGTTTGTTGTTCCAATTTATTACATTATGCAAATCTGGAATTTCCTTATATTCTAGTTCTTTTATTTCTTCTAACTCTAATTCCTGAAAAACTAATGCCCTTGGATTCTTGGTGGGTGGACTGAATGTGGATTTGGGTTTTAGACTTACATTACTAGAATCCTCACCACTAATACTTACATTGTCCTTTAAAAAATCAGCCAACCTTATTTTTCTAAAGATGTTTTGAATTTCCACCATGAGTTGAAAAGAATTGTGTGGAGGTATAGGAATAAAAGACAGGACTTTCCTTAGTTCTGAAAATTCAGTCTCTGTTATATGTGCTCCAGAGAGATTAACTACCTGTGGATTCCCTGCCCCTTCCTCTTGTAATTGGGTCTGAATTCTTGAGTGGTGAATCTCCTACCTGATCTGAGTTCCCTGTTGTAGCCTAAAAATGTTTCTTCTCTCCTTTTTATTGAATGGTTCAAATTATCTTGGGAAGGGTGAGAAGTTATAGATCTTGAATCTATCCCTGAAAGGTCACTTTTATCAAGGTCTGAACTGATATTTAAGTTGGTATTAAAAAAAAACAGATTTCTTGCTACGAAAGACTTTTTTTTCTGCATAAACCAATCATAAACTTTACCCCCTCATAATCTGCAAGGTCTCTCTGGAATTTCTTGAATTTGGTCTGTTTTAGTTCCAAAAATTGTTTATGTATGTCAGTATCTATCGCAGCGCCCACCTCACGGCCTCACTGGATCTCTATATTTTCGTCTCTTCGGGGTATTTTTACTTGTTCTGTTGATGGGACCCCAGCAGCTTTGTTTATTCTTCCCACAAAATATATAGGCTCACGAGAACTTTAACTTAAACCACAGATTTATTGTAACAAAACAGTCTTAAACTGGGGATATGGGAGATATTTACACAGGTTACTATTTTGTTTCAGGCTTCACGATTACTTTTTCTTTTGTTTTGAGTCTTTCACCGTTACACAGTTCACCTTCAACTCCCTCTCCACCTTTTGTCGAGGTCTGGCCTCTTGGGATAGATGTGTCTAGTCACACCCCTCGACTGAAGACTCTTCTCTCAGCCCTTCTTGGTGTCTCTGACCCACATCTACTCCCTCAACCTCCTCACTAGGTCTTTAGAGTAGTTTCCTGGTGTCTGCGACCGTTCAGGTCTTTAACTGACTCACACACACACACAGCCCTCTCGGCTGGTTAGGTCAAGCTGGCAGTCTCTGGAAGACTTCCCCGTCTCCTCATCCAGCTTCTTCTCAGGATCAGCTTCTTCTCAGCCTCTCTCAGGCCCGAACTGACCCTCTCAGTCTTTCTGTCAGGCTCCAACTCTGACAGACTCCTGACAGAACTCCTGCCTCAGCAGTTTCCTGTCACCAACCAACCTTTTTTTTCCCTCCCTGAGAGCTCAGAGCACTCTGCCCCCCCACCCTCAGGTCACCTGACGCAGCCCTGTGCGCCTTCAGTTTATTCTTAACCCACTGCTTTCCGTCACATGTCCCTCCCCCTTTTGAGACATTGCGCAAGGCGAAAGGTCTCAGCCTTTTGCTGAGCAATGGGACATGGGCACACTTGCTTGGGTTACACTACGTTATAACACTTTTGTCATAATACCAACTTCAAAATTATATACATTCTTACTCAGTTATACAGTCTAATACTCTTTAACATTACTATACAAACAGACTTTTAACACTTCACATTCTTCTTGATAGCGCATCTGCTATCACATTTTGCTTCCCAGGGATATGCTGGATGTCAAAGTTGTAATCTTGGAGCTGTAAACTCCATCTTATCAGTTTGCTGTTCGTATCTTTAACTTGGTTCAACCATTTCAGGGGAGAATGATCTGTACACAGTGTAAACTTCCTTCCCCATAGGTATGGTTTCAATTTACCTATTGCCCACACAATCGCTAAACACTCTTTTTCAATTACTGAGAGGTGTTGCTCTCAGTCCAATAACTTTCTGCTCAAATACAGAACTGGATGATACAGTCCTTCCTCTCCTTGCTGACTTAAAGTTGCACCAACCCCAACATTAGATGCATCAGTAAAGAGGGTAAACTCCTTTGAAAACTCTGGAGTTTTCAACACCGGTTCCGTGGTCAGAACCACTTTCAGATGTTCATACGCTTGTTCACACTCTGAATTCCAGATTACTGGATCAGGGTTCTTCTTCTTGGTGCACTCACATAGCGGTGCTGCTATCGTGCTAAACTCAGGTATAAACCTCCTGTAGTATCCTACTACACCTAAAAATGCTCGTATTTGTTTCTTGGTTTGGGGTCTAGGCCACTCATGTATGGCTTGCACCTTTCCCCAATCTGCTTTGATCTTACCTCCTCCTAGCACATGCCCTAAATACTTAACCTCGGCCATGGCTAGTTGACACTTAGATGCCTTGATGGTGAGACCCGCATCTTTCACTCGCTGTAATACAATGGCCACATGCTGCAAGTGTTCCTTCCATGTAGCACTGAAAATAGCAATATCATCAATATATGCGAGCGCAAATTCTTTCAGTCCTACTAGCATTTTATCAATTACTCTCTGGAATGTGGATGGAGCATTCCTTAACCCAAATGGTAACACAGTAAACTCAAAGAGTCCCTCCTTGGTTATAAACGCTGTTTTCTGTTGATCTTTTGGATCCATAGCTACCTGCCAATAACCTTTTGTCAAATCTAAGGTGGTAGTAAAATTGGCAGCTCCAATTGTCTCGACTAACTCGTCTATGCGAGGCATTGGATACACATCCGGTACTGTTATTTTATTCAATCTCCTGTAGTCTACACAAAACCTCATAGTTTTGTCTGGTTTGGGGACTAGGACTACAGGTGAGGCCCACGGACTTTCTGATGGTACAATTAAACCCAGTTGTAACATCTCTTCTACCTCCTGCTGTACATACTTGGCATTCGGGCCAGTCACTCTGTATGGTTGGAGTGCTACAGGCCTCGAATCCCCTGTGTCAATCTTATGACACGCTAAGTTCGTCTTCCCTGGTACATCTGAAAAAAAATCTTGTACCCTCCCAATATCGTTTGTAATTGGGCTCTCTGTTCTCCATTAAGAGAAGGGGCGAACTGAACCTCCTTGATGGTTTCTTCCTGGGATATTTTCCCCCAACCCGACAATTCAGTTCCCGCACTCACTCCCTTCTTTGCAACTAAAACCAAATTACCCCTGTCAAAATAAGGTTTTAGCATATTTACATGGAACACCCTACATTGTTCCCCATCTTCACTTAAGTTCACTACATAGTTCACGTTGGAGACCTTATGGGCGATGGTATAAGGTCCCTCCCAGGCCACATCTAACTTGTTCTTCTTTCTGGGCTTCAAAACCAGTACTCTGTCTCCTGGCTTGAACTCTCTGTCTCTGGACTTGGAATCGTACCACTGCTTCTGCCGTCGTTGTGATCTTCTCATGTTGTCTGCAGTCTCCGTCATCTGCTTGGCAATTCTTCCGGCGGTGCATTGTTCTTGCTTCTGCTGAATGAGCCGCTGCAATTCTGTTTCATCAGTTGTGATGCATAGCTGGTCTGTGGATGGGGAAGCCATACTGCTCAAAACTTGTACAGTTGGTTTCCTAGCTTGGACAACAGTTCCATTAGTTGTCTTGGGAGAGGATGACAAAGGAGCACACCTGCCAACTGACGACTCTGATCGAAAAGGCTCGCTGGTCTGGACGGTTTCTTGCTCTGTTGCTTGGCTGTGTCCTCTGCTCACTGGTTGGGCCACCTCAAAGGGTTCCAAAGAGCCAAACATGCTCTCCCCTTCTTTTTCTGTCATCTCCCCAGTTCTCTGCCATAGTTCCTTCAGGCTGTCATCTTGTTGCTGCTCTCTGAGGAATTCTGCAGCAGGGATGGTCTGCAACATTGTTTCCTGTTCTTCTGCTGGTTGCTGTACACACACCTCAGGTGCTGCCTCTGGCGTGCTTCTTGTAACAATGTTGACAGGATTAGCTTGCTGTCTCTTTAACTCAGAGGCTAAATCATTGCCCAATAAAAGCGATGTTCCTATGTCACTCAGGACTCCCACAATCCAATCACCTTGGAACTCTCTATACTTGATAGGAACTTCTGCCAGGGCCACTTCAAATGTAGGTCCTTTAATGCCTTTTATGGTGTAAGATTTCCCAGGCAAATACTGATGACTTTTTACTAATTCTGGCTGTACTAGGGAAACCTGCGCCCCTGTGTCCCTATAAGCCTTGACTTCCTTGCCATTTACTGTCACAGTCTCAGTATATTCCTCACTCAAGCTTTCCTGTACCTTCCACACTTTCAGAACACTAGTGAGTCTTTCTGGTGGTGTGTTCTCTGGAAGTGAGGGGTTTGTTTCCACTTCTTTCTGTTGACCTTGCACCATTTTAACTGTCTTAGCTGGTGGGGTCTTTTTCCCTTTTTCTGGGCAAAATTTGGCATAGTGCCCAATTCCTCCACATTGGAAGCAAGCAGCTTGGGTCTTCCTGTATGGAGGTGGACTGTACCGCTTTGCAGGGTTGTTGTTACCCGCCCCAGACTTCTCTGGAGAGTTCCAGACTCGGGGTTTTTTAGTTGGAGCAGTCCACATTGATCTCCCTAGATCTGATTCAATCTCATCTAGAATCATAGCTGCTTCTTCTACTGTCTTCAACTTCTTGTCTCTCAGAACCCACCTATACTGAGAGGGGACTTGGTTATAAAACTGTTCCAAGCCCACTAAGTTTTTCAGGTCCTCTAAAGTGGAAACTTTACTCCCTTCAACCCATCTGTTCAGGGCCCTGTCTAACCGACAACCTAGTTGAGAGTATGTTTCTCCAGGCTTTCTTCTGATTTCTCTAAATTTTTTCCTGCTTTGCTCTGCTGTTAAGCCAAAGCGGACTCTGACCCTTTCCTTATACAATTGATAATCAGAAGTCTCCTCATCCCTCAGTTCAGAGTAGATTTCACTCAACTCTCCACAGATCTGAGGTCTCAAATAAATCATTCTGTCCTCATCAGCAACTCTTAAATCTTTACATGTTCTTTCAAAATTAAACAAAAAAGCTTCTACATCATCCCCTTTTTGATACTTGGGGAATTTCTTTTGTTCTACTGTGAGGCGCCTCTCATTTCTAGTATCACGTTGAAACTCAGGCCTTCCCTGAATCTCCTGGAGTTTCAAACTGTACATTTTTTCCTCATGTTCTCTCTCTCTTTCCGCTTCCCTCTCTCTTTGTTCTCTCTCTGCTTCCCTTTCTCTGCGTTCTCTCTCCTCTCTTTCTGATTCCAGCCTAGCCATTTCCATTCCTTTCTCTGATTCCAGCCTAGCCATTTCCATTCCTTTTTCTCTTTCGGCTTCCCTTTCTCTGTGTTCTCTCTCCTCTCTTTCTGATTCCCTTTCTGCTTGAATCTTGGCCATCTGAATTTCTTTTTCTGCTTCTATTCTGGCCAATTCCAACTGTATTTTCATAGCCTCAATGCTCTGACCAGGATTCACCTCAGGAATCTCTTCTTGCGTCTGCCCATCCCCCGTGGCTGTGGTAGTTCTCTTAGGAGGAGCCATTTCTGACAGGAATTTTTCACAAAACTGTCTTAATTCCTTCACTGCAGTGTCCCTCTACTTTCTGTGTCTCTTAGTGACACTTATTTTGGGGTTTTTCTTCGAAATCCCGACACTGGCAACCAATTATCGCAGCGCCCACCTCACGGCCTCACTGGATCTCTATATTTTCGTCTCTTCGGGGTATTTTTACTTGTTCTGTTGATGGGACCCCAGCAGCTTTGTTTATTCTTCCCACAAAATATATAGGCTCACGAGAACTTTAACTTAAACCACAGATTTATTGTAACAAAACAGTCTTAAACTGGGGATATGGGAGATATTTACACAGGTTACTATTTTGTTTCAGGCTTCACGATTACTTTTTCTTTTGTTTTGAGTCTTTCACCGTTACACAGTTCACCTTCAACTCCCTCTCCACCTTTTGTCGAGGTCTGGCCTCTTGGGATAGATGTGTCTAGTCACACCCCTCGACTGAAGACTCTTCTCTCAGCCCTTCTTGGTGTCTCTGACCCACATCTACTCCCTCAACCTCCTCACTAGGTCTTTAGAGTAGTTTCCTGGTGTCTGCGACCGTTCAGGTCTTTAACTGACTCACACACACACACAGCCCTCTCGGCTGGTTAGGTCAAGCTGGCAGTCTCTGGAAGACTTCCCCGTCTCCTCATCCAGCTTCTTCTCAGGATCAGCTTCTTCTCAGCCTCTCTCAGGCCCGAACTGACCCTCTCAGTCTTTCTGTCAGGCTCCAACTCTGACAGACTCCTGACAGAACTCCTGCCTCAGCAGTTTCCTGTCACCAACCAACCTTTTTTTTCCCTCCCTGAGAGCTCAGAGCACTCTGCCCCCCCACCCTCAGGTCACCTGACGCAGCCCTGTGCGCCTTCAGTTTATTCTTAACCCACTGCTTTCCGTCACAGTATCCAAAGAATGCAAGCATTCAGAGAGCTCCCTCTCATCTATATTCTCCTTGACCTTCTCTTTAAGTAATCCAATTTATCTAATTTACCTCAGCTGTTTCAATCAATAGGATCATGAGATCCATTGAGCATTTATTGAGGATGGATATCCACCTATCCTTAATTTTTTCATTGTGAGGGAACATACTTATTCATATGTATGTTCTAGGGATTATTTTATTTTTTTAATTCTAGGGATTATTTTTTAATTCTAGGGATTATTTTATTTTTGCAATCAGGCCTCAGATTCAGTGGGAGCTCAGAGGAGCACAGCTCCTGAACCTTTCTAACAGTTCCACCTTTTCCTTCCCACGTTGTCCATTGAATAGTAGGTGCAGCTGCATAACAATCCCTGGACAAGCTACACCACCTTTTTTTACAAAATGACCGCTGCTTCCAATAACCCTCAATGCTCCTGCATGGATTTCTATTTTCATCTTCTTAATAGAACCCTTTAAAAATTTTTCCCATGCACTGGAATCATTATTTTCCTCACAGAATCAAAGAAATTGGGTTTGTTTAACAAGGAGGTGATATGATCAAACACAATGGGGGCTTGTTTGTATAGGCAGATGTCTGTTGAGATAGATGTTTGCTTAGGTGGGTGTTGTCCCAACAGGTAGGTGTTGTGTTATGATAGGCATTGTTTTATTAGGTAGATGTTGTTTCATGAGATAGGGATAGGTTTGGGGTGAGGGAGCCCACCCCCACTTGGCAGAGGTGGCATCCTCTCACACAAGCACCAAGAACACAACTTGCAGGCCACATGCCAGATCACCCATAGAAGAGAAAGAATGGGGGACATGTAGGGGGACAATAGGAGACCTGGATCTTACTCTGTGAGGTCCAGAGAGGAGTAACACAGAAGGGGAAGGTTGACCATGAGGAATGCCACCTCATCCACCCTAGCAACTGTGATCCAGATGAGAATGTTAAAAATGTCTATTAGGTTGAAGAACACTTGCTTGCTCTGGACACTGGTGGAAGGGCAGGAGAGGAGACTCATGGCCATGCAAGAGAGGTTGGGCCAGATGGCAGCCTTGCATGACCAGTATGCCAGGTGATGGTGGAGATGGACTCAGGGGACTTGATGAGGTACTCTCTCTCCATCACTTCTGCTGAATCCTCTTCCATCACACAGCTGGGATCCCCATTGCTACTGACCTCCCAGTTCACCATTGACAACCATTACTGGGACTTCTCTCTGGTTGTGCTTTTTGTGCTCAGAGAGGTGGTGGGATGTGACCCAGTTTGGTGTAGTGGTTAAGAGCAGCAGACTCTAATCTGAAGAACTGGGTTTGATTCCCCACTCCTTCACATGCAGCTGCTGGGTGGTCTTGAGTCAGTCACAGTTCTCTCAGAGCTGTTCTCTGAAGAGCAGTTCTCTCAGAGGTCTCTCAGCCCTACCAACCTCACAGGGTGTCTGTTGTGAGGAGAGGAAGGGAAAGGAGATTGTAAGTCACTCTGAGTGAAGGGCGGGGTATAAATCCAACTCTTCTTCTTCCTTCTCCTCTTCCCTGCTTTCTCCTCCTCCTCTCCAGCCTCTTCCACCCACTGTTCCCTCTGGTCATGTCTGTTACCCTGTACCCTCCAGACTTCTTTGCAGAGCTCATGCTTCCATTGCATGAACTATGCATTCCGGAGAGCAATGCCACCTTTTTTCTGGGGGTCACAAATATAGGACAGTGTATCCTCACCTTCTTTGCAGAGAGGATGCAACCTGGAGGTGACGGCCATCCACAATCTCTCTGCCAAGGCCCTGATCTTTGAGAGAACAATCTTTGAGGCCTGGCTCCAGTGCAATGGCCAGTGCCCTCAAATCAGGAAGATGACTTGTCCCAGGCTGGCCATATGAACACAGAGCACATCTGTGGTATTCTGGAAGGTCTTAAGGATATGGACCACTTGGGCGAGGATAAGCCAGTCACTGGACCTGTTGCTCAACTCCTCTTCTCTATGCAGGATGGTCATGGAGGAGATGACATCCTGTACCATGCTTTTCTGCTTCACCAATCATGCAATTAGGGTGTAGGTGGAGTTCCAATGGGTAAGCAGGTGTTCAAGCATCCCCCTCCACCTTCCTCTTGTGCAACAGATGGGTAGACTTAATGCTGCACAAGAACTGAGCAGCCAGGTGCCTACAGGATTTTAGCAAGGACTGCATCTTGAGAGTGGTAGCATTCCAGGTAGCCTTGACAGTTCTCTACAGCCCCAGAACATCCTTCACCACTAGGTAAAGCATGTGTGCCAGGCAGATAATGCCCTTGAAGCACACAGCCTTTACTGCTATCAGTGTGTTGGTGCCAGCATGCATGACCATGTAGCCATGGACAATGTTGCCACCATCCACCTACTCCCTCAGGCTATCCTGTATTAAAAGTGGATGGAAAACCAGGGAGCCAGGTTTTGCAGCAGCCAGTGAAAGGATACATCCTCCACTGGGAGGAGGGTTGGTCATCCAAAGAATTCTTGCCAATGAGGTGAGTGACAGCTTCCTGGGCACTCTACATAGCCCTTCTGGATGGCCCTGTTGGCATTCCTGGAGACTGACCTCTTGGAGGGTGGCCTGTCTTGATGTCTATCAAGTGCAGGGAGCTGTTCTTAGAGGGGCCTCCTGCTCACCCTCTGCTTCTCCCTGCTAAGAAGCAGTCAGTCTCTTCCTCCTGCTGGCCACTGCTCTTTCTTCTGGTGGCAACATACAGGGGTGCATCCTTTGCAGGTGCCTGTGAAGGATGGAGGAGGACAAGTGCTGAGGGTCTGCACCCCACCAAATATGGGTGTGTGGCACATCTGACTCTTTGCCACACAAAGGCCACTGAGGAGGGTGCAGAAATATTTCCAAATTGTGGGCTAGAAATGGATCCCCAGGATTGGAGAAGCTGGGAGGGACAGAGCTGGGAGGAGCCTCAGAGGGGTGTACTTGAGGCAGGAGCAGCCGTAGGAAATTGTGATTTGGAAGGGAAGGATGCACCTCCCACTCTAAATAATTGCTGTCAGAATCCTCCCCTCTGTAAGAATCCTCCACTGCTGGTGTATCTGGGCAGTGATAACAATTCTGTTGCCTCTATGGAGAGCCCAAGGAACAGATCAGGGAAAGGCAGTTCCAAGCCCCTGGCGATTCCCAGCTAGGGCTGGGCTCTAGTACACTGGCAGGATTGGTGCCTGGGTGTGGAGGGCAGTGCTTTTTGGGGGGTGGGGGTGGAGGACTTCTTCCCCCTATGATAAGCTCCCTTTGCACTCACTTTCACCCTCATGGTTCAGAAGTATACACAATCAGGAGAATATAAATGTGAGTCCTCAGCTAAGCCCTTCTTCTTGGCATGAGCAGAGAGATGGGGTGGCTCAGAGTCCTGAGTCTACTAACACCAAAATCCCAGCAAGGAAGAGGAGTCTACAATAAAAAATAATGTACTCTGCTTTCAACAAATTCCCTACCTCTTTGTCCAACTGCCAACAGAAAAGAAGGTGTGGAGCTGAGCTGAGGACATATATAGAATTCTGATTCCATAGAGCAGAATGGGAAGTCTGTTATTGGCAGCCAGCAGTGCCTGTGAAGCTTTGGAGGGCCCAATTGACATTTCCAAGGCTGGAGAAGTCTTCCCCTTGCTGCTTTGATGTTTTATAGACAGTTTAACTGAGTGGAGACAGTCTGTCTGGAAATGTATCCATTTACAAACTGCCATGCACTACAGGGAACAGCATAATTGCTGGCATTGGAGTCCAGGGGATTGCCTTAAAGTGGTTCTCCTCCTTCCTCCATGGTCGGGGACAAAGGGTGGTGCTTGGTGAGCTGACCTCCATGCGGCACCCACTGGAATACCTCAGGGAGCTATTCTCTTGCCAATGATATTTAACATCTACATGCACCTCCTTGCCCAGATTGTGTGAGGTTTTGGGCTGGGCTGTCATCAATATGTGGATAACACCCAGCTCTATCTGTTGATGGATGGCCACCCAGGCTCTGTCCCAGGCCATCTGACCTTGGCCTTAGAAGTTGTGGCAGGATGGGTGAGGCAAAGTAGATTGAAACTTAATCCAGCTAAGACGGAGGTCCTGGACCTGGACCGGGGGTGGTGGTGGTGGTTAGGATCAGAAATCTAACTCCCAGCCCTGGACGGTACATCTTTAGTGCTGGCTCAGAAAGTAAAGAGCTTGGGGGTGACTCTGGATGCCTCACTTTCAATGGAGGCACCAGTCACAACTGTTGCTCGGTCGGCCTTTTACCATCTTCAGCAGCAGGCCAGGCAGCTAGTACCCTACCTATCCCCCCCAGGACCTAGCTACAGTGATCCATGCAATGGTCACTTCAAGGCTAGATTACTGTAACTCGCTCTATGCAGGCTTACCCTTGCGACTGATCTGGAAACTTCAGCTAGTGCAGAATGCAGAAGCTCAGCTGTTGATACCAGTGCTTAGCCGGGCACACATCCAGTCAGCACTGTGCAGACTGCACTGGCTACCAATTGACTACCGGATCCATTTCAAGGTTTTAGTTTTAACTTTCAAATCCTTACATAGCCTGGGACTGACATATCTATGGGACTGCATCTCCCCATATATGCTCCAGAGAATACTACGATCTGGTACTCAACATCTGCTGACCGTCCCTGGCCCAAAAGACATCTGACTAGCCTCGACCAGGACCAGGATCTTTTTGGCCTTGGCCCCAGCCTGGTGGAATCAGCTCTCCTCAGAGATCTTGGCCCTTACTAAATTGTTACCTTTTCATAGGGCCTGTAAGATGGAGCTGTTCCACCAGGCATTTGGTTGAGGCGGCAGTCATTCTATCCCATCGGCTGACCCTATGCTGCAATATCACCTCTGCTGAAATACTGTTCATATTCAATGTTCAGTATATTATGATGTACCCAACTGAGCTGCCAAATTGTATTGTTTGCTTTTATTGGTTTTAACTGTTGTTTTACTGTTTTAAAATGTTGCTATCTGCCCTGAGCCCATCCGGGAAAAGGCGGAATATAAATTATCTAAATAAATAAATAAAAGTTCTTTGAATGCTTGTGCCGGTCACCCTTCTACAAACACTGCTTTATGAACCATAAACTGGCTAAAAACTGTGATGAATTTTAGTTTGTGATCCAGTTTGTGCCCACCCCTACCTGTGGCTCATGCCCTGTAGCCTGGGAAAACTGGCTTCTTGGATTGTGAACTGAGCACACAATACAATTTGTTCTTCTTGCATTTTCTTGTATATTTCAACTGTATTTCAGTTATTGTTTTTGATTGTTTTGAGTCCTTTTAGGGAGAAAAGCAGCTAATAAACATGTTAACATAGTTATTTTTCGGACTTGGGGTTTTCAGTGAAAATTTCATTCTAGTCCAAAGGAGTTAATAGAAGCTTAAGTCTTCCTGCGGCTTGAACGCTTAGGTGACCAGATGCTTTGTACTCTGATGAATTACTGAGAAACCCTGATCAACAATCTGATTGTCAGAAAAACAGAGAAGCTTCATTTCTCATTACTATTGTATCCAGTGAGTATGATGAGCATTTCACCCAATCTTATCCTCTCTCTGCTGGATCTCACTTTGTCTTGGAGATGGTCCCAAATTCCTTTTTCTGTGTCAGTGCCTATCAGAGAGGAGCCAAAAGTGGAGGGAGACAGATCCAAGAAAATGGAAGCATGATGACAAAAACACAATAAGCTTTCACAATAAGCTCTCAGGTCCTAAAAATTCTATAAAATGGAGAGCCAAAGGACCATCTGAATTCAAAATAGTCCAATACAAATTTTAAAATTCATAAATATACTATTTCTGTGTACTGATCACAATAAACAACATTCTCCATGCACCATACTTCTTGAACAGACTGTTCACAAGTGACAAATGTATTCTTTCCTTAATATATGTGCTCTATCCACATCGAAATGCACTATTATCCAAAAGGTATCCGTTTTCTATTGTATCTTCATGTGAAAAGACCAAACTTAAACATTCAGAGAAGTTGCCTGAAACATTCCTAAGACTGTAAGCCCCCCCCCACCACCACCAGCCCCAACTCACACCTATTTGGCTATAATTTTGTATTTGTCAGGAATTAAAATGTGTATAGTAATTCTGCATTTCCTCTCCATTGCCATCCATACATTTCTTCCACTTTAAGCATTTGTAACTACAAATATGAAATAAAACTTTAATTGAGCTACAAATGAGAAGCCTTCAGAGCATTTGCATCACACATTTTTATTTTTAATATTAGGTCTGCAGCATTTTGTAAATTGAGTCAAAATCTTTGGCATTTAGAAAAGATTTATCAGCTGCATTTGCTCTTTCATGATTGTACTAGGGAAAAAAGAATACTTTAATCAAGGACTGCAATAAAAAAGCAGATCAGAAACCTTTTATTTTTATGATTGCATAATAATTCTAAATTCTTCCACATCAGTCTGTATACTTCTCACAGCGGGTATTCTGCCAAACAGGGGAAGGGAACAAAAAAGGACCTCTCAGTGACCTCACTAAATGGATGAATAAGTAAATCCTGTTTGTGACATGCAGGCAAATAATCATGCTGCAGTGCAGCATAAGCCCAGCAATTCAAGTAAAGTCTTTCCTTTATTGCCACTTGTTTATTTATGAGACAATTGTGTCTGCCATATTGTTTAGCAGGTCCTCCAGAGTTTGAAAATGAACAGCCTCAGTTTGGAATCCCCTCTGATCTCCTTGGTGTATAAATGTATACTCTGAGCCTGCCACTTGTGGCCAGGAGGTGCTGCCTACCTCTATAGGGGTACCCCACCTGAATAAGGAAACAAAATAGATTCTTGTCACAAACAGGCCAAGGAAACACTCTCTTTGCAAAATAGCAGGAGAATATGTGTGGGCTAGTTCTGATTACATTACAGGTATCTTCCTGTCTGGCTACTCTCCCCCTTCACTTGGAATGATGAGATTATTATGAGTTCAACAGGTAAGTAGTGTCTTTGTCGTAATCCTTGGCCAACTGATTAATTGGCCATCTCCTTGCCTCTTTACTGCAACTCAGCTTCTCTTTTGTTCAATGCTATGGTAATGTCTGACACCTGGGCAAATCCTTTGTCTTCTGTGCTTACTCCTCCTCAGGGTATCTCTGCTAAATTGCTTGAACCATTAAGACCCATTCTAACCCATACTGACAAACATTACTGAGTCAGCCTCACCTATTGTTTCAATCTGGAAATCCATTCAGACATCCAGGAAAGACACATCAGCACCCATTAAGGAGCAATCAGAGCTCTGGGGAAGTCTTCAGTCCTCCAAACCTTATAAAACATGAGAGCAAGTCACGCCTACTTGTTCAGTCTGAGCACATGTAGAGATTGTTCCCCCCATTACTCTAAGTAAGGGTACCCTCAGATATGGCATGATGGCAGTGCATGTCTCCATCTTTAATTTCCAAATGGACCTCTGGACATCTGGATGGGTAGTATTATCTTTATAAGAAACCCCCAAAGCCCCTATCTCTTACCTTTATCTTCATTGCCTCTTGATTGCATGTATTGTATTGTCTGTGTGTGTGATTGTACCTTTTTACATAATTTTCTAGTAAACATTATAAAATATATTTGATCTGGAGTCTTTCATCCTGAAACTGGACCTTCGTATTATTGGTGGAAAAGATCCCTGCTCTAATTCACTCTACCTAAGTCTCCGTCTTGCTAATTTCCCCATAAAAAGAGGAAACCCCCAGCATTTTCAGTAACACACTGTCCCTTCCGTTTCTCACCCAAGTGAAAGGGGCCTCCACATTGCCATTGAGCCCGCTTTGGCGGGGGAGGGCGGGATATAATAATAAATTTATTATTATTATTATTATTATTATTATTATTATTATTATTATTATTATTATTATTATTATTATTATTATTATTATTATTATTAAAAAATCATCTAGGGTATCACCATGAGAAATCTAATTTTCATGACCCATCAGAGGTCCTGCCATTACTCCATGTACTATACTGCTGTCTGGTATGATGGGTGCAAAAGAAATGGATGGCAGTGGTTCTTGATAAGAGGTGAGAGAATTGCCTGCTAGTTCAGTGTTTAACTGGTGAATCTAGGAGGGAAACATTGGGAATACATGCTGAGGAGCTTTAATTGGCTGAATCCATTCAACATCAGGTATTTAGAACCAATGTCTTCCAGTGTAACTAGGATAAGATATTGATATCTTCCAGAGAACTCTAGAAGATTTTGAGCAAACTAGATAATCTATTCAACAACCAAATAATGTTATCATATTTCTGTTCCCTGTTCCATATACTGTTCATAGATCTAAAAATAGCCAGTGACACTGCCATTGGAACCCATCCTCCAAAATCATTCAAGAAGTCTCATAATATTCTTTTGTGGAGGAAAATAATTCTGGCCAATCTCTGGCTAGTTCTCTCTCCTTGTATTATCTGATTCCAAATGTCTGATGCTCCTTTGGATGTCAATATTATAGACTTGTTCACCAATCAAACTGGCCTAAATCTAATCCTGTACACAAAGTCCCTCTGTGCATTGACAGAATACTTGGAAAGGGAGACAAGCACAAGTAGTTACTGGCCCTGTCCCCTGTATCTACATGAATGCTGGCTCGTCATGAGCATATTACCCTTTTGTGGAGGAAATGTCACTGCCTGTGCTCTCTCCCTGTGAACAACAATATTCAGAAAGTAGTGCCCCCAGTCACAGGGAAGGAATGTACATTTGGATACTTGTACCCAGTGGTTGCACAGAGGTGGAGAACAAGGCTAGTGCACTTATGCTTGCTGTATCCTGTTATGCATTCGGTGTGTGAAAGGGTTGTTTGTACAGAGCTTGTTTCAGGGGCCTCTGCAACAAAACACTTCTTGCATCAGTGTGACAATTCCTAGAAGTTAAGACATAACAGAGAAGATTTAAAAAGCAGCTGATTTCATAGGAACATCAAAGCCCAGTGCTTGAAAGCTTAAAAACAGAACGTGTGTGTGTTAATTCAAACAAGAGGATTTTATAGAATATAGCATTACCAGGGGTCATTTTGTAGCAGGAGCTCCTTTACACACTAGTCCACACACCCCTGATGTAGCCAATCCTCAAAGAGCTTACAAAAAAGAGCCCTATAAACTCTTGGAGGATTGGCTGCATCAGGGGTGTGTGGCCTAATTTGCAAAGGAGCTCTTGCTAAGAAATGACCCTTGAGCATTACTATGTAAGGTATGAAATAGTCTTCAGTGTAATAACCCTTCAGCTTTATGTTTCCCTACACCTCACCGGTTGTAGAAGAGTAGAAGAGCCACTGTTCTCCAGTGGCTAAAATGGTGAACTTGGAGTTCTACTTAGGCTATCTGAATTCAGTCCCTACCAAACCCATTTAGTTATTTCTACAAGGAACACCAGAGACCATGGAAGATACAGTTCATTTTTTTTTTCCCTGGTGGACCCTAGGTTCTGCAGAAAAATACACAGTACCGGCATCAGGTTTTATTAGAATTTAATTCCCATTGTTCTGGTTGGCTTGGCCACTGTACATGTATTTGATATGTGCTGACTTTGCTTTCTCATTTAATCCAAATCCAGTCTTGTTCATTTGGTAGGTGCATAAATTGTGGGAGTTTATGAAGCCCCATGGCACAGAGTGGTAAAGCTGCAGTACTGCAGTCCTAAACTCTGCTCATGACCTGAGTTCGATCCCGACAGAAGCTGGTTTCAGGTAGCTGGCTCAAGGCTGACTGAGCCTTCCATCGTTCTGAGGTCGGTAAAATGAGTACCCAGCTTGCTGGGAGGAAAGTGTAGAGGACTGGGGAAGGCAATGGCAAACCACCCCATAAAAAGTCTGCCGTGAAAACGTTGTGAAAGCAACGTCACCCCAGAGTTGGAAACGACTGGTGATTGCACAGGGTCCTACCTTTACCTTTTTATGAATCCCTCTACTGAGAAATGCTCTGGGTTGATTTTGAAACTGGAATCATGAATGAATTTTATACAGCAATTAGTCAAGGTAGAAGTCAGACAAAGGCAAACCAAGCAAAAAATACTGCAAATGCTATATAAGATAGTCTTGTGAATTAAATAGAGTTAAAAGTTAAAATTTTAAAAGTTTACAAAGTAGATTTATTCAGCATCACATTACAGCTCATGGGATCCAGCCACAGGGAATAGCTACCATGATGCTCCAATAATGCACAAATTGAACTGTAATACATCATACTCAAAATCAACTCATACATCATAGGTTGCATGGGAAGGTTGCAGGAAAGACTTTTGTTTATTCATTGAAACTCTTCACAGTAAAGTGATGGATCTTTCCATATTTCCATGCAATCTCTGATTGCATGGGAGAGTCTCTGGGTGATATCAGACAGCCTGTTTGGGGCAGCTTGAAGCTGCTCAAAATAAAGCTGGCTAGAAATAGCACCCCAGAGGTTCCAGATAGCGTTTGGGGAAAGGGGCAGGCCGTGGACACCTGGGGAGTGTCAGGAAAGCCCATGCGTCCTGTCCGTGGCTCCCCAGGTGTAAGGAACCCCCCTACTTTTCATACATATGGACATCGTGATCACCAGTATGGTTGCCAGGGTGCCTGGAGTTTTGACTCTCACACATCTGCTCTAAGAAGTGACTTTGCTTACAGTTTCTAAGGCTTATGTGGATACTATAAGCCTCAGCTTTGCAGCAGCATTCTGCTCCTTGTGTGCCCAGTCTTGGCCGCTGCAGTAAAGGAAGCCATGCCACCATGAACTGTACAAGCAAACAGTTTCCAGCCTGTTTCCATGAACCAAGGGCTAACACCACCAGAATCCATCTTGCTTTCCTGATTCCATCTCCAGCATCAGCTTCAGCTTTTGCATAAGCTTATCCAAGCATACCCTGCCAGGCTGGACTTCATTCCTTCATAGTGGGAAGCTCACGTACACACCCTGTGTCACCCTTAGCCCGCAAGCAACCCATTTGCCCCATGAATGGATTAACAGCTCAACTGTTGGTCCTGATTGTCTGGCAAAACCCTAGACAATGGTTCCTGCCCAGAAGATGATGGGATAAGAGGAAGAACATCTCCTGTCACAACCAAGTCTTTTGTCTACACCGGGGATACCTAGGTCAATATTTGATTCCCTATTGTCACCTTCCCAGATAATCCCATGTAATCTTAAGTATCCAGCCATTCCCATTCTTGCCCCAGTCTAACATCTTGGAGCCGCCTCAGGCCATGTTGCAACCTGGAAGTTTCCAGGTTGCCCAGGACTAAGGTGAAGTTCATTGGTCAAAGCAGACACCCAATTAGGTGTCACCAAGGGACTCGCCATTGGCTCTGCTAATGTCCAGCCTTCATGGTCATCACAGAGCCTCCCCTTCTTCCTCCCCGTTGCCTCCCATCCCCTAAGGGCTCAGGTGAGTCCTTATAACCTGTGGACTAGCTACCCACAGGTGTGCTTCTATCAGCAACCCACCTTCCGCTGCATAGATCCATCCTCGATTCCTGATCAGTTTCGGGTCCTCCCCCATTCCCTCAATTGTCGCCACCGGACCCTTCCTTGAAGACTACAAGAGGTAATATCGCCCTGTCTGTCTACCCATATATGTTCCCCTATCAATCTATCTGTATTTTCTTAGGACTGTGTGAATGTGTGATTGTATTTTTATCTTGTATGACAGAACTATATTTTCCTCAATAAATTACAATTGGTTTTATTAAATTAGAGTCCTTTTATTGAGCATCACCCTCTGGATGGTTGAGCCTGGTATATATTGGTAAAAAGATTCCTAGTGAGCCAGGTGCTCACCTAACTAATTCCCCAACATCATTTTGAGGGCATTTTGGCTAACACAGGTGCTCTCCTGGCACTTCCCGGCCTTCCAGATGGCTGGGAGGCAGCTCAGAGGCACCCCAGCAAAAAGGCACCACTTTTGAAGTGGTGCCTTTTTAAGCTAGGTGGATCGGCCTAGAGGATGGGGTGAGTACGGGACAGGAGCATGTGGCAGATGTTGCCATCTGGAGGGTTTTTTTGTGTTGATCTCAGAGGCATCTCTGAGTCAACCCAAAGTGCTGGTCTTTTAGCAGCCTCTATGTTATAAGCATACATCCCTGATGTTGGAATTTGAGTGCAGCTGTTCCACAGGCTTGGACTCATTCACACCATAAGCACAATTTAAATATTATATGCGCTGCATGTCAAACTGAGATGCAGAAGCATTTTTAGTCCTTCAATGAATATTTATGGTTCCAAGAGGACTCTACTACATAAGGAATGAACAAAAGAGTGAATTCTAGTTATAAAAGGTAAAGAGGAAGTGGGTGGCAAAGCTATACCTTCTGAAACTAGTGGATTGATTTGAGAACTCTGTAAATTCTCAACTAGGACTACTGAGTAAGTGAGTAGCTTTCTTTTGCTGTGGAAGAATTCTATATAATAAAGCGGGCAGTGATGCATTGCCTTTAGTCCAACTATTTGCTTGATATTCCCATTATAAATTATATTAAGATTTAATGTCATTTATTTAACTGGCTGATTTAATTATTACAATAATCCTCACCTCCTGAATAAGCAAATTGCATGCTTCTGAACAAATTACTTAATAACATTTTCTAGACATTGTCTTTACTTGTTTAAATAGGGAAATATGCCCAGTATTCCCACCATTTTGCTTTGTGTGGTTGTGGTGCCATTTGCAATATAGTGGTTGGGTGGTAGGTTTCATTACATACTAGTACTTTCAGCTTCAGTTAGTAATTTTCCCAGATGAATGGGAATTAATCCCAGATTTAAATCTTTCAAAAGATATTGAGGAGTTAATTACATCTAACCAGACCAAACTAATATTTTTGCTGGGACAGGAGAATATTCATTTTGCTTTTAAGATACATTGAAATTCTTCTTAGGCAATTTCAGCATATGTGCCTCAGCTATATAATGATCTGGAAGGAGATGCAATGCAATGCCAGAGTACTCAAATGCCTCTGGGTTAATAATAATAATAAATTTTTATTTATACCCCGCCCTCCCCACCGAAGCAGGGCCAGGTTTGCTTTCACACCAAGCTACAATTTGTTAGCAATATTTTGGCCTAGTACATCATACTTATTTTATGTGTCATCCATGTCTTTGCTTCTGGCCATCAATTGGACAAGTGTCAGCAAAATCAATCACTGACAAGCCATTCTTCATTGTCTCCGCTGCTGTATTTCTAAATGAATTAGGAAAAATATGTAAGCACCCCTGAGCCAGTTTGTCCTCTGTTGTTCAGTGTGCAGCAACAACTGTTTTGTCTGTATTTCACTAGAGATGTCATAAAATGTGTCTCATTTGGTGGAAATGATGAAATATGGATTTCTGGGGTGTTAGCCATATTGAGGAAAATAGAACCAACAAAATGAACAGTGTTTCTCATCTGTTTCCTTTGATCTTTGATAGAAAATAATGAAATTATCATCCAGTTAAAAGACTGCAAAGTGCCAAGATAGGTCTCAAAGTTGAATTGCCACCAGCAATCTTTGTTTACTGGCAGAGTGAGATCAGGGTTTTGAGAATATCATCTAGGCTACATTACTAGCTGTGCCTGCTCAATTACCTATGGGGCAGTCCCTTTTCACCAGGTCCTGTAAAATTCTAGACTCAGAGTTTGTTCCCTGTCAAATAACCTCCCCCCCCCCCAGGTCAATGGCTGTGTCAAGAACAGCAAAGATCCTATTTCTGTTCTGTCTGATGCCTTGCCTGGTCACATTATGCCTTTCCTTCAAGTCTCTAAATCCTGTTTATTATCCAACATCTGATCCTTGCCTAGCCTTGCCACAACTCTGTTTCAGGCTCTAGATGATAACATTGAACTCTATGAGAAAATGTAGATCATATCATTGAATACCAAAGGAGTACTTTGCCAGTCTTTACCACAGATCAGACATGGTAAATTAAAGCTGTTCCTATTGTAAGAAAAAAAAAATCTGGATTAGTTTTTGAACAGCTTGATGTGTAAGGAAATAATCACGAAGACCTGTTTCATACTTCAACTTTTGGAAGGAGGAAGTTGATTATGTTGGCATGCAAATATTTGGAACAAATTCAGTCCCTAAAAACAGGTGAGCAGGAGAACTGGAATGGTATTTCTTGTACCATCTGCTTGATACCATCTTGCTTCTCTGTCTCAAACATGGTCAAGAAGCATCTCTCAAACTGTGAGTCAGGCCCTCTTTGGCCAGACTCCAAAGTTTTTATGCAAAGGTTCATGTGAAACAATGAAAATGAAAAATAGAACCTCAAGACTTTTTCATTCTGAACTCGGCAAGAAACAACCCATCTATTAAGCAATGAATATTTTATAGACACTTTTGATGTTCTTGAAGAAAAGATAACTGAAACTCTGCCATGTGTCAAGTATTTCAGAAAAACCCACCAGACTGGCATCATTGTTTTGTTCTCTCAAAAATAGAAAGTCTGAACTGCTTAAAAGTAAACTTACAGATCCAGACCAACTTGCTAGGTATATTCGAACTTACTGAGACCTATATAAAACAAATAAGTATATCAAACATGAATGTAAATCTTATATTCTAATAACCACCCATGGCTCCCATCTATTGATAGCTAAATCCATAGACTGGGGCAACACCAAGGCTGAAGAGATTTTTCTGCACACTTTGGAGACTCCCCAAGTGTGCAGAAAAATCTGTTGTTGTAATTTTTTAACTGTGTGTTGTTTAAATGATGGGGAGAGAAGCAAGGGTGGGAGATGAGTAGAGTGCCATGGGTGGGGTGGTAAAGGTGGGGATGAGTGAAGTGCTATGGGTAGGTGATAGGTTGGGTAGAGCAGTGACCATTGGGTAGGCTGATGGGGAAAAGATGGAGGAGGCAAAAGAGATGGGTAGATAAGGGGAAAATAGAGGATAGGTTATCTGAGAAGAGGGGGGGGAATTGACAGAGAAAGGATGGAGCAAAAGAGATGGGGTAGGTTGACAGATATGGGAAGGGGAGAAAGAGGGAAAGTTGTTAGAGAAGGAAGAGGGAAGGAAGCAAGAGGAGAAGGGATGCACCACCGCCACAAGTTTCTTGTGGGTCCCCACTTGTCTATATACTAATAGCTATATGTGGCCTCTATCTCAGGATATCTAAGTTTGTGGATCAGGGCCACAATGGTGCTAAACAGATTTTTCTTCAAACTTGGGAAACTCCCTAGGTTTGCAGAAAAATCTGAAATCAAAATTAACCAAAATATGTTTGCATTGTTTGCACATGCACAGACAATGCTTTTACCAGACCAGAATGGAGTCACTCCAGCCTGGCCTAGCAGCAGATGCCAACAGCCATTCTGGACCCTACCTCAGTATTGAAGTATTCAGCAGCCATCTTATCCCAGCAGCAGTGAAAGAGGATGCCAGCAGTTGCTCTGGCCTAGTTGCTGTGGAGGAGGACACCAGCAGTCCTATTTGCCTGGCTATGGTGGAGGAGGAAGGCAGCAACTACTCTGGCCTGCCTACAGAGGACACCAGCAGCTGTGCTGGGCCTGGCCATGGCAGAGGATGCCAGGCTCAACAGTAAGTGGTGGAACATGGAGTAGTGCATTTGGCAGCACATTTTGTTTCAGATGAAGCGCACAGAATTCCTCTCAGTTCTGATCAGCTGTATCAAGTTGATTTGTCATGCCTGATGTAGACATCACACCACTGCATTTGAACAAGATACCTGTCCTGAAAGTCATGCATCTGCTGTTCCAGAATTCTTGCTGGCTGCCTGGCCATGCAGCACCATAAATATGATAGAGTAGCAAATGTTGCAGCATTCCATAAAGGTTGAGATAATCATCATTACTTGCTATAGAAACCATTGGTTAATGGTGGATTGTCCTTTATGTGCAACTGATGATAATTCCTGTCCTTGGCTCACAGGGATACTCAGGAGAAGTGAGGAGGAGAGGCTTTTCCTTTGTCAATATTATCACCTTTATGAAAACATAATTCTTGGGACAGCAGTAAGAGGTAATCTACTTTATTTCATTAAATACAATAGCATTCTATGAAATAATATGGTTTCAAAAATCCCTTTCAGCTATCACCGCATTAAACTTTCAGGATATGGTGACTAGCCCTTATGAGACTGGCTGAGTTTGACATCTGGATAATAAAATACAGCACTGCTAAGTCCAGGAGACTTTCACATAATCTTCATTATGATATTTTTTGGCATCACACACCACATAAATATTCATGTTTTTGAAGATACTTCCTATTTCTATAGATTTCTTTGTCGTATGCAGGTGCAATTATAGATTTGTGAATACAGCTAATCACTTTTAATACTTAACAGGAATGCAGCCATTGCAATAAAACCTTTCCTGATTTTTCTGATGATGCTGTGGGCTTAGTGAATGAATTCAAGAATGAAGGATACCATCAAAAGGACTATGGAGAATGCCTTATTAAAGTGGATTCATTTCTTTAAAAGAAAAAAAATGTTATTTTCTGCCTGAAGTGTTGTTGTCATGCATGTGTTAATCATTGGAGATTTCAGGCTGAGCTATGCCCATTTCTCATGCTGTTTACCAAACCACCATAAATCAAAAGGTTCTGGTTTCTTTCCAGAAATATTTCTATCCTGGCTAGAGCTACTGCTACAGCCTGTAATAAGGCTAGCACAGAATCCTGTCATATCCCTATTAAGCCACCTTCTCTCTTTCCTGTAAAACTCTTATCTTGTGTTGCTCCATGTAATGTCTTCCCTTGATCTTGCACAGTTTTATTATTAAGGAGAGACTTTTAGCAATGTAGATTATAAAAATATGAAGATATAAAAGTATGAAGATATGACATGGGCAGAAATGAGGAACCCCATTTACCTGGGGCCAGGAGGTGCATGCCCTGACCTGAATAGCTCAGGCTAGCTGTTTTTGGTTAGATCTCAGAATCTAAGCAGTGTGGGCCTTGGTTAGTATTTAGTTGGAACGCCACTAAGGAAGTCCAGGGTCACTGTACAAAGAAAGGCAATGACAAACCATCTTTGTTATTCTCTGGCTTTGAAAATGGTATGGGGTTGCCCGAAGACAGCTGTGACTTGACAGCACTTTACAGACACACACAGAGGAAGTGCACAGTAAGGAGAGTCCAGAGTTGCTGGTGGAAATGAAATGATGAACAAGCAGCTCTGAGAAGCCTGCTCTGGGAAAACAAGGCATGCCAAGGTGGAGACTGTGTGAGCTAACAACCCTGGGTCCAGTCATCCAGCAATGAATAGCAGCAGCTGAGAGGGGGTAGGTTAGCAGGTCAGCTAAGCCTAGGTGCTTGTTAAGCAGAGAAAACAATGGCAACACAATATAAACAGAAATCTAAAAACAATTGTGTCAAGAATACAATTTTACAAAAATCTATATATTATATTGTGCAAAAACATCCAAATTTCATTCCATAAATCACATAGAAAGCATAAAGTCCCAAACAGAAACACTGATCCTAAGGATGACTCTGATGAATTCTTTTCAAAAAGTCTATAAGGAGTAATACTACTCAGGAGTAAAATCCAAACGGAGTCCTTCCACTGATGTCGGCTTCCAAAGGAGAAATCTTTCCTTCATGCAATCACTGGCTTAAATCGCGTCCCGCTGCACTTGCAGTTTCTTCACAAGCCAACTGACAAGGTCCTCAGACCAGCCTCTCTCAAATGCCCATATTAGACATATTAGAAACGCCCGTATTCTTCTTGTGAAGAAGCTGCAAGGGCAGCGGGACGTGATTTAAGCCGGCGATTGCATGAAGGAAAGATTTCTCCTTCGGAAGCCGACATCAGTGGAAGGACTCCGTTTGGATTTTACTCCTGAGTAGTATTACTCCTTATAGACTTTTTGAAAAGAATTCGTCAGAGTCATCCTTAGGAACAGTGTTTCTGTTTGAGACTTTATGCTCTCTATGTGATTTATGGAATGAAATTTGGATGTTTTTGCACAATATAATATATAGATTTTTGTAAAATTGTATTCTTGACACAATTGTTTTTAGATTTCTAGGTGATTGTTAAGGCCAACCTTGAAAGCAGCAGGACAGATACTTATGGGAGGCCAGATGGAGATAATAATAACAACAACAACAACAACAATAATAATAAATTTATTATTATATCCCGCCCTCCCCCATCGAAGCGGGCTCAGGGTGGCTCACAGGACATGGCATATACCATGATTACAATAAAATACAATCATTACTATAAAAGACAGTTAAAACATAGTTAAATTACATTCAAATTAAGTTAAATAAACAATTAAAATATTATAGGTTACAAATTAAAGTGATACAGTTCGATATATGTATAGGATGGCTAGGTGTCATTACCCGGGTTCCATCTTAAACGCAAGTTGGTAGAGGATGGTTTTGCAAGCCCTGTGAAACTGATTTAGGTCTCGCAGGGCTCGCACCTCCTCTGGTAGTTGATTCCACCATTGGGGAGCCATTGTAGAGAAGGCCTGCTCCCTTGTTGTTTTCAGTCTGGCCTCCCTTGGTCCAGGGATTTGTAGAAGATTTTGGGAACTAGATCTCAGTGCTCTCTGGGGAACATATGGAGAGAGGCGGTCCCTAAGGTAGGCAGCAAGGGAAATGTACTTGAATCAATAATAACAGCTCTTACAGAACTTTGAGAGTCCAGCATGTGCTTGTGTAAGCCAACTTGCCCTCAAATGAGGTTGGGAAATTAGTTAGGTGGGCAAAAGATGGCTAACTTAGGTGGGGTCTAAACCTGTGTATACAGGAGGCGGTCTCCCAAGAATTTCCCCTTTTAAATAATTAGGAGAACTTTGGTAAACTACAATTGATTTAATTAGAAAATTTGTCAGACATACAAGAAAATAAAATCACTTATCAATCATATAGTTCCTAAGAAAATAGATATGAAGGGTTGATAGAGGAACACAAAGGGAAAACACAAACAATGGTGATACTGTACCTATCGTAGTCTTCGGAAAGACAACTCCAATAGCGATGATGAAATAGGGAAAATGGAGCAAGACACGACCAGCGTATCTCACTATAATGGGCCTAAAACTGATCAGGTTTGGGGGATGGCTCTAGACAGCAAGAGTAGGTATACTGCAAGAGACACACCTGAGCGGCCAAACACATGGCCTTATATTACCAAATTCATATCCCCAGGCAATGATATCAGGTGATCCTTGACATAGCTGTCAGATGACCCCTGACATCACAGAAGGGGAGGATCCCAGGAGGGTTTGAAAGAAGAATTATGGGCATGGATGGGTTTATCTATTTTAAAATTTACCTAAACAAAGAAACATGGTGGAATAATATGGGGCCAAATCACCTATTGTGACACCAAAGCTAAACACAATGGGGACAATCTTTGTGGCTGGAACTGGTCTTTGCAACGCAATCCTTCTGGCTGGAGTTGTACTGTGCAAGCAACTGCCTTGGCTGTCTGGCAGGAGAAGTTCTTTGTCCAGGTGCAAAGACATATTATCAAGCCTATTGTTAAAAGTTGGCTTCCCCACTTGCATCTTCACGGCATGTCCGAAGTACATGAGGCTTCCACCTTGTTCTCATGGCATTAAGCAGGACTTGAAGTTATTCTTTTAGGACATCACAAATATGGTTCCTATAGAAAGATTGCTTCTTGGAAATGGCTTCCATGGACAGGAATGCAGTTAGGATCTGCAGGGCTGAGCAGCTCTGGAAAGAAGTGTGATCTGGAGTCCTTTCGGGCAAGGGAAGCACAACTGGTTAAATTCAGGCATGGAATCCTTGTGACCTGGTTGGAAGTCTTGTTGCTTGGGATCACACAGTGTAAATATGTCCATAATGGGTTAGCTTTCAGTCCAAAATACCTTATATTGTCAGTTAAATGTCCATTGAGGCAGGTTTGCTTATGCTTACACAATATGAGTCCATACTGTAAGTCCATAACAATGAGAGTCCTGTATTTCTGACACTAAGGCAGAGTAAATTCAGTCCATAAATGGTGGAAAAGGGGGTCCAGGGCTTACAATTGGGTGCAACAGGTCCAATAGAGTACAGAACATTACCCAGCTTGCTGCAGGCCCCAGTGTGATGGATTGTCCCAGAGGTGCCCCATCCTGTCACAGCTCTGCATGGCAAAGTTCATTGATTTATTTAAAACACTTATAAACTAGCCACTCTTGCAGTAGATCAGGATCCAGGGCATGTGAGTTTTAAATTGTTAGTGACCTTGGAGGTCCTTGTAAGGTCAGAAAAGTGGGATATAAATTTTGTGAATAAATAATTAAGAACTAGAAATAAAATATAAATGCAATAAATAAAATATATTAAAACCAGATTAAACTTAATATAAAAACATAATAATAGCCCTGTTTGGTTCATCAGGTCCAGTATCTTGTTTCAAACAATGACAAACCAGTTTCCCTGGGTGGCCGACAACCATGGGGATTTGTACTTTGATCGCTACAATCCTAATCTGATTCCCTCACCACTGTTCAAGATGGTCAGCACATGTATGTTTCTATCTATATGAAATATAATTACAATCAAGAACATCAAAAGAACAAAGAGAGACCACCTATCTATATTATTTGATTCTTACTGAATTGTAATTTTTTTCCCCTTTGCAAGAACTAGAACCTGCTTCTTTTAGAATTCAGACCTGGGAATCTTCACTGCATTGCTTAAATTAATAGTGCTGTTGGTTATTAAACAAGGGGAGGGAAGCAAACCATTAAACTCCTTCCCAAAAGAATTACCCGTTTAGTGTATCTGCCTTATCTGTAATGATGGTCATTTACTGGAGTTTCTTCCTGTCAATAGTTGTAAATGAAACAAGATTTGGGTATTTATTTTATGATGCCATCAGGATTTTTGCAGCTTTTCTCTGATTGCATATTATATTCCTTTGTAATATTTGTAATAGGACTCTTGAGTGGTAACTGGCCTATTCCTTCTTCCCATGCTGACCAAGATTTATATTCCTTTCTACTTCTGCCTACTTTTGGCTCTGGAGATATGAACTCCCCTCCCCCTTTCTCCTCTCTCTTAAAAACTTGCCATTATTAGCACTATGATTTGCATTACAATATATGCAGGATGCAGTTCTTTTCTATAAGAGTTTTGAAACTGACTTCAGTGGAAGGTGGATTGCACCTTTAATATATTTAATGTATCAGGGTCAAGCCAGTCAAGATGTTGTGACTGGACCTTCCTATCATTTTAAAAAGACAAATAGTAGCTATGTTAAAGCTATGAGTATAGGGGTAAGAGCGCAAGAGCTGCTGGCCTGTGGTTTTTGGCTTAGGATGCACAGCCAGGCCATTGCCCTCACTAAGTGGAAGAAGGTGCCACATTACTGGAGACAGAGAGCTACATCAGTTACATAAACAGAAACCAGGAGTTGTACTGACATAGAACTGGACAATATTAACTTCAGTACGTCATGACTGTACTCTATGACTTCTCTGTGGACAACATCAATTTGATTGTGTTGGGTGTGCATGTTTTATTAGTGATGCTGGGAGCAGTATTCATCTGGAGCAGAATATCTAACAAATGCACTACTTCAGGGCAGGTGGGAGCTATTAGGCATGGTGGATGGGATTAACTAAAGATGGCTAGTACTTGGAAAGGATGCTTGTTGCCTATCTAATCTCTGTAACATCATGAGAATTGATGGTGCATGGGCTCCTATTTTCCCTATTTCTGCTATACTATACTATTCCACATCATGCCCAGCTCTGTATATTCTTACCCAGATCTCTTGGTGATGCAGTAGAGGTCCTGGATTGCTGCCTAGCTGCTCTGGTTAAATGGCTAAGAGTGAACAAATTGAAACTTGACTCTAGAAAAAAGGATGCAATGCTGACTGCAAGGTGGAGATCTTGAAGGACGTTGTGGTCCCTACTTCTGATAGACTTCAGCTAACCTTTGCTGACTCAGTAAAGAGCCCTGGAGTTATACTGGATGCAACATTACTGCTCGAGCAACAACAACAAAAAGCTGTTTTCCAACTCAGCCTAGCCCGGAAGATGACCTTGATAGCGCTGATCTGGCCACCTGGATCCATGCCATGGCAACATTGAAACTATACTACTATAATGCATTCTACACAGGTGTTCCCTGTAGACTCTAGTTGGTGCAGAATGCTGCAGCTCAGCTGTTATCAGGTGCTAGACAGAGTATGTGTATCACTCCCATTCTGCAGTTACTCCATTAGATGATTATTAGTTACCAGGCTCAATTTAAGGTATTATTACATACATAGTCCTTTATGGCCTTGGTTCATATCTATGGTTCCAGGTTTCTACAATTCAAATCCAATGGCATTCTTTATTGAATGTTCCATTGCATTGACTTAGTCTCTGTAATCCATCTTTTAAAATACTATTATTATACTCCCAAACAGAAAAGAAATAACATAAAATATAAGAATGGTATCAAGGCTACATATAAGCGTCTATAAAAGGTGTCCAAATATCTAAAGATGTGTTCATGCCCAATTGCCACCTATATGCCATATAATCCAATTCTGATAAAGTTGTAATGTCCTTGATTCATTGGGTTAATCTGTTTTAGGACCTAGTGAGAAAGGGAGATTTTAATGTAAATAAATGAATAACTCTGTAACAGGTGAGACTGAGCGAGAGTAACTGGCCTAAGGTAACCAAGCAATCTTCCATATCAGAGTAGAAATTCAAACCTGGATCCCCCAAATCCTTCTCCAGTACTCTAAACCAGAGTTCTCCAACATGGTGTCCATGGGTGCCATGGTGCTTGCTGACACCTTTCTTGGTGCCCATCAAATATTTTTAGTAAATAGGCAGGGTTAGATGGGGCTTCTGATTAGCCATTAGAGATTTGTTTATCTGTGCTGATTTTTAAAAGTGTTGCTTTGAGTCTGTTGCCACCACAGCACAATTATTTTCACTGTGTGGTTGAAGGCATGCTGAAGCAGCCTTTTGTAGCTGGTTCCATCTCCTGTGTCAGCCATTTTGTGGCTGCACCCACCACATGTCAGAATTCCAAAGGAGCCCACAGCTTCAAAAAGGCTGGGGATCCTTGCCCTAAACATTACACCAAGCTGGCTGTCATCATATTTTAGAGCAATATTGTAATACATAAGCTATTGTTATGCCATTAAAGGTTATTGGAATTGAATTGGCAATACTGTAATGGTCTTCCTGTCTTCCTCGATCTGGTATTCTGGGCTACTTTTGTGTGTTTATTATTGTGTAAGTTGGAAGCTTCATTAACAGAATTGGGTATTCAAATATATATATGCATAGCAGCTCTGTGCAGAATACATATTTTGACTTGCTCACCTGACCCTATTCATATATGTTCCTTGTGCTGTCTTGAACCAACTGCTATTTAGATGCATACCTTGGTTGTTCTACAGAGACTTCTATTTTATTTCTCCTGTTTACTTTCATTTTATTGAAAGAAAACATTACATTATCCTGAATGTTTCATATAAGAAAGGTAGCAGAACATCCATATGTACCCCTAGTAAAACTAACAGATAGCTAGAACCTTTGAAGATACGATTTCTTCTGTCTCAAATATTTAAATGTTGTGATTTTTTTTCTTGCTCTTTACAAATGGTTGCACACACAATTTCTTTATGAGTGGATCAGAGTGCAAAAAGAAAATTAGGACTACTTTGGATCATACGGTTTGATCCAGACTAGATTTTCCACTTACATATAGCACTTCCATGGAAAAGAAAGTTCCTGCTTCCATTGCTACCCACTGATCTCCCTGAAATGCTGCTGCTGGGGGACAGAAAACTCACAAGAATCACACAATAGGCAAATTAGAGGGTTGCAGAGGGATGCAGGATTAGTGAAGTCACCCAATACCTTCCATTAGTAGAAGACCGATTTTCACACTAGTGCTTGTTCTGGGTAGAGAGTCCTTTTGCCCCTGGGGCATCTCTCCATTTTCGCACGTTGCCCTGGAGTTGCAGGTTGGCGCACCGCTTTTCCACAACAAGCAGAAACCGCTTGTCAGAGAATCTCGTTTGCTGCAGAATAGTGGCATGCTAACTCGCAGCTCCGGGACAACTTGTGCAAAAAGAGAGAAGCCCTGGTAGCAAAAGGGCTCTTCACCCAGAACAAGCCTAGTATGAAATCGGTCAAAGTTTTACTCTGGATCCAACACATTAAATAATGTTTTTAACCACTTATGGCCACCAGTCAGCTGCCTTAACTAGGAAGATATGCTTTTATAGCCAGTTTTTCCATTTCCCAAAAGCCACACTTGTGGGTTTTGTTTAAAAAAAATATAGCACAGTAGTAATATCTTTATAAAGTTCTATTGGCAAATACCAAAGTGGTCCCAGAATGATAACAGTGCTGTATGCTTCATTTGTTCACTTGTAGAGAGGGTACGCCTATAGTACATCATTTCAGAGACAGTGACAAAAAAACAAAAACAAAACCCAGAATTCTGTAGCAGTTTCCTTCCAATGATATTTTTTAGTATCTAGTTATAATAATTAAATGTCATTTAATTAAAACACTTCTCCTAAGTGGATCTTTGCTGCATCACATTAACAGGCTTATTTGGATTATCATGTATTGTTTCTGTGATATCATGCATGCTAGAAATAAACTTCTGAATTCTAATCAGCTTTGTACCATGTCAAGCAGCTCAGCAAAACATCACCTATCCATTGACTTTAGCTATGTTGTGTTTTTATGTAATATTGTCTGGTGCTGTTACTTCTCATTGCCAGTGACTACATCAGAGAGGGAGTTATTTTAATGGAAGCTCAAGAGGCCTGTTCCAAGTTTAAAGCAATATTAAAGCAAACTCGATCCTTCCTAAATATTTAATTTTACATTTACACATTTTAATTCATTTTCATAATCAATTTTATTAAAGTAGTACTTTTAGGTACCTCCAAGAGGACAACAGGGATTCAAAACTGATCCAGGTTGTATCTAAGCCTCAAACACAGCAACTTTGTGGTAAAACCATGCTTAGCCCAGGGAAAGTTTGTTTCAGGTTTTACCCTTTTTTGGGGGGGGGGGCACTTACATTAAAACAGATCTCTGGGAAATAAGTCTAATACTGGACCCCCAAAAAGTAGGTGTTAGCTCATGTTTGTTTATGGATTATTTCAGTTTTTTTGCCTTTTTATCTATTCCTTGTGCATTGAAAGGAAGTGTTCTAGTTCTTCAAAAATACAGCACACTATATAGATCTGAAGAAGCAGCCTCTAGCTCATGAAAACTAACTCTACAAGAAATATTTTAGTCTTGAGGGCTCCGAGACTATCTATGGGCAACGAGCACCTAAAGTTGATGCTCTATAAATTATTCAAATTAAGCAAATGCAATGAAGAGGAATCAGTAAAATCATCTCTTCACCTTTTCACTTGTGGCTTGTATCAGCACTTTTTCCTGTGTTTTCCTGTTTTGTGAGCAGTAGAGCTCCTCCACCTTGCAAATGATACATAACCATGCTTTTTGGATTATTTGCTTCCCATATACTGACACTGATGTTGAACCCCAGTGAACCACAGGTTCATAAATCCCTCCCCCATCTTTCTTCTCTCTGACCTGCTTGAGTGGAACAACTTGCTCTTTCACGGGTGGCAAACTCATTTCTTACGAGGGCTGGATCTGAAATAAATGGGACTTTGTGGGGCTGTGCCATGTGTATCATAAAATGTAATGCCAAGCAGCAGCGATATAAACTTTATAAAGGATACAGAAAAAAACACAATTAATGATTTTTTAAAACTTAAAATACAAACATACTTTAAAATGTTGCAATATTTCATTTAAAATGGAAAGGTGGGGAAATAGTGGGATTTGGCAATGCAATTTTTAAAATAAAACATGAAAAAAAGCACAAGAATCACAGCAGAAATTTAAAATATAATATGCTCTGTGGCCAGGAAAACATGAAATGGCTCAGCATCACAAGCTTCTCCCCCTCCAGGGTCTACTCAGCTTGGCAATGGCTCTCCAGTGTACTATCTCCCTTTGACTGTGGGTTCCCAGGTTAGAGTACTCACTAGGCACCAGTTCTTAGGGTCATTCAGTAGAGACAAGCTGGCTCAAAGCATCAATCCTTTATTTGCAAGTAGGCTTGCCAATCCCCAGGTCCCAGCGGGAGTTCTTACGCTTTCTTAGGCTCCTTCCCACCCCCGGTCAGCTGGCTGGTGTGTGTGGGGGGGAAGCCCTGCCCCCAGAGGACCATGTGGCTTTGGAGGCTTCAGCCCCACCCCCGGAGAACCATGTGGCTTTGGAGGCTTCAGCCCTGCCCCCAGAGGACCATGTGGCTTTAGAGGCTTCAGTCTCTGATTGAAAGGCTTCCTCTTGGGGTGGTGTGTCTGTGTTACTTTGAAGAAGTTGGCAGCAACTCATGAGTAGAAAGACCAATCCCCCTTCAAAGTTGCCAGAAACGAGGGCCGGGGAGGGGGGGGAGGGAAACGTCTGCTGAGCACATCATTATTCCCTATGTGGAGATCGATTCTCATAGGGTATAATGGGGAATTGATATGGAGGTTTCGGGAGCTCTGGGGGAGCTGTTTTTGAGGTAGAAGCACCAAATTTTCAGTATAGTATCTAGTGCCTCTCCTCAAAGTACTCCCCAAGTTTCAAAACGATTGGACCAGGGGGTCCAATTCTATGAGCCTCAAAAGAAGGTGCCCCTATCCTGCATTATTTCCTATGGAAGGAAGACATTTAAAAAGATGTGCTGTCCCTTTAAATGTGATGGCCAGAACTCCCTTGGAGTTCAATTATGCTTGTCACACCCTTGTTCCTGGCTCTGCCCCAATGTCTCCTGGCTCCACCCCCAAGTCTCTTGGCTCCACCCCCAAAGTCCCCAGATATTTCTTGAATTGGACTTGGCAACCCTATTTGCAAGGTCACACAGCTCCAGGAAGCAACAGCTTCAGCTGGCTATAGAAATGCTGGAAAGTGAAACTGAGCTCCACTCCATTGAAACACATTGGAGCACAGACAAAGCTACAAGGAAAACATGAAATGGATTTTCCATTAAGGTCTCTGTACCCATTTTCCTTGCAGCTTTGCAAAGCCCAGAAGAACTTCCTGATGCAGTCAGCAAAGACAAGGTAGAAGGAGCTGAGAACTTTGGCAGTCTCTGAGCTTCATAGGGTGAGGATAGGAGGGGGAGGAGGGGAAAGAGCTGCAGGCCTGATTAAAGCCCTGGGCAGGCCAGTTCTTGTCTGCAAACTGGACATTTGAGAGTCCTGCTTTAGAAGGTAATGGATATTGCTATTATTTTTGTTTATTAGCTCCCCTACCTAAGATTGTACTATTTTCCATAATAAATCTCATTTTGATTCCATCCTATTTAGGTCTCAGTATTCTTTCTAAATTTATAGTGGCACTTATACATGTAGTAATAGATTTTTTATTTCTAGTATGTGGGTCATTACTTAGAATCGAGGATTTCCAATTGATGGTGGCATATGGTATCTTCCATACAGTGGCTACTATTCTTACACATGTTGCCTAGGGTACTACTGTAAACATGTGATGCATCCTCATATTGAGTCACACCAGCTTTCTGTTTAGTCACACATCCCCAGTACTGTCTATGCTGATTGGCAGCAGCTGGGCAAGCTTTAGCAAAGGCCCTTCTCAATAGTGACACTTGAGATCCATTTAGCTGTCAGTGCCATGAACTGAAATGAGTTTGGCCCTTAATATGCAAACACAATCTCTACCACTCATCTATGTCCCCGCCTCCAAATATGCCATTTTTATATGGCTCCATAATTCCAGGGCTTTTTTTTTTTTTAGCAGGAACACACAGGAACACAGTTCTGGCTGGCTTGACCAGGGCTCTGGCTCAAAAAATTGTCTCCAAAAGACAGAAGGCACTAGGCAGCCACACACTCCCAGACCGCAAGCTCTGTCCTTTCTGCTGCCTCCAGCCTCCAATGGGCTTGCGATGCAGAGCCAGCCATGAGTGCCCTCTCCCAGGAGAAGCTGAGCCTGCTGCTGCCCACTCTATTGCAAATGGTTCTCTCTATCTGGCCATGTTTTGAGGGGGCGGGTTGAAACAAGGTCTCTCATTGGGCTGTGTGAGAACACACATCCATGAAATGCTGCTGATGGTACTGTACTGTTCTGTGTCAATATGTAGAAACTAACCTATTGAATGGTTGATGTCACTTCCAGTGATGACAAGGAGTATGGCCTAATATGCAAATGAGTTCATGCTGGGCTTTTTCTACAAAAAAAGCTCTGCATAATTCTATTTCTAATATATATATATATATATAATTTTTTATTTTCAGACTCTGACCATCAAAAAGGAAAGGAAAGGTCCCCTGTGCAAGCACCAGTCATTTCTGACTCTGGGGTGACATTGCTTTCACGTTTTCACAGCAGACTTTTTACAGGGTGGTTTGCCATTGCCTTCCCCAGTCTTTTACACTCCCCCCCCCACCAGCATGCTGGGTACTATTTTTACTGACCTCGGAAGGATGGAAGGGTGAGTCAACTTTGGGCCGGCTACCTGAATCCAGCTTCTGCCGGAATCGAACTCAGGTTGTGAGCAGAGAGTTCAGACCACAGTACTGCAGTACTGCTGCTTTACCACTCTGCGCCACTCCTACTGACACTGAAAAGTGGTTTGTTATTGTAAATTCAGATATAGGAATTAAGACATACAAGAATAAAGCATGTTTAGGGGTCCCCTTGTAATCATGCCTCTGAGTTACATAAATTGAATCTTCTTGTCTATATAACTGTTCTCCCACTGTCCTTTAGGTCACTGTCACAGCAAATTGTATGGCCATGATTTCAATTCTTTCTACTGCTGCTTCATGAGAACATGATAATACAATTGGGGGCACATTTTGGCTTAGCACATTTTTACACTGAGGAACTACAGCACAGTCCAAAACAGAATGTTTCCTCTAGAAACAACCAGTAGCTCAGAAAGAAATGTTATAATCATCCCTCACCTCTAGATTTTGCATATCCGCCATATATATTTTATGCATGAGGTAGATCAAAATTCATGACTGGCAGAGGGCAAAGTTGGATTAGTTCTGCGAGTATCTAGTTTAGATCACAGAGCTATTAAGAACAGAAATGTCCAGCAAAAAGCTAGATGACACCCCCGCCAAAAAAAAATGGAATTGTTGGGTTTAAAAATGATCAACCAGCTTATTGGACAAATGTGCTGTCAAATTTTGACATGGTGTTGTACCTATTAATTCACAACATTATTTCCCCTGCCAATCCTGATCCAAACAAATATATTGTGCACCACTATATTTTGGCAATTTGAACAAGATCATCAAGCTTTCTCTGGGCATGATTTATTAGCAGAATATAGGTGTTACAAATCTTAGAGTTTAGAGACTAATACTTTATTACTTCCTATTCCTAAAAGTTGTCAGTTCTTAAAACTGTCTACATTTGGTGCGTCTTATTACTGCAGGCAGCATGAGATCGGCACATGTCAAATTGCCTCTGGCTACAAAATATATTTCTAGGATATATAATATTTTAAATGGGAAACACAGAACATGTCTACAAGCTGATCTGTCTACAGCTAATAAAGTATTCATAGCACTGTCCTGAAACAAGGAGTTGAAAGAGACGAGCCTGTCACTAACATCCAAATATATCATTACACTTTATGTATATATTTTTGAATGATCTGTAGAAATTTGTTTTATTCCTTTCATGCACTGATATTATGACTGGTAAGAGCATCAGCATCTTAGAATCTATTCACTGGGCATAGCCACAATACCAGTGTTCAAAAGGCCTGCCTGCCAGTTTCCAACCTATGGCAAGCCAGTCACATGCATTTACTGCCATGCACTGTATTCAGCTTTTAGAGTGTCATTAATATTGCATTTCTCCAGAATTATGTTATTCTTGTACAAGAGATGTGGTTGGATGCTGGCCTAGATTTAGATGGTTTAAATTCTTTTAAAGCGAATGCCGTACCAGGGCGGGGGTCAGGGCAATTGAAAGGGAGGGTTGGGTATTCTAATATCGACCTTCTTAAAGCAAAATGCTTAGTGAAACCTCCCTTGGGACATTTGGCAATGGCCATGAGGCTGTCTTGGGGAAGGAGATATTTAATTATTTTAAGCAGCTGTCTACCCCTTTAAGCAGAAAATCAAAGATAGAAGAAAATTGGATGTCTCTAGAAAATTATGTAAGGGCCCTAATGCTGGAGCATCTTGAAGCTATGCTACTTTTAGGTGGCGACTTAAATGTCCAATTGGGCCCATACAATGCTTTTCTGGTAGCCAAATTTAAACTGCAGATGAGCATATCAGGGTAATCTCTGGGGATCTAGGGCCAAGATAGAATGTTTAAAGACCAATGAGCAAACTACATGGGGGCTTGTCTTTTTAAGTTTGCCTTCAAGTTAGGACTCTTTATTCTAAATGGGTCTACTGCTAATGAATTCCCTGGTGAATACACTTTTATGGCAGGAGCAAAATCAAGTACAATTGACTATATTTCAACCCATAGAACTTTGGTTTCCTTGATTGAGAAATTTGAAGTACTCCCTTATTTGGAGGGTGACCACTTTCCACTGTTCCTTTGGCCTTGTCTAGATCCCAAGGACCTTCATTTGACTTCCAGATATTCTATTATGGTAAACCTATGGAACAGTTTGGCTGTCGAGTGAGATGGTCCCCCAGTCTAGCTCAGTGTCTAAAAGAGCATTTGAGCCCAGGAAATTTATTAAATTCCAGCAAGATATCAGGAAGTTCACTGACCCTGTTGACGTGTATGAAAAATTTATGCAAAATTTACATCCTTTTCTTTTCCACTCCTCTTCAGATATGTGTATTAAACCTTTTAATTTATCCAAACCTTGGTTTAACCAAAGATGTATTGCTGCCCAAACTGTTCTGAATAGGGTCTACCAGCAATATTGGATTGCTGAGGAGGAAGCTAAGCAAGATTTGCTTTCTGAATTGCTGTTTCAAAAAAAAGAATACAAATTGTCGATACAACATAGAAAGAGTACTCTAGAGAATTGTGGGGAGAGCTTATTAATGTGGCCAAAGGGGAAAATATATCCCTTTTTTGGAAGTTAGTCTCTTGTAGAGTTATGGGTGTTAAGTTTCCAATAACTACCTGCATCCCTGCAGATAGATGGTCTCCTTCTTGGGAAAAATGTACGATGATTTTGCCTACTCCCCACCAATGGTATCTTTAGAAAATCTCCCAAATTTGTCTCCTGTAACTGTGAGATTGAATCCCTCATTGGTCAGCTGAAGAACACTAAAGCACCAGGATTGGATGGTATTCCACCAGAACTTTTAAAAGAGAACAAGGACTCATTGGCCTCCTTTTTAGCTCCTCTTTTCACATCCAGGCCACAACCCCAAGTCTTGGAGCATGACTATAGGATTCTCTTTTTAGTCTGCTAAACATCATAAGTAAACTTTATGCAGGACTTTTATTGGGTAAATTTTAGGACTGGATAGAACAAGAAAATTTCTTGGTTACTGAACAGGCAAGCTTTAAACCGGGTAGGTTTATCTTTGATCACTGCCTGACATTGCAATGCCTTATTGAGAAGTATTCGGCCAGGGGAGTAACCTCGTTATAGGCTGCCTTTGTCTATCTTCAATCTGCTTTCAACTCTATATCCAGAACTCGATTCTAGAACAAGCTCCTAATTTCAAACATAGATAAAAGACTCCTGCTTTTGTTATGGGCTCTGAATTATCATACCCTTTTAAGAGTCAGCTGCAGTAGACTTGGTCACCTCACTGACACTATTAAAACCCTTAGAGGCAAGGATGCCTATTAGCTCCAGTTCTGTTTATCTTTTGCATCAACAATAGTAAGTTGGCTTGACATCATTGGTTTGCACCTTCCTAAACTAGCACATACCCTGTGCTACTTTATGCTGATGATGCCATGCTATTATCTAGAACCCCAGTTGGTTTAAGGAGGGCCCTTGGGAAATTTGCTACATTCTGTGAAAATGAGCTACTCACAATTAGCTATTAAAAAATTAAAATTATAGCCTTTGGGAGCAGATCAGAATCTAGGAACTGGATGATAAATGGCTATCAGACTGAACAAGTTGATAGTTTTAAATATCTGGGCATAGTTATAAAAAAGGTAAAGGTAGTTGCCTGTGCAAGCACCAGTCGTTTTTGACTCTGGGGTGATGTTGCTTTCACAACATTTTCACGGCAGACTTTTTATGGGGTGGTTTGCCATTGCCTTCCCCAGTCATCTACACTTTCCCCCCAGCAAGTTGGGTACTCATTTTACTGACCTTGGAAGGATGGAAGGCTGAGTCAACCTGGAGCTGGCTACCTGAACCAACTTCTGCTGGAATCGAACTCAGGTTGTGGGCAGAGGGCTCCGACTGCAGTACTGCAGCTTTACCACTCTGCGCCACGGGGCTCTTTTGGGGCATAGTTATACACAAGGCTTATTTTGTAGCAGCAGCTCCTTTGCATATTAGGCCACACGCCCCTGATGTAGCCAATACTCCAAGAGCTTACAGGGCTGTTCTTACAGGGCCTACTGTAAGCTCTTGAAAGATTGGCTACATCAGGGGTGTGTGACCAAATATGCAAAGTAGCTCCTGCTACAAAATGAGCCCAGGTTATACAGACTGCCGATTCTAGGGTTAAGCACAGAAAATATGTTGTTGACCAAGGAGAAAGATTGGCAAATGCCATACTTAATCCCACCCCATGCCCACTAATCCAGGGTGTGCATTTCATTCTCACAGCCCTGAAGTTATATAAGGCAAAATCATTTGCACAGTTGCTATATGGAACATTTTTAGGTCTGCCTACCTCACGCTTTGTCCCACAAGAAAGAGTTCAGTCTAAATTTTAAGAGTTGTTTTGCAAGTGGGAGGCTGGAGAGGGATTGGCGATCTGGCTGGTATACCGTACACATAACGCACCATCCAGTGCCTTACCGTCCCTACTCGAGGCGGCGACAGGCTGGGCGCTGGAGCACCCAAGGCTGGTGATCTTGGGTGACTTCAACGTCCATGCTGATGACCCGGCCTCTAGTCAGGCGATGGACCTAGTGTCATCCATGGCGACACTAGGACTCTCTCAATTCGTTACAGCCCCCACTCACCACGCCGGACACATGTTAGACCTGATCTTTGCGGCCGGGGTTATGGTGGATGATATAACCGCCGAAGTGGTGCCATGGTTGGACCACCTCGCCCTTAGGGCTCATGTAGATATGCCACCCCAAACCTGTTTAGGCTATGAGCCTATTATGGCTCGCCCGCAGAGCCAGATGGACCCAGAACGGTTCCAAACGGCCCTGTAGGATCCCTGGCCCTCTGGCGATTCCCTCAATAGCCTGGTTGAGACCTGGAATAGCCAGCTATCTAGGGCCATTGACGAGATCGCACCTCGATGCCCTCTACGGCCTCGGAGTAGGCTGGCTCCGTGGTATACCCCGGAGTTGCACCAGTTGAAACAAGGTCTCAGACGGCTAGAGAGGTAATGGCGACACACCCGTGATGAAGTGACTAGAACATCTTATAGGGAGTTTATGAGGTCCTATGAGATGGCAGTCAAGGCCGCAAATAAAACATACTTCGCGGCCAAGATTGCATCTGCAAATTCGCGCCCGGCACAATTATTTAGGATAATTCGGAATTTTACTACATTGCCACAAGGCAAGCCAAATGTTAAGGAATTGGAAATAGGCTGTGAGGCTTTTGCAAAATTTTTTGCAGACAAGGTCCAATCACTTCGCCATGACTGCCCTGCCATATTGGATACAGTGAGTGAACGCGAGGCTCCCTGCGCATCTTCTAATTTGATCCTGGACTGCTTTGACCCACTCAGCTTGGAGGAAGTTGACAGAATCCTTGTCACTGCATGCCCAACTACGTGTGATCTGGACCCATGCCCCTCCTGGTTAATCAAGACCTGCCGGGAGGAGCTAAGATGTCCTATACGGGACATCATAAATAGATCTCTTTCGGTGGGCTTCTTTCCAACGCCCCTGAAGGAGGCAGTGGTCCGTCCCCTCCTGAAAAAGGTTACATCAGATCCGGCCAAATTGGCTCATTATCGGCCAGTCTCAAACTTGCCCATTTTGGGCAAAATTATTGAGAGGGCTGTGGCGTTGCAGTTACAGGGCTTCTTGGATGACGCTTCCACCTTGGACCCATACCAGTCCGGCTTCTGCCCGGGCCACGGGGTGGAGACAGTGTTGGTCGCCCTCATGGATGACCTTCGGCGACATCTGGATCGAGGTGGCTCGGCGGTATTGCTGTTGCTAGACCTATCGTCTGCGTTCGAAATGGTTGATCATCGGCTGCTGACCCGCCGCCTCGCCGACACAGGACTTCGGGGGCTAGCCTTACAATGGCTTTCCTCCTTCCTTGAAGGCCGGGGAAAAAGGGTGGCGGTTGGAGGAGAGCTGTCCCAGAGACACCTACTTAACTGTGGGGTGCCTCAAGGGGCAGTTCTCTCCCCAATATTGTTTAATATTTTTATGCGCCCCCTTGCCCAGATCACCCGGAGACATGGGCTGGGTTGCCATCAGTATGCTGATGACACTCGGCTCTACCTATTAATGGGTGGCCAGACCGCTGACACTCCTATAAATCTGGACCGGGCATTGCAAGCCGTGGCAGGCTGGATTAAGCTGAGTGGGTTGAAGCTGAACCCAGTGAAGACAGAGGTCCTTTGCATGGGTCGCGGCGAGCTAGGAGGGGAGATCTCCCTACCGGTCTTTGACTGTGCGTCACTGATACCAGTGCGCAGGGTCAAGAGCCTGGGAGTGCTACTGGAGCCTTCCTTGACAATGGAGGCACAGATAGCAGCCACTGCTAAATCTGCCTTCTTCCATCTTAGAAGGGCGAAACAGCTGGCCCCCTTCCTGGAATGTAGCGACCTAGCAACAGTGATCCATGCAATGGTCACCTCAAGATTAGACTACTGTAATGCCCTCTACATGGGGCTGCCCCTGTGCCGAACTCGGAAACTGCAGCTAGTGCAGAATGCGGCGGCCAGGCTGTTAGTGGGACTACCTCGGTGGGAACACATGCAGCCTGGGCTGAGGGAGCTGCACTGGCTTCCAATTGTATTCTGAGTTCGCTACAAGGTGCTGGTTATTACCTTTAAAGCCCTATATGAACAAGGACCTGCCTACCTCAGGGACCGCCTCTCTCCATATATTCCCCAGAGAGCACTGAGATCTAGCTCCCAAAATCTCCTAAAAATCCCTGGACCAAAGGAGGCCAAACTGAAAGTAACGAGGGAGCAGGCCTTCTCAATAATGGCTTCCCACCGGTGGAATCAGCTACCAGAGGAAGTGCGAGCCCTGCTGGACTTTAACCAGTTCCACAGGGCTTGTAAAACTATCCTTGTTCAACAAGCCTATAAGGTTGAACCCTGAAAGTGACATCTGGCCGTCTGGATATATATTTCACTGTAATGTAGCACCCCTAATTTATTGTAGTTTTTAAATTTTATGTAACTGTTTTAACGGTATTTATCAATTGCATTTTATTATATGAATTGTATTATAATCATGGTACATACCATGTCTTGTTAGCCGCCCTGAGCCTGCCTTGGCGGGGAGGGCGGGATATAAATAAAAACTTATTATTATTATTATTATTATTATTATTATTATTATTATTATTATTATTATTATTATTATTATTATTATTATTATTATTATGTTCCAAATTGTGTCTCTAATCCCTGGATATGGTTGAAGACTGACAATTTTAGGACTGAAGCTAAAATATGTATTCTATCTATTTATACATGTCTGAAAGGTCACTTTAACTCACAAAGCTTGTTTCCATTGATTTCCCCAAGACAATTTTCAATTAGCTTGTTTAAGGCTGTTCATAGCCATATTAATAGAATTGGTAAATATGAACAGGTTTCGATGTGAGTGAATACTAAAGTCAAAAAACACCAGAATAACAATAACACTTTTACACAATATAGTGTATATGCAAGCTACATTTATCAAAATACGTGGATAACAATAGTCATCATTAGTAACTTATATACCACCCTTGATACTAAATACACAAACGCTCAGTATACAAACGCAGTTGGAAAAAGAGTTCTTTTCACTCCCCCACACTGTTTGCTGTATGAAGATATTAAGGTACAGTTCCTCAGAGGCAATTGCCTTCCTGCTGTTCTCCCTTATGTTCAGCAACTTGGATGGAGTCCTCAAATCTCCAGCACAGCTTGTCTCCAAGAGAGTAAGGGACTGCAGCCCGGGATTCCTCACTGTTTCAGATCTTCATCAGCCTTTTTCTCTCAGTATTTTATCCTGGAGCCTCAGTACAACATTTAATATTTAACAACTTAGATCAACACATGTTAATTGCTCTTTCTGCTTTTGACTCTTTTTGCTTAATCACACTATATTGTGTAAAAATGTTATTGTTATTCCAGTGTTTTTTGATGTTAATATTAATAGAATCGGCTTCTCTCCTCAGGTGCTCTTAACATATGAAGCTGAGAAACAAAAGAGCTGATTAAACAAAAAAAATGAGGATATAGGGCGTTAAACCAATACTTCTGGTGCATTGAAACTTGGGGCGCTGCTAAATGTCAAAAGCACTACTGAACCAGCAGTATATCTGACCTCTGTGGAAGTAAACAGTTTTAGAAGGGCACTTACTCTAGCTAAGTGTTTTGCTCTCTCTTCTGCAGTTATTGAGGGAAGGTACAATAAAATCCTCTGCCCAGAAAGGTTATGCTTTTGTCCCCTAGGGGAGATTGATTCCATAGAGCACATGTTTTTAAATTGACCACTCTACAGGGAGGTTAGTCATGGAATTATCACCCCACTACTTGACATGATTCCTGGTTTCATAAATACAGACAAAGCAAGGCTTCACTGGTTTCTATTTGATAATAATGTTAAGATCACATGTGAAGCTGCTAAGTTTTGCGCAGTAATTATCAAATTACAGAAAGTCCACCTTAAACATTCTTAAATTTCAACTTTTTCTATTATATTTTATGCCAGATTGAACCATAAATTGGTCTAAATACCATAATAAATAACTACTGCTACTTGCATTTTGAATGTTTGCAATGGCATTTTAAAATGCAGATCCTGTGCATAACTAACTAGTCATGAGTTTGTGCTCAGCATGCAAAGGACTGTGTTATATGCACTCTCAACCAATATAAGAAAGGGGGGGAATAGCTTTGAGGCACAGGTAATGTTTACTTAACCTCTTAATTATCCGCATTGCTTTGAATGATACTTTGTAACAGTGCTAAATTTGTTATACATTGAACATACACCAAGTTTTTCTGTGTTTATGTTTAAAACAGCTAAATCCAAACTCTCTTCCAATTAATTTATGTATGATAAGATTAAGCACATAGCCACTTGCATTGTGACAACATTATGTCCACACCAAAGACATTTGCACAGCTCTTCTGAAATTGCCTCATTGGCATAAGAAGCACTCCCTCCATAGACTTTCCACATGACCATTTCATGTTGCGATACGGGTGCTGGTGAAAGAACTAAACCACCAAGAAATCATAACACAACTCCCTTGGCCCAACTTTATTGATCTGAACAGTGTATCTAGTTTTTATTAAACATTCCACAGAGTTAATTGCAGAACTTTTCTTCAGTTCAAGTCTCTGGAGTCAGAGCATCTCCACCAAAGGAAAACTGCTTGCACAGGAGTGGTAAAACCTGAGCTGTCTTGGACAGAAAAAAAATTACATGCTTCTATTATTCAGTACTTTTCCTTCAGAACATTGCTAATCCAGAATTCTAAACTATTCCAAAATAAGTGGACCATGGACTGATATTCAATTGTCTATGCCGTGTTTGGTGCAAAAGAAAACATTGGTCAGAATGATTTGTCACTGTTTTGTCACTCATATATTCTTCTTTTACCTGTCTTCTTTCTTGATCTGTTTATCTATTCTCTTCCAATCCACAGAGGGATATCTGCTAGAATATTCAATCTTTATGAAAGTAGGCTACCCTTGTAAACCTCTCCTGCTTTGAAGAAGCCAGCAGCTAAACATTTCATATCACTGCATACACAACAAATGTGTGTGGGCACATGTCAAGTTTCAAGCTATGATGAAGATGTACCTGTTTTGTGAACACTTGAGAATTGGGTTGCTTGCGCATCTCTTTCTTTATATCAGTGCAAAAAAAAAAACTGCATAAAAATTATAAAGAACAACAATGAAACTGTCATTTAGTGAACAGTTAAAATATATTAAAACAGCTCTAATAAAATGCATACATTTTGAAATGTTAATTCTAAAATAGTATGAACAATATTGTATCAACAGTAAAAATAAAGTAATATTGGTCAACCCATTGGTCTATCTAGCCTATTAGTGTCTAATTTTGACTGGCAGCAGCTGTTCAGGTTATGACAAAGAAACAGCTTTCTAAACACTTGCTATTTGGGTCTTTCTAGCTAAAGGTGCCAGGAATTAAACCTGAGACCTTTTACATCTGAAGCAGATTACCTTCTATCAAACCACAGAGCCAGTTTGGTGTAGTGGTTAGGAGCACGGACTCTAATCTTGGAGAACCAGGTTTGATTCCCCACTCCTTCACATGCATCTGCTAAGTGACCTTGGGTCATTCACAGTTCTCTCAGAGCTGTTCTTGCAGAACCAGTTCTCAAAAGAGCTCTCTTAGTCCCACCTACCTCACAGGCAATGCTCCCTCTAAACTATAGAGTCTTGTGAGCAAAAATTCTATTTTATGAGCTGCTGTCATTAAAGCTGTGAGTGAGCAATTTTGTTACTGCATAAATTGGTTTGCTCTGGAGCCATCCTTCCTGAGCAAAACAAAAGGCTAAAAAACTGTGAGCTAGCTCACGCTAACTCAGCTTAGAGAGAACACTGCTCACAGGGTGTCTGTTGTGGGGAGAGGAAGGGGAAGGAGATTGTAAAATGTCCTGAGACTCTGAGTGAATGGCGGAGTATAAATCCAGTCTCCTCCTCCTTCTCTTTTCTTCTTCTTCATCATCTTCTTTATCTTCTTCTTTGTGTTCTTCCTATTACTGAATGGTTAACAATATTTTAAGGAGATTGACAGAGAGTTGGCAATATGCTCTTTGTGGTAGGAAACCATTTGGACAAAATACCTAGTGAAACCATTATGTGCTATCCTTTTAAAAAATACTACCACTAGAATTTGACTCTGGTTAAAATAAGATTCACATAGAAGATATTTGCAAACAAGCATTGGATTGGCTGTATCACATGTAATGGTCATTACAAATCTGACCATTTTAAACTGATTTGCAGTGGAATAGAAACTATTTTTGATCAATTCGTAACCACAAACTTATATTGCTGTATCCTCATTCTAGAAAAGATATTTGCTAAAAATATAACAGCAGTTGCTAAGCATGGGAACAATGTATTTTTTAAATAATTGGTATAAATAATTCTGGCAAAAATTGATAGTGAAAAAAGATTTATTTATGAATAAAGAACTTCAGCATTTATTCTATTTAATGTACTTTGTTTAAGATAATTTCTAACCTGCTTTTCAGTCCCAAGGCTGCTAATAAAACACCAAAAACCCAATCTGACAACAATAAAAAATTAAAATCATGCTAGCTGAAAATAATGAATAATTAAGATAAAGTAGGCACAAATATAATTTGTGCAGTGGTGCCCTATTTCAATTTAGCACAAATGTCTTATCGAATACAATTATTTTCTACTTGTCCAGGAAGGTCTGTAGGAATGCTACCATGCTTACCTCCAAAGGGATAAAATTTCAGAACATGGACCCAAATCCCAAACTTCGGGAATTCCAGTGTTTTCTGTGGGTCCTCACCAAACCCATTTCCAACTCAGTCAGGAGGCCCTATTTGCTCCCCTTCATAAGGTCAACCAAATAAAAAAATAACATCTAGAAATTTCCCTGTTCAAAAACTGAATGTGGACAGGAATACATTTAAGGGGGGAGGGTTCAGTGTTTGAGGGTTTTTTTTTTTAAATAATACCTTCAAAATTCAGTTTGAAGGTGTTTAGTTCAGCTGCTACCAGGGCTTTTTTTGTAGCAGGAACTCCTTTGAATATTAGGCTACACACCCCTGATGTAGCCACTCCCCCAAGAGTTTACAGGGCTCTTAGTACAGGACCTACTGTAAGCTCCAAGAGGATTGGGTATATCAGGGGTGTGTGGCCTAATATGCAAAGGAGTTCCTGCTACAAAAAAAGCCCTGGCTGCTACACACTACCAATTTTATTTCTTATATTTGATTCAATATTAGCTTGGATCCACTGGCAATTTCCACAGATGACACAGATTTCCATCAGCGGAGCATAACATCCTTTCCTCCCTCCTCCTGCTAAAGATCAAAAATCCTCCCCCAAATGTTGCTGGGGGGAGAGGACTCCCAAGAATAGAGGGAGCCAGAGGCATGAAGCAGGAGGGACAAAATGGCAAACATCACTCCACTTTCATCCACAGAAATCCTCCATTGGATTCTCTTTTTTTCATCTCTTACTATACTATATATTGCCATATATTTTTTATCCAGCATTAAAAAAATGAAAGTTCAAATAAAATAGCACAAGCTGATACTGGAATATCACTAGAAATGAATATATGCCTTTACACACCAGGCATATTGTTGAAGCTTCATACTTTGATATAGTTATGATGAAAAACGAGGTCGTTGTTGACAGTGTCAGCAATTCAACTCTGTATTAATGCAAATGAAAAATGTCTATGTGCCAATCCATTTTAATAAATATGTTAAAATGCTGAGGGGAGATATAGCACCTAAGATTGGGCTGTATAGTGTTGCTTCAAATTGAAGCTATGTCTATAATGTTGTGGGGGTTTTACTTTCTTTTCCACTAGCATGGCTTCAATTTTAGGGGACTTGGACTTTGAGGTCAGCTTTAATTATTCATACTTCTGGAAAATGTAAAGGCCATGCTCCTTTTGCCCTGCTGCCATCTTATACATAGGCAATCTGTTTTTTAATGTTCTGCCTACCTCATCTGTTAGAGCTTGGTTAAATGCTGACATTGTGAAAGCTAGTAATGAACTCAGCTTGCAAGAGATAATACTGTTTATCTTATTGACAAAATGTATAGGTTTATTAATAGGCTTTGTATGAGTGAACAACAACAAAGACATCTTGCAGAAGGTCTTCCTTGAATTTTTACATCTGGCAGCCAAAGAAGATATCAGCCATACTCACAGAGATGACAGACTCATGAATCTTTACTAAGATATATAAGAAGCATAAAGTAGGAAAGTGGAAACATGTTCAATCAATTTCAAATTAATCCGTATGTTGAACGATATCACTGGCACACACCTTCCATAAGAGAATAAACTGACAATAGCTGAAGCTGGTAAAATATTGATCCGTCTATATCTGTGCAAGGTACTAGTTGCTAATATGGACTGCTTTACACATCCTACTGAAGCTGTGAAAGAAGAAAAAAAAGAGTAACTCACAGTTCATTCTCCCCTACTTCTGGGTCTTTGTAATGTTGTAATGCTCATTTTCCAATTCAGGGAATACAGAACATTTCTGTGCATTTCCTTCCTGTGTTATGGCACCCCCAAAAAGGAAGTGTGTGTCATACTTTCATATTTGTTTCTCTTTGAACATGCAAAGCAGTTATTTGTGATCGCATTGTTGTGTGAAAGCAGTATTAGCAGCCGTCATTTTGGGCAGGAGCTCACAGGAGCAGAGCTCTGGAACCTCTAAATTTTATTGTGCTCTTTCCTTCTAATCCCACCCCTCAAATATTTGCTTCTGGGCTGCATTATTCAAACCCCCTGTAAGAATTTTGCTGAAATCTTAAGATTTGACAAACTTTCTAATATTTTTCCTTTCACAAAAAAAGGGAAATAACCAAAACATATACAGCAGACAGATGGAAATCTTCATCATGCCACTGTGGCCACATAGGAGAAAAAGTATGATAGGAGTAAGGTTTTATTATAAGAATTATCATTCAAGAAGCATTTTAAGGTAGATGATGAGCGAATATAATTTAGTACACCTTCCAGTGATCTCAGGAGTAAAAGGTGGCATATGCAAATGAGTTGTGCTAATGAGCTCCAGCACATCTTTTTCTACGAAATGACCCCTGAGTATTAGGAAGGCAGAGATGCAGAACTGAGACCCAAAACAGAGATCAACAGATAGATCCAAGTAGGCAGCCGTGTTGGCCTGAAGTAGTGGAACAAAATAGGAGTCAATTGCACCTTTAAGACCAACTTAGTTTTATTCAGAACATAAGCTTTCATGTGCCTTCAAAGCACACTTCATCAGACGAGGAATCTGGCAAAGTGAGCAGAGCCATATGTAGCTGGTAGGCAGTGGCCCAGAATGCAAAATGGTACAGATTTAAGAACCAATGACAGTGAAGTAAAATTATCTGGTAAAATGGTATAAATATAAGATTCAATGACAGAATAGTAAAATTAACAAATTGAGCAAACCTTTGATCTGAGTAGCATGAGCATGCGAAAGCAACAACACAGTAGTATGTCAAATTGTGAGAGTGTCTGTCAATGACTCTATTGCTATGAACCTGGGCCAAAAGGAAGGAATAATTATGTTTTCCCATCCAACTAACCCACCTTTAAACATGCAACATACATATAGTTTGTCATTAAGAGAAAAATACATTAAAATTTAGTGGAAGGTGTGTTCAATATATGTAATGGGATAAGCAACCAATATCCCTGTTTGAGTGTGTCTATACAGCTAAAAAGAAATACATTGAATATTGATGTTCTAGTCCACCCAATTTACTTTTTAACATGTAAACATCATTCTAGTTTGCCATAGAAAAAAAGAATACAATAAAATATAGTCAAAATGGGTAAAGTATATGTAATGAGATAAACAGCCAATATCCCTATTTTGAGTAAGTCAAGACAAAAAATTATTCTGATACACAATTCTAAAAGAGAAACACATTAGAATACTGTGGATGTATAACTATACTCAGTGGGTTTATCATCTGTAATGAGATAAAAAAACCCAATATCCCTGTTCAGTCCTGGGGAGGTGTTTGTTCCAAGTTTCATAATTATTTGTAATTCAGCAATTTCTCTCTCCATTCTGTTCTTGAAGCTCCTTTGCAGTAAAACAGCTACTTTGAGGTCACTCATTGAATGCTTTGGAAGGTTAAAGTGTATCCCCACAGGTTTCTCAGTTCTAGGGTGGCCATAATGTCTGAAGGCCAGCCAGGGACACCTTTTTTGGGGGGAAGGTAGGGGTGTGCGCGCGCAAAGCGTGCACGCCACCGGAAACAGGAAGTGACGTCACTTCCGGTGACGGCGCTTCCGGTGACGTCATGCCACCGCCGGAAACAGGAAGTGACATCACTTCCTGTGACATCATTTCCCCCAAATGACATCATTTCCCCCAAATGCCACTGCCGGAAACAGGAAGTGACTTCACAGCACTTCCTGTGACGTCCCCAAAAATCCCCCAAATATCACCGCCGGAAACACCAAGATTATTTATAGAGAGGGAAAGGGGGAGGTAAAGTTAAATGAAACTCTTTTTTTACTTTTTTCAAAGTGAAAAGACTAGAGAGAATGGGTTCCATGCTGAGAAGCCAGTCAGATTCCAGTGAGATTCCAGTGAGACTGTGCTGCGTAATGCAGCCTATTTATTTTGTCCTGTTTGCTCTGTTGGCTCTATCTGCGCCACCTTCATTACTTTCGGGGTGTGGATCCCCCAGTGGGGTGGTCTCCCGACTCCCGCCAGGAGATGCTGCAAAATGAGCCCCCTTGAGGCTTATGGCGGCAGGGCTCGGGGGAAGCGAGCTAGACTGCTGTTCTTTTGAGGGGTTATAGAGTGTTTCAAGCCCGTCTCTGTGGCATCGGTCCCATCGTTGTGGGACCCAGGGGGCCGGCGCAGCGGCACGCCGAAGCAGCCTGTCACTAATAACACAGGTCGAGATGCAGGACAGGAACCCGGAAGTGACCGACAGGCTGCTTCAGCGTGCCGCTGCACCGGCCCCCTGGGCCCCACAACGATGGGACTGATGCCACAGGGACGGGCTCGAAACACTCTATAACCCCTCAAAAGAACAGCAGTCTAGCTCGCTTCCCCCGAGCCCTGCCGCCATAAGCCTCAAGGGGGCTCATTTTGCGGCATCTCCCGGCGGGAGGGTGGCACCCGCACGGGACACATATCAAATGAAAGAGGGGGCGCAGGGCTATCAGAAACAGCCAGCGGAGGGAGTCGGGAGACCACCCCACTGGGGGATCCACACCCCGAAAGTGATGAAGGTGGCGCAGATAGAGCCAACAGAGCAAACAGGACAAAATAAATAGGCTGCATTATGCAGCACACTTGAGAAAGTGCCTTATCCCATATACTGATGAAGTAAATACAGGATTTGAGAACAAAATTGCACCAGAAGACACAAACACAAAGCTCCCTTACACTGAATCAGTGCTTGGGTCCACCAAAGTCAGTATTGTCTACTCCAGGGGTGGCCAGAGTTGCTTAACAAAAGAGCAACACAGAATAAAGGTCAGATGTTTGAGAGCCGCAAGACATGAACATCGGATATTTGAGAGCCACGGAAGGAAGGAAGGAAGGAAGGAAGGAAGAAGGAAGGAAGGAAGGAAGGAAGGAAGGAAGGAAGGAAGGAAGGAAGGAAGGAAGGAAGGAAGGAAGGAAGGAAGGAAGGAAGGGAAACAGGGGAGATATTCTCTGCTGGTCTCCTGTCCTGTCTGGCTAGGTCAGCAACCAGAAAACACCAGATACCACCCTTAGTCAATGAAAGCAATGTACATTAAATACACAAGCACTTGAAAAATACGCAAAGCACAGTAGTATAGGAAAATTATCACCCTATCTATATGGCAAAAAAAAAAAAGTCAAAATGCTGTATTACACAAGCTATTGCCAATAAATGCAAATGCCAATAAATGAAAAAGTAACCATATACCAAACCACCAAAACAGGGAGGGAGGAAGGAGGGAGGGAGGAGGGAGGGAAGGAAGGAAGGAGGAGGGAGGGAGGGAAGGAAGGAAGAAAGGAAGGAAGGAGGGAAGAAGGGAGGAGGGAGGGAGGGTAGGGAGGGAAGGAGGGAAGAAGGAAGGAAGGAAGGAAGGAAGGAAGAAGAAGGAAGGAAGGAAGGAAGGAAGGAAGGAGGTAGGGAAGGAGGGAGGGAGGGAAGGGAGGGAGGAAGGAAGGAGGGAGGGAGGAAGAAGGACGGAGGAAGGAAGAAAGGAAGGAGGGAGGGAAGGAAGGGAGGAGGGAGGGAGGGAGGAAGGAGGGAAGGAAGGAGGGAGGGAGGGAGGGAAGGAAGGAGGGAGGGAGGAAGAAAGGAAGGAGGGAGGGAGGGAAGGAGGAGGAGGGAGGAAGGAAAGGAAGAAGGAAGGAAGGAAGGGAGGAGGGAGGGAGGAAGGAAGGCGAGGAGGGGAAGGAAGGAAGGCAAGGAAGGAAGGAGGAAGGAAGGGAGGAGGGAGGTAGGGAAGGAGGGAGGGAGGAGGGAGGGAGGGAGGGAAGGAAGGGAGGAAGGAAGGAAGGAGGGAGGGAGGGAAGGAAGGCAGGGAAGGAGGGAGGGAGGAAGGAAGAAAGGAAGGAAGGAGGGAGGGAAGGAGGGAGGGAAGGAAGGGAGCGAGGAGGGGAGGGAAGGAAGGAAGGAGGGAGGGAGGGAAGGAAGGAGGGAGGAAGGAATAAAGGAAGGAAGGAGGGAGTAAGGAAGGAGGAGGGGGGGGAAAGGAAGGGAGGAGGAGGGGGAAGGGAAGGAGGGAAGGAGGGAGGAAGGAAGGAAGGAAGAAGGAAGGAAGGAGGGAGGGAGGGAGGGAAGGAAGGGAGGAAGGGGAGGGAGGGAAAGAGGAAGGAAGGCAGAAGGAGGGAGGAGGAGGGAGGGAGGAAGGAAGGAAGGAGGGAGGGAAGGAGGGAGGAAGGAAGAAAGGAGGAGGGAGGGAAGAAGGGAGGGAGGGAAGGAGGGATGGAAGGAGGGAGGGAAGGAGGGAGGAAGGAAGGAGGGGAGGAAGGAAGAAGGAAGGAGAGGGAGGAAGGAAGGAGGGAGGGAGGGAAGGAAGGGGAGGAGGTGAGGGAAGGAAGGAAGGAAGAAAGGAGGGAGGGTGGGAAGGAAGGAAGGAAGAAAGGAAGGAGGAGGGAGGGAGGAAGGAAGGGAGGAGGGAGGGTGAGGAGGGAAGGAGGTGGAGGGAGGGAGGGAGGAGGGTGGGTGGGAGGGAAGGAAGGGAGGAGGGTGGGAGGAGGGAAGGAGGGAAGGAAGGAAGAAAGGAGCAAGGAGGGAGGGAGGGAAGGAAGGAGGGAGGGAGGAAGGAAGGAGAAAGGAAGGAAGGAGGGAGGAAGGAAGGAGGGAAGGAGGGAAGGAAGGAGGGAGGGAGGGAGGAAGGAGGAAGGGAAGGAAGGGAGGAAGGGAAGGAAGGACAGGAAGGAAGAAGGAAGGAAGGAAGGAAGGAAGGAAGGAAGGAAGGCGACCCTCCGCCAGCCGCCCCCCCGATTTCGGCCCCCTCTCCCTGCTTACCTTCATCAGGGGGCGGGTGGTGGCCTCTCCTCCCGGCGGCTGGTGCTGCTGGCGGGGCTGGCGGCGGCTGCGGAGGCCGGGGAGGGCCTCCGCTGGTCTCTGGAGGGCCTCAGGGACAGCGCCGGCATCTCCGCGGCTTCGGCTGGTCGGCGCTGGTCGCTGGAGGCCCTCCAGAGTCTCTGGAGGGCTTCCAGGGACCAGTGCCGGCCTCTCCACGGCATCCACTGGTCGGCGCTGGTCGCTGGGAGGACCCTCCAGAGTCTCTGGAGGGCCTCCAGGGACCAGCGCCGGCCTCTCCGCGGTCTCCGCTGGTCGGCGCTGGTCACTGGAGGCCCTCCAGAGTCTCTGGAGGGCCTCCAGCGACCAGCGCCGGGCCAGCGGAGGCCCGCGGAGAGTGCCGGGCGCTGGTCCCTGGAGGCCCTCCAGAGTCTCTGGAGGGCCTCCAGCGACCAGCGCCGGCCTCTCCGCGCCGCCTCCCCGGCCTCCGCCACTGCCGCCGGGGCCCCGCACACTGGGCGGGGAAGGCGGCGAGGGAGGGAGGGAGCGTCCCTGCGCGTGCGCAGGGGCCCTGCGCACGCGCAGGGATGCTCCCTCCCTCACTCGCCACCTTCCCCGCCGCCACGTGCAGCCCACGCCTCCGGGGCTGGCTAACAGGGACCTCTAATGGTCCCGGTATATCCAGCCCGGGAGGCGGGGAATAGGGGGCCCAGAACCGGGACATTCCGGGTGCCCGGGACGTTCTGTAATTCCTGATGTCAGATTTGTGTCCATTTATCCTATGGTGGACGGTTAACTGGGGAGGACAAATCAGCAATGGATGCACAGGGGATGATTGTAACCAGCAACAGCAGATTTTCAGCTGAGATAATGTACCATAACTTGTCCCTTGAGATTTACTCCAAAGCAGTTCCAGCATTTACAACTTAATGCCAAATGCTATATTTATTTGTAAATCTATCATCTGTACAAGAGGCTAGAGGAGCACTATGTCCTAGGAAACTTGATATCTACATCTTAATCAGAAAGTGGTACAGAAAACAAAAACACAATTCTCGTGCAGCAATTTGATTGTAGAGCAAAGAGGATCTTCATCATTTCTGCCACTCTCTTTCACTAGATCTACTACATCTCTACATCATTCCACATCTCTGTGGCATGAAATCTATTTAATCTAAAAAATACTTTACTCTAGAGAATACTTCTATATTATTCAGATGGCTCATCCATCAGAACAAAATGAGAACACATTGCCCAAAGTATCCTAACTTTTCTGACTTTATATTGATATGTGCCAATCTCTGTGCATCTCACTTTGGTTGCCTGCATAAACATGTTAGTGACTGAGAACAAATGTTTGCCTCAGCTACTTTAGAATGTTCAGATTACTGTTCAAATTGGAGAACCAGTTCGGTGTGGAGAGCCAGTTTGGTGTAATGGTGAAGTGTGGGACTCTTATCTGGGAGAACTGGGTTTGATTCCCCACTCCTCCACTTGCACTGCCTAGCATGGCCTTGGGTCAGCCATAGCTCTGGTAGAGGTTGTCCTTGAAAGGGCAGCTGCTGTGAGAGCCCTCTCCAGCCCCACCCACCTCACAGGGTGTCTGTTGTGGGGAAGGGAGATAAGGGAGATTGTGAGCTGCTCTGAGACTCTTCTGAGTGGAGGGCGGGATATAAAATCCAATATCTTCTTCTTCTTCAAATTCAATAGATTACCTTTTATACTCCTTTAGATTCAGGTTTTTACCCATTCATCTCTCTGAGCTTTATATAGCCTAATGCTCAGGGACCTCAGTGCCAACAGTGTACCACAATAGGATGAAGAGGAAGTAGTTACAAAAAAATTAAAGTGGAATATCGAGGATCAAGGAGGGAAAAGATGAGAACACAGAAAATAAACATCATTGGGAACTATAAGTGAATATATGACTTTTAAAAGGGAGATACTGAAAGAAGACCATCGTTATCAGCATCCAGATATGTACAGCTCTCCCATTTGTCGCTATTAGTACAGGTATAAGTATTATGCAGCATCACTCCTTACTTCCAGCTGGTAAATACCAACAATAACAATTGAAATGGCAAAAGACATGCAGGGATCATCAGCTGTGAACAGGGTCTTTTTTGTTGTAAAAAAAGCCAAGCAGAAACTCATTTGCATATTATGCCAACCCCCTGATGTCACCATTGTTTCACGCTGTGAGGGGGGGTTTTGGTAGAAAAAAGCCCCAGCAGGAACTCACTTGAATATTAGTCACAGGTTGGTACAGCCTCACTCCAACCCTCATAGGAGGGCAGGCGTGGGGCAGCCTGGAGTGGCAAAAACCCAGTGCCACCTCTGCTAAGCAGTGTGATCCTCAGATATGACAGGCTCCACTTCCCCCAGGCTAAGTGGTCTTTTTTTGTTGTTGTTTAAAAAGCCGAGCAGGAACTCATTTGCATATTATGCCAACCCCCTGATGTCACATAGTTTCATGCAGGGCTTTTTTGTAGAAAAGGCCCATCAGGAACTCATTTGAATATTAGGCACACCCCCTGAGATCAAGCCAGCCAGAACTGTGTTGCTTTTTTTTCCTGCTCAAAAAAAGCCCTGACTGTGAACCAAATTATTCTTTACTTTCCAGAGCAGGAAAGGGAAGAAACAAGATGGGGCAACAGGTATACAGAGCAGACTCCTGTTGCCCAATGGACCTTCCCCCTCCATATGGGCTGAGTCAGCCAAGTGGCAAGAAGAAGCTGTGTCATAAGGAAAGTGTTCCAACTCCTTTATTTGCCTTTTCTGGACTTTTTCCAATGCTATAATATCTATTTTGAGGTATGGTGACCAGAATTGTACACAGTATTCCAAATGAGGCCAAACCATCAATTTATCCATAGGCATTATGATACTGCTGATTTGTTTTCAATTCCATTCCTAATAATTCCCAGCATGGTGTTGGTCTTTTTTTATTGCAGCCACACACTGTCTCAACATTTTCAGTGAGTTATCTACCACAACCCAAGATCATGGTCAGTCTCCACCAGTTCGCACCCCATCAACTTGTATTTATAGTTAGGATTTTTGGCCCCAATGTGCATTACTTTGCACTTGGCCATGTTGAACCTCATTTGCCATGTTGACGCCACTCACCTAGATCCCTTTGGAGTGCCTCACAATCCTCTCTGGTTCTCATCACCCTGAACAATTTAGTGTCACCGCAAACTTAGCCACTTCACTGCTTACTCCCAACTCCCAAATAATTAATGAATAAGTTAAAAGCATCAGACCAAGTACTGAGCCCTGTGGCACCCCACTGCTTACCACTCTCTACTGCAAAAAATGCCATTATACTCACTCTCTGCTTCTATTAATTAGACAGTTTTGATCCACAAGAGGACTTGTCCTTTTACCAATGACTCTCGAGCTTACTAAGGAGCCTTTGATGAGGACTTTATCACAAGCTTTCTGGAAGTCAAGGTAAACAACATCTATTGGGTCCCCCTTGTCCACATGTTTGTTCACCCCTCAAAGAACTCTAACAGGTTAGTGAGACAAGATCTTCCCTTACATAACCTATGCTGAGTCTTCCCCATAACTTTTGTTCATCAATGTGCCTACTAATTATCTCTTTGGTAACATTTTCCATCAACTTTCCTGGTATTGAAGTCAGATTGATTAGCCTGTAATCAATCCCCTTATATCCTCTGGAACCATTTTAAAATGGGGGGGTTTGACATTTGCTACCCTCCAGTCCTTAAGAACGAAGGCAGATTTCAATTAAAGATTACATATTTTTTGTCAGGAGATCCACAAGTTCACATTTGGTTCTTTCAGAACTCTTGGATGCATGTCATCGGGCCTGCTGACATATCAGTTTTTAATTTGTCTATCATTCATACGATTTCCTGTCTTGTCACCTCAATCTGACTCGGTCTTTCAACACCCCTCCCAAAATCTGCAGTTCTGGAGTGGGCAAACACTTCTCACCTTTCACACTGAGGAAAAATGGAAAGGAAAGGTCCCCTGTGCAAGCACCAGTCATTTCAACTCTGGGGTGACGTTGCTTTCACAACGTTTTCACAGCAGACTTTTTACGGGTGGTTTGCCATTGCCTTCCCCAGTTTTTACACTTTCCCCCCAGCAAGCTGGGTACTCATTTATACTGACCTAGGAAGGATGGAAGTCTGAGTCAACCTTGGGCTGGCTACCTGAATCCAGCTTCCACCGGAATTGAACTCAGGTCATGAGCAGAGAGTTCAGACCACAGTACTGCAGTACTGCTGCTTTACCACTCTGCGCCACGGACACTGAAGATGGACGCAAAAAATGCATTCACCTTCTCAATCATTTCCCTATCTTCCTTCAGTTATCCTTTTACCCCTTGATCATCCAAGGGTCCCATTGCCTCCCTGGCTGGTTTTCTGCTTCAAATGTATTTGAAGAAATGTATATTGTTGGTCTTTATGTTTTTTGCAATATGTTCCTCATAGTCCTTTTTTGCCTGCCTGATCACAGACTTGTATTTGATCTGCCACAGCCTGTGTTCCTTTTTATTATCCTCACTTGGACTAGCTTTCCATCACTTAAAGGAATCCTTCTTACCTTTACGGCTTCCATTACTTTGTTAACCATGCAGCTTTTTTAAATACCTATTTGTGCCTTTCTTGGCTTGTGGTATATATTTTATCTGAACTTCTAGATTGTAGTTTTAAATAGCCTCCAAGCTTCCCAAGAGTTTTGACCCTATTTACCTTTCCTTTCAGTTTCCTCTTCACATGCCTCCTCATCACAGAGAATTTACCCCTTTTTAAATTAAAGTGGTTGTGTTGTTCTTTTGGGGCAACTCCCTATTTATACAAATGATGAAATCAACAACATTATTTTACATCTCTTACCAGGTCTTAGGAATTACTTGAGAACCAAGTCCAGGATCGCCCACCTTGGTAGGTTTTGTGACCATCTGCTCCATAGCACAGTCATTGAGAGTGACTAGAAACTCAGGGCATTTTCGCATTAGCGTTTACCCCGGGGTGGCATCCTATTTACCTCCAGATCTTTTGCTTGATTTCGCACTTGTTGCTCCGCGGTCACGGTTTGATCCGCGGCTTCAGCACTTTCACCGCGCAGTATCTGATGCGCATGTTAGCGGAGTTTCCTAAAACCTGCGGATCCACTCCGCGGAGTTTGTTGTGGGAAACTCATTCCGTTCCACATCGACTGCTTTGGGGCAGCACCCTCCTCTGCCTTTCAGTCCTCCCACTCCATCCCCCTGGGACGTGCAATGCAATGCAAATCATGTACGCTGCTGGCCTGGCCAATCATCAGCCATATAACCTAGTAGTGTGTGTTTGTGGTGCTTCTGAAATGTGCCCGCCAAGCCATTTTTTTTTCTTCATTTAGTTCCTTGCGTAATAGCGATATTTCAATGAATCAAGGGAATCAATGAGGTGCCATACACACCACATGCATGATGCATTCTGTTAGATCGAAGTCTGAGGGCAGCACCCACAGCTTGTTTTGGGAATCCTGCTTACTACTACTTCAATTGATACGCATCCTTCAGATCATACATAAGTTGATGCAGTGATCAGAAGCAAGTGTGCATCATTGCCGGTTAGTCGGTGCCTGCTGGGTTTTTTCGGCTATTTCTATTTGATTGCATTACTGTGATATTTCGCAACCTACGGAATTTCATCATATCCTTTAATGCAGTGTTATCATACATCAGGGTCGATCCCTGCGGACATAAGTGTTGGGGGGGGGGAATCTCATGAGAATTGCAACTGCTGTACCAGGATCTCCTTGCATGTGCATTAATGAGTTGGCGTACAGGCAAAAAAAGCAAAACCTCTACTATGGAATAAGGACAGCCACAGTCTCATTAACCAGATTCTCATTGTGAATGCTTCTGTCAATACATAAAGGGCTGTGGAGGATGCTACAGCTGTAGCCAATACTTAAGCATAAGCGGCACACGTGATGCGGTTTGCCCGCGAATAAAAAACAGCAGTGATGTGTTACGTTGTTATGCAGTAACACAACCAGCCATGCACTTAAAAACAAAATGACTGACAGGGCCTTGAAGTCAAGTCGATGCTAGTGCGAAAACGATTTGACATGGGCTGCATAGAAACTGACTGCGCAAAAGAGACCATCATGCAAAAATGGAGGAAATGGTCCAGACAGAATTCCTCCACGGAATAACGGTAGCAAATGCTAAGTGCGAAAACGCCCTCAATTTCTTTTTCCTGATCAGAATGCATATTGACCCAATCAGTCCCAATCACTTATTATGACACAGTTTTTAACGTTGAACCGCTATCTTTAATTTTTTCATCATTTTATAATCATCCTCTATCTTTTGATCTGGTGGGCGATAACAAACTCCCAGAGTTAAACTTTCTTTTGGGCCCACTATTTTGACCCAAGGCATTTCTAGAAGGGAATCTAATTCTCTTACCTTCTCAATCTTACTGGACTGTATACCCTCTCTGACATACAGAGCCACCCCACTTCCAACCCTTCCCTCCCTATCCTTCTGATATAATTTATATCCAGGAATCACCACATCCCACTGATTCTTCTCATTTCGCCAAGTTTCTGAAATACCCACAATGTCTATATTTCCCCCCAATACTAAGCATTCCAACTCCCTGATTTTACCTCAGACACTTTTAGCATTTGTATATAAACATCTATAAATTCCCAGGCAAGTTAAGCCCACAACCTTCCTCCTACTGCCTCGAAACTTTGCCAGGCAGTCCATACTGTTTGTCACCATCTCAGTGGGTTGCCAATCCCCAGATGGGGGCAGTGGATCCCCTGGTTTGGAGGCTCTCCTCCAACTTCAGGGGTATCAGAAAGCAGGAGGGATTGAATGTCCACTGGATACTACATTATACCCTATGAAGACTGATCCCCATATGGCAAAATGGAGAATTGATCCATGGGTATCTGGAGCTTGGAGGGAGGGCTTTTTTTGAGGTAGAGGCACCAAATTTTCAGCATAGCATCTGGTGCCCTAACCCCCCCCCCCAAGTTTCAAAAAGATTGGACCAGAGTGTCCAATTCTATGAGTCCCAAAAGAAGGTGCCCCCATTTCCAATTAAGTGGAGAAATTTTAAAAAAGCTCAGTCCCTTTAAATATGATAGCCGTAATTCCCTTCAGAGTTCAATCATGCTTGTCTTAATGTTGCTCCTGGCTCCACCCCCAAAGTCTCCTGGCTCCACTCCAAAGTCTCCTGGCTCCACTCCGAAGTCCCCAGATATTTCCTGAGTCAGAACTGGCAACCCTATTGGCCAGATATCAGAAAAAAGCTGGTATCACATTTCAAAATGGAGGGTGAGAGTTTTGATGGTGATGGGAGCTTTCAGGCAAAAGCAGTGGGTAGGTCAATGTTCGATGCATGAAGAGGCTCATAGTACAGTGATCACAGCTCTTTATTAGTGAATACAGCATTGCAATGTTTAAGCTAGGACTGAAGAACTGGGCCAATGGGGCCAAATAAATACAACTCAGGTTCCTGTGCTAGAACGTCATTGGACCATTCAAACCAGCAGGGGGCTTGCTATAGGTCCAGGAAGGTGAAGAGTAGAATCCTGCTTCCCATTGTTGCAGTGTCCCCAAGCTCAGTCCTAAAGGCTCCAACAAGCCAGGCAGGAACTAGCAACCCAACATCACCATACTGAATTGCATACACCAGAGGTCCCCGACCCCCGGGCTGCGGACCGGTACTGGTCCGTGACCTGTTAGCAACTGAGCCGAGGAGCGAGGCAGAGGTGCCGCATTTCCGCTTTCACCCTAGGACCTGGGCAGATTAAAAAGGCAGAGCAACCTCGGAGCGAGTCACAGAAGCCCCACCACCCCTTCTGCTTGCTCAGAACCCTGGTAGATGAAAGAGGCAGCATAGCCTCACTCTGAAGCACCACATGTAGATAGATCCAAGTGGGCAGCCGTGTTCGTCTGATGCAATAGAACAAAGCAGTAGACAAGTGCACCTTTAAGACCAACTAAGTTTTATTCAGAATGTAAGCTTTCGTATGCTTTAAGCAGACTTCATCAGACAAAACTGGAATGGCAAGCCATCTTTAAATACAGAGAAAGTGGGCAGTGAGTTGGTATGCAGAGTCATGGGAATGTCTTAAAGGTGCAATTTGTCTACTGCTTTGTTCTGAAGCACCACCTCTTTCATTTGCCCAGGGCCCAGGTCGGCAGAAGGAGCAGCGTGGCAGCGGCCTTCACCTACCCCTCATTTAAAGTCCACCATGGGGGGCAAGGATGGGCGAGGGAGCAGCCTGGGGTGGAAAAAAACTCAGCACCCCCACACACACTGGTCTGTGGGAAAATTGTCTTCCACTAAACTGGTCCCTGGCCCAAAAAGGTTGGAAGCCACTGGCATACACAACGGTCAAAGATTAAATACACAGCCCACTGTTTCTTACTGCAAACTGTTCTCTCCCCCACTACTCTGTAGTGGTTTGACTGCTACCAGACATCTAGTTCAGTTCTTATTTCTTCTGGGGGGGGGGGGGAATGGATTCTTTAAAGAAATGCTAATTATGTATTAATTGTTTTCATGGTAGTTATGGCAGTGAGAAAATAATATTCATCATCAGTCCCTTTGCTGAAGATGCTATTGAAACTTCATCACTCTGGGTTTCACAATGGAATGACTGCAAATAAATCGCTCCTCAACAGTACCAAGAATGGCAGAATCCAGCTCATTAGGGGCTTTTAGAGAATGAAGCATTGTCATCTATTAGAACATAATTACACAGAATTTCTGATTATGGTGTGATTTCTAATAGATTTGACTCTGTTTTTATTATGCCATGCTTTGGAAGTCTAAAAAGCAAAGGTAGATTACAGGTAGCAGTTATAACTTTACAGGTAAAGTTCTAGACAGTTGTTACAAATGATGTACCCCACCAAAATGAATGCCAGGTGTTTAATTCCCTTGGAAAACATTGTGGCCACTATAATTTTAAGCACACTGAGCACACCTTTAAAATAATTGGCAAAGGACTCCTAAGAGAATCATCATATTGAACAATCATTATCCATAAGCACACATTGCTCAGTGTGGCATTATAAACAGTGTTCCCAGCAGCAATCCCCAATTAATGGGAATGGGTGGATAATTACTATGATAGATAATTACCATTTCCACATGCTTAGTTAGTTTAGACAGGTACAAGGGAGACTATTCAAGAGGTGTTAAAACAGGTTTATTTGACAGTGAAATCCATGTTTATAAAAACAGGAAACTAACAATGCAGGTGGGGGAATTACGTCACAATTTATAGATGAATTGTTGTCTGAAATACAATACTAGCGTTCAGTCTCATGCATAGTTATTCTGCCCTAATGCTATTGAAAGTAGGGGATCAGACCGGAATAACTCTGTTTAGGATTACACTACTGGATGTTTATTCATTGTTGAACTTTTCTGAAAATCTGTGTTTGTTATCTTTGGTCGACAACATAAAGTAAATAAAATCTTTTGCCCAGACATCTCAATTTATCCAGAATGCTGGTTATCTATGTGTTGATTATATCTCTTAGATTATTTGCATATTAATAATTTGGGATTGGAATTTTAAAAATAGTTAAAATGAAGTATTAGTCATCATACTAGCTTTAATATACTTCCTTTGTGAGCAGTAATAGAGGGGAATATGACGTTATTATCATCAGGGCATTTTTTCTGGGAAAAAGAGGTGCCAGAACTCTCAAGAAGGAAATGAAGGAGAAATACACAGGTGCCCCTCTTCAACTTTTAAACATTTTAAAAAGAATTTTATTTCCACAAGAGGTGGAAATAAAGAGTCATATTTCCCCAGAAAAAAAGCCCTGATTATCATTAGCAAAGAGGATGAGAAAAACAGCAACACACATAATCTTATGTAAAATATACCACAGCAGTGGTAACTGACAGAAAATGCTGGGGGGGGGGGGCGGATTTCGAGGGTTAAAAGAGACTGAGGTTTCAAAACGCAGGATCCTCAACTTAAATTGAGTGATTATTTGCTCTTCTTTGTAACTTTATTCCTAAGTGGCAGAATAAAGTGTAGTTTGTGTTTAAATCTGAATCTGTATTTCATATATAGTTCAATATTTAGGAATATATGTTGCTGTGTTCATATTGCATGTGTGATATGGTTTAACAAAGAAATCTAGAACAGAAGGAGGGAGAGTAGATTATTGCATGACTACATTAACAGTGAAATTTCAAAACACCTGCTCACACTATCTGAATAATAATACAGGCCTCTTAGGTAGGTTCATATTATTACCATCCCTATATTGCAGATGAGAAGCTGAAACTAAAAGAAACCGATCCGTTGAAGTCAAAGGGCTTAAGCAGGTATGCTTAGGGTTGTACTGTGACTTGCCTAAGGCCTACCTAGTGAATCTATGGCAAGCTTTGAACCAGGCAGGAGCTCCCCAGACTACAGCTCATTACTGTGCTAAAGTAGCTTTTGCTGTCACCATTTCTTGAGCTGCTACTACTACTGTAGTGTGTCAGCAAAAATTCCAAAGAGTAGGAAACTGGAGCTGTGATAACAGCTGGCAGGAGTATGTTTTCCCCCCCACCTCTCAAAGGGGCATACAAATGTGCTCCGTTGCTGAGACAGGGCAGCACATGCTGCATATTCTACTTTTCTTTCTTTATGTATGCAAATAGGAAAAGAAGATAAAAATCAAGGCACCTTTGAGGGAGGATGTGTAGTTTGCCTTACTGACATTGCAAATTTTTTTATTTGACACTCACAGAACTATAATCTACACTGAACACATTCTGAAACAAAAGCCTTAGCCAGAGGTTTACAAATTATATTTTCTGAATCCTGTAGGCTTTTGCTTAGAAAGAACAGAATAATTTAGCAACAATTATGCTCGCCAAATGTAAACATACCTTCTTCTGGAAGCAGCCTGGATTTTTTATTGTTATTTTTGTTGTTAATGTTCTGCTTTTAAACAAAACCGTTGGCATTGACAATAATACCTAAGGCATAGATCAAATTAGTCTAATAGTCAGCTTCATAGATCCTCTTGCTGACACAAAGAAAAATAATTAGAATAATTTCACAGATAGGTTTAAATGTTTGTGTGTAAAATGCCATCAAGTTGCAACCCAGTAAAGGGCTTTTAAGACAAGTGAGAAGAAGAGCTGGTCTGCCATTGCCTTCCTCTGCAAAGTCTTCCTTGGTAGTCTCCCATCCAAGTACCCATTCTGCTTAGCTTCCAAGATCTGACAAGTTCGGGCTATGCCATGCCTCATTCCTTCCTCTTTGCTTTAAATATCCATTATCAATTTGCTTGCAATTACATAAACTGTTAAGCAGTTACATTTCCACTAGCTTTCAATGGAGAAACAAATTGTTTAAGGCAATTTTTAAATCTGGGGGGAGAAATAATACATTGTTTTTTTTCTATGACCCCCTAAATGGAACATAACTATGCTTTGTCTTCAGCAAATTGTGTTCTCTTGATATATATATTTGCTTTTATATATGGTTGCAACCATTCTTTCCAAATGAGGAACTGACAGCTTAATTATATATGATTGATATGGTTATTTTGGGTAAGCCACTAATAGAAAGAAGACTATAAACATTTTTTTCATTATTAACAGGCGTCAGATTCAGTGGGAGCTCACAGGAGCATAGCTCCTGCACCTTTCTGAGAGTTCCACCTCTTTCTTCTGAGAGTTCCACCTCCTTGTCCATTGAATAGTATGTGCAGCTGCATAACAATCCCTAAATGAGCTCCACCACCTATTTTTCTACAAAATGACCATTGCTTATTAGTATATTTACTGAGTTTGATGGGGAAAGGGGACTCAAATCTATAGATTTGGGGAGTGTACCTGTGAGAGTTCTGCAGCCATTAATTGGGTCTTAATGGTATATTTAATGGATTTGACAAAATGTCTTTAGCTGTTGTCATGGAATAATACAGAGGCAGGGCTAAATATATGAAACTGCCTTACAAAGAGTCTTGTCCATTGAATAGCAGCAGCTCTCAAGGCATTCATGCTTTTCTCAGCACTTGCTACCTGAGATCCTGTAAGAGGAGATGCCAGTGAACCACAGCCTTTTGCAATGACATTCCCCAGTGGATTTCTTCTAGAAGAATAAATGAAACTATCTCAGTGTCAGACCATCAGTTGGTTTAGCTCAGCACTGTCTCCTTTGACTAGGAGCAGCTCAGGAAGGAAGAGGTATTTCCCAGCACTAGGTTCAGTACATACTAGTAGAGCTGCATTAGCAGAGGACTTCTGGTATTGCCCCCCCAGGCGGAATAACGAGACACACACCGGATTGGATTAAAGGGCCACTTTATTAAAACTTAATGGCAAGGGCAAAACATGGGGACAGATCAAGCCAGGGGTCAACCAGACCACCTCCTTGACCTGAAACTGGGCGAGCCCCCAAAGCCCCGGGTATGAGCTCAGACCCGGCTCAGACCTGGCCGGCCCAGCAACATGATCACCGCACACCTGAGCTTCGCCATCCCCACAGCCGTGCAGCCTGGGATGCGGACACTCCCCGCGTGCCAGGATCCACAGACTCCCTGGAGCCAACCTTGGGCCGTACAGCTTAACAGTCCCCCAGGGAAGCCGTGCGCCAGAATGGCGCGATGCAACGGGAGCTCACCAATCCCCAAAACATAATCCCAACCACAAACTGCCACAGACAGCGCCAAGCCTCTGCTTAGGCCGCTGTACCCCAAACTATAAAACCCGAAGAAGCCCTTGCCACAAGTCGGCTAAAAATAGCTCGTTGCCCTTCTCTGACAGATGGACACCGTCCTCTCTGTACAATTCCAGCATGCTAGATAGAATAAGAGGATGGGGCACATAACCCCCAAGACCCCCATAGAGGGCTTTGCGCAGGGCCCTGTTGGCCTTTATTCTGGCGCGCTCCAAACCAGCTGGGTCCCAAGCTGTCCGCCAAACCCAGCGCGGCAGCATGGCCGACCACAGGATCAATACACCCGGCCACCTATTGCCGATCAAAGCCAGATCTGACTGGGCCTGAATCGAAAGGGCCTTCCCTTTCATCAGCCCCAAATTGTTCTCCCCCAGATGTATTACCAGAATCTGCGGGGGAGGGCCTCCCAAATCCCTGAATAACAGGGGCAGGAGCCCAGGCCACCTCATACCCCAACGGCCCTGCCATGTAATTACAGCTCTGTCGCTCAGGCCCAGCTGCGAACCGATCGGCGTCCGTTGGGCCTGGTGTGCCGCCCAAAACACAATGCTGTGGCCGCATATAAGGATCCTTTTCCTCTCGCCACCAGCCACAGCACCTAGAAGAAAAAACTATTAGAACTGCTGAACAGGAATTGATAACATAACACGCCTCAAACAATTCCCCGTGGTTATAGGGGTAAAGAACCCCTCCTTAAGACCGCAAAGGCCGAATATAAGCTCTGTAAGCCCCAGACTTCCAACGCCCCACTCGGCAAATGTCCTCTCCCCCATAGCCCAGCGCTGCGGCTGTGGAAGCCGCACCGATTCTGAAGGAATGGGTGCCAAATTTGCGCCCCCCGAGGCCCAAATGTTGCAGGGCTCTACTCGTGACGGCCCAAAATTGGTACTTCTTCAAGGGGGCCTCATCGACATGGCGAAAAAAGGGGCCATCTGAAGATCCACGCCATTTGATGTAATGCTTGATTGCCGCAACTGGGCATAACTCACGCTCAGCACAAGTCCCAACCGTCATTGTGCAGCCATGCTGCTTCTGATCCGTCTTTGAACGCCGGGTGAACGGCGGACCATGAACGCCACCCGGTCGCTGAATAAACTAACATCTCTAAACTGCAGGGCCCTTGCGGAAACATCGTTGCGGGAGAGCATGACCAGCTCTGATACTCTAAAGGCCCCCAAAAAGGCCGTCAATGCGGCACCGTGAAACACTGATCGGACCCGCGTTAAGAGGCTTAAATGCTTATCATTGGGCAACCTTGAAAACTGACGCTCCGTATCCAGCTCGATGCCCAAAAAGGGCATCATTTTTTTCCGCGGCCAATGGCACGCCCAATTCCTCGGCTAAATCCACGAAGGCCGTTAACAACGAAAGGCACTGCCCGGAACCCGCGGGGCCCACGAAAAGGAAATCATCTAAATAATGAGCCGTGTTCGGAATCCCCATTCTAAAACGCAATGCCCATTCCAAGAAAGTGCTAAAACGCTCGAATGCGGCACAGGAAACCGAACACCCCATGGGCATTGCCCTATCAACATAATAACTCCCTTCAAAAGCAAAACCTAACAATTCAAAGTCCCCGGGGTGAACTGGGAGAAGGCGAAAAGCCGATTTTATATCGCACTTAGCCAACTCGGCACCCCTACCACACCGCCGAACTATCTGTACTGCTCGGTCAAAAGAAGTATATTTCACCGAACAAAGCTCAGACAGGATTGCATCGTTCACGGAACGCCCCCTAGGATAAGAAAGATGGTGAATTAAACGATATTCACCTGCCACCTTCTTAGGCACGACTCCCAAGGGGGATACCCTCAAGTTCGGTAGAGGGGGGGAATTAAATGGGCCTAAGACTCTACCTTCAACACACTCTTTTCTGATCTTCTCCCTGACAATGCTCTCAAAACCCTTAACAGAATGCAAATTAGCAGAAAAGAACGGGGTCCTTGGACCTTGATAAGGAATTCTGAATCCAAATAAGAACCCTTCGAACAGGTAATGCGCTTCAACAGGATGAGGATAATCATATAACAACTGCTTAAGAACCCTCAGCCGAATGGGGCTGGGAACCTTTTCCAGGGTGCTGCCCCGGCCCGCCGCCTGTCCACTTATTAGGCCACCTTTGTTTGGACCTGGTACAGGCTGTGAAGGTGTGAGGACCCGCACAGATCGGGCACTCGTGCTTATACTTACAGCTCTTCCTGGCGCACGAGCCTTGGGAGGTGAACTCCCAGCAAAGCAGCCGTGGTTGAACCGACTGCCCCGCGGCTGTGCGGGTGCCCGTAAAAGTTGATGTCGATGTCTTTTGGACCAAATGGCTGCTATCAGATCGCTCACCAGCATTTGGTTTTGCGGGCACCATAAGCTGCAGCCACAGCTGCTGGTTTATCTGATTCCACTGAAGACAAGGATTAACAGCTGCCCACATGCGGAACTGTTCATCGTACTGGAGCCACGCCCCCCCAGCAAAGTCATTATATGCCCGGTATATAATGTCGCAGTACTGGAACAACGGTGCTGCTCTCCATGGCTGGGCCCTAGCGATAACGCCCGCATAAATGAGGAAACCGGGCAGCCAATTTGCCCATGTCCTATCTACTTTCCGACGCTTGAGCTTCTCTTTATCTTTCTCGTCAAGCTCGTCCTTAGATTTTTTCTCCAATTCCCTATAGAGGAGGCTAAATACGTCTACGTATTCGCCTTTAAGGATTTTCTCCTTAGTAGCAGCTGTAAGATGGTCGCCCAATGGCATGGCAGGGTCCCCAAAAGGCAAAGCATGAAACTCCAATGAGCTGTAAGGGACCGGAGGATGTGATGGGAACCCCCAGACCACCCCCTGCTGACCAGCCCACGGTAAAGCCATGGACGGGGCTGGCTGCCATCCCCAAGGTAACACACCCGTCGCAGGTCCCGGACCACCGATCCCCGGGCCACCTTCAGAACCACTGTTCCCTGGGGCTAAACCCCAAGGAGACCAAACACTCCCAGCTGCGGAAAACGAAGAGGAAGAACTTGCCTGCGGGAGGAAACCAAGGGCTGCCTGCCGCCCCGTAAGCGGAACTGCACCTAAATAGTTAGCCCCTACTGCTTGAGCTCCTCCTACAGGCCTGGCACCCGATGCTACATTGGGCACCCAAGGGCCCCATGGCCATGCCACCCCTTGCTGTAGCGCGGGTAACTTACCATCACCAACCGACGGCGCCACCACAACCGCATCGGGCTCCTCCTCCTGCTCGTCATCTTGCGACACTCCATCCTTTGCCACGCCACTGGTTCCTTCTGCCTCCTGCAACACAGAAAGACGAGCCAGCACCTTCTTCTGAAAGGAGATGGTAGCCGCCCTGCCAGACCCTAAAAGGCCAGTGGCCCTCCTAGAAGGGCCAGGTAAACCTCTCGCCTCCTCCAAGGCAGCCAATTGATCCATAATGGCTTGCCTGGTCTGGGCCTCGTTACTGTCTTCTGCAGGGGGCAGCTCAGGGGGTGGCCTCTTGGCAGGGCGCTTTGTGGGTTGCTTCCCTTTTCTATTGCCCTGGCCCTTCTTAGGTCCCATGGCTGGTCTTCCCTATTATATATATATATATATATATATATATATATATATATATATATATATATATATATATATATATATATATATATATATATATATATATATATATATATATATATACTTATTACTATTTTTTTCAGCCCAACCAGCCCCGTAGGACAAAACGCAGGTATGAGTATGGGGGAGGGAAGTGGGCCCTGTCCCCACTCCACGGGCACCCCACCAACTAAGGACACAGTAGGGGCCTATGCCACCCACACACGACCCCACCAACCAAGGCCCACCGGCCTGCAACCCACTATCTGGCCTAAAGAGGCCAAACAAACAAGAAGTGGGGGGGTGTAAAATAAGGCCCCGAAAAAAGGAAAGGTGGGGGGGAGGCCTGCAGAGGCCGAACGCCGCCTCCCAGACGCACAGCCGCTGCGGTCCCAGAGCGTCGCCCGCTACCCGTGGCCCCTCTCAAAGGCCCACCGACCCACGCCCCCCGACTCGGCCTGAATAAGGCCTAAAAACACTCGGAGGGGAGGGGGGAGGAGAAACACGCCGGCGAAAAAGGCTCGCAGGGCCACGCGCCGCCGACAAAGCCGCGCCGAAGGAGCTCCACAGCTAACGCTGCCCGCATCGCTGAAGATGCCTGGGCAGCCGTCAGAGCCGTCTATGCCGCCCGAAGCCCCGACGATCCATGCTCCGCTTTCAAACGGCCAGCAGCCAACCAGTAGGTGCTGCTCGAGCCGAGAACGAATTTTGCACTGCGAGTGAGGGGGCGGGAACGGCCTCTTAAGTCCGCTCCTCGCCCCCACCGCTATAGGACTAACCCATTGCCTCGCATCCACGCGGGGAGGCAATGGGCGGCCCCCAGCCTCAGCGGTCGATGGACCGCTCGGCTGGGAAGGTGCCGAATTGAAGTTGGGACCTGCTGCATACAAAGTATGTGCTTTGCAACTGAACTGCAAGTTCAGGCTTGCAAATTTTATAGAGCTCTTTTTTAACTACAAATTCTTTGTCTCAGCTTCTTTAGTTTTTCTTTGTAAGTTCTTGTTTAATCGTGCAGTTATTTAATGTTATCCCTTTAAGGGAAAACTGTTGTGCTTGGGCTGGCAAGGGACAAAAAAACCCTGATTGAGTGTTAGTTGATATATGAACACAAAAGGTTCCCTCATTATTTTTCAGAATGTTTTCTGGAATGGAAACTGCTGCCTTGAGGATACTATGCATGAGACTCACAAACTAAATTCAGATAGGGTTTACATCTGGTCTGGGTAAGAAGATACAACTTAATGCCATAATCTATAAATATTTTCTGACTTAAATTTAGCATTGGGAAATATTGAAAACAAACAAACAATCCTTTGAATGGATGGATATTTTGTTGGGTAATACAATAAAACAGATATGTTGTATGTGAAATGTCACTTGCTTGCAGACTAGAGGCAAGATAGCATTAATTTAATTGATTGTAATATTCAGGCCATTTAAGGCAGAAACACAAGAGTATCCTGATCTACAGTAGTAAAAGAACTTGTAAGTTAAACTCTCTTCTGGAGTTAGAACTGAATTATTTGGGAACCTGTGGACCATGACTGAGGTCAGGTCACAAAAGCAGTTTGATCCAATATCACTGTGGTATCCTTGCATATTTAAAGACCATGATCAGCCAATGACATCTGCCTTCCATGATCCAGTCATCACCACCCCATTCTATCCCATCTTTGAAGCAGAGTTAACAGACACCAGTGAAAGTCCAGTCTTTATGAATGCCAGTGCTTTCACTCTGCATTGATAAAACTCACAAGAACAAGGATGAAGCTGCCTTTGGTGCTGAGTCCATCAGAGCAAAAAAACTCTTAACTGAAGTCTGGAGGAGGTAACCATTAACCATGTACTGGCCTGAAGTGCTGGAGGAAGCTGCAAGGTTAAGGTGCCTTTGTAGAAATCTATAACATCTTGAGCTATGGAGCCTGTCCAATATTTTAACATCTGATAGAGCATGTATAGAGAGAGGGGCAAAGGAATTGTGTTTTACCCATTTATCTGGAATCCCTTGCTCAATTTGGTGGTGTACCAAAAGTATGCTTGTGAACATTTTCTCTTTAATAAATACTTCATACCTCATGGCACTGGTAGTGGTTCTCTGTACCATGTAGACCTCCACTATCTTGGACACGCTATTTTAAAAGGAGCTCCAGGGGGGCAGATAGTTGGCAAATGGCTTTTCCTTCAGGGACACACAGGACAGTAAATGATCCCCATGGTGACCAGATGCTTGGCAGCAGGAGACAAAGAGGCAAGGCCTCAGAACTTGGAAGGGAAGCTGGGATTCCTAACCCTTCCAGCAGGCAATTCCTTAAAAGGTCAGGTGGTAGCAGTGGTTACCTGAGAAAGAAAAGCCTCTCCAGGTGTTGGGAAAATTTTAGAGGACAGGGTGAAAGAGGGCCTGCAGGCCAAAATGGGCCCATTCTGCCACAACTTCCATGGGAGCATCTGCAGTTTTCCCCATTTTTGTGTGTGTTGCAGATCTGATACTGACATGCAGGTCATGTCCAACTCTATTTGGTATTTTCACTAATTTTTACACAATAGTCTATTCATCAATGTGAGCAATTTATCCTAAATATTGGGTATTTTGCAGGCTGCAGGGACTGGCCTTGCCAGTTTGACCTTGCAACTTGGAATGTTTGGGGTGTGTGTCACATTTGGAGGTCAAGGCTGCTGCTTCTTCTTTATCCTCAGTATGGCAGTAAGAGGTTGGAGAGGGCATCTAAGGATCCCAGGGCTAGTCCTTAGATCCTGTGCCTCAGCAGAATTTAATTCTGAGGTGCGATCAAAGGACTTGAGTAAGAAAGACAGAATTAGGACGGCATGTTTTGATGAATGGGATTGCAACAGTTCCATGAAAAAAGCCCACAGGAAAAAAGCTCACATGAAAAAAGCTCACAGAAAAACCCCACAGTCATAAATGCTCACAGGAAAAAAGCTCACATGGGAAAATGCCCACACAGAAATAATCCCACATTAAAGAAAGCCCACACGGAAAAAAGCCCATACAGAAAAAAGTCCATTTGGAAAGAAACCCACATGAAAAAATCCTGTGTAAAGCACCATAGATATTTATAATTGTGGATAGCCATTCATCTCCAGTTATGAGAATGAACAGGTATTACCTATATTTGATGTTATTGTAGGATTAAGATATGTCATATTCACATGCAACAATTTGTGTTGTGATTTTATCAAGTAAAATTAAATAATAATTTTGCTATGTTATTTGTATATTAATTCATTACTATAGAAAAAATGGCCCATATGAAGAGGGCTTTAATGCTCCTGAGTGTAAAGATCTGGAAAGGAAAATACAGGAAATAAAAGCAACCATTTTGTTATTAATGAACTTTATTAAGAAGGAAAAACAATAACAGAAATTAAACTTTATATAGAAATATTTTTTTAAAAAAATTAAATTTATTAATTTACAATTTGCCAACCTTTTTAATGTTGGTATGAAGTAATTTCTAAAGTACTGTAGTATTCACAGCTTTTGAACAACTATATTATTTATTTATTTATCTATCAGATTTATATCCTGACCTTCCCCGGCAGATTTAAAAATTTCAAATAATTAATATTATTTCCTTATTTTATTATTAAAAATTAAAACCTTAAGATAACAAAACCATAAGATAACATTAAAATAAGTCAATTTCCTAACTCAATTTCCCTTCTCTTGTATTTTAACAAATACACTGTGGTATACCCAGTGACCACAACAAAAACCTAAAAGCAACAGTTATTTAAGAAGAACAATAACAATAGCTCAGATATCATTGCAAATAAGCCAGTCTCCTTAAGTAATTAAGTTTATCTTCCACCTGTTCATATTGCTGCACAGATGTGGCAACCATGTCATGTAGTGCCTCATATTTCCTCTTTTCACCTCTAGGCGACCCCCTGTGCATTAGCTAGTGTTAGTTTGTGGCAAGCCCAGGCCCGGCACTAGGATCTCAGGTGCCCCAGACTGGCACCTGCCCCCACCCACACTCCTGCCTGCACCTGCCCCACCTGCCCACAGCAATGGCAGGTTCAGTGGTGTGGCAGGGGAGTGCAGGGTGAGCCACACCTGTGCTCTCGAAAGCAATCCAAGATTGCCCTTCTTAGGGCAGTTTTGGAGTGCCTCTGAGAGTGCACTTGCAGGCTTTCTCCTTTGAGCTCGGCTTCCCTTTTAAGGGAAACTGGACTTGGAGGAGAACGCACCCCACCCAGCTGTTCTTGCTTTGAAAGTGAGAGTGGTCACGGCCTGGTTCATTCTTCTCCTCCAAGCTCACCTTCCCTGAGCTTGGAGGAGAAGAAGGCTCCTCACTTGGCTGCTCTTGCCTGAAGGTGAGAGCAGCTGGGCAGGGCAGGATGCACTCTTCTCCTCTGAGCTCAGCTTCCGTTGCAAGGGAAGCTGAGCTCAGAGGAGAAGAATGTGCCCTGCTTGACTGCTCTCATATTCAAGGCAAGAGCAGCTGGGTGGGGCACGTTCTCCTCTGAGCCCTGCTTCTCTTGCAATGGAAGCCAAACTCAGAGGAGAGCCCCACCAGTGCACCATCCAGCCACTGCCAGCTTCCTGGGTCTGTGACCCAGGAAGCCAAGAGCAGCAGGGGAGAGGGGGCACCTAGTGGCGCCCCATAGGTGAGGTAGCACTCCAGGCCGCTGCCTACCTCACCTATTCCCACATACCAGCCATGAACAAGCCAGGTCCCTCTGCAGTCCATCAAATATACAAATAAATTAGCAAGATTTTTATTTAATTATTCTTGATAAAATCACAACACAAATTGTTGCATGTGAATATGACATATTTTAATCCTACAACGAAGCCTCCAGAAGCCCGCTGCATCGCAGCGTGGCTGAGGAGGTAATTTTGCCCCCCCTTGGAGGGAGAGCGGATCCTTCGGCGCGCTTCTGAGCGTGTTCGGAGTGGGCGGGGCTTCAGCGTTGTTACTGAAGCCCCGTCCGACGCCGTGGCAGTCTTCCCGGCGTTTTTGGAGGCTGCGGAGCGTGCGTGCACGCTCTGGGTGCCTGGAAGCTGCTTTGTCCGATCGTTGCTGACTTCTGCTTCGTCTGATCGTTGCTGGCTTCGTCGGGATCGTCGTGGGACGTTTGCTTGCAGTTTGTTGTGTGCTGATCTTCAATTGGGCTTCTTTGATAGCCCTTGGTGTTTGGGGTGCCTTCTGGGTGGTTGGTGGCCCCTACATTTAGGGCACCTAGCCTTTGGGGTTTTTCTACACCCCCCCCCCACTCGCCTACCAGTGAGACATTTGGGGGTTCTTCTTTTGAAGGCTGGGAGGCATTGAAGGCTGCAGGTCCAGGGCTGGGTGGTTAGCTGGGCTGGTCGGCCATTCTGGGGTGCTTCTCTTGAAGGCTGGGTGGTATTGTAGGCTGCAGATCCAGGGCTGGTGGTTAGCTGGGCTGGTCGGCCATTTTTGTTGGGAGCCATGTCTTCACTAGTGGGAGGTTGTTGTTTCTCCTTCTTGCTGGTGCAGGGCGGCCATTTTGGATCCTTTCTTGGTGGGGAGGCGGCGGCCATTTTAGAGGCTTGTAGTAAGGGTTGTGGTGTGGCAGCCATGTTAGGGTGTGTGGAGCGGCGGCCATTTTAGGTGCAGGTTTTGGCCTGTTCGCCCTTCACGACCCCCCTCCCCCCCCTCTCTCAATTTTTTATTCAGGCCGCCGCCTTGAGGTGCGCATTTCTTTCTTGTGCTTTAAGTGTTCTGCGCTCTTTAGCACAGCATGTCGGGCTGTAAGGGTTCTGGTAAACCTAAGGGGAAGCAGCCTGCCCCTAGGACCCCCAAGCCGCCGCCGAAGCGTCCTGCGCCACCCTCATCTTCGGATGAGGAAGGCGATGACGATGTTAATGCAGTCATTTTTCAGCGACTGCAGGCTTTAGAGCGGGCTTCGGGTCTTCCTCCTTCTCAAATGCCCAATAAGGGGCAGGTTTCTAAAAGGATGTTACAGGCCGATATTCTGACACGCTTCTCTCTTCTTGATGGTAGATCAGCAGCGGCGGCTGGTGGTGCTGTGGGGCTTGGAGGCCTTGATGTCGGTGCTGGTCCTTCGTCTGGTGCCGGCGGTGCTGGGTCTGCGTTGGTGCCCGCTGTGCCTTCAGGTAAGACTGGGAATGGCTCCCTACCACACATGGGGCCTGCATGGCCGTGGGGTGCCTGGGGGTATGCTGGCACTAGTGGGGTTGGCTCCTTGTTAGGGGCCTGTTAGTTGGATGGGGCCTCAGAGTCAGTGGGGCATGTTGGGTCAATGGCCTGGGGCCGGGCAGCAGGGGATAGGTGGGGCCTGGCCTGGCGCCTGGGGTTTTCCTTCACCTTATGGGGCGGTGCCATTCAGTGCCATGCCTTCTGGTGAGGTCGCCTTACCCTTAGGCGATCACTTGCTGCCTGCCACTAAGGAAAAAATCTTAAAGGGAGAATATGTGGACGTATTCTCCCTTTTATACAGAGAGTTGGAAAAAAAGGACAAAGAGGAACTTGACGACAAAGATAAGGAGAAGCTTAGGAAAAGGAAGGTAGACTGGACCTGGGCCAATTGGCTTCCTGGGTTTTTGATATACGCGGGAGTGATTGTGCGGGCTCAGCCCTGGCGGGCGGCCGCTCTTATACAATATTTGGACATCATATACAAAGGGTATACGATGTTCAGTGGCCCTGCCTGGAGCCAGTACGACCAGGAGTTCAGGATGAGGGCCGCATTGTACCCTTCACGCCCGTGGGATCGGATTCACCAGCAGTTGTGGCTGCAGGTGATGTCACCGGCGCGGCCCAATTTGGGGGATCGATCCGACAGCGGTCACCTTGTCTCCAAGGGTTCCGCTTCTCTTTCAGGTGCGTCCTCTTCCTCCCGCAGTGTTGCGGGGCAGGCGGTTCAACCCCGCCTTCTCTGTTGGGAGTTTGGATCCCAGGGGGCCTGCAGTCGAAAAGACTGCCACTTTAAGCATGAATGCCCCTTGTGTGCCGGCCCTCACTCCTTCAACACCTGCCCCAAAGTCCAATCCCGCAAGGGTCAGAGAAAATTGGGGGGGGGGGGGTTCTTTGCCTGGAAAAGGGTCCCAGCCCGATAAGGGTGGGGCCTCTTAGTGATTGGCTTCGTAGATACCCTCGTAGGGAGGAAAGTTGTTATCTTTTGAATGGTTTCACGTTAGGTTTTAGGATTCCTTTTCAAGGTCCTTGGGTACCAACTTGGTCCAGGAACCTTAGTTCAGTTGTGGGTTTGGAACATCTAGTTAAGGAAAAAAATGCTAAGGAGTTGGCTGCTGGCAGGATTTTGGGCCCATTTGCTAGCCCTCTGGTGGTTAATTTTAGGGTTTCCCCGTTAGGGGTTGTGCCAAAGAAAGCACCTGGTGAATTTCGTTTGATTCACCACCTTTCCTATCCTAGGGGTTCAACTGTTAATGATGGTATACCGGAGGAGCTTTGCTCCATTCGGTATACCTCATTGGATCAGGCCGTGGGCGTCGTGCGACGCTGTGGGAAGGGGGCTGAGATGGCAAAATGCAATATCAAGTCGGCATTTCGCCTTCTCCCTGTCCACCCCGATGATTTTGAGCTGTTGGGCTTTTCGTTCGCAGGGCAATTTTACATGGACAGGGCGTTGCCTATGGGTTGCTCTGTTTCATGTTCTGCTTTTGAGTGCTTCAGCACCTTTCTGGAATGGGCTGTGCGTGAAAAAGGGGGTTTGCAGGAGGTTGTTCATTACCTGGACGACTACCTGTTTGTGGGCCCTGCCGGCTCGGGTCGTTGTGTTCAGTTGTTAGCTGGCTTCGTTGAGTTGGCTGCTGAGTTGGGCGTGCCATTGGCCGAGGAGAAAACTGAGGACCCGGCCCAACGCCTAGTTTTTCTGGGGATTAAGCTAGATACTTTGGCTCAATCATCTAGGATTCCCAAGCAGAAGCTGTTGGATTTGAAGGGAAGGCTTCATTCCTTTTTGGGTAGGAGGAAGGTTACGTTGCTTGAGCTGCAGCAGCTTGTGGGGCACCTTAACTTTGCTTGCAAAGTGGTCGCCCCAGGTAGGCCTTTTCTGCGTAGGTTTTTTGATGCTATGGCGGGCCTTCGCCTGCCACAGCACAGGACTAGGGTTACTAGCAGCATGAGGGAGGACCTGCGGGTGTGGCAGGAATTTTTGGAATCCTTTAATGGGATTTCTTTTTGGAGGGAGGACATGAGGATTGAAGCTGAGCTTCAGGTCATGTCAGATGCTGCTGGGTCACTAGGGTTTGGTGTCTACTTCCGTGGACATTGGTGCATGGAAGAGTGGCCTGAGTCGTGGGTGCAGGCCTGTTTGATCAGGGATCTTACGTTTTTGGAGTTCTTTCCGATTTTAGTTGCGGTTTGGCTGTGGGGGAAGGATATGGTCAATTCCACCGTTCATTTCTGGTGTGATAACATGGCGGTGGTCCATGTTATTAATTCCCTTACATCCAAATCGCAGCGGGTTATGAGGTTGGTAAGGGCCTTCACTCTGCGATGCCTGCGGCTTAACATTTTGTTTTTGGCCAAGCATGTCCCTGGGGTGAATAACGGGGTGGCTGACGCTCTCTCTCGTAAACAGATGGAGAGGTTTCGGCAGCTGGCTCCAGACGCCGATATGGATGCGGTGCCAATGCCCCAGGAGCTATGGCTGATTGGAGAGCCGAGGCCTGCAGAGGGATAGGCTTAGCCATTGCACCCAGCACCAGGAGGTCTTATGAGTGTGCCGTGCGGCAGTTTGAGGACTTTAGGGCTGAGGTAGGGTATCGCATTGTTTGGCCTATCCCAGTGGAGCAGTTGCTCCATTACTGTGTTGCTTTGAGAGGTAAGGGTTTGGCCGTGCGATCAATTCGGGGACGCATGTCGGCGTTGGCCTTCGCCAGTAAGGCTTTGGGGTTCAAGGAGGAGACAGCAGATTTTCGTCTTCGAAAGATGCTGGAGGGGTGGTCCAGGGAGGCTGGGCCTAGGCCTGATACTAGGGCCCCTTTGTCTCCTGAGATCCTTAGGGGTCTTAAAGGGGTATGGACCGCAGTGTGTGCGTCTCCTTTTGAAGCAGTTTTGTTTCACGCAGCCTCCTTGGTGGCCTTTTTTGGTGCTCTAAGGATTAGGTAGGGCATTGTTGTTGAGGGATGTTATGTTGCTGGGAGGTAAGGTGGTCCTCACGGTCCGGCGGTCTAAAACTGACCAAGAAGGCGCGGGGACGGTGCTGGAGTTGGGTCCGTGTTCAGAAGGGGAGCTTTGCCCAGTTGCCGCATTGGCCGCTTACTTGGCTGTGCGGGGAGGCTGCGAGGGATTGCTGTTTTGTCATGCGGGAGGTAGTCCCCTGACAAAGCATCAATTTTGGGCTGTGACATCGAAGGCTTTAGCCATGCTAGGTTTGACTGGAATGAGGTTTGGGACCCATTCCTTTAGAATCGGGGCAGCTTCTACTGCTGCTGCCTTGGGTTATTCAGCTACGGCCATACAGCGCCTTGGCCGTTGGCGCTCTCAGGCTTACAAAAGCTATATTTGCCCTTTGCTCCGCTAATGAGTTTTTGGTAAGGAGCTGGGGGTACCTTGATGTTCTGGTTGTATAACTTGTGTGTTTCTTCTTTTTAGATGCTGTGGTTCTTGGCCGGAGGAGCAGAGTTCTCATCTGCGGGCACAGTTATGTGTTTTGGGCAGCACATCAAGCTCGGAGAACTGCTGTTGGCTCTTAGCTGGGGCTCAGCAAACATGTCACTATTGAGTGGAGGGGGCGCCGTGGTCTTCAGTGGCCTGGCTTGCTACCCCTTTTGTTTCACGGGGCGGGGGCCCCTCCTCCGCAGGTATTAATTATTCACCTGGGAGGGAATGATCTCGGGCTGATTAAAGGCAAGGTGTTGATCTTGCAGGCCCGGGATGATTTCAGGTACATAAGGAACAGATGGCCTGGTACCATTATAGTGTGGTCGGCCATGATTCCGCGCTTGGTGTGGCACAGTGCCTGGAATCCTGCGGGGTTGGAAAGGGCTCGTTACCGAGCGAATAAGGAGATTCGCAAGATTTTGGAGGGTGGCTTGGGCCACTATTTGCCCCATCCGGATATTTCTAAGGAATGTCCTGACCTCTACAGAGGGGATGGTGTGCATCTCTCGGAAAAGGGTAATATGCTTTTCCTGAGGGATTTGCGGCAAGGGCTTTTGTTGGTTTTGGGTCTTTCTGTGGGTGCTAAGCCCTAAGTAAAGACTTGGCCTTAGTTGTGGCAGGTTCTACGGGGTTTATGGCACCAGGCGGCCTGGGGAGGACCGGATAGCCTCCCCCTTTTGGGGAGTTAGGGGCCTGTCAGAATCTACCTTTGGTGTGGCCCGAGGTATGTGAATGCAGACTGTCCTGGAGACTCGATTGGATGGGTGCCTTTCGCTGAGACTCGCGTCTGGTGTTTGGGCCCTCCGGTTTGAGCCTCCCTGCTGGGCCTGCCTGACGGGAGCTGTGGCTCACAGCTCCGGCTGGGGGGCCGGGTCTCTCACCCGCTGAAAAAGGCAGGGGAGCGGTCTGAGGAGACCCCTGGCCCTGACTTGGCCGCAGCTCGGTTGCCCTTGCCGTTCTTGGTTAATTTTAATAGAAGTGGCCCATAGTTTCACCAAATCATTTGTGTCCGTCTCTTTATTCCGACTTGGGGGGGCAACGAAGCCTCCAGAAGCCCGCTGCATCGCAGCGTGGCTGAGGAGGTAATTTTGCCCCCCCTTGGAGGGAGAGCGGATCCTTCGGCGTGCTTCTGAGCGCGTTCGGAGTGGGCAGGGCTTCAGCGTTGTTATTGAAGCCCCGTCCAACGCCGTGGCAGTCTTCCCGGCATTTTTGGCCCACCCGCCCGCCCTATTTGTTATGCAGGCAATTTGCTGGTCGCTTCAGTTTGGAAGGGCCGGGTAGGAATTTTTTCACTCCCCGGCTATTTGGCTTTGGTCTGGGGGTGTTTTTTGCCTACCCTGCATAGCACTTCAGTGGATTGTGGAATTGGCTCTGGGTAGGTGCCTTGGTAATGTCGGTCACTTTTTAAGGCAGGTTCTACGGGGTTTATGGCACCAGGTGGTGTAGCAGGAAAAGTCCTGTGTTGTCCAATTAATAGTAAATCATACTCACAAACGAGGTCTGAGGCAAGGTCAGGAAAACAGCTTCTTTATTTAACGTGCATAAGCGCTCTATACACGGGCTCCAGACCCGAGGGTCTGAGCAATGATCACAGTTACCTGCCATCCCTTATAGGGGGCCTCCACCCACGCACTACCTTAAAACACCCATGTTCTCCTTCTTGCGGTAAGGAGCCTTCGTCATATCTTCACCACAATTCAGGTTGTTTTTCAACGCTTTGGGTTTTTCTTAGGACCCTACTTAGGGCTTCTGTAAATCCTAGTTCCTCTTTCTCTAGAAACATTCCACCCATACCCCCACGATTTCTGGCTCCATCTCCGGCACCTGTTTTGCTTCCCCTTAGGTCCTGTTCTACCGTTTTCAGCTTGTGGTTTTGACAAGGTCAATGACCTGGCATAGTTCCCTTTTTGCAAGCTAACACGCCTTTGTTTCAAGCTGCCATAGAAGATTATTTCTGCAAGCATTTTAGGTATTTCTAACACTGCTGAAGCCATACATATTGATTAGATATTGATATTGATTTATCGATCCACCGCTATATTTCCCCTCTTTCAAACAGAGTTTGAATATTTATCATGACATCCACAAACCATCACACATACTAAAATCAATCTATTAAAACTAAACATCAAAATCATAGGGGAGTCGTCTCCTGATGCCTGTGGAATCCTGCCATCTCCGGTAGGCCAGGATCCAGAGGGCGTTGCCTGTGGAACCTCACTGCTGCCGGTGAGTGAGGTCCAGAGGTCGGGCTTCAAGCAATTAGGTCTGGGAGCAAGGCTGCACCTAGAAAGCCTATCTAGGAAAACCTCAATCAAACTGCATAGCCAAAACAATACAAAGTTCAAAACAAGCCTATAATTCAACATAACATTTCAACAATTTAACAAAACAATTCAACATAACATTTCTTTCTAGGGCTGGGTTTTCTCATTTTAACAATTTCCCAAAGGGCCTTTCATGCATCACAAAGAACTGAATCTTCTCTCTTACTTAAGCATCACAATATATGGCCAAGGCATTGAGCAATGTGTCAAGCTAAAACTAGCTTTGGGCACATTTTGACTACTTACCCCTAGGGATTGTCTTATTTTCTTCTCTTCTTCTGGGGCAAACAAGCCTTATGCATAGAGCTGTTGCCATCAAAGGAAAGTGGCTTCAAAACATTAAAAAAAATCAAAATAATCCAAAAAATTACTCAAAAAGGAACAAAAAGAGTCCCCTCTTTGTAGCTTCATACAGAAACTTAGCAAGTTGGACTTTCTTCCGGACTTTCTTCTGGGCCCTCTCCCTTCTGGAGAGGCTCTTGCAGGCTCACACCTCGTTCGGGGACTGGGACAGCTGCTTCTTCCGTGCTTCTACCATTTCCTGGCCATCTCCCTCTGGTGCAATCCGGCTACAGCCTTCAGGCGTGAAACTTCCTTGATGCCAGTCAGTTCCCCTTTGTGGATCTGCTCGATCTGCTTCGCTTCGGGGCAGCGTTCTCTCTGCCAGCTGCTTGGCCCCTCTGCAGCCACCCAAGAGCTCAAGCGTCGCAGACATCGGGACCTTCGAATGACCCTTGGTTTCCTTATCTGGATCGGCCCTTCGGCTAAGGTCTCCTCTCTTATCTTCGGCAGCACTTGCACAGGAAAAAGCTATTGAACCCACGGCTTCCTCTGTGGCCTTTCACTTCTTGGACCAGTTGTTTGGCTTGATGCCCATAGCCTTGCATCTTACTGGCTGAACAATACTCTTCCAATCTCCTTCAGGCTGGACTCAGCTTCCTGCTGCCTTCGCCTGACATCTGGAGCCGACTGTAACTTCGTGGTTGGTGGACAAAATACATCTGGTGGGCTTCACACAGGCATCTGGCTTCTGGAGGATTTCTGCTGCCTCACACGTCTTAATGGGTTTGTGCCTGCTGGTAGAGCTTGTTGGCATTGGCTTACTAGGCAGATGGGAGCCTCCCTGTTGGCATCTCACTCGAGGGCAGTTGTTTCTTCACTTCCGCAATCTTGGAGGATTATTTCAGAGACACTCAGCAAGCACTTTAAAAGTCTCTTCTCCCTTGTGTCCAATGAATACTGTAGCCTGTCATGGGCCAGGAGCTTGGGAGCCCTGGATCTGCTGGACATCACATGGCTGACGGGGATTTCCTCTGAGAAGGTAAGCTGACCAGAGGCAGGGGACTTGCTTCTGGAGAACTTCTCTCTGGGAGGGCCCATAGATCTGGAACTCTTCAGCTCTTAATCAATAAAGGGGGCGAGGGTGAGGTCTAAGTGGCAAAAGAGGAAGAAGCTGGGAGCTTTGTGTTGGGCTTAAAATCAGCTCCCCATAAGGGGCAGCAGAAACACTGCTCTATATCTTGGCATCTAATTCCCAGGGGCTTCCTAACTAAAAGTGCCTTGTCCTGAGACTGAGATGCCTGTCCAGGGACAGTATATCTCACAACCATATGCTACTTAAAACTACACCTTAATACACTTAAGTAAAACGGGAACCATATCAAAACACAAATGTGACTTAGGTGCTCTTTCACATGGTCTCACACGGCAGTATCATTGCAATCATAAAACAAAATAAAGCACAGTTTTCCTGGTTAATAGATAGCATCTTTGGGGTCTCCAGGAATCTCCTGGGGTGAAATGCATTGTTTTGTCACACTATATGGCACCACACCAATCTGTTAACTAACTTAACCACATTCATACTTCCCGTTTTTCTGAGCAAGGCTAGGGTTATGCAATACTGCAGAAATATTTCACATCACCCCAATCAGCCTTTACACTATTCAGCTGCTCTAAACACCTTTTGGAACCTCGGATGGGGGGCTCCACTGAGGCTGATCTTAAGAAATATGCAGTCAAGGGCGTCCCCCAGACTGTAATTCTCTTATGGTTAACCAGACGGACAAAACATTTTTAAACACATGGGACACACAATTTCCCTAAACATTAAACATAAAATTTCCCCAAATGGAAGAAGAGGCGGCCTCACCCTGGCGGGTGACTCAGCCGTTTTATTTTTCTTCTTTACTCAGTACCCTACCTATAGGAGGCAGAAGGGTCGATTGCGTCCCTTCCCCTCTTCGAATGCAGCCCGTAGCCTAGTGCAGCAGCTGCATGCGGAACCGACTAAGGCCCGCCAGCAGAAGGGGCTAATACCTTCCCTTCTCCGTCGATCAGACACTGTTAGAAGGCCGCAGGCGGAAGGCAACTCTTGCCGTCTCGCTCTGCGGGGTCCTGCGAGTGCTGGAGCGAGGTAGCTAGGCTCGCCTTCCCTCCGAGAGGGGCGTCTGGCGACCCTTTGGGTCACCTTACCCGATTCTCTCATATGGAGAGGTTCAGTACAAGTTTTAGTATTGTAATCAGACTATTTCAGGTGGAGAAAATCTATCACGTTGAGCACAAGGTCCTGTACTATCAGGGCCCTGGGTTCAAGGTTCTCTACTTACACTCCGGAGTCTTCCAAGCAGAGCTGTTTGCCTGTTGCCCCCTCACCGGTCCGAGATTAGGCCATCGGTCAAAGGTCAACTGAAGACAGGGCGGGCAGATGACGGTCAGCCAGAAAGAAGGCTGGGAGCTCCTTACCGTGAATCTGGTCCTCCCTGCCAACAGCAGCACTCGGCCGGGCTAATCATCAGGGGCTAAGGGCCCCTGTCCCATCTGGGTCGCCAAATTTATGTAGCAGGAAAAGTCCTGTGTTGTCCAATTAATAGTAAATCATACTCACAAACGAGGTCTGAGGCAAGGTCAGGAAAACAGCTTCTTTATTTAACGTGCATAAGCGCTCTATACACGGGCTCCAGACCCGAGGGTCTGAGCAATGATCACAGTTACCTGCCATCCCTTATAGGGGGCCTCCACCCACGCACTACCTTAAAACACCCATGTTCTCCTTCTTGCGGTAAGGAGCCTTCGTCATATCTTCACCACAATTCAGGTTGTTTTTCAACGCTTTGGGTTTTTCTTAGGACCCTACTTAGGGCTTCTGTAAATCCTAGTTCCTCTTTCTCTAGAAACATTCCACCCATACCCCCACGATTTCTGGCTCCATCTCCGGCACCTGTTTTGCTTCCCCTTAGGTCCTGTTCTACCGTTTTCAGCTTGTGGTTTTGACAAGGTCAATGACCTGGCATAGTTCCCTTTTTGCAAGCTAACACGCCTTTGTTTCAAGCTGCCATAGAAGATTATTTCTGCAAGCATTTTAGGTATTTCTAACACTGCTGAAGCCATACATATTGATTAGATATTGATATTGATTTATCGATCCACCGCTATAGTGGCCTGGGGAGAACCGGATAGCCTCCCCCTTTTGGGGAGTTAGGGGTCTGTCAGGATCTACCTTTGGTGTGGCCCGAGGTATGTGAATGCAGACTGTCCTGGAGACTCGATTGGATGGGTGCCTTTCGCTGAGACTCGCGTCTGGTGTTTGAGCCCTCCGGTTTGAGCCTCCCTGCTGGGCCTGCCTGACGGGAGCTGTGGCTCACAGCTCCGGCTGGGGGGCTGGGTCTCTCGCCCGCTGAAAAAGGCAGGGAAGCGGTCTGAGGAGACCCCTGGCCCTGACTTGGCCACAGCTCGGTTGCCCTTGCCATTCTTGGTTAATTTTAATAAAAGTGGCCCATAGTTTCACCAAATCATTTGTGTCCGTCTCTTTATTCCGACTTGGGGGGGGCAACAACAATATCAACTATAGTAATACCTGTTCATTCTCATAAATGGGGGTGAATACTTATCCACAATTATAAATATCTATGGTGCTTTACATGGTATGTTTCCATGTGGGCTTCTTTCCACATGGGCTTTTTCTGTGTGGGCTTTTTTCTGTATGGGCTTTTTCCATTTGGGCATAATCGACCATGTCAAATGCTGCTGAATCAAGGAGAATCAGCAGCGCCGACCCACCTTGGTCCAGATGCCTTCTTAGGTCATCTGTGAGGGTGACTAATACCATTGCACTACTCTTAACCACTACACTTCAAAATGTGTGTCACTCTCTTGAGTACACAAGCCCCTAGCCAGTGAGATTAAGGGATTCTCTCCATGACACTATAATAATAATAATTATTTTTTTAACTGCAATGGTATTAGTAAAAGAAAAAAAGTGTCATTCCATTCAAATAACTTGCCTCATGGAGTCAGCTGCTGTGGGCAGCAGCTGAAAGCAGTTTTCCTTTGGCAACTGTTTTGTGTACACCAGTCTTAAATTTTGGACCTATTCTAACAAGAAATTAACTATTATTGTATATGTGTACTACATTGTCTCTGCAGCAAGCTGGAGCAGGAAGGATAGTAAATTGCTTGTTTGAGCTGTAAACTGACCATTGTCTTTGAAATTCTGTTTCTGTACTAGCTGAATACAATGCATTCATGCTAATTGAAACGATGCCTGGAAATTAGCTTCTGTTACACCCAGAAAACTAAATTAAAAACCTTATCTCTTCTTCCGTTCAAAATGGAGGAGGGGGGAAGAGATGTGCTTTATATTTCAAAGAAATGGTATGCCTATTTCTATGTACTAAGAAAAGGTCTATACACTTGGGTCAACTGAGGCAAGGACACTAATGCAGAAAGCATACAGGTCTCTGGAGAATACATCAAGTGATGAAGACTAGAAAATCACTGTGCTAAATACCTGTCACTTTGCTCCAGTTTACTAATTTGTTCCAAAAAATCTCTGTATTGTAAAGCACTAAGTAACACAGAAATCTTCTCTGTTTTACTTCATGGGAATCTTTTTGAGCACTGCAACTTTCATAAATGAGTTGAGGCTTTAGTTCTCAGTGATACACTACAAATGTGATTTGGAAGCAGAAGAGACCAAAGAATTGTAAGAATGTCATGTTGTATTGTTCTTAGAAAGGGTGACTCATGCTCCAAGTCATGTCAAAATATATGTTTACTTCCCCAGAAAATATTACTGTTCTTGCTGTATCTTGGAATAATATGCATTTTCTGAGGGATACATATAGATCCTCTCTTGGATAGACACCTTAACATGGTGAGGTGGCAGGGAGTTATATATGTCCGTAATGTTTACAGCAATATTGTAAAGTACTGCAGTCACTGTAGGTGGAGCAATAAAATCTGAGACTTCAGTCTAAGATGCCTCCACCCCATTCAGAAATCAATGGTCACATCAGTAGAAGAGAATTGACAGGTCCAGTTGTGGGGGGGGGGGGAGAGGAATCCTTGAAGGTGCTGGGCATCAGCAGTAGTGGAAGGTGATACAGGTAATAGTTTAGGACCAGAACCGGTGGGTTGAAATTAAATCAAAAGAGTTTCTGACTCAACATTAGGAAAAACTTCCTTACGTTTAGAGCGATTCCTCAGTGGAACAGGCTTCCTCAGGAGGTGGTGGGCTCTCCTTCCTTGGAGGTTTTTAAACAGAGGCTAGATGGCCATCTGACAGCAATGAAGATCCTGTGAATTTAGGGGTAGGTATTTGTGGATTTCCTGCATTGTGCCGGGGGTTGGACTAGATGACCCTGGAGGTTCCTTCCAACTCTATGATTCTATAGGTAGAGGATCATTCATAGACAACAGCAGTGACACTTTGGCTAGCCCTGGTAACCACTTCTGATCCTATCATCCCATGAAAGCACTATAATCAAACAAATATATAATCAAACAAATATATAATCAAACAAATATATATAGTGCTAGAAGACAGGACTCCTGGATCAGAAGGCACTCAGCTACTGGGGAAGAGCAGAGGACATATACTGCTGTTCTTTATGAAACCAGAAATATTATCAAAATGTGAAAAGATTTATTCTTGTAACCAAAAGAAAGGAACATGCTTGATGGATAACTGATTAAATTAAAAGGTGAAAGAATTTTTGTAACATTTCTCCTGTTATAGTGGTAAATCTAACCTTCCTAATTGTTTGGGGCTTGGTGGGACTGTGGGGAATCAGCCTTTGGCCCATGAAACTATCAATCAAGAGTACTTGCATGTCCTGAAGATTCTGTGGTGGAATTTGAGGAAGGTATAGGAGTTAGGGCTTCAAAGAAGGGTCTGCCAGACCGAGGTTCTTGCTGTGGAAACTGGGTGATTTTGGACCAGTCACAAACTTCCAGCCTAACCTGCCTCACAGGGTTCTTGTTCAGATCACATGGGGGAGAGGAGAATGATGTAAGCTGCTTTGGTCCCCCCCCCCCAGTGTGGAGAACAACTGTGCTTTTCCTATGTAGAGGCTGCTAGAAAACTGAAGTCAGAGGGGCAGATAAAGGGAAGGAGATAGGGTTGCCAACTGCAGGTTAGGAAATTCCTGGAGATTTCAGGGGTTGGGCCTGGAGAGGGTGGGATTTGAGGAGGGATGGTACCTCAGACAGCCTAATATGCAAATAAGTTCCTGTTGGGATTTTCCTCAAAAAAATACCCTGGGTTAGCACCAAAGCAGGATTGCAGCTGATCATCAAGAAGATGAAAGGAATGACTTCCGGCGTTGGAAAATGGCGAGCTGAGTTGCTTTCCCTAACGGGGGCAGGCTGGCATTTCTGTTCAGGGTAGTAAAAGGCAAATTAATGCCTTCTGCCTACATTTCTCAGGTAGAGAATTGTCCAGGATATGCACAGATACTTTGAGGAGACTTACCTTGGCTGAAAGGGAGTCCCGGGGGGGGGGGCTACTTTGAGGCCTTGAGGGATCTCCAGAGAGAAGTTGCATATTCATCGCCTGCAGAAGTTTCCAGAGTGATCAATTTGGCATAAGCTTGACAGGATCCAAAACTTCTTTTACAATTTTAAACATCTACTCTACAAAGGACTGGTGTTGATTTGGATAAACTATGGAAAAAAGGTACTGATTGCTATCTCTTCATTCCGGGACTAATTAAAGTTAAACAAAACAAAAGTAATAGGTGGGAGTTGGAAATGCTGAAAACCTGAAAGGTGAAGAAAATAAGGGGCTAAATTCGAACTTTGTAAACTTAAAAGACAGTGTTAAAAGAAGAAAGGAATTTATTGTTTAGTTTATCTGTGGTTAAGGAGGCAGCTCCATTGTTACAGATCTGCAGCGTTCACAGTCAACACAGGAAATACGTCAGATATCGTGAGATTTCTCTACCAGTGAAATGAGATTTGAAGGCAAGAAAAGCAGGAAGTATTGGAGGAAGAAGAAGGAAGTCAACGAAGTAAACAGCCTACTCTAGGATTATAATACCAGAGAGAAACATCGGTGGCCATTGTTGTTGGGAGGACTAAGTTTTAACATCGTTTTTAAAGTGACTGGAACATTAAAAATTGGTGGAGTTAACAGATTTGGCAATTAAAAATTACTACTGTTGGAGAGTAGATAAGAAGACTTAAACTGGTAAAAGGGAAAAAAGAATTTTTTTTTAAAGTGAAGCAAAAGTTGCGACCGCCATTTTGGGAGAAATAAAAACTTTAAACATTAATATCTGAGCCTGGGAGGCTCAGAGGACAGCAAAATTGGGTGCATTGGAAAGGGCAAGCTTCACTTTATCAAACCTGATGGTTCAAATTTAATTTGGTGAGATCCATTTTTTTTTTCATGTCAGACCCGAAACAAACTTGTGCTAGGTCTGCTTCAATAGAGAAAATGAAAGCCCAATTAGATGCAATGGAAGCTAGAATAATGAAGGGGGTGAAAGAAATGATAACTGCCTCTAAAAAAGAAATAAGAAAGGATATTGAGGACTCAAAAAAAGAATTAAAAAAAGAAATAGAGAATCTCAGAATGACACTGTGGTAATAACAAAGAAAGTACAAGTAGTGGAAGAGAGAGTGAAAACACATGACTCTACCTTGTTAAAATTACAAGAAAAAGTGATAATTCATGACTGCAAACTGATGGAAACTCAGATCCATCTGAGAGGTGTACCTGAAGATGAAGCATCAGACCTGAAAGAATACATAATAAAAATAATTGCAGCATTTTTGGAGGAAGATCCTGAAGGGAATAGAAATATGTATGACTATATGTATAGAGTAAATTCACTCTATGCAAAAAAGAACAACCTGCCAAGAGATGTGGTCATAAGATTTATGACAAAAGAAATGGTGGGAAAGATCATGAATAAAAACTTTGAAAAGTCATTGATAGTGGGAGGCAGTAGAGTAAGAATTATGAAAGAACTGCCAAGACAAGTGCTAACTGATAGAAAGGCATATAAAAAATTGACAAGAAAAATTACGTGACAATGGAATGAGGTACAGATGGATAATATCTGAAGGTTTGAGCTTTGAACTTCAAGGGAAAAGGATTACGATCACAAATACACAGGAACTGTGTAGATTTTATGAAGAAAATAAAGAATTTGCACCATGATGGATTACAAATTGATATCTTGGAATGTAAATGGACTAAATTCACCACAAAAAAGAAAGGCAATGTTTCATTGGATAAAAAAACAAAATTGTAATATAGTATGTTTACAAGAAATGCATATTAGACAAAAGGATTATAAATTTCTGTGGAATAAACAATTCGGACTAGAATTTTTTACATTGGCTGAACAGAAGAAGAGAGAACTAGTCTTTTATGTTAAACAAGAATTAGACCCGAAATTGATATTTAAAGATAAAGATGGAAGGTATACAGCGGTAGAAATTACTTTGAATGCCAAAAAAAATGTTGCTGTTGGGACTTTATGCTCCAAATGGTGCTAAAGACATTTTCTTTAAAAATATTACACAACACCTTGATGAAGTGACCTATGATCAAGTTTTATTAATGGGGGCTTTAACAGAATTCAGAACATGATAGATAGATCTGGGAAGAAAAAAATGATAAAGAAGCGAAATTGCCAAAGTCTTTCTTTGAATTGGTTAAACAGGAGAGTTTGGAAGATATATGGAGGAAGTTTAATCCTGAAGTACGGGACTATACCTTGTTTTCAGCTAGACATAGCTCTTTCTCTAGAATTGACATGTTGTGGGGTACTAAAGATTTGGGACATAACAAAGAAAATAGAGATATTACCTAAAATAGGAGCTGATCATAACCCAATAATGTGGATTACAAAACTGTCGAAAAAGTCCAAGAAGATTGAGATTAAATGAAGATTTACTACAAAATAAAGAAATAGTGACATCTCTAGAAAATGAAACCAAAGCGTACTTCCAAGTAAATGACAGAGAAGATAATAGAATTTCAGACGGTATGGGATGCCTACAAGGCAGTAATGAGAGGATTACTAATAACATTGAATAATAAAGACAAAAGAGCAAAAGATAAACAGATGTTGGACATTCAAAATGAAATTTGAAAAAAAGAAGGTAAATTAAGGAAAAGGCCAGGGAAAAAGAAAATTATAAGGGAGATTACAATATTGCAAGCGCAAATGAGGCATCTGTTAAATAAAGAATTGGAATGGAATTTGAAGAAATTAAAACAGAAATCTTTCGAGGGAGCGAATAAAACTGGAAAATATTTGGCCTGGCAATTGAAGAAAAAGAGAGAAAGTAAAATTATTAATAAAATTGTGGCTGATGGAAGAGAAATGGTAGATCAAGAAGGAATAAAGAGAGAATTTTTAAAATATTATGCTAAACTATTTAAAGGAGTTAAAGTAAAGAAGGAAAAGATGGAAGCGTATTTGCAGAAGATTAAAATAGCACCCTTAACTGATTATAGGGAAAAAGTTTTGAATGATCCAATTGAAAAAATAGAAATTGAAGTAGAGGTTAATGCAATGAAAATTGGAAAGGCACCTGGACCAGATGGATTTACGGCAATTTTTTTAAAAAATGTTTAAAGAAGAATTAATACCGAAATGTCAAAAATTAATGAAAAGAATAAATGGGAAAATACCAAATACATGGAAGGAAGCAGTAATTTCGTTGATTCCAAAGGAAGAGAAAGATGTCACTAATGTAAAGAACTATAGACCAATCTCATTATTAAACAATAAGATATACACAAAAATCTTAGCAGAACGGCTTAAAAAATATCTAATAAACTTTATAAAGGAAGACCAAGCGGGTTTTCTCCCTAAAAGGCAAATAAGAGACAATATTAGAACTGTTGTAAATATTGTAGAATACTATGAAAGACATCCAGAGAAGGAAGTTGCATTATTCTTTGCTTTTGATAATTTGAATTGGGACTGTATGTTTGCAGTAATGGAGAAAATAAAGTTGGGGGAAAACTTTATAAGAATGATAAAAGCAATTTATACTGAACAATGTGCAAGGTTATGTATAAATGCAGATCTTACAGAAGAAATGACAATCAGCAAAGGCACAAGGCAAGGTTGTCCGCTTTCACCATTGTTGTTTATAATGACTCTTAAAATCCTATTGCTGCAAATACAAGATGATAAAGAAATTGAAGGAACGAGAATTAAAAGATTTTCCTATAAATATAGAGCATTTGCAGATGATATAATGTTTATAAATGAAAATCCTATGCAAGTAACACCTTTGTTGTTAGCCAAAATACAAGATTTTGGAGAATTGGCAGAACTTTATGTTAATAAAGAAAAGTCAAAAATTTTGCGTAAAATATGTAAGCAAGTAAACAAAAGGAATTGCAGAGATTAACGGGATGTGAAGTTACCCCTAAAGTAAAATATTTGGGCATGGAAATAACAATGAAGAATATTGATCTGTTTAAAAACAATTATGAAAAGTTATGGCGTAAAATGGACGAAGATATGATAAAATGGAACAAGCTTCATTTGTCATTGCTTGGTAGAATAGCTGCAATTAAGATGAATATTTTGCCAAGAATAATGTATTTGTTTCAAACTATTCCGATTGTGAAAGACAGTAAACAATTTAATAAATGGCAAAAAACCAAGGATTAAAATGAAAGTTTTAACAGATGCTAAAGAAAGAGGAGGATTTCAACTACCAGATTTAAGATTATATCATGAAGCAGTTTGTCTAGTGTGGATGATGATGATGATGATAATAATAATAATAATAATAATAATAATAATAATAATAATAATAATAATAATAATAATAATAATAATAATAATAAGTTTTATTTGTATCCCGCCCTCCCTGCCTAGGCGGCTCAGGGCGGCTAACAACCTTTTATACATGTATAATAATAAATAAAAACTTTAAGTTTAACAATAAAAACATTTAAACATTATAAAAACCAGTTAATATTTAAAAATTCATTGTTTAAGTTAATTTAAGTTAATCTGGCAGCAATGGTGGCATTCTGACGCTGGTTCTGCCAGTTTAAGTAATTCTGTGATAATGTAGGTCCTTGAAGTTAGGTCCTTGAAGTTCGGCCTAGAAGTTAGTCTGAAGAAGACAGAAGTTCTCCACCAGCCTGCACCCCAGGAAGATTATCACCCTCCCTGCATCACTGTGGGTGAATCAGTTCTGAAGACAGTCCAGCAGTTCAGCTACCTGGGGTGCATCATCTCCTCAGATGCCAAGATCGACAAGGAGATTGACAACAGGCTGGCAAAGGCAAACCGTGCATTTGGCCGACTGCACAAAAGAGTGTGGAGCAACAAGCATCTGAAAAAAGGCACAAAGATCAATGTTTACAAAGCGGTTGTGATGACAACCCTCATCTATGGCTCCGAATCGTGGGTTTTATACCGTCATCACCTGCGACTCCTTGAGCGCTTTCATCAGCGCTGCCTTCGCACCATCCTCAACATCCACTGGAGTGACTTTGTGACCAACACTGAAGTCCTCAAGCGGGCAGAGGTTACCAGCATCGAGGCACTGTTGAAGACGCAGCTGCGCTGGGCAGGGCATATTTCTAGGATGGAAAACCACCGCCTTCCCAAGATTGCCCTGTATGGCGAACTCTCCACCGGCCATCGAAATAGAGGGGCACCAAAGAAGAGGTACAAGGACTCCTTGAAGAAATCCCTTAGCACCTGTCACATCAACCATCACCAGTGGTCTGACCTAGCCTCAGATCGCAAAGCATGGAGGCACACCATCCACCAGGCTGTCTCTTCCTTTGAGAACACACGCATAGCTGGTCTTGAGGACAAAAGGAGATTGAGGAAGAATCGCACTGCTACAGGACCAACCCTAAATCAGACTTTTCCCTGCAGCCACTGTGGCCGGACCTGCCTGTCCCACATTGGTCTTGTCAGCCACCAGCGAGCCTGCAGCAAACGTGGACTATTGCACCCTTCTTAAATCTTCGTTCGCGAAGCCAAGCCGAGAGAGGTCCTTGAGCAGGACCATGATGGCGGGTCCTTAATTCATAGTAATTCAGCAGCCGGCGTATGCTCGTTTAAAGAGGACAGTTTTGCAGGCCCTGCGGAACTGATCAAGGTTCCGCAGGGCCCGCACCTCCTCCGGAAGTTGATTCCATAGGGCAGGGGCTGCAGCTGAGAAGGCCCGTGCTCTGGTGTTCTGGAGCTTGACCTCTCTCGGCCCAGGGATGGTCATTTTATTTTTTCCGACTGACCTCAGTGCCCTCTGGGGTTCATATGGGGAGAGACGGTCCCTCAGGTAGGCTGGTCCTCGGCCATACAAGGCTTTAAACGTAATAACCAACACTTTGTACCGGACTCGGTATGTAATTGGCAGCCAGTGCAGTTTGCGCAGCCCCGGCCGTATGTGCTCCCATTTTGGGAGCCCTAACAGTAGCCTGGCTGCCGCGTTCTGCACTAGCTGCAACTTCCGGGTCCGGCACAAAGGTAGCCCCAAGTAGAGGGCATTACAGTAGTCCGATCTTGAGGTGACCATTGCATGGATCACTGTTGCGAGGTCGCGACGCTCCAGGAAAGTAGCCAACTGCCTTGCCCGCTTCAGATGGAAGAATGCTGACTTGGCAGTGGCTGCTATCTGGGCCTCCATTGATAATGAAGGCTCCAGTAAAACACCCAGACTCTTTACCTGGCACGCTGGTTTCAATGGCGCGCCGTCGAAGGCTGGGAGAGCTATTTCCCCTCCTAGAGCGCCACGACCCACACAAAGGACCTCTGTCTTCGCTGGGTTCAGCTTCAGCCCACTCAATCTGAGCCACGTCGCAACAGCCTGTAAAGCTCGATCCAGGTTCCCTGGGGCGGAGCCGGGTCGGCCGTCCATTAGTAGATAGAGCTGGGTGTCAGAGTGGGGTGCCTCAGGGAGCAGTTCTCTCACCGATGCTATTTAATATCTATATGCACCTCCTTGCCCAGATTGCCAGGAGGTACGGGCTTGGGTGTCACCAGTATACAGACGACACCCAGCTTTATCTGCTAATGGAAGGCCGACCTGACTGCACCCCAAAGAACTTGGACCTGGCACTGCAGGCCATGGCAACTTGGTTAAGGCTGAGCGGGCTGAAATTGAATCTGGCGAAGACAGAGGTCCTTTGCCTAGGTCGGGGCGCTTTAGGAGGGGAAATATCTCTTCTGGTCTTTGACGGGGTGCCGCTGAAAGCGGCGCACCGGGTTAGAAGCCTGGGAGTTCTACTGGAGCCTTCATTATCAATGGAGGCCCAGATAGCTGCCGCTGCCAAGTCAGCCTTTTTTCATCTGAGGCGAACAAGGCAGTTGGCCCCCTTCCTGGAGCGTCGGGACCTGGCAACAGTGATCCATGCAACGGTCACCTCGAGACTGGATTACTGTAATGCCCTCTACATGGGGCTGCCTTTGTGCCGAACCCGGAAGCTGCAGCTAGTGCAGAACGCGGCTGCCAGACTGTTGCTGGGGCTCCCAAAGCGGGAGCACATACAGCCGGGGCTGCGTGAACTGCACTGGCTGCCAGTTGTATACCGGATTCGCTACAAGGTGCTGGTAATTACCTTTAAAGCCCTATATGGCCGAGGACCTGCCTACCTTAGGGACCGCCTCTCCCCGTACGAACCCCAGAGAGCACTGAGGTCAGCAGGGAAGAACCTGCTGACTATCCCCGGGCCAAAGGAAGTAAGACTCCAAAGTACCCGTACTCGGGCCTTCTCAGTTCTGGCCCCACAGCTGTGGAATCAGCTCCCAGAGGAAATGCGGGCCCTGCGGGACATTGAACAATTCCGCAGGGCCTGCAAAACCACTCTGTTCCAAATGGCCTTCACCAGCTGATACTACTAAATTGCCAACTAAACTTACTGATGGAATAGCACTAAATGTATTAATGTTTTTAGAATTTTATGGATTTAATTAACTGTTTTTAAATGTTATTTATTATACAATGTATGTATCGAATTTTATGCTGTTAGCCACCCTGAGCCGCTTGGTCGGGGAGGGCGGGATACAAATAAAATGTATCTATCTATCTATCTATCTATCTATCTATCTATCTATCTATCTATCTATCTATCTGCATATTGATGGCAACCCAGCCCAAACCTCCGGGCAATCTGGGCAAGGGGGCGCATATAAATGTTGAACAACATTGGGGAGAGAACTGCTCCCTGAGGCACACCACAATCCAGTGTGTGTCTCTGGGATCACTCCCCCCCAATAGCCACCCTTTGACCCCGACCTGAGAGGAAGGATGAGAGCCATTGCAAGGCCAACCCCCTAACCCCAATGTCGGCGAGGCAGCGCCTTAGCAACTGATGGTCGACTGTGTCAAATGCCGCCGACAGATCTAATAGCATCAGTATCACAACGCCGCCACGATCCAGTTGCCGCTGGAGGTCATCCACCAAGGTGACCAGCACCGTCTCCGTCCCATGGCCCAGCCGGAAACCAGACTGGCATGGGTCAAGGACGGAAGCGTCATCTAGGAACCTCTGTAGCTGCAACGCCACTGCCCTCTCGATAATTTTACCTAAAAATGGTAAATTAGACACCAGTCAATAATTCGCCAATTCGGCTGGGTCTGCTGTACATTTTTTTAAGAGAGGGCGGACCAACGCCTCTTTCAGAGGCGTTGGGAAGTGCCCCTCTGCGAGGGATCTATTTATGATGTCCCGTAAAGGACATCTAAGCTCCCTCTGTCAAGATTTAATCAGCCAAGAGGGGCAAGGATCTAAATCACGTGTTGTTGGGCGAGCAGCGGAGAGGATCCCATCGACTTCCTCCAGGTTGAGTGGGCCGAAGTGATCCACTCAAAGATAAAAGATGGGGTGACGCTGTTGAATAAAAAACTTTTAATGTTGGAAGGTCATGGAAATAAAATTCGGCTGGCACGCTTATATGTACTATGGAAAGAAAAAGTTGGATGGTTTTTTCTCTCACCATTATATAAGAAATAATCTACTAAATATTTGGATGAAGTACAAGAAATATGGCGATGAGAGAAAACCACTATGGATAGATCCAGCAGACGTAATAAGAATAACAGCTGTGACAGGAGAGGATAAAGGGAAGTCATATAATCAATTACTAAAAATACAAAGCGGTAAAATAGAATTGAAAACTGCTGAAGAATTGAATAATAAATATGACTGGTTTCAAATGCAACAAATAAAAAGTTTGGTGGAAAGCGATGTTAAAACTGAAGGAATAAGACGAGAACAAACAGAAATGGGAAAAGTTCTGCTTGGAGATAATGAAAAATTAATTTCAAAAATCTATAAGTTACTTTTAAAATGGTCTACGGAAGATGAAGTAGTGAAATCTCAAATGATTAAGCGGGCAATTAATGTAAATAGAGAAATACAGATGGACACATGGGAATATTTGTTGAAGAACTCTATGAAACACTCAACATGTCAGAGTATTAAAGAAAATTGTTTTAAGATGATGTACGGATAGTATATGACTCCTAAAAAGTTGGCAAAGATGAACAATAAGATGCCGGATAGACGTTAGAAATGTAAAAAACATGAAGGTTCTTTCTACCATATGTGGTGGACTTGTGAAAGAGCGAAAAAGTACTGGCAGATGATTCAACAAGAGATTTCTAAGATCTTGGGATACGAATTTAACATTGTGTGTGCAGTTGTGGAAGTAAGAAAAAATACCAGAGAAAATGGGATTGGATTGTAAAAGTTATGACATGGAGTGAAATGGACAAGTTAACAACAAACTTAAGAGACTATGATTTAGAAGTGTTTAAGATGGAGTGGAAAAAGTTCAGAAGATATGTAGAAAAAGAGTGGAAAATAAAAGGACATTGGACAATTTTTGATAATGACTAAGTATAAGAGGGAGGAGGATATTAATTTTGATTCTTATTAATTAAGGGTACTTTTAATATTAATATTTTAAGTATATAACACCAGCGAGGGTCAAGTAACGGGGGGAGAGGTGAGTAGAAAGTAATATATGGGATAGATTAAAAAAGTAATTATTAATGATGTAAGAAATTGAAATTTATTACCATATGTTACTAATAAAATTCTTTGAAACCAAATTAAGCTCTGCACTCAATATTGAATAAACTGTAGGGCATTCATCTTGACTTTACTAATGCAAATAATCTCATTAATGTTAATACAAGTAATCATGGTGGTAAACAATGAGTATCAGTGTTTACTGAAATCAGGGACTTGTTGGTTTCCTTCAAGATACCATTTAAAATTATTAAAACTGTTTATTGGTTTATTATCAAACTCTTTGTAATGTGATGCCATGGAATTTAAAATAAGAAGATGAAAGGAACAACTACTGGGGAATTACACAACTATAAGGCTGACAATGAAGAAATTGAAGTTGTTAAAGATTTTCTTTATTCTCATCAATGAAAAGAGAGACTGAAATTGAGAAATCAGATGGTGATTGAGACTTCAGCCATGAAGGGACTAGAAGATATCCTTAAATGTGATGAAGTGAAACTGGAGGTCAAGATAATTCATCCTATAATATTCCCCATTGAGGCAGTGTGGTGTAGTGGTTCAGAGTACCAGATCTGGGAGACCCAAGTCTGAATTCCCTACTCATCCTATGGCAGCTTGCTGTGTGATCTTGAGTCAGTCACACTCTTTCAGCCTAACCTACCTCACAGGATTGCTATGACAATATAATGGTGGAGAGGAGAATGATTTAAGATGAGTTGGGTCCCCACTGAGGAGAAAGGTAGGGTATAAAATAAATAAATATGGTTGGAAAGTTGGATAATGAAGAAAGCTTACAGTAAGAAAACTGATTCATTTGAAGTGTGCTGTTGGAGGAGAGTTTTACAAATACCATTGACTGTCAAAAAGACAAATTAATGAATTCTGGATCAAACATGCTCTCTCTCTAGAAGTTATAAAGCCTAAGCTGAGGATATCAAACCTTGGTTACATCATGAGAAAATGAGATTCACTGGAGAAGACAACAGTACTAGGAAAGTTGAAGGCAGTAGGAAAAGAGGAAGACCCAATATGAGATGGATTAACTCAATCAAGGAAGTCATGGCCTTCAGTTTGCAAACCTGAGCAAGTCTTTCAATGATAGGATGTTTTGGAACTCATTAATTCATAGGGACACCATAAGTCAAAAGCGACTTGGTGGTGCATACACACACACCTAAAAGAGAGGAAAGGAAGCACTCACACTTCCATCATTCCTGCTTTCTACAAGGTTATTTCTCACTTTTGGTTAGGATTCCAGTTAAGTCCCTTTCAAAACAAAAGTGACAGGCTTTGAAACAGGCTAGCCACTTCATGCAGCCTAGCTAATAGAATGGGTATGATGTGAAGATTTTTTATTTATTTGTCACGCCTTTGAATAATTTTGCATAATATTTGAAAAATTCTCTTTTGATTCCATCTTGGTCTACTATTTCTTTTCCATTCGCCATAATTTTATTGATAGTTTTATTTTCTTTCTTTTTTTTCAACTGCCAGGCTAGGTACTTCCCAGGTTTATTCGCACCCTCAAACGATTTCTGTTGTAAACTTTTAAAATTCCATTTGAAGATTTTTTATTTAAGAGTCTCCCTTTTGTTGACAAAGCTGCCCCTCCCACCCTTCCTTTCTATTGCAGTGAGATTAGCTGGTCACTTCAGAGGCAAGCTGGAAATGTGGGGGTCTTTCTCTATTGACTAAGGAAATGCAGGTTGTCCATTGCACACTATATGTTGGGAGAGGTATTTACCAATTAGGCCTGTTCTTACTGGAGACTGATTATATTGTAACTAAGGAGTTTGGCAGGAATAGCAGAGGTTAGCTATTCAAATTAATTATATCTAGAAGTATCTTGAGGTATCTAAAGATGTGTGAGATCTTTGTTCCAACTTTGTTCTATTGCTTCAGACCAGGGGTGGCCAAACTTGCTTAACATAAAAGCCACACAGAATAAATGTTAGATTTCTGAGAGCCACAAGACATGAATGTCAGATGTTTGAGAGCCACAAGACAGGAAGGAAGGAATATAGATGGGGAAAGGTGGAAAGAAAGCAGCTTTTAATTACATTCTCCAAGCTGCTAGATGGCTTGGCATGGAGAAGTGCTTTAAAGAGATAAATGCCTTCTCCAAGCTGGCTGACAGGGCAGTGAGGGCTTCGAGAGCCACACAATATGTGTAAAAGAGCTACTGTGGCACCTGAGCCACAATTTGGCCACCCCTGCTTCAGACCAACATAGCTGCCCACCTGGATCAACTTTAGCACTGTAAGCTTAGAGTGAGGATAAGTTGCTCCCAAAGGTCGGAATGAAGAGACTGACAACATAAGTTTGGTAAAATGGGCCCTTTATTAAAAGTAACCAACTGTAACTAGCATGGCAAGGGTTACCAGAAACTGGACAAGCCCCGGGGTCATCCCATGACCATTTCTTGTCCATGTATGAGTGAGCCACCCTGCCCCCAACATGAGCCACAGATTTGGCTCATTGCAGGCCGGCCAGGCCAGATCCTCCTACCCCACACTGGCATAATCACCCAGGAAGAGCCAGTCTTGTGGGAAGTGATTACACAATTGGCATTCTGCAACATTGAGCCGTAGAGCCCATCTGCCGTTCCTGCCGATCGCTTGCACACAACGGGTGCAGTGCCCTGGGTGCTCCCCTGTGCTTCCGTAACCCCTTGATCATTCTGTGAACACCAATGCCAAGCCTCCACTTAGGCATTAGCACCCCACCGGGCAGCCCAGAGCCGCCCGCAGGCCCAATTTAAGCTCACCCAAAAAGGCCCTGTTACCTGTATCAGACAGATGCACTCCATCAGGTCTATATAGCTCCCCGCAACCCACCTGGATTGCTGTGTGCAACAAAAAACTCCCTAATCCACCCTCCATAGCTTTCTGAAGGGCTCGATTAGCCTTCCTCTTGGCCCTTTCTATGCCGGCTGGGTCCCACGCCCCCGTCCAAACCTGCCTCGGCAGAATGGCGGACCACACTATGTGGACCTCAGGCCACCTCCTCACAATGACCTGCAAGTCAGCAACGGCCTGCAAAGAAAGGGCCTTTCCCTTCATCCACCCCAGGTCATTTCCACCCAAGTGAATGACCAAAATGTCAGGCCGAGCTCCCTTCCGCTCCTGAAACAATAGAGTCAGCAGTCCGGGCCAACAGAGCCCACGGCGACCCTGCCACTCAACAGTGGCCCACTCACTGAGGCCCAACTGCAAACCAACAGATGACCTCCGAGCGAAATGGGCCGCCCAGAACACAAAACTGTGCCCGCAGACGAGGATATGCAGCCTTTCCTGACGAGCCACCAAACCTGGAAGGAAAAAACAGTCAACCAAGAACACACAGGTTTATTACGACCAACCTTGTTGACAAGGTTAACCAAACCTACTTTGTAGGAAGCAACGGGTGCACGTGTGAGCGGTAGGCAGTAGAACGCCATCTACCGACCTTCTGAATTTCAGGGCCCGGATACCCTATCGCCGCTGCAGTGGAGGCAGCCCCAATTCTGAAAGAATGGGTTCCAAATTTGGCCCCCTTAAGCCCCAGCCTATTCAAAGCCCGAGCAGTCACTGCCCCAAACTGGAATTTGGTAAGCGGTGACCCATCCTGATGACTAAATAATGGGCCATCAGCTTTGCCCCTTATTGCAACATACTGCCGCAGCGCTTTAACTGGGCATAACTCGGCCTCGCTACATGGTCCGAGAATTACGTCTGCCCCCTTGCCTACTTGATCCGTCTTGAATCGACGAACCCTAATCACGACCTGCTCACCCTTAAAAGTAATATCACTATTCCTCAGAGCGCAATTAGCCTGATCCGTACGGGATCGAGCCACCAACTCGCTAACTCTCAAGGCCCCAAAAAAGGCTGTTAGTGCTGCTGCGTTGAACAAGGTAATTTCTTTTTTTTATAATAAGCAATTTTTATTAGTAACATATGGTAGCAAAACTATATCTACAACTTATAAAAACTTAAAGAAAAAGAAAAAACTTTCTACCCCATATCTTACTTTTCCCAACCCCTCCCCCCATTACTTGACCCCCGCCAGTGTTATTTACTTAAAGGAAACAAATATTAAAGGTACCCTTAACTGTTAAAAAACCCCAAAAGTTATATTCTTATTTTAAAAACCTTAATCATTATCAAAGATCAGCAAATGCTCTGTACTTGTAGGTATATCCTTTTATTTGTAATCCTTCTAGATCTTTTTCTTCTTGAATCTGCATCAATAAAATTTCAAGAGTCATTATGAACAACAATGGTGAAAGCGGGCAGCCTTGTCTAGTACCTTTGCTGATTTTCATTTCGTCTGTAAGATCTGCATTAACACACAACCTTGCCCTTTGTTCAGAATATATTGCTTTTATCATTCTTATAAAGCTTTCTCCAAGCTCCATCTTATCCATTACTGCAAACATAAAGTCCCAGTTTAAATTGTCAAATGCTTTCTCTGCATCCGCAAAGAATAATGCTACTTCTTTTTCTGGATGTCTTTCATAATATTCTACAATATTTACAACAGTTCTAATATTGTCTCTTATTTGTCTTTTGGGAAGAAAACCAGCTTGATCTTCCTTTATAAAATTTATCAGATATTGTTTAAGTCGTGCTGCCAGAATTCTTGTAAATATTTTGTAGTCGTTATTCAAAAGTGAAATTGGTCTGTAGTTTTTCACATTTGTGGCATCTCTATCTTCTTTAGGTATCAAGGAAATAACAGCTTCTTTCCATGTATTTGGTACATTCCCTTTTGTTTTTATTACATTCATCAACTTCTGCAATTTTGGTATTAATTCATCCTTAAAGGTTTTAAAATATTTAGCTGTATATCCATCTGGCCCGGGAGCTTTCTCATTTTTCATCGCATTGATTGCTGCTTCAATTTCTATTTTTTCAATTGGGTCGTTCAGGACTTTTCTCATATTTTCAGTTAGGGGCTCAATTTTTAATTTTTGTAGATATTCATCTACCTTCTGTCTCTTTACTTCAGCACCTTTAAACAGCTTGGCATAGTACTTAAAAAATTCTCTTTTTATTCCCTCTTGAGTAACTATTTCTCTTCCATCTGTCACAATTCTACTAATTATTTTGTTTTCTCTCTTTTTCTTCAATTGCCACGCCAAATACTTTCCCGTCTTATTTGCCCCTTCAAACGATTTCTGCTGAAGTTTTTTCAGATTGCATTCCACTTCTTTGTTTAACAAATGTCTTAATTGAGTTTGTAATATTGAAATTTCCCTTAGAATTTTCTTTTTCCCTGGTCTTTTTCTCAGCTCCCATTCTTTTTTCTTTATTTCATTTTGAATGTCCAATAATTGTTTTTCTTTTTTCCTTTTGTCTTTGTTGTTCAGAGTAATCAACAACCCTCTCATTACTGCTTTATTAGCATCCCAGACCATCTGAAAGTCAATATCTTCTTTATCATTCACTTGGAAAAAGTCCTTAGTTTCTTTTTCTAGAAATGTCACTGTTTCTTTGCTCTGTAGCAAATCTTCATTCAGTCTCCATCTCCTCAATCTTTTAGACAATTTTGTAATCCACATTATTGGGTTATGATCAGCCCCAATTTTAGGTAAAATCTCTATCTTCCTTGTTATGAGACCTAAGTCTCTAGTTCCCCACAGCATGTCAATTCTGGAAAAAGTCTTATGTCTTGCAGAAAAAAAAGTATAATCCTGCACTTCAGGATTAAATTTCCTCCATATATCTTCTAAATTTTCTTGTTTAACTAATTCGAAGAAAGACTTTGGCAGTTTCCCTTCTTTCCTATCATTTTTTTCCCCCTCCAGATCTATCCAATGAGTTCTCGACTGTTCCATTAAGATCTCCCATTAAGAGTATTTGATCATAAGTCAACTCATCCAACTGTTGTGTAAAGTCTTTTTAAAAAGCATCCTTTGCACCGTTAGGCGCATATAGTCCCAATAACAACGTTTTTTCCCACTTAATATTATCTCAACTGCAACAAATCTTCCATCTTTATCTTTAAATACTAACTTTGGCTCCGATTCTTGTTTAATATAGAAAACCACTCCCCTTTTCTTCTGTTGCTAATGAAAAAAATTGTGTTCCCAATTGTTTATTCCATAAAAATTTATAATCCTTTTGTTTAATGTGTACTTCTTGCAAACAAATTATATTACAATTTTGCTTCTTGATCCAATGAAATGTTGCCCTTCTTTTTTGTGGTGAATTTAGTCCATTAACATTCCAAGACAGTAATTTGTAATCCATCATGGTGCAAATTTTTTATTTTCTTCAAAAAATCTACTCAACTCCTGAGCATTTGTAATTGTAACTCTCTTCCCCTGAAGTTCAAAGCTCAAACCTTCGGGTATTATCCATCTGAACCTTGGGCCATTGTCTTTCAGTTTTTCTGTCAACTTTTTGTATGTTCTCCTGTCGTTTATCACTTGTCTTGGCAGCTCCTTCATGATTCTCACTTTACTGCCTCCCACTATCAGTAACTTTTCAAAGTTTTTGTTCATGATCCTTCCCACCATTTCCTTTGTCATATATCTTATAACAACAACTCTTGGTAAATTGTTTTTCTTGGCAAAAAGTGAATTAACTCTGTACATGTGATCATACATGTTTTTGGTCTCATCAGGGTCTTCTTCTAAAAATTCTGCAATTATTTTTATTATATATCCTTTCAAATCACCATTCTCTGCTTCAGGTACTCCTCTCAGACGTATCTGAGTTTCCATTAATTTACAGTCGTGGATTGTCACTTTTTCTTGAATTTTCAACAAGGTGGTGTCATGTACTTTTACTTTCTCTTCCACCCCCTGCACTTTCTTAGCTGTTTCCTCAGTTTTTGTTTTTTTTTTAGATCATCCACTTCTTTTTTAATCTTTGTGATAATTTCTTCCTTTGATTGATCTATCATTCTCCTAACTCCTTTCATTATTCTGGCTTCCATGGCATCCAATTGGTCCTGCATTTTCTCTAATGAAAGAGCCCTTTGTCGGGTCTGTTTGGGTTCAGACATTTAGGCAAAAAAAACAAAGGGATAGAAGAAATAAAAAAAGAATAAAAATACCAAAAAAATTGGTCTCACAAATTACAAGTTTAACTACCAAATTAAAAGATCTGAATTTACTCTTTTAGTTAAACTTTATTCTATCTTCCTCTGAGCTTCCTAGGCCAAGGTATACATTTTTAAAAAGTTTTTACACCTTTAAAAAATGATGAAATTTTTGACGTCACCAATTTGCAATCTGACAGCCAGGTTCAATAGAGTAGGACTTGCCCTTTCCAGCAAGCCCAATTTCACTGGTTTCTGAGCCCCCAAAGTCAAGATATTTATCAAAGAAATCTCTAAAATTTCCAAAATGGCGGCCATGATTTTTTACTCCTTCTTCAAAAAGATTTTTCCTTTTAAAATCACCCTAGGAGCCCACAAATAATGTAGCAAATAGTTCTTGTCTTCTTACCCTTTTTCCAGTTGATTCTGACAATTTTTAATGTCCCAGATTCTTTTAAGAATGATGTTTTGGATTTAGCCTCCCAGCAATGGCTGCCGAATTTTCTCTATGGTATAGAGTAGGCTTTTTTCTTTACTGCTTCCTGCCTCTGTCACCATCAACTCTCATGAAGATCTCACGATACTTGACGTACTTCCTGTCTTGCTCAGAAGTGCTGCAGGTCTGTTCCAATGTGATGCAGTTGCTTTTACCTCCAAACCACAGATAGACTAAACAATGAATTCCTTTTCACTTTTTAGCAGTTTTTAGCACTGTCCTTTATAGTTAAACAATCCAGACTTGACCCCTTCCTTCTTCTTCTTGCAAGCTTTCTGTTTTTCTTTTTCCCACCTTTTAATTTTGTCCCTTTAAGCTATAAATAGCTCCAGAATGAAAAGAAAACTTCTGTACCTTTTCTTCCAATTATCCAAGTTTCCACTGGTCTTTCAAAGCTTTAATTGTTTAGAAATGTCCAAGAAGGTTAGGATCCTGACGAGCTTATGTCAAATCAATGACTCTGAGAACTTTTGCAGACGTTGACTATGCAGACTCCACGAGACCCCTCAAAGCCTCAAAGAAGACCCTCTCCAGGGCTTCCTTTCAGCCAAGGTAAATCTCTTTTCAAAGTTTCCGTGCAAGTCTTCGACCTTTCTCTCACTGAGAAAGGTAGGCAGTAGGCATTAATTTGCCTTCTACTACCCCGAACAAAAGTTCCAGCCTGCTCCCATTATGAGAGGCAGTTCCGCTCGGCATTTTCGTTTCCCCGGAAGTTCTGCGTTGAACAAGGTAATTTCAAAAGGGGACTAATAGATCTTAGGCCAAACCTGGCCTAACCCCCTAAGCGTGGCCAGAGAAATAGGTTGGCGGGGGTTGGCCTGGGACCCTCTGTCCCTGGACCAGCCCTCCAACATCTTCCTAACCCTAAAGTCTCCGGTGTTTTCAACTATTCCACGGGCTTTACTCACAATGGCGATTGCCGCCAACTGCCCCCTAATGGACTTAACTGCCAAACTTCTCTCCTTTTGAAATACCAGAAACTGCATAAGATGGGGCACAGGCACCAGCCAACTGTCATGTAACCCAGCGTCATTCTGAACCCCCGGAATTGCTGCACAGCGCGCTAGTATGCCCTTCGCGTACCTGGCGCCAAGGCTAAACTAATCGCCCTAGCGGCTTCAACCCTCCAAGCTGCCACAGCTCCTGAGGCATCCTGACCGGGAATGGGTCGGCATCTGGCATCAGCTGGCAAAATCACTCCATCTGTTGGCGAGACAGAGCGTCCGCCACCCCATTACTAACACCGGGAACATGACTGGCCAAAAACAACAAGTTCAACTGCAGGCAGCGCAACGTAAAAGCTCTAACCAGGTTCATTACTGGGGCAGATCTGGAGGACGATGAGTTGATCACCTGAACCACTGCCAAATTGTTGCACCAGAAATGCACCACATGGTTGGCCAATTCCTCGCCCCAGAGCCACAACGCCACTACAATAGGAAAAAATTCTGAGAACGTTAAGTCTCTGCGGAGACGACTAGCCAACCATTCCCTGGGCCACCCTTCGGCACACCAATGCCCTCTAAAAAACACACCAAATCCAATGGAACTGGCTGCATCAGAATTTATCTGGAGGTCGGCTTCAATACGCATGTCCTCCCTCCAGAAAGAGACCCCATTAAACAATTCCAAAAATCATTCCCAAACTTCAAGGTCCCTGCGCATCCCCTTGCTTATCCTCATTCTATAATGAGGCAGGCGGAGGTGGCCCATTGCATTGCACAATCGCCTAAAGAATGCCCTCCCTGGGGTGACAACCCTACATGCGAAATTCAAATGCCCAACAAGCTGCTGTAGCTCGAGCAAAGAGACTTCCTCTGCCCCTTCACAGCTGCGATTCGCGCCCTCAAGCCCAGGACCTTGTCCTCTGGAAGCCGGGATGTTTGCCGACAGGTGTGCAACTCGATGCCTAAAAATGTTAGCACCGAGGATGGGCCCTCAGTCTTTTCGTGTGCCAGCGGGACCCCTAGTTTCTCTGTCAGCTGCGCGAAGGCCCCCATTAACCTAGCGCATTGACCAGAGCCCGCTGGGCCCACAAAAAGAAAGTCATCAAGGTAGTGCACCGTCTCCTTAAGCCCCGATTTAACCTGGAGCACCCATTCCAAAAAGGAAATAAAGCACTCAAAGGCAGCGCAAGAAATGGAACAACCCATCGGCAGGGCCCGGTCCATAAAATATTTCCCATCAAACCTAAACCCCAACAACTCAAAATCCATGGGGTGAACAGGCAACAGACAAAATGCAGACTTAATGTCGTACTTCGCCATTTCAGCAGCTTGGTCACACCCGCGCACTACTTTGACCGCGTGGTCAAAGGAGGTGTACCGCACCGAACTGAGTTGCTCAGGGATGGCATCATTCACCGACCCCCCTTTAGGGTATGATAGGTGGTGAATAAGGCGAAACTCCCCTGGTGCCTTTTTCGGCACCACCCAAGGGGGTACACTTTCAAATTAGGGACCGGAGGTGCGTTGAAGGGGCCAATTACGCATCCCTCCCGGCACTCCTTGGCAATTTTGTCCCTGACAACCTGTTCCATTCCTCTTACAGAACTCAAATTGGTGGCACTACTAGGCGCTCTAGTACCTCGAAACGGGATTCAAAACCCATGGGTAAAACAGTCCAATAAATATGTGCCATCCACCGCTGAAGGGTACCCTTTCAATAACTCCCTAAGTACTTTCACCCGAATGGGGCTGGGACCCTTTACCAGGCTGCAAAGGGGTGCCACCACCCCCAGCTCGCTTTGCACCGCTTCTGGTTTTGGCTTTTGTGCAGGATGAGAATGCGTGCGACCCCCCACACAATGGGCACTCATGCTTAAACTTGCACGCTTTCCTGGAACAAACCCCTTGGGAGGTAAACTCCCAACACAGCAGTCGGGATTGAACCAACTGGCCCGCTGTCGAGCAGGCTCTGGGTCCACTCAACGACTTATGCACAATGTGTCCGCTGTTGACCCGGTCCCCTGCATTGGGTTTTGCTGGAGACATCAACTGAAGCCAAAGCTGTTGGTTGATCTGGTTCCATGGAAGAGCCGGGTTAATAGCTGCCCTCATATGAAAGGCTTCATCGTACTGCAGCCACGTGGCACCCACAAAATCAGTGTACTCCCAATAAATAATGTCACAGTACTGGAATAGGGGTGCGGCCTGAAATGGCTGCGCCCTCGCTAGGATGCCCGGGAAAGCCATACAGTCTCCTCCTCCTCCCAGGAGGCAACTGGGGCCTCCCCGCCTATGGCCACTGTCGCGGCGCGGGGGGATGTAGACCGAAATGTTGGAAAATCAGTTAGGTATCCTCTGGGGAAACGCATATTAAAAAGAATGGGAGGGGGAAAACCACAGTTCAGCTGTTTAGTTTAACTGAGTGCTGGTGTATTTTCTTCCTTTAATGAGTGAAGAGCAAAATAACTGAAGAAGGCCTGTATGTGAGTAGGTAAGTATAGGCATGCAAGGAAATGGAGGCTGTAAAAATCCAGTAAGTAAGCAAGCTTTCAAGTAGGGGCAGATTGGCCATTATAGCTGTTAGGAGAAGTGCTTAGGTTTAGGTTTTATTAAATTTATATCCTGCCCTTCCCGCCAAGGCAGGCTGGTGGGACTGAGTAGGACTGAGTGAGGTGAAACACACCTTGCACAGAGTGGCCTGTACAAGGGGAGTAGGACTTGATGCAAGCAAGCAACTCTCACTTTGGACAGGCTTAATCAAGTTGGAGAGGCTTAATCAATAGCCCTTAGATATATATGAAGCTGCCTTATACTGAATCAGACCCTTGGTCCATCAAAGTCAGTATTGTCTACTCAGACTGGCAGCGGCTCTCCAGGCTCTCAAGCTAAGGTTTTTCACGCCTATTTGCCTGGACCCTTTTTTAGTGGAGATGGCGGGGATTGAACCTGGGACCTTCTGCTTACCAAGCAGATGCTCTACCACTGAGCCATGGTCCCTTCCCTATGCCTTGTGTGAGGTGTGCAGGGACAGACATCACAACACAGTGGCCTTCACTTTCAGCCTGTTCTCCCTTCTTCCCTCAATGGTGTAGGGATGGGTCCATTTTTCAGGACCATTTTGACCTCCAATCCACCCCTGCTTTCAAGTGCAGAAAGGACTGGCTGCAAGTTGTAACATATAACCATATCTGCTCTTCAGAATCACTAGCCATTACTTTCTTTTCCTGGTCTTTTTATTGCTAAAGATTTGCCAAGATCCCTACTTTTTCTTAATAATCCTTATTCTGATTTTATCACATTTCTTCATTTGTTTTATTCTTGATTTCTATTTTTATCCTATTTTGTCTCAGCATTCCTTCCAAATTTTCAGTGGCATTTCTCCATTTAATTGCAGCTCCCTTATTACTGATAGGTGGGTTATATGTGAAGAACTGGCTTTAATTCATTTTGTCCACTGTTAAACATAAGTAATATTCTCCCTAATCAAGAAGTGAGGAGTTTGGGGAAGGGAACTGATGTACATTGGGCAACTGGTGAAGATATACACATTATCTATAACTGGATTTTGGACCAGATTCACACAGAAATGTAGCAAGGATAGATACACATTTGATCACATACGATAATTCATTGTCATTCTCAATAAACCAGATAAATTACAGAAGGAAAGGAAAGGTCTGGAGAAACTCATCAACTACAAGTCATTTGTTAGGGTGATATAGCTGCCTTCTCAATCCTCAGTCTAAATAGACTGGGAGGCAATCAGGCTCAGATGCACTGGTGGCAGGTGTTGAAACTCTTGAGGATGCTCTGTGTTTGGGCCAGGATTCTGCAGAGAAGTATTTGTATGGGTCAGAATGGGATTGTGCTCAACTATTCTGACACTTCCCTTCAGTTGGGCCACCTTGGCCTGGGTGTGAGGAAAAATCCCTTACAGAACATCGTAGTCACCAGCCTGGTTGCCAGAGCACCTGGAGAAGTAACTCACACACGTCTGGCCAGAGAGTGTGGGTTTGCCTAACCAGGCATGGAAGGGACTTGTACAGTACTAGCAGCCATGACGCTACTATAGCACTCGAAACTGGTGAAAGAGTGCTAACCAGGAGAACAGATGGTTTCCCGTCGCTCCATGTGATGTCCATCTTGGCCGTGAAGCGGAAGAAGTTGTGCTGCCAGGAGCTATCCAGGTGAGCGGTTTTCAGCACTGATCATGGAATCCACCATGGGAGGCTAACACCACACGCAGCTATCTTCCTATCATGCCAGACTCCATTCCAGCAAAGTGAATGGCTCACGTACTCACCAGATGTCACCTTTACATACAGCAATCAAGCTTATCCCAGGCATGGACAACTGTCCAACCGCCACAGTCTTTGTCCAATGGAACTCTAGACAAAGACTGGTGCCAATGGAAGATTAAGGAAGAGAAAGACCATCTCCACCCTGAGCCAAGTGTCTTTTTGTAGACCGGGTGTTACCTTAGGCAGCAATTTGGCCATTATTGTCACCATTGCATCTAGGTTCAACCACTCCCATGTACCTCTACCCCAGTAGTTTCACCCTTTCTTTCCCTTGACAGCTACCCTGGAGCATCCCACCTTGGACCATTGTTACCTGGAGGTCCAATCAGGTAACTAGTGCCAAGGCCTCGTTGGCCAGGAGCAGGCAGCCAATTAGGTGTCTCCTTCAAACCAGCCATTGGCTACCGCACAAGTCCAGCCCTTATGGTCATTGTGGAGTCTCCCCTTTTTCTGAGGTCATGCACCAGCTGACCACTTTCCTCCTTCCTTGTACCTCCCATCCCCTGAGGGCTCAAGGTAGTCCTTATAAGCTGTGGCCTAGCTACCAACAGGTGTGCTTCTAGCAGTATCCCAATTCCGCTGTCTAGATCCATTCCCGATTCTGAGGCCTAGTTTCAGGTCCCTTCTCCCTCGTCCTCGCTCGTTGCCATTGGAACCTTCCTTGAAGACTACGGTCGGTAATTATCACCCTGTTCGTTTACCCATGTGTTTCTCTCTCTCTCTCTCTGATTTTCTTAGGACTGTATATATGATTTTATGAGTATTTTATCTTGTGTGTGAAATCTATATTTTCTACAATAAATTCAAATTGCTTTCATTTAATTAGTGTCCTTGGCATATTTGAGCAATAGTTTCTGGACGTGAAGCCTGTATACATAGGCTCTGATCCTTTTTAAAGTCTAGTGCCCACCTATCAATTCCCCAACCTCGGTTTGGAGGGCATTTCGGCTTACATGGGTCTTTTGTGTTTGCTGTTCTTTCAGAGTGGGGACATGTCCTGGGGGACTATGGACTCAGATTTGAGACCTGCTCAGTGAAAGGCTGGTGGCTATTTCAGGAGCTTCTGCTGAGGACTCACTTGCATCTGGCACTACTGGCACATCAAGCACCTCTGCCATGTTATGCCTTCCTTGATTCCATTTCTCCTCCTCAGCTGATGACCTTGGCTCCTCGGACCTTTCCTTGGACTCTGAGTCCAAGTCACTGAGCTGGTTGGAAGGAGTCATGACACAGAAAGGATAAAAGGGGAGACATGGACTCCTTAGAAGAAGGGTACTAACAAATCTAATAAATGCATAATATTTGAGCAAAAATATTAAGGGTGAATGGGACATGAAGTAATTAAATTATTTAACCCTAACCTTAAAACCTGTTTAATATATTACTGGATTGCTGTACTTCTGTTTCTCCAGAGCTGATATGGTAATGGGATATGAGATATACCATATCCCATGCTGATATGGTAATGCTTGAAGGACAGATTGGGAGATTGGTAGGATCATAAATCATCATCAGATGCATAGATGGGAAAAAATATCAGCATAGGGAGTACCAATATATATTTCCTGTTTTGTTATTCCAACTTTCAAATATTGCTAGAGCAGTATGGTGTCCTCCTGAGTGGTATGAGATCCAGCTGCAACTATGTATCTTTGGTAGTGAATAAATTGGGGATAACAAACTAGACTCTGTATATTACTTTAATCACTCAAAGTAACTGCTACAAGCAGTATTTTTCTTTAGGTAATGTTACACAGACTGAATGTCTCTGACAGGTGGGTATGACTTAGCTTCATTTATTCAGTGATTGGTCATATATTTTATCTCTGCAATCAGGATGTGTTTATATCATTTAAAATCTCACCTCAGAAGACAGGCTTTTCTCCCTGTGGACCTACATATTGTCAACTCAATCAGATCTAGCTTTTTGGAAAACTGGGATAAGGATTGAGAGATAAAGAACCAGTTAATTAAACATTAAGTGAAACTCTAGAATAGTTTGAGGATGTGACGTTTGTAGGACTTATCTGGATCTGAAGCTGAGATAGATGGATTTGCATTTTCTTCCTGATCCTAGCTTCTCTAATGCAATATTTTCTACTTACTTGCTTCATATCTGCATAGACTAATGTATCTACCTTAGTTACCTCTGCCAAGTTCAAAATGCTTCCATCAGAATGAGTGGAGCTGAGCCAGTGGACTGTATTCTGAAAAGTTGTGCTATGGTGAGGAGTGCTCTGTTTTGCTTACTTCTTTAGAGAACATTTGTGGTATCTGGGAGAACTGTCTCTCTGGATTAGTCAGTCCACTAGGTGCAAGCCCTGTGCTCTAGCTTCAGCTCCAAGTCTCATTATCCAAACCTGAGCATGCTACTCCATTAACTCTCTTATATATACAGTCTGACTTATCAGTCCTCCTTAAATGGTAGAAAGGTAGCATTGGAGGATGAATGAACTCTTGATAGCATGGCTTATGTCAACAGAGCTATTAATAGTTGTCAGAATAGATGAAGAAGCATTGCTGACACTGATTTATCTAATTTAATCCATGTAGTCCCTGTTTTGTTTAAACCACTACCAGTTTCTATTAGTTACATATAAAGTCTGATGAGTCTATTACTTTTGGATGTTTTCATTATGTATTATGAGTTATGTTCAGTATGCTCAACAAGATTTTTTTTTCTGTGACCACTCTTGGTATATAAACACCATCAAATTTGAGTTTTTGAATTCATACATAAGAGAATGAAAACAAATTGTGAATGGAAGTAGAAGCAGTACTGAATCCAAACTAATTTTCAAAGAGTGGATAGTCTCTCCATCAAACTGTCAAATATCTTCTGGATCCAATATGTGATCAAGTCATCTTATATTATAAGGAGCCATTTTCACATATACTTTTAGGCTTATTTCTAGTACATGACTATGTTTTCATTACACTTCTGAATGCAAGTGATAGGTACTTGAGTTGCCTGCCACACAAGTTGACACCCCAAGTTACTGTGCAGAATCCTATTAAGAGCAAAGCTATGCGAAGAGCAAAACCCACGGTTAAACTCTTGATGGACTGCTGGACTGCAATGAGACTGAAGTGTGCCTATCTTTCTCTGGATTGCACCAAAGATATTTTAAGTTTTTCTGCCTCTATGGGACATTGGCCTCTGCAGTCCTCAAATTCTATCACCTCTAACCTTGGAATGCAGTACTTTCAATAGAAGTTTTATTAAATAATCTCCAAAGAAATATCCACAATTTTCAGAAAAAAACCAGACATAATTTCCTCAACAACTTGTTATAATTCTAGCAACTTTTCATTTAATTTGATCTGTTTGCTTAAAGATCTCTCAACAATAATAAGACTTCTACCTGACTGCATTATGATATGAACTAAAGAATCACCTTACTAGTTTAAGAGCCAATTTGCTATGGGGGAACATAAGGTATACCTGTGTGTCACTGATTACAACATTACCCTTGGTGTAGAGTTGTTATTTCAATATACTGTAAGTGAAATGATAAAATGAGCATGTTTCACCTTAGATCTTATCATGGACAAAGTGGCATTTCATACATCTTGCTTTTGTTGAGGTTTGCAATGCAGCTTTCAGTTGTCACTATTTGAATATCCTATCTATCTATCTATCTATCTATCTATCTATCTATCTATCTATCTATCTATCTATCTATCTATCTATCTATCTATCTATCTATCTATCTATCTATCTATCTATCTATCTATCTATCCTCCATTTCATTTTATTTCATCTGTTTCTTTATTAATGGCACTCAAGCTTCTGTTTTGCTGTAATCCAACATTAGATCCTCATGAGTTATTATGGTAAATGGAATAACCTTTTAGCCTGCAGGCTAGTCACTTCATATCACTTTGAATGTTAGTCTTGAACAGTGTTCTTTACTTGATTTGACTTCTAAAAATATGTGAATCTGGACTGTCTTAAATGAATCCAAAATTGTTGCAAATCTAACTTGAACTAGGTTCTGAAGCAAGGCAGTGCTAGTGAAGTTAAGCATGGTCAGAATTTTTTTTCTCTTTCAAGCTTAATGATATCTTACAAAGGATATAGGTGTACTTAGAGAAACTGAAGCACATTGCCAGGACTCAAGATGGGTAGCCATGAGAGCATTCACACTACACTATATAATGTGTTTTACATCTGGATTTTTGCTATTCTTACACAGTAAAATCCGAATGTAAAATGCATTATATAGTGTAGTGTGAGTGCACCCCATGTTAGTCTTCCTGTAGTATAGAAAAGAGCAGGAGTCCAGTAGCACCTTCAAGACTAACCAAATTTTTGACATGGTCTGAGCTTTCATGAGTCACTGCTGAAGAAGTAAGCAGTGACTCACAAAAGCTCATACCCTACCACAAATTTTGTTAGTCTTTAAGGTGGTGCTGAACTTTTGCTCTTTTCTTTAGCCAAGACTGATAGCTTTAGAATGGTGATAGAAGGGAAACATGTGTCTCCAGAACAGATCTCCAAAAACTTCCTAAGAAATAAAATGAATAAAATAGGAACAATGGTTTACTAGGGATACGATACAGTTATGGTCTGTGAAAAATAGGAACTTGTTATCATTGATTTATTTCGAACACTTTAAGACTGCCTCTCCAGGAACCTGCCCCAGGTGACTTACACCTGAAAGTAATTTTTAAAAAAAAAACAAACATTACAAGATATTAATTATAATCCAGCATTAAGCCCCAGACTGGGATAAAAACAAAGATAATTAAAACAGGCAACAAGCAGTTTAAAATTGTTCGAACATATGGGAATCTGTAATAAATTCTGTTGCTTTCTCCAAATCCTAATGCAGTCTGGGTTTCTCTCCAAGCAGGGCAAAGTTCAGTACCTTTTGGACGGGAAGGGGGGGTCTTAATGAAACCCAAAAGTCCACACCTTCTGACTGCATTCAGTTTGAGCCTCCCATACTGTTCTTTTTACCATCTACTAAGTTTCTGCAAGGTGCTATTGTAAATTGTACAAATTCAGTACATTCCATTACATGGGGGAGGGGGGAAGCAAGGAAGAATTTACCCATAGGAATAACCCTCTTCCTTTTTGCTTATCTAACAGAGACTTTCTGAGAAAAGGGGCATCAACAGAGATGTAGAATAGAGGGTACAGAATGCTCATGATGCACAGGGGTTATATAATCCTTTCACTGAAATAAATTTCATGGCCAGTGAAATCTTGGCACCAATATATATCCTCTCCACACTGAAGGAAAAAAATGGTATAAGGACCTCCCCCAATAATTTGAGCACTGGCAATATGCAAAGTCTATGTGTACATACCTTGACCAAAGAGACCAGACCCACTGAGCAACATCACTGAATTTCTGCTGTGACAGAGATCCCTGGCATGTGAACAGAAACTTGAATAATGAACAGAAGCTTAGACAGTGCTGAAACTAGAACAACCCCACTAGAGAGAAAAGTAGAATATTAATGCATATATATCTATATACCTATAGTGCTAGACATTGCTTTGGCAGGCCTGTGGCTCAGTGGAATGGCCTCTGCTTTGCATGCAGAAGGTTTCAGGTTTAATCCCCAGCATCTCCAGTTAAAAGGACGAGGCAGCAGCTGATGTGAAAGACCCCTGTATTTAGGATGTGGTGAGCCGCTGCCAGTCTAAGTAGACAATCCTGAACTCAATGGACCAGTGGTCTCATTCAGTATAAGGCAGTTCATGTGTGTTCATGTTTAGATTGTTCCAAAAAAGCAAATAGGTGGATGACAACTCTGGCACTTCATCAGAAGTGGGATCTCTGTACTTGAGAGCTGAAGTCTTTCCTTTGTACTAAGTGGTACCTTGGACAATGATTGCAATGGACCTGGGATTTTTTTTTTGTCCTGGGACTATTCCATGCCTAATCCCATTATTCAATAATTGGTCTGAAAGGATGGAAACATAGGGACTGCTGATGAAAGACTGGAGTTTATTACTGATAGTGTTACAAGCAAGGAACTTTAAAAATATTAAAGAGCTAAAACAGCAGAAGCAGGTGTCTAGGAGCCCTGCCAACAGACAGTGCCTGTCTTTCCAACCACTTGAACCAGTAGGAACTGGTAAAATATTTCTCATCTGCATATGAGTTTGAAACTTGCTCTTTGCTGCTTGTCAATTATTCAGTTATAAAGAGAGTCTGGGTAACTCGAAGCTCCTATCTTCCAAAAATTGTGGTGAGATAGAAGACACAGTGTGTGTCTTTCATAAAAAATGTTCATCTTGTGTGGGTGAATGAAAACATTTTCTTTACCATATGGTATGCTAAGGGAAATAATTTTCAAATGACAGAAGTGTACTAATATCAATGCCAAATACGTTGATAATACTGTCAACTTGTTAACAGCCTACATCTTCCTATTTTTATGAGACACAAATGAAGAGAGTTGAAAACATCCAGAATGGGTCCAATAATGGAGAATCAAAAGAAAAAATATCCCAAAAATTTAAAAAATGGGCAAGTCACAATCAATGTTCCCTCTAAGCTGCAGAGCCTCGTGAGCAAAAATGCTACTTTGTGAGCTACTGGTATTAAAGTTGTGAGCCACTGGGCTTAAAGCTGTGAGCCGCTGCATAAATTATTGTGCTCTGGGGTAATCCTTCCTGAGCTAAGACAAAAATTTGTGAGCTGGGGGCTAAAAATCTGTGAGCTAGCTCATGCTAACTCAGCTTAGAGGGAACACTGGTCACAATGTATACCTGTAGAGAACATGAATCCATTTGTGAATAAATCCATTTTCTTAAAGCAAGAGAGACATCTAAAGAGGCCTTTTAGTTTCTGATAGCTATTTCCCAGGGAGCTGGCATCAGCAGTTGGTCCCCTACCTTGAGCGCAGCGACTTAGCAATGGTGATCCATGCCTCGGTCACCTCAAGAATCGATTATTATAACGCTCTCTATATGGAACTGCTGGAAGCTGCAGCTGGTGCAGAATGCTGCAGCCAGGCTACTAATGGGGCTTCCTCATCAGGAGCACATTCAGCCTGTGCTGAGAGCGCTGCACTGGCTGCCTGTTACATACCATACCAGACCTTTAATGGCATAATAGATTCAGATAAAAATATACGGAATATAAAAATTTAAACAATGGAGATAAAATCAAAATGAAACCGAGCTTACAGATGCATTCAAACATGGTCAGAATTAAATTTAAGGATGTCAGCCAGAAATTTTGCCACAGCCTCACTAACCACCCCCTCAGTATCACTCAATAAATAATAACAGGGTGGCAGAATAGACAAATCTGGGGGAAAAGAAAGCTTGCCAAATAAATCTTTACAGAGGTTATGGTAAAAAGAACAATCAAGCAATATATGCTGGATTGAGTCAGGAGTATTCGCTCCACAGGAGCAAAGTCTGTTGGCTAAAGGGACTCGCTGATATCTCCCTTGTAAAACTTTGGAGGGAAACGCATTTAGTCTAGCCAACATAAATGCCCTGCAATGACTTGGAATGGTTAAGTCTGATAGATAATGGGGCATTTTGCCACAGAAAGCATAGAGACCTAAGGAAGCTGGAGAGCAAATATAAGGGTCAGATGGCCGTAATTTTGTTTCCTCCGATTCCCACAGTCTCAATTTAATACATCTGAAGATATATGACTCATCAGAGGTAGAAAAATCATCTACCTCTAACCCCAATTGATTGAGTTTGGACAGAAGCACTGCTGTCCAGGATGAAATATATGGGTCTCTTTTCATACAATCAAGAAGGCTGTTAGGATCTGTTCTAAAGTGAATTTTGAGCCAGAATTTAAACACAGCAATCCAGGCTTTTGTCTCCACCAAAGACTGACCCACTTTAGAGCAGAGAGCAAAGTAGGACACACATTTTGGCAAACCAAGAATTTGTCTAAAGAATGAGGCTTGAATGCCCTCCACTTTCCTGGTAAAAGCTGAGATCCATATAGGGATAACATAGAGAATTTGGGCAAGCGTTTTGGCTTTGAACACTTTAATAGCTGCTGGAACTAATTGGTTGCCCCTTGCAAAGAAAAACTGTTTAATTTGAGCAGCTGAACATTTAGCCAAGTTTACGGTGTTGTTACGATGTGAAACCCACCTTAACTTGTGATTAAAAGTGATCCCCAAGTATTTAAAAAATTTTGTTTGCTCGATTGTTGAGTTGCCAATAAACCATCTCTGTGGGCGCCAACAATTTGAAAAGACAACTACTTTAGATTTGGCATAATTGATAGAAAGTGAATTACAATTACAGTAGTCATAAAAGGCATTCAAATACCTTTGCAGGCCCACTCTTGTACAAGAGAGGATGGTAGTGTCATCGGCATAAAGTAATAAGGGGACCACTCAGCCTGCAAGTTTAGGCAGATGACTGTTAATAGGGTTCAAAAATTGTGCCAGGTCAGTTAAAAATAAATTAAAAAGATGTGGGGCCAGCACGCAACCTTGTTTAACCCCCTTTAACACTGGGATTTTACTAGTCAAGTCACTGCTAGAAGAAAATTTCACTTGGCAAAAGGTATTAGAATGACGTTTCCTCAAGAGAAACAGCAGATGAGGGTCCATTCCCAGGAAACCTAGCTTGATCCATAGTTGGGCTCTATCTATTGAATCAAAAGCACCCTTCAAATCGATGAAGGCAGCATATAATTTTTTTGACCCAGTATGCATATATTTTTCAGCAAGGAAGGCCAGAGTGCAGCAGTGATCCATAGCAGATTTGCCTTTGGAGAAGCCAATCTGTTCAGGACCTATGATGTTGCCTAGGCGCATCCAGTCAGTTAATTGGAGTTCTAAATGTTTTGCATACAATTTGACCACTATAGATAATAAACTAATGGGGCGGAAGTTTTCTGGTAACTCCAACCCCCCCCCCCCCTTTTTGTATATTGGGATAATTATAGAATCAAGCCAAGAGTCAGGGATGGAGCCATGCAGATCGATAAAAGAGAACAATTTTGCAAGGGGCAAGAGCCACCAATCAGCAAAATTTGTGAATACTTCAGCGGGAAGGCCATCAGGGCCAGGTGCTTTACCCGCTTTTAAATCCTTCAATAACTCACTGATTTCCTCTAGAGTTACTGGAGGCCAGACCGGCATATCAGTAACTGAGGGGTTTGCTAAGATAGGAGGGGATACACATGGAGCAGCAAAAATGTTAGAGAAGTAATCAACCCATGTTTGCTCAGAAATATTTGGGTCAGTAACAGAATTGTTTTTTAGATTACCTGAAATGATTCTCCAGAAAGCCTTATTATCATTAGATTTTATCGAGTGGTAAAGTTGGTCCCATTTATTCTGAAAGAAAACTTTCAGAATAAAAAGAAAGGATAGAGTTAGGGGCAGATGGTCACTTTCTGTGCACGGATCGATGTAAAAGTTATCAATAGATGACAGAAGGCTGGGTGAACCCAAACAAAAATCTATCACACTGCAACCCCATGTGGAAAAAAAAGTAAAGTCAGTTGCAGCCGGAAATTTGGAGAGACCATTAAATATTATAACATTGTGCGCTATGCAGAATTCAATTAATCTAAGACCCACCTTATTGGTTAAAGTATCTTTAGAACAACGGGGTAAACATAATTGTAGTGGAAGGGATTCAACCGCTTCAAAGCCAAAATGAGAGATCCGTTTCTGATTGTTACTGCCTATCCGAGCATTAAAATCACCAAAAATCATGAGCTGAGCAGTATGGAATTTCGTAGACAAAGACATCACATAATCAGAAAATTTCTCCCAGACAGCATCAAACTCCAGCTCACCATTAGAAGGGGCTAAATAAATATTAATCATTAGGGTCAGTGCTGGGGAGGACAGCAATAAAGCCTGGGCAATTGGCGGGCAAGGATCCAAGAGGATCACCTTAAATGGTAAGTTGGATTTCACCAAAGCAACCAGGCCTCCTTTACTGCAACCTTTAGAATGAGCTCTATAAGCGGGAAGATTAAAAACTTTAAAATCCGTCAGTCTAAAACTGTCTTTTGCCCATGTTTCCTGAAGGAAGACACAATCAAAGGATTTCAAAAAGTCCAAAAAATTTGAGTCATTCACTTTACTCTTCCACCCAGCAATGTTCCAGGAGATGATGTAAATATTCCTTGTGGCTTCCCTAGCTGGTAGTCAATCAATAATGGATATCCTTTCTAGCACCCTGGAGTCATCTGTGAAAATACAACCATTATGTTGGGGTGCCCTTGAGCCAGTTAGAGAGGGATCCATAGACAGATCAATTAAGTCAGCCGCTGGGGGACAAGGGGACAGGGGGTTGCCTGCAGGATCCAGGTTGATTGAAGGAACTGATTTCCCCGGCTCCAAAGACCATTGCAGCTGCAGCTTAGTACCTTCAAGTCTTACGAGTATCGCCTGTTGATCTTTTGCTGGAAGACTCCCAAATGACTGCAAAAGGTCATCTTCTAATGAAACATTAAGGGGACTATGCATCACATCCATAGAGGGCTGCACTGATGACTCATTATGCAACTCGGAGTTTGCTTGGGACTGACCAGATCTGGATACCTTAAAACACATCGCAGCCTTATATTTTGCCGCTGAAGATGATACGTTCTTCAGGAGATGGGGATTACTTTGCATACTGTTCCCTGCTGACAGGTTAGGCATCAGAGCATTAGTTTGAGAGTTAATAAAAGATCGCACAGGGAAAATGTCACGAGCTGGGGCCAGGCCAGGCGAAGTCCAGGGTCAATCCAAGGTCTGTAGCTGGGTAGCAAGGAGGGTCCAAAGCGCCAAAACCGAATCACTGTCCAGGTATCGCAGGTCAGAGGTTCAGAAGCCAAAGTCAGGGGGTCCAGAAGTCAATGCCAGAGTCAGGGGGTCCAGAAGCTGAAGTCAGAAGCCGGAGTGGATGCTAGAACGTCAGGTAAGTGACTAGTTGCTTCCACAAAGCCTCCTCCCAAAGACCACAGCTATATAGCCCTCTGCTGTCTGTTGCCCATTTGGGCTAATTGCTGACTCAGAGGGCAGCCAGGATCCTGCTGAGACTCAAGCACCCTCACTCCTAGAAGGGCCAGAATCCTTTCAAAACTCAGGGCTCAGGGACCGTCTTGCTCGTGAGCGTGCCACCCTCCTCCGATCCCTGAGGTCCTGACGAAGGCGGTCACGCACACGAGCCACCCGAGAGGGCGAGGCAGGGGGGCTTGGATCTTCTCCAGCAGGAGGCAGGGGCACTGGTGCAGGTGGCAGGGACACAGTTTCTTCTGCAGGCTCGGCTTCTTCTGCAGGGCCCCCAGCACCCATGAGAGAAAACCCCCTTTGACCATAAGTAATTCTTTCACCTCAAAATTAGTGAAGGAATGTTGGGGGATTGAAAGGTAAGCAGAATCCTCTGCATTTGAAACTGATCATTAAGAGATTAAATGGTAATCAAGTCAATTTTGTGATAGTTCAGATGAAGAAGTTCACAGAGATGGGATTGAGCTAAAAGTTTACTTCTCCAGCGTGGGGTCTTTCTGCCATAAGGACAAACAGTGATGCATACCTTATTGGGCTGTAGAACCAATTGTTGCACGTTCCTTTTATGGCCCACGCTGACCTTAGACTCCGTAAAGGAGCTCCAGGGATCAACATCCTGAGTTTCAGACGGACATCGCTTTAAAGGGGCTAGAGCTCCAATAGAGGTATCATCCAGCTGGGCTAAGTAGACTTTATCCATTGACACTGATAGTCTCTTTAGTTCCAAAGAAAGGTCAAGAATTTGGTCTTCTAAACCCTTTAACTTTTTAAAGATACAATCCACTGTGCTTGCAACCAGGGTAATTGGGGCAAGCTCATCAGAAAACATGGATCTTTCTTCATTATCATGCTGTCTCTGCTGCACCTTTAAAGCCCCCACCCCAGACTGGAGTTGAGAGTCTACGCCATCTTCGTGGTCAGACCCATTAGTCAATTCATCAGTCAGTACCTCCTTTTCAGCAGGCTCTACCTCGTCTTCTAGAGGGGAGAAGCGATTCGATGTTTCAATAGCAAATGATGGCAGAGCAGATTTGGACTTATTGTTTAAGGTAAAAAAGTCCTCTATCCTGAACTGTTTGCAAAGTGGCAAAGAAGCAGATTCCTCCTCCACTTCTCTTGGCCGCTTGCCCGATGCCATTAAGAGGGTTCTGTTGGATGGCAATTAGCCCCGTCCTGATAAAAATGAATAAAAAATAAATAAATAAAACAAATACCAAACAACTAATGTCTTAAAACTTACAGATAAAAGCCACAACATCTGCTAAGAATATCATAAAATATCTTTAAAAGCCAAATTTGTCAGAGCCAACTCTGTAGCCGACTGCACTCCGCCTTGTTGCTTTGCAGGAGTTGACTTAATTTCAACCTTCAGTTCAAATTAAAAGACTCTAAAAAAAAACAAAAAAACCCACCCTGTCTTTGAGGGACAAGCTAAGACTATGTAAAACTTTATAAAACTTTATAAAACATCAGCTGTAGTTCGTTAGCTGCAGCAGCTTCTAAGTCAGAAAATGAAAGCAGAAGCTTATTAACTAATTAAACAGCCAGAGCTTGGGAAAGACAAAACAGAGGCACCAAATATTAAAAGTGAGGTGATAGGATAAGATTATTTAAAAACAATTCCTTCTATCAAGGCAAGATAAAAGTTAAAAGATTAAAACAACTTAGCGTTAGTAGGAGCGAAGAGACAAGCGTCTCGGCTACCTGTTACATACCAAATCCGTTTCAAGGTCCTGATATTAACCTTCAAAGCCCTATATGGCCTAGGATCTACCTATCTGCAGGACCGCCTTGCCCCACATGTTCCCCAGAGAGCACTGTGATCAAGTTCTCAAAATCTTTTGGCTGTCCCTGGGCTACAGGAGACTAGGCTCAACTCCACCAGAGCAAGAGCCTTATTGGTTGTGGCCCCAATACTTTGGAACACCCTTCCAGAAGCCATCAGAGCCCTGTGGGATTTATTGCAGCTCCGCAGAGCCTGCAAGACTGAACTGTTTTGGATGGCATATGACATCTAATGGGAGAGGACTGCCACCACATCTTGATCCATAGCGCTTTGATTACTAACTGCCCAGGATCTGTGCGCGTGAGAAAGAAAATATTATATGATCTGCCTGATGTAGCACCATTGTTATTATCTGATTGTTTTATTGTTTTAATATTGTTTTGTTTACTGTCTATTTTATGCTGTTAGCCGCCTTGAGTCTGTATGAAATGGGTGGGATATAAATATAACATAAATAAATAAATCACTGTCCAGGGCAGAAATGGATTTTTTGGCTTTGTGGTGAGCAATTTTTATGTATACTATGATTCTTCGAGCTTGATATCTAGACGTGCAACTTGCTATCCTTAATAGTTACAAAATACATTTGAAGCCTTGCAGCAGTGCTGACTGCAAATGACTGGGCCCTTATAAGCTTCTGTATTTCAGGAAGAAAGCTATAGGGCAATTTACCCCTACAAAGCTAGCTGAAGTTATCTACTAAAATGATTATGGTATGTTAGCATTCCATTAACCAGATTATTTTACATGTGTATCTTACAGTACTAAGATGTGTGTTCCGGTACTTTATAAACAGCTTCCATCTGTCACCTGATAGAAACTTAGCATCACTAAATAAATGAGATTCTGAATTCCTGCTTACTTCCTGATAACTATCCAGTGTACATAATTTTCAATCCCATATGTAGTGGCTTTATTTTCAATGTTGCAAACAAAATTAGGAGACAGTGATTCTCACTGAAAAGCACAGTGCAATCCTAAATAGGTCTACTTAGAATCCTACTTGAGTCTATTCAGTGGAGTTTACTCTTCAGATTGTATGGTTAATTCCTAATTAAGGCTACAGTCACATATGCACTTAATTGTTAGTAGTGTCAGCCCCCAACATTATGATCTGCATATAATGGTAACCTAACACAGCTGGACACATAGGCACTCCATTTCTGAACTACTCAGAGCTCCCAAGGCATTGCTCCAAGCCAATGAACTGTCCTAAAGAAGGACAGAAATGAAATAATGAGAGCTGGCCTGGCATAGACTCTGGAAGGCTTCTAGACAGCAAAACCATTGTTTCATCTAAAGGGCACTTTCTGGTATTTTATAAACAGTTTCCATCTGTCACTTGATAGGAACTGACCACTTAGTGTTACTAAATAAATGAGATCCCCTTCCCCCCCCCTCCCGGTAAGCCACATGCATTCCTGTATGTTCCAGTATGTAGAACTGCCTTCTTGCAACTTCCTGTCTTGTAAGTGTAAATTCCAAGGTGTTGTAAAGCAGTTTTATGACTTCCTCTTTGAGTAGATCTCTCTGTAGAAAGTAGATATGTCTTTCACCTACAATCATCTTCCTGAACTATTGTCCTGGTTACCAAGAAAAGATTAAATGAGCAGGCACATCTAGGATGTGCCCCATCAGGGCATCATCACACCCTTTGTTTAATGTCTCAGAAACCTCATACTGAGGGGTTAGGCTCACAACGTCTTTTCTGAGAAGCACTCTCCTGGAGTTAATAAAGTAAAAATATAACAACTATTGATCAATCAGATAGTATCAGCCATCTGTTCTTTACACATAGGAAACATCCTGACAGGATATTTTCTATCTTTTTAATGAAGTCTGGGAATCTTCTGATCAAACATGACAAAGTTTCACCCTTTGTTCTATCAATCACACCTACACGCTGGGACACAGTCCTAAAACATATAAAACAAGGGCTGCTTCTCCCCAGTCCTGTGTGACTCTAAGGGCACCTATGGAGTTCACCTTCTGATGTACCACCCTTCCTCATAGTACACTGGTCGTTCACAGTTCCCTTCATGGACCTCTGCTCATGTGGATTTGGTTAATATTACCCCAGATTCCCTTAACATCTCTTTATTCCTCCATTAATCTATAGTTTTGCTTGTATGTATGATTTTGTCTGTGTGTGTGCTGTACATTTCCAAAAAAGAAAATCTTCGTTTTTAAATCATTTGAGAGTTTTCCTCTTGAAATGGACCCTGGTATAGATAGGTGGAAAAGATATCACCTGTTTACCCCTTTCTTCCAGCTAATTCCCCATCCTAACTGAGAGAGGCAGTTTGGATAACAATAGTCTCCATTGGACTAATTAGGACTTTCTTTAGAGGAGGGGGGTTGAACTCATTTGTTATGAGGGCCAGTCTGACATAAATGAGACCTTGTTGGGCAGGACCATGTTGGGCCTGGTCATGTGTGTATCTATTTAAGATTAGGTAGCAGAGATATAAACTTTATAAAGGACACAGACAAACACAATTAAAGATTTTTTTTTTTAAAAAAAAACATGCTTAAAACATTAGCACTTGTTGGTCTTAAAGGTGCTTTCTTTGTATTTCTCCCGTGGGATCCAAGGATCTGGGCAAAGGAAGTTCTGGCTCTTTCCCTCCCTCCCCAGGGTACCAGGAGGGAGGGTGCCTCAGCCAATAGAAGGAAGAGAGGCTTGACTTAGTAGCTCTGCTGTATAATTGAGAGAGCCTAGAAAAGCAAGCTCTGCCTCCCCCCCTTCCTCCCCAAGGGAGGAGCCTCAGCCAATGGAGAAAACAAAGGTTTTGCTCTGTAGCTCCTTTGCAATTAAGCAAGACTGGCAAAGCAAGCTGTTATGCTGAAGGAAGGAAGAGAGAGGGAGAAGGAAGCAGATGACAGCCAGTTGCTTGAGGCCTGATAGGAGCCCTCCGGGGGCCTGATTTGGCCTCCAGGCCATGTTTGACACCCCTGCTTTAAAGTAAAGATGTATAGGATCACAGCACCTTACCCTTCAGGTGTTATAACTTCTTGGCCTGAATTATTCCTTTCTGAAGCATGAATAGAAATGAAATTGTATTAAGCTCATTCTGGTATTCTGGCTACTTAACATAACTTGCTCTGCCTGTCGGTATTTTTAATACAGCACCAGGAAATGAGTTCTGTAATTCTAGGCATCTTTTTTAAAAAGAAAACCCTGTCTGTGGAGATAAGGAAGAATAATCATCAATGCAACTAATTAAAAATAATGTAACACAAGTGGTGTCCCAAACTCTCTGCCATATCCTGTACTTTGCACTCTATTGTGCTTGAAAATGTTTATAACATCAGTTTAGAACAAGAAATCCATAAAATTGACTTTGTAAGCAACTCTCCAAAACCAGTAACAAGAAAATGCAACAAAAAGAAGCAGCAAAATAGGAGCATAACCTTTTCAGTCCTGACCCCGACTTGGTGGAATGCTCTGCCAGAAGACGTCCTAGCCTGGTGAGATCTTTTACAATTACACAGGGCCTGTAACGCATAGATGTTCCACCGGGCTTTTGCTTGAGGACAGCAACAGTTGCCAAGCTGGCATTTCTCTCCTCTTCCCCTTAAGGGGGTGGTCTCCTGCCCCCCTCCCCCAGTGCAGTGTACAGAATGTAGGAATGGCAACACTACAAAAAGATGTCATTGGGGTTTGTAATCTGTGTTTTTAATTCACTGGTTTTATTAATTAATGTATGTATTTCTATTTGCTGTTGTACATCTCCCAGAGCCCAGCACTAGCCAGGATGGGGTGAGTCATCAAGTTAAATAAAATAAAATAAAATGAAACACCATATGGAAGAACAATGAGAAAAATATGGCAGAGCATGATTATAAGAAACCTACCATGTTAAAATTTGATAGCCATTCATCATTTACTTTTATAAAATTAAGCAATATAAAAACATGAGGGAAGATATCCTGAGATGTATTTAAGAAGAATTGGAGACTAGTTTAAAGTATATTTATAATCAACACATATAGTTGTAGTGTATTCTGTATTGTGTGTATAACTAAGTATTCTTGTTGATAGTGTTCTAGTTTGCTATATAATAAAGAATTCCAATAAAAATGAACACCCCCCCACTCTTTTACAGTGAACAAATGAAATATCCTTAGCCCTCCTCCTAGCATCACTATGAATATCAGCAACAGTGAAAGATTACGGTAAAATGGAATAGCAGGCAGGAGAAATAATCTGTTTTAAAACCCAAGAAATTTGGATATAATCATATGGTAGGAATATGAAAACAAAACAAAACCACTGCTGGTCAAATCACATATAATAAAATAAAATGAGAATCAAACTATCTTTGCCTGTGCCTAAGTGATGGTGAATTTAGGGTGGGAATTTTAAAGTCTTGGCACCAGTCCAAAGAAGGTCTTGTGTGATATTACCTCAGACCGTGTGAACATCAGGGCTTTTATGTAGAAAAATCCCAGAAGGAATTCATTAGCATATTAAGCCACACTCCTAACATCAGCAGTCATCCTGCCACTGGTCTCTAACTTTGTTTAACAACCATCCAGAACAGACTAGATTCACTTTCAACAAAAACTAATGACATTTTCCCATCTTTGAAAACCTTGACAATTCCTCAGCTCCCAGCTCTGAACTCCAGTAACACCTTCTATACAATTCACCCAGTTTTGCTTCTGAAAGTATTTCCTTCCAGCAAAACAACCCATCTCCTTGCCCAGTGCAGACAAGCTGATCACACCAAGCCTCAAGAAGCCTTTTAACTGTCTAGTAGCAGATTGTGGCAAATAAATTATACCTCACTTATCTCTTTCAGATTGGCAGCAATGATTTTGCCCTGTTTTGTTACAAGAAAAGAAACTTCTGGCAATCAGACTCATGCAGCTCTCTCTTCAACAATAACACAGCCCAAAGAGCTAAATCTCTCTGGGGTGTTTTCAGCAGCCATTCTCTGAGCGATGGTGTAAAATAGGACTGCCAAGTGGTTTGTTTGGGTTTTTGCTTTGCTTTTTGTTGTTGTTGTTGGCTTGGATTCGGTGCCATTATCAATGGCCTGATACACACAAATAGAATAGTTTAAGTCCCCACACACATGGACATACAATGAGGGAGGGGGGCTTTTAAGGGGCTTAATTACAACCCAGCAGATTGCAGCTAAAAACACAGAGTTGAGTAAGTTTTTTTTTTTTTTAAAGGGGAAATGGCAACTCTCAAGGCAAAAGGAAGGTAGGGAGGGTTAATGGGAGAGGACAGCTGTGTATGTAGAAGGTCCTAAGCTGTGTATGTAGAAGGTCCCAAGCATCTCCAGTGCAAAAGATCTGGCTGAAGGTGGGGCAGGGGCCAGAAGACCTCCAGCAGGGGCTCCAGAGAGTGGCTGCCAGTCTGAGTAGGCAATACTGACCTTGACCAACCAAGGGTCTGACTCAGAACAAAGCAGCAGTGATCTGGAACTTGTGAACCAAGAGGAGCATGCAAACTGATCAGTGCAAGAGTGCCTCTGAGAGCATGCAGAGGGTGGACAGAGGCGACTAGCACCACACACCCTCCCTCGCTACCAGCCATGATCCAGTGCACACTTGCAGCAGCAGTCCTTGCCAAGGCTCACCTCACTCCTTCCTGCCTTGATCTGAATCAATCAGCCACTCTAGGGAGGGAGGAAAAGAGGTGACCAGGAGGGCAAGGAAGTTACATAACCTGGCCAGCCCTGACTGGCTCCCCCCTTCTCCTGCTGGCTCCCCATAGGGGCTGAGCGGCTTGGTGGCTGGCCAGGGGGCTTGTCTGGAGGCAGCTGACTATGGCCTTGGCTGGCTGGGGCTGGAGGCAAGGCAGGGAATCATGGCAGAGGCAATAAATCAGCATGGGCAAGCAGAGTGGGAAGGCTGACATGGAGGGAGGGAAGGAGATGCACAAAGTTGCTCCTGCTCAGCCTCAGCTTGGGGCACCCCTTACCTTTGCTCAGCAGAGCCACTGACACAAAGTGTGCATTCAAGTTGGGTTTGTAGGATATGCCAGAAGGGAGGTGTGGAGAGGCAAAGGGAGCACAGCAGCCAGCCAGCCAGGGAAAGAAGAGCCCATGGCACACCTTGGTTGCTTCCTGAGACTTTGGGTTTGTTTAATACGCAAGGGAGGTAAGAAGCACTTGGCAAATATGCCCGTCATACACACACACACACACACAAACCACAGGGCTTTTTTCGAGCCAGAGTGCTGGCTAAGCCAGCCAGAATGGCATTCTAGTGCATTAAAAAAAAATCCTGGTGGGCATACAGAACAGGGCCTCTGGTGACGATCTCATCTCCTGGGAAAGTTCATAAAGAAGGAAAAGAACCTTCAGATATCAGGTTGAAGATCCTGTGGTGCTTTATAGCTAATAACCACTGTGCTGATTTGTGCCAGGCCGGGGGGGGGGGGGGGGTAACAGTCAGTAGGGATACTTTATAACTAGCAATGCATGGTTCCTATAAATTATGTCTACCCACAGCTTTGTTGCTGTATACTGAAACAGCTGAATCTTCTGGGCTGCCTTCAAATGCAGCTCTGCATTTAGCACATTAGAATAGTCCAGCTTGGATGCAAGCAGTGGATGCATAACTGTTGTGAAAAATCATGTTTCTTGAGCTGATTTCTAACCTAAACGATAGAGGAGATCTGTGTGCCTGGCTCTAATTTCACCCTTAGGATTCCACAGAAGACTCATTCTTCTGGAAACAGTCTTATGTGATGAGGGGCAAATCCTGAGTGGACACCTAATTTTTTACAACATTGTACAACCAAACAGTGCTTCAAAGTATGTAGCCCTCCTCAGAACATTAAACCAGAAGCCACTTTTCCCTCTGATCAAGGAGGTTCCATTTAATTATCATGGTTAATCATTGATCATAAATATCTTCAATGTGTATCTTGCATCCTATCAGTGGTCATCACCATATCTTACACATTCAATACCAGGTTCTGGGACAAGGATATGCACTTGAGATTTATAAGGTGGTGAGGCTTCACAGTCATGCCTTGATTGTGATCTCTTTAAAGGTGTTTGGTTGGCCACAGATGAAGGCAGCCAATGTGGTATACTGGTGAGGGGGTTAGATTAGGATCTGGGAGACCCAGATTCAAAGGCTCAACCTGACATGGAAACTTGGGCCAGTAACACACCTGGTTTACCACAGCATTGTCATGATGATAAAAATGGAGGAGAGAAGAATCCAGAAAAATGGGGTATAAACGAAGCAAATAAATAAAATACTGTTAAATGGTATACACATGTTTGCTGCAACTGGGAAGTTTTAAAAACAATTAACTTGATGAGACTGGTGTTTGTACACCGTTTCTTAGTGCTTCACATAAATTATCTTTTAATCCTTAAAACTCTCCTGTAACATAAATTAGTATTATTGTTGAGAATATGTTCTGAGGCTGACACAGTGGCTTGCCTAAGGCTACCTAGAAAATTTGTAAGATAGGAGCTGAGTTTAATAAAATAAACTACGTTTTAGGGCTTTATAAAATGAGGGGCATCTACATGAGAAAAATAAGTTAAAACACCCCCAGCCTAAATTTGTGGCTCCTGCCCACCCAGGCCTGACTAGGGTTGCAAAGTCCAATTAAAGAAAAATCTGGGGACTTTGGGGGCGGAGCCAGGAGACTTTGGGGGTGGAGCCAGGATACATTGGGGGTGGAGCCAGGAACAAGGATGTGACAAGCATAATTGAACTCCAAGGGAGTTCTGGCCATCACATATAAAGGGACAGCACACCTTTTTAAATGCCTTTCTTCCATAGGAAATAATTAAGGATAGGGGCACCATCTTTTGGGGCTCATAGAATTGGACCCTCTGGTCCAATCGTTTTGAACCTTGGGGGGTATTTTGGGGCGAGGCACTAGATGCTATACTAAAAATCTGGTGCCTCTACCTCAAAAAATAGCCCCCCCAGAGCCCCCAATACCCACGGATCAATTCCCTATTATTCCCTATAGGAATCGTTCTCCATAGGGAATAATAGAGTGCCTAGTAGACATTTCCCTCCCCCCCCCATGCTTTCTAAAGGGGGGGCCTCCATACGAGGGAATCCCCCCTCCCTGCCCCCTCCCTCTCTCTCTCACACACACAAACACTTACCGTACTTGGTCTTCTTCCAGCAGAATGTGCTTGCTGGGAAAATGAAAGCAAGGCAGCACAGGAAAAGAAAGGGAGGGGCCGTTCTCCATGGAAACTGTTACTTTCCCACGAAGCCCTTCCTGTTTCCTGCTTCCTGTGCAGCCTTAAAGGGACACATTTTAACACGGATCAGAAGCTTTACAACATGATGCCTAAAGGTATGTTCTCCCCCCCCCCCCCCGATTTTTTGAGAGCAGGGGAGGATGATGCAATTTCAGGGGTCCCCCGCCAGGGCAGGGGGGTTGGGAAGCCTAGGCCTCACCTTACAGCACCACCAATTGCTTGGGCAGCCAAGAGAGAGACTTACAAAAAAGCAGAACCAACAGTAAGTCCTGTATTATTTTTACTGCATGACTTCTCAAACTGATATCATTTTAGGGCCTTACCATGTCATAATCTGGCCCTGATGACAGATATATCATTCATAAAAGGGGATTTCTGATTCATAGCTTAGCCACTGAGAGGTTTACTTCTATGTATATTCTGATACTACTGTGATGTTATGATGGCTTAGACACTGACAATGCATGCTAGTTAATTTCAGACCACTTAGTGATCAACCATATGCAATGTGGGAGAATGATTTACCTAGTTTGAATATAAAGATGTTCCAAGAGACCAGCATAAAACAAAACAGCATTATTCAATACAAGAAATAAGGCCTGTTGTGGGGGGAAAATGCAATGGGCTCTATTAAGAGGTTCTGGGTGAGTGCCCTACACCCTTGCTGTCTTCCCACCCACTCACCCAAGTGAAAGCATTCACTCACACACCCCTTTGTGTCTTCCCACCCCACCCCCTCCAGCTACCACCCACCCCCAACACCTCTTCCTTTCAACTACTTCCAATTCTTTAGCACTCCACTTCGCCCCCCTCCCATGACATTCACTCATCCCCACCCTTGCTGTCTTCCCATCAACCCACCAAACTTTGGCCTTCATTCACCTCCACCCTTGCTGTTTTCCTATCCATCCCATAGCTGAAACAGATGCTGCCCCCCCTCCCAAGTGTGTGTGTGTGTCCCCATGTCAGTGGTGGCTCAAAGCCCTAAAAGAGGCCCAGAATGGAGATAAGAATAATTATAGGGGTGTGTGTGTGGGGGGGTGCTTGACAACAATGAAGCTCAGCATTCTTTTTGTTTGCAGTGCATTGTTGCCATCTTTTCCTGTTATATTCAGCCTTGTGACATTTGTATCAGCATGAGCTTGTGGCATGATCTGCTTTTTGGGTTTTTTGGCCTGGTATGGTTGCGTTACCATAGAGCAGGGGTGACCAACAGTAGCTCTCAAGATGTTTTTTGCCTACAACTCCCATCAGCCCCAGCCAGCATGGCCAATGGCTGGGGGTTATGAGAGTTGTAGGCAAAAAACATCTGGAGAGCTACCGTTGGCCACCCCTGCCATAGAGTATACACCTCAATGCAGCTGTTTTCTGTGAGAACTTGATCTGACTTCAGCTTTCCATCTCCTCCCCCCCTCTCTGCAGCCTCTAATTAGGAAAAGGACAGTCTTCTCCACAGTGGGAACCAAAGCAGCTTACATCATTGTCCTCTACTCCTTTTGATCTGCACAGCAACCCTGTAAGGTAGTTTAGGCTGAAAGTCTGTGACTGGTCCAAAATCACCCAGTCAGCTTCCACAGCAAGATCCTGGGTCTGACAGACCCTGCTCTGAACCACTAACTCCAATGCTACACTGGTTGTCATGGGAGGGGGCTGCTGCTGAACAGTAGCAAGCAGTCAAACCTAGGTTAGCCAACCTCCAGACAGAGCCTGAAGATCTCCTAGTATCACAACTGAACTTCAGACAGCAAATAACTGCTTTGGAGGGTGGACTCTATGGCATTATATTCAACTGAGGCCTCTCTCTTTACTGACAAAATCAAGCTTAGTTACCTAGCAACAGCCACTGCCTAACAGCTTCCCCAGTGGCCCAATCCTTATCTGCCCTGGGGCAAGGCTGAGGGGAGGAGGGAGGAAGGAAGTGACAGGAAAGAGGGAGCTACCATGGCCTCTGAAGAAACACTCCCAGCAGGCCCAGGCCTTGCCGCCTAGTCACATTACTACCTTTGTTCCCTGTCTCTTTGCTGTCTCCCTGCTGCCACTGCCTACTTTATCTTCCAAATGCCACAGAGAGAGGGTAGGCAACATAGGGTGGGAGAAAGGTGTGGACTCAACCAATGGAATGCAATGGAACTTGAGTGGCAGTTGAGAGCCCAATGGCTGATGGAGTGCATACCACAGCCAATGAGAGAGCCAGAAAGTTCCAATATGCTTGGCAATATATGTATATAATGAAATTTTCTTAATGAAAGCTAAATTCATTAAGAAAATTCCCCTCAGTTCACAAAAGGACTAGATTCAAAAACATTATTTCTCAAAAACGTAACCGATACCGGCATGTTATGTCCTTTCCATTATAGATAGCAGAGTGAATGATGTAAGAAAGTATCATTACAGTACACAGTTGTCCTCATATCTCAAAATACAAAATGTGTTTTGAATCCTGCATAATAGACTAATCCTAGATTGCAACAGTTTTTGTTTCTTATTTCCTACTTCTTTAAGGTCACAAATATATTAAAGACTGGATGATTACAACACTGGGTCTGATTTTAGGTGATTTGGTTTAAATTGAGGGATACATTGATAGCCTTGGAAAAAACACATTTCCCTCTGTTCTATATATGGACAGTTGGAATTAAAATAATCATTCTTGTCCTGAGGATGACAAGATGCTCTCAGCTCTGGTATAGGTAATGGGACTTATTTCTTGGTTGACGTGTTTAGCAGCCTGGCATGGTTGTGTTACCATAGAGCAGGGGTGGCCAACAGTAGCTCTCCAGATGTTTTTTGCCTCCAACTCCCATCAGCCCCAGCCAGCATGGCTGTACATATACTGATGATAGATAACAGGGGCAACTTCATTCAGTTAGTAGGATTCCTACTGGTACTTGTTGTTGGGGGGGAGGGGGGGTGCTAGTACTTTTGAAGTTCAAGCCGAAGCAGAGTTACATCCTTGTAAGCTCATTGACTCCAGCAGGTTTAGAAATGTGTAACTCTGTTGAGAATTTGTAATGCAAAATCTACAAAATAAGATTTTCACTTTGATCCAAGAGAAGCAGAAAGATGTGTATTTAATTTAAACTAACTGTCTTGATAGAGTCAATATGGAATGTTAGAGTCTTGATAGAATGTCTTGATAGAGTCAATATGGAATGTATTTTAATGTAAATGTTATCTTTTCTGTTTTTATTGCTGCTTTATTGTTTACCTTTAAGCACTCTGCAGCTATATTGGCAGGCAGAAGTGAAGTGAAAATAAAAAAGGGGGGGAAGACCCAGAATTGTATTAAAGTTGGTTGCAATGACAAAAGCTTCGTATGTGCTTATTGTAAATACTGCATGGCCTGCAGAAGTTAAATGAATGCATTTTAAACAAAACTGTATGCTGTTAATCCTTCTTTTTGCAGTTAAATGCACTGGAAATGTAAAAACCCGTGTTGCCAGATGAAATGTTTAAAAATACATATGCAATAGCCAAAATGTGGAGGGCAGAGTAAGAATTAGAATAGCAGCTACACAAAAGACTGAGATAACTACATTGTGGGAGAACAGAAATCCAGAAATATTTACAGTGCTAGCTTATAGATAAGGAAATGACCGATATTTATGATGGATGAAAGCATTTAAACATTTTTCACATCCACCTGAATTAAAAAAAACAGCATATCTGAACACTGTGAGCAGTATTTACAGAAGGTCAAATGTAATCCATGACCTGGCCATGCAACTCCTATTCACACCAATGGAAATATATGACAGTAAAATCCTATCAGCCAGGGCTTTTTTTGAGCAGGAACGTGCAGGAACACAGTTCTGGCTGACTTGGCATCAGGGGGTGTGATCTAATATCCAAATGAGTTCCTGCTGGGCTTTTCCTACAACAATGGCGGTAGTATCAGCCATTGTGATCAGAGCGATCATCAGTGAGGAAATGTTAGGATAACAGTAAACAGATCTCAATAAAACTTTCTAAGGCAATTCACTGATTACTTAGGTTCACACCAATCTCACTTCATTATTATCACAGGAAGGAAATATTGCTGACTATATTTTCCTATAAGAAATGTTGTAAGCATCAGTACAGGGCAGCTGTGGTCAGAGATTATGAAACAGAACAAAGTGCTACACAGAATTCAGTTGCTGGCCATGTAAACAAAAGGTCTGGAAAGCATGTTTTTATGGAAATGAGCTTTTGCTTCTGCTCAGTATAAATGCATGTATTATGAACTGTCAAGGACCTACAGAAATAAGACACCATGGAATGCTTATTATTTTGTATCTGCAAACAGAAAGCAATTCCACTGTCATATTTTATGTTTAGAAAGTAAACCTTTTAGTATAGTCATCTAGAATTTCCATGAAAATGTACTTGTACATACACCCCAAAAGGGAGCTGAAGATATTAATACTATCAAGGACAGATGATGCAGTTGTAGGTATTGGCCCTGCTCATATTGCTGGATTCTAGAGCTGTGTTCAAAAAACTGTCTGGAAAAGAAAAGACTGATTTTCAATAGCTTCTGCTTTTGAAGTCATCTGAATTTATCCCTTGAGTCTGAAGTTTTCAAATATCTGGTAATTTATTTGAGGATTAGGAATCTTCTGTCATTTTATTTCCTAATTAGCACAGATTACTGTGATTGCATGATTTGCTACAGCTTTCACTCTCTTCAGTTTCCTTATATTTTCCCCCTTCTTTCCTGCATCACCCCTGTGCACATATATATTTGTAACACTAATAAAACACTGCAAAAAAGCAGTCATGTAATTGTATACAAGATTTGTTTGGTATCAATATGCATATAAACTCCTCCTACATGGCTACCCTTATTTTGAGTGTGTTTCACCCCTCATTTTGGTGCCAGGAATAGCTTTTCTGCTTTTCATTTTTGCAACAGGTAAATTAACAGATTGCACATGAACGCACATAAATGCACACACTTTATACTGAATCTGACCCTTGGTCCATCAAGTCAGTATTGTCTACTCAGACTGGCAGCGGCTCTCCAGGGTCTCAGGCTGAGGTCTTTCCCATCACCTCCTGCTTGATCCTTTTAACTGGAGATGCTGGGGATTGAACCAGGGACTTTCTGCATGCCAAGCAGAGGCTCTGCCAGTGAGCCACAGCCGCTCCCCAAAGATTAAAGGTTATTAGAGAGACAAAGATGGAGAATCAACTGAGGAAGCAATGCCTTGCAGATATAACTGGTGATTTATTATACTTTTTGACATTTAACATCTTGATGAAAAAAAATTGCATTGATTATTATTTATCTTAAAACTAGCTCAATTACTAGCAAATAACGATATTAACTAATTTCTCATAATATCGTCAAATGCCTGTAATCTAAGAAATTTAGTTAATACTCAGTACTATATATACTTCGTAGCTGATCCAGTCATAACTAAAGAGCTCATATTTTAAATATTCATAATCCAAATGCAATTTATTTTTCCATACAAGATGTTAAATTTGTCAAATGTATTTGAATAACTAATATATCTGAGAAAAATGCAATCTGCTTCTGTTTATTAGTCAAGCTAAATTAGTCAAATAAATTATTTATTGGATAGTCAAGCTACCCCTGATTTGCATTAGGTGAAATTAATATCTAAATTAGTACGAGGTTCAAATTCTACCTAACAAATTATGGTCTCCTGATCTGGAGATATAACATTGCCAGCAAGAACTTAAAACATAAACTATATTTGTCAACTATTAGTGCACAAGAAGTAAAGATGAGAACTAAAGTTGTGCATTTTTTATTTATTATAAAAATGGGATGTTTTGTAAGAATTGTGATTAATATGAAAATAAAATAAATTCCCCATAAAAATAGCCTATAACAAAAAAAAAATCTCATGGGTTTTTTTCCTAATCTTGTTTCTTTTCATGTAGAGAGCCGGTTTGGTGTAGTGGTTAAGTGTGCGGACTCTTATCTGGGAGAACCGGGTTTGATTCCCCACTCCTCCACTTGCACCTGCTGGAATGGCCTTGGATCAGCCATAGCTCTGATGGAGGTTGTCCTTGAAAGGGTAGCTGCTGTGAGAGCTCTCTCAGCCCCACCCACCTCACAGGGTGTCTTGTGGGGGGAGAAGATATAGGAGATTGTAAACTGCTCTGAGTCTCTAATTCAGAGAGAAGGGTGGGGTATAAATCTGCAATTCTTCTTCTTCTTTTGTTAATGCAGTCTTTGCCTCTGTTGGTTTCAGTTTCACAAGGAAGCTTTGGAGGGTGAATTCTAGGAAATCATGTCCTTGCTGAGATACTTCCCTGGCCCAAACTCCACCTTTTCCAGGCTCCACCATCCCAAATACCCAGGAACTTCCCAATCTTGGCAGTGCATACAGTGTTCATATTTTAAATTCCAAAATGGTTGAGTGTATGGCTTACAACAATGTCACACAACAGGCTTGTTTAAATTTATAAAATGTTTCCACAGTCAAGGGTTAGGTCAACTCACCATTAAAAAAAATAGTGTCTTAGAGCTCCTCAAGATAAATTCCCTTTAAAATTCATAATCCTTTAAAAAAAATTGAAGAAATATTTTGAAAAGTCCAAAAGACCCAAAGCCTGAAAACTACTTTGAATGTTCATCATATATGGGGCTTTCAGACATGTATTTTTGATTTCCCTGTTGTTTCTGTAACATCTAATGTAGAGATTTGTAGATGTACTCCTGCAAGGCCTTCATCTCAACTTCCAAATTGATTCTTAGGTATGATTTGGTCTAAGCTCTGTAGGGGAAAGGGCTATCACTCATGATTTTATGTATATGGTTCCATATTCAAAGGATCTTACAAAGTAGGACTCAGAAAGACTGGTTTGCCTGAGACACTGGACAGTAATCATTAAAATGCTAAGCAGATTTATTTTGCTTATTTAAAACATTTATACCCTCCTCTATAACATGTGAAGTGGCTAACAATCAAAGTACATAAAATACAGCCTTAAAAATGCAGTACTGCAATTAAAACCAAATCAACAGCCAATAAAGCTATGAACATTGCTCATAAACACAACATTCAACTCAGCAGAAAACTGTTTACATTATCTAATGGAAGCAACAGTCTTTTGCATAAGCAGCCTAGAACTCAACCAAAGGCAACCTAGAAAAAGCATAGCCATTCAAAGCTTTCAGAAGCAAATCAGAGAAGTGATTTTCAACACTCCATCCAGAATATGATTCCATAGGGTTAGTGCTATCACAGAAAAGGTCATTCATCATGCAGAAGCCAGAGATACCTCCTAAAAGGAAGGCACATTTAAAAAGAAGGTGTTGAGCTGAACCAATGCAGTTAGTGGTGATATGAAGAAGTGGTCCTTCAAGTATACACAGAAACTATATTGACCACAGGAATGACTTAAGACACCTCCTATAAAACTGACAGTATTTGTTCTTGAAAAAGAACTAGCTTTAATTTCTGCCATTTAATTTAATTTGTACTATTTTTATGCTTCATGGTACAATACATGCATGCCTTTATATAGTGAGATTTCAATATAAGTTTATTTTGTATACAATGGATGATGTGATCATCAGTATAAGACCATTAGTATAAGTAATAACCTAACAAATTGACTTACTATAGGCTTGCCAATCCCCAGGTCCCAGCAGGGGTTCTCCCGCTTTCCCAGGCTCCTTCCCGTTCCCAGTCAGCTGGCCGGCGGGGGAAGCACCACCCCCACAGCCACCATGTGCCTTTCCCCCCATGAATCTCATGCCCCCCCGGATAGGATTCCCCCCACGAATCTCATGCCCCCCCCAGAAAAGAATGTTTTCAACAAATGTATTGCCTTTTATTGAATCACTACGCAAGTCCTGCTCTCAAAAGTTGTAGTGAATCTACATACATAAGTGCATTGAGTAATTCTCTTGTTACATCAACACATGTACAGCTGAAGTTGAGATTTAAACCCCAGAATTATCCAAGTACTGTTTTATTGGTAAAGTGAACATGCAATGACGTTTCATACAAACAGATATATGTTTGTATGTGCATTCATTGTAACATATGAAGAAGCCTCTACTTCATGAGAGGAAACCTCATATTAATCTCTGCAGTTATGATTTTTAATGCCATGAATGGGAGGGATCCACTACGTTTCTCTTCTTCCCAGGCCCATAGCTATGGAGGGGGGCTTTGGTGGCCCCACCCCAACTTTCTGACAGCCTCCAACTCAGCCTTCCCTGAGCCCCCAGGGCCTTCCTGATGAGTCCCTGACTAAACTCATGACCTTCCGCCTGCCTCTGTTTAAGGATCACTCCCTTCCCCATGATTAAAATTGCATGCGAGGGGTGTGCAGGACCACTCCTGTGCCATCAGCTGATCAGCAGGGCCTTTAAAGTGTGGGGGGAGGCCAGCAGTTGGACTGGAGGGGAGTGGGGACAGAGGGAGGGCTGGACTAGGCAGTGCCCTCCCTCCAAGTGACCATGTTCCCTCCCTTCTCCCTGGGATGGTGGCCACTTCCACCTGGGGTGGGCCCACCAGAGGAAGGCTTCCGTTGCCAGGCTGGCTAGGCTGGTGTGACCAGATGACCATTTAATAATCTCCCCTCTAAAATGATCACCTAGTCTGTTTCAGTCCTTCCCGAGTGACAAAGGCAGTCTTTGCTTGGTCTTTAGGGTCCTTGGCCACTTGCTTGTACCCTTTTGTAAGGTCTAGGGTGGAGATGAAATGGGCTGCTCTTCAATTGTCTCTGCTAATTCATTCACTCTGGGCAAGGGATATACATCAAGTACTGTAACCCTATTCAGCCTTCTGCAATCAAAACAAAATCTGAGGTTGTTGTCAGGTTTGGGTACCAAGATGACAGGGGAGGCCCAAGGACTTTCAGACAGTACTATTAGTTCAAGGTCAGAAAGCCAGTTTGATGTATTGGTTAAGTGTGCAGACTCTTATCTGGGAGAACTGGGGTTGATTCCCCACTTCTCCACTTGCACCTGCTGCAATGACTTTGGGTTAGCCATATCTATCACAGGAATTGTCCTTGAAAGGGCAGCTGCTGTGAATGCCCTCTCAGCCCCACCCACCTCACAGGGTGTCTGTTGTGGGGGGAGAAGATATAGGAAATTGTAAGCCGCTCTGAGTCTCTGATTCAGAGAGAAAGGTGGGGTATAAGTCTGCACTCTTCTTCTTCTAACATGTCGTTAACCTCCTTAGCAATGCTGGTGGAATTTGGACCCATCACCCTATATGGAGGCAAAGCCTCTGGCCTCACATCCCCTGTGTCAATTCAGTGTTTAGCAAGGCTGCTTCTCCCAGGGAAGTTAAGAGAATATATGTTGGTACCTTAATAAGACCACCTTAAACTGACATTGTTGGTCTTTTTTCAGGGATGAGGCCAAATGCACTTGATGTAAAGTACTCCCTTTTGATATTTTTCCCCACCTCGTTAATTCCAACACCCCCTCCTTTTCCCCTCTGGCCATAAGGAACGGATTACCTCTATCATAATATGGGTTCATCATATTAACATGACACATTTTGTCCCTGTCCCTATGAACACTAAATAGTTCACAATAGAAACCTTATGGACCACTTCATCTGATCCTTCCAAGGCTATTCTGGAGTTCAAAGACAAGTTGTGTTTCTGGATTTCTTGTAGCTGTTCTCAAATTATTGTAAGGCATTCTGCATAGTTCATATTTTCCAAATCAGCCATTTGGAAACGCCATTGGTAAAGTTTTGGCAAATGATTAGTCTGTTCTTTAAGGTCTGGATGCAAAATTTCTCTACATTTTGCTGGAATCTGTGCTCTTGGAGACTTGGATTGCTGAGACTTCTTTCCTGCAGGAAATATATTCTCTTCTGCCTGAAGATTTGGCAGATACACTGTTTTTGCAGAGACAGATACACTGAACTGATGTCTGCTGGATTCTGCTGCAGTTACAGATGGTGTTGGTTCTGGTGGGGCTGCAGCGGTGTTTAGCACTGAATTACTGCCACTACTTGGGAATTCAACTTGCTTGTCACTCAGTTCAATTGTTTTCTCCTCAACAGACTTGTCATCTGATCTGAGTGGCACTGAACAAAGCAGTCTCCTCTTCCATCAGATGCTCCTCTGGAACAGCATCCTCTGGAGAAGCATGTGGTGGGAAGTTGCTGCTTCTGTGTCAGAGTCTGAAAAAAATTCCTTGTGTATGTTTTTAGGTCCTTGAATACTGGACCACAGATCTTGTTGCTCTTTAACTCTGGGACACTGAAGTCTTTCACTGGAGTTATTTAGGAGTTTTGTTCTCTTTTCTGCAACTTCAGAGAACCGTGAATAAAAACCATTTGTCCATAAAGATTTCCTTTTCTCCTCTAACCCACGGTATTTCTTTGTTGGTGTTATATTTATTTTTTCCACTCATCTTGATTTGAGGAGTTGTTGCTACTGTTTTCCACACTAGACATGTCTTTGCCATTTGATTTGTTAGAATTAATATCGACTGCCACAATTTTTAAACATTCCTCTGTGACACCAATCCTCCATTTACCATGTGTTACTCGTGGCTTTGTTTTATCTACTGCTTCTTTGTTAACCTCTTTCCCTTTCTTGGTGCTTGCATTTTCTCCATCATAGTCAATATCATCTGATAGCTCTGCCTGCTCTCACAGCAGTCTTTGTGGAGATCTGGATTTTGGTTTAGATGCATCAGCAAGGGTTTTTTAATCTTTTCTGGAAAGCATAAACTGTTCTGCTCTTCTGTACAGAGTTCATTATTTTCTTTGTTCACATCATCATCTTGAGGTTCCTCTTTACAATTGTTATCTGCACTTGGAACACTTTGGTCATCATCCTTCTCACTTTCATCAAAGCTGTCAGAAGCTTGCATTCATTAGCGATGGAAGCAATCTCTAAAGATTTAGTTGGAGCTGATGCAGAGGTTTTTTTCTTCAGTGCTGTCTGGTTTGGATGCCATCTCAAGTAATATACTGGCATTAAAAGGTGTCTTTGATGAGTGACTCAATTTAAAGGTTTTAGGAGAATATTTCTCATCTTTCTCTTTAATTATTCTTAATTCATTTTCCTGGTCAGAGTGGGTTTCCTGCAAATACTTTTTGTTTTTGTCTTATTTATTCGAGTCCGCTTTCTGCCACTGCTCAGCTAGGGACTCAGCTGCTGGCACATTATGCAACAAAGTTTCAGCACCTTCAACCCTGGGATCATCTTCTGTAGGTTGCTGAATAAGTTCTGCTCAGCTACTATTGTCTGTTGTAGTGAAGCCTCAGGCCTACTGCTGGCAACTGTATTTATTTTTAATTCCTCCCATGGAATTTGAGAGACCAAATCATTTCCCACCAAAAGGGGTACATCCAGTTCTTTTGAAACTCCCATATTCCATTTCCCATGGAAGTTTTTATATCTAATAGGGATAGGGTTGCCAAGTCCAATTAAAGAAAAATCTGGGGACTTTGGGGGCGGAGCCAGGAGACCTTGGGGGTGGAGCCAAGAGACATCGAGGGTGGAGCCAGGAACAAGGATGTGACAAGCATAATTGAACTCCAAGGGAGTTCTGGCCATCACATTTAAAGGGACAGCACGCCTTTTTAAATGCCTTTCTTCCATAGGAAATAATTAAGGATAGGGGCACCATCTTTTGGGGCTCATAGAATTGGACCCTCTGGTCCAATATTTTTGAAACTTGGGGGGTATTTTGGGGAGAGGCACTACTGCCATACTAAAAATCTGGTGCCTCTACCTCAAAAAATAGCCCCCCCCAGAGCCCCCAATACACATGGATCAATTCCCTATTATCGTTCTGCATAGGGAATAATAGAGTGCCTAGTAGACATTTCCCTCCCCTCCCCCACACTTTCTAAAGGGGGGGAGGGCCTCCATACCAGGAAATCCCCCCTCCCTGCCCCCTCCCTCTCTCTCTCTCACACACACAAATACTTACCGTACTTGGTCTTCTTCCAGCAGAATTTGCTCGCTGTGAAAACGAAAGTAAGGCTGCACAGGAAAAGAAAGGGAGGGGCCGTTCCTGTTTCCTGTGCAGCCTTAAAGGGACACATTTTAAAAACGGATCCCAAGCTGTAAAACAACATGATGCCTACAGGTATGTTCTCTCTCCTCCCCGCCCCCAGATTTTTTAAGAGCGGGGGAGGAGGCTGAAAATTCGGGGGTCCCCCGCCAGGGCAGGAGGGTTGGGAAGCCTAAATAGGGACCTCTGCTAGTGCCACATCAAATGTTGGCCCACTAATGCCCTTAATCTTATTTCTAGACTCTTCCCTTCTAGGTGCCACTGCCTGTTGCCATGAAACTCTCAATTGCAACTCTTTAATTTTTTGTATATACATCTCTTTCCCCTGCTCTCTTTTTACCTTTCTTTCTCTCTCTCTTTCCTCTGCCTCCCTTCTTGCTCTCTCTTGCTCTGCTTGGATTTTGGCAATCTGCCTCTTTCTGCCTCAGTTTTTGCCAGCTCTATCTGCATCCTCATCACTTCTACCACACCAGATACAATGTTCCATTTTCCCTGACTGGGGTTTTCCATAGCAGTTGCCTTTTCTGCCTGTCCAACCCCTTCCACCTTTCCACCTTTCTGGGGAGGTGCCATTTCTGACAGGAAATTTTATTTTATAATTATTCAAAGGCATCAAATAATTATTCAAAGGCATCAAATTATATATTTTATATAATTAGTTCTCTGTACATTGTCTTAACTTCCACCAACTCTCAGTTATTGTACAGTTACTTTTAAACTCATGATGGTTCTGTTGAATGCGCCTTTTTGTCCTTTTACAGTCACCCTTAAAACAGCTGTTCCTCTTAACTTCAGGGTTGTCATATCAAGGTTCTTTTTCATGTAAAGTGGTCTAAACAGTTTTAATACCTCATCTAGATTATGCAAACAATTACACACTGAGTAATACTGCAAGACCTTGTTAACAAGGGTGTTATAAGATATGGAACCCTTTATAGTTTTAGCCTTATCACTATTTCTAGAGCTCCAGCGTAAATGACAGATTTTATTTTGATTGTGAGAGAAGGGACCTACTTGCTTTTGTTTGCTATACATTAATGAAATAATTATGCCATGATTGAACACATAACAATATGATTTTTTTTTGTATGGAACCATACTGGCTGCATAATATCAAATTATTTATACAGGTCAATCGTGAAAATATTCAGCAGTAATGTGATAGCACTTTGATACTAAGTATCTACCTAGGCTTGCAGTCTCACAGGAGTTTACTGTATGTATACAATGGCCACAGATAGGGGGTAGGCATAGGGCAGAGAAAACATTTTGGAGCCCATTCTCAGCACATGAGATATTTCTATGGAACCGGTAACAGAAAATAAATCACCAGTCATTTAAACCAAGATTTTTTTGTCATCAGTACTGGTTTTTTAAAAGGAAGTACTAGACATTCCCTGAGCATTTAATATCTTTGAAGAAGGATTTTTTGTATTGAAAATAGAACATTGTATCTGGTGTGGTACTAATGCCCCCCCCCCATTTTAAACTCATGAAAACGCTTATACAATAATGCATAATTACAGGAAAAGTGATTCTGTATATCTTCTATTCTCACCAATGACACCAGATTTAGCTCCCAGCATTCTCTTAACTTAACCATTTTCAAAATACCTGCAGTGCTTAATTGTTTTCACTTGAGGACTTAAAGCTTCTAAGCCTCCTCTGGCATTATACAACTTCTTGGATTGCTATAATTAATTGATTCCCATCTGTTCCTTAGTCTTCCTTCTTTTAATGGTAACAACATGTATCTGCAAAGAATATGTACCAAACTTCATTTGTCCTCAATGTTTATTGACAAGCCTTTGAGGGAAAGAATGGAAAATAGTTTTCAGTAGTTAATTTGTAATCTGTAGACAAATGCCTGTACTAATAAATTGACAAATTGTATTCAGTTCCCACATTTCTAGCATCCTGCCTTCCTTACACTCCCAGGTATGTGAGCGGTATATATGTAAACTGTCCTGTAGGGTCTAGTTGGAGTTTGGCAAGGCTTCTTTTTATTACATTATTTTTATTAGTTGTTATGTGGGTCTTCTATGGTTTATGGTTTATTAAATTTATATCCCACCCTCTAGGACAGCCTGGAAGAACTGCACATGGACAGAAGCTACTTGATTATTTCCCCTGGTCCTTTTTAGCTCCAAATCTTTCCCATCAACACCTTTTAAAAACCTATACAGAGGAAAATATAGAATTTTGATATGTGAAAAAAGTAGTTAGGGATGACAATTTTGAACTGAAAATAAAAGATTAAAGGAGTCTTTCACTGCCTGTTTTTTTCCCCTGCCAGACACACCCTACCTTCAATTGCTTTGAGTAAAATGAAAAACAAAACAAAAAACACCAAATCACAGAAATTCTTCCAACATGCCATTTGCCTCAGGGGTGTGTGTTTGTGTGTGTATATCTTCAGTTCTCTTTTTGAACCTTATACAATCTTAGCTCTAGATTGCATCACAGTAGCTGATTAAGGGACCTTCTTTATCTCCATTCATAGCTTGCAACTTATACAGGATGATAAAATGCAATTAATTTGGAGATGCTCCCAGCTTCTTTGGCATAGCACATTCTGAGGTGGCACCATACCCAAACTCCAGTTCCTATTAAGAGTACTCGCTTCTTCCTCTGTTGGATGACTACTGGAAGGTGTTAACTTGCCAGACTGTGAGCTGCTTTCTTGAGTCTCCCAGATGGAGACACCGCACAAGGCTTAAAAAAATAAACTGATTTTATATGGTGAATGGGTTTGGACAGCCATCACTGATGGGTTCCTGCATTCTTTGGTTACTCTGTTCACAATGTAGGAAGATATTCTTAGATGCATTTTGCTGCATTTGGAAATTAACATTTTACCTACTGTTGCCTTATACATAAGAATTGAGAGGGATACATGACTGTTAAAAAGCATAATGAAAAACAAAAATTGATTAGGAAAGTAGAGGCTGTCAGATTCTTATGATGAGGCTGCTCTTAAGACTAGTTGCAAGCAACAGCGGCTAGGCAGTGAAGTAGCTGTACTTGTTTTTTGTTTTTGTTTTTTGTATTCTAAGCCCAATTTCAAGGGCTGTTTTTGATGGCCTGTAAATGGTTTAGTATGGTTGGTCCCAGACCACTCAAGGTCTTAAAGGTCAATACCAGGACCTTGAACCTGACTAGGTACTCTACTGGGAGCCAGTTCAGCTAGCGCAGCACTAGCTGAATATGTGCCGTCTGTGATGTTTCAATTAGGACTTGTGTCACTACATTCTGGACTAGCTGGAGTTTCTAGGTCAGTATAGAGGTAGGTCAGAATAGAGCAAGTTACAGTAGTTCAGTCTGGAGGTGACTGTTTCATGGTTTACCATGGCTAGGTGAGGGCTCAACAAGAAGGGAGTCAGTTGCCGAGTTTGGTGGAGATGAAAAAATGCCAGCTTGGCAATGTGCATGACTTGGGTCTCAATTAATACGGAGGCATCCAAGGTCACACCCAGATTCATGACAGATGTCACCAGTGTTAGTAGTGCCCTGTCAAAAGCTGGAAGCCTAAACTCCAATCCCTCCCCACCCCCCGTGAACCTCAGTCTTTAATAGATTCAGTCTCAGCCTGCCTTAAAAAAAAAAAAATCCACCACAGCCTCCGGACCATCAGCCAGTATTTGCAGGGCAGTGACCAGCCAGCTGCCCAATAACAATACAGTTGCATATCATCAGCACATTGATGACACCCAAGCCCAAAACTTCTCATCAGCTGGGCAAAGGGGTGCATATAGATGCTGAATAATACTGGGGAGATGAGTGCCCCCTGAGAAACCCCACATAGTAAGGGTTTCCTAGAGGACACATCCTCTCCTAGTGCCACCCTTTCTCTCAACCAAGGAGAAATGAGGAGAGCCACTGAAGGGCCACCCACAGACCCCTAAGTGAGTCAAAAGATCATAAATCACTGTGTCAAATGCTGCTGTGAAGTCAAGCAACAGCAGTAGTGCTGACCCACCTTGATCCTGCTGTCTACAGAGATTGTCAGGGCAACCAGCAAGATCTCTGTCCCATGGCTGGGGTGGGAGCTGGATTTGAATGGGTCCAGCTCTGGTGTGTCATCCAGGAATCCCTAGACCAGCTCAACTACCACTCTCTCAAACACCTTTGCCAGAAACAGTAAGTTTGAAACTGGGCAGTAATTGGCAGGATCTGAAGGATTCAAGATAGTTTTTTAAAGAGTAGTAGAACCACGGCCTCCTTTTGACCCTGTGGAAAGATCCTTGTCTTCAGGGACAGGTTGATAATATCCATCAGAGGACCCTGTATCCTTGCATCACCAGCCTTACCTAACCATGAGGGACACAAGTCAAGGAGGCATGCGGTCAGCCTAACAGCACCCAGGACCCTGTCAACATCAGCAGGAGAGAGTGGGTTGAAGGAATCAAAAACTGAATCCAAAGATGACCAAGGGGTCTCCAGTTCACATGCTATATCAACATTGCCAGCTAAGTCGTGATGGAGCGACAAGACTTTTTCCACGAAAAAGCTCAGAAATGCTTCATAACTAATGGCTGAATTCCTATATCTATTCTGGTCCCACTCAGTGAGGGAAGTCAAGGACCTAATCACACTAAATACTTGTGATAGGTGAGAGCTAGCAGACACAATGGAGGCTGAGTAGAATTCCCTCTTTGCAGCCTTCACCATCATCTCATAGGGTTTCATAAGCATCCTTTAAGATGCTTTTGTAACTTTGTTGCAAGCACGCTGCGAAAATCACTTGTTGTGTAGGCTCCCATTTCATCCCCCTGAGCAAAAGCGGCTCTAGGGCGAATAGTGCTCTAGGCAGCCCCCCCCCCACCATGGCACTTCGCTTGCCCATCCCCCACTGCTGCTGCACTCCACTCACCCCGCCCCCCGCAGCTAGTCCCCTCTGGCTGCTGCCACCACCGTAGTGGTGCTCCACTTGCCCCCCCTCCCCGCCATGACTAAAACTAAGCCCTGCTGCCAGCTTTTTCCCACAGCCCATGCCTGTGAGAAGAAGCCAACAGCGGGACTTCATTTTAGTCATGGCGAGGGGAGGGAGGGGGTGTGAGCAGAACACCACCATGGTGGTGGCAGTGGCCGGAAGGGGCTAGCTGTGGCCATGGTAGTGGTGGAGGGGGGAGGGAGACAAACAAACCACTTGCCTCATTGATGGCTTCAGAGAGACAGGAATTCCAGGCCCCTATCAGCTCATCTACAGAGGCACCAGAAGGCATGGGATCCTGCAGAGCATTCTGGAACCCAATTGGACCCATTAGTCACCATGGGTGAGCATAAATGAGTTAACTGCCTAGAAGGAGGGGGTGGAAATGCCCAGCCAGGCCTTCAAAACCAAGCGGTCTGACCAGGGCCGTAGCCAGGATTTGGAAGGTTGGGGAGCATTTACATTTTTGGGGGAGCACTGATGCCCCCCCCCGCGCCCCACACGACCTTCCCTCTAGTGACAGGCAGGGCCGGCCCTAGCCCTTTTGGCTAGGCAGCACAGCTCTGCCCTGCCCCAGTCACCGGATCTGTTGCCTACTCATGAGTAGCCCTCCGAGTAGGCAGCAGGCATGGGGCTACTCACGGGAACAGGTGAGGGGAGAGGCAAATAGCAGAGACGAGGAGAAACAGAGGCAATCGGGGCTGGCAGGGAGGGGAAAGGGCAGGAGAAGTGGCTGAGATCGGGGCTGGGAGGGAGGGGAAAGGGCAGGAAGTTGCTGCGATTGATAGGGGCTGAGAGGGAGGGGAAATGCCAGGAGAAGTGGCTGCGATCGGGACTGGGAGGGAGGGGAAAGGGCAGGAGAAGTGGCTGCTATCAGGGCTGGGAGGGAGGGGAAGATGCGAGGAGAAGGGGCAGCGATCAGAGTTGGGAGGGCGGGAACAAAGGTGGGGAGAAGCGGTGACTATTGGAGCTGGGTGGGAGGGAAAGGGGCGAGGAGAAGCAGTGGCGATTGGGGCTGGGTGGGAGGGAAAAAAGCAGAAGTGGGTGCGATCAGGGCTGGGAGGGAGGGGAAGGGGCAGGAGAAGTGGCTGCGATCCAGGCTGGGAGCTGCAGCAAAAGCAACCCCCAGCTCCCCCCTGGAGTTAAAGGGCCCGCGAAACAGCTGATCTGCTGGCCCTTTAACTCCAGGGGGAGGCTGAGACTGCTTCTGCCCCCGGTGGGCCAAATTGCTGATGGGGCCAGTGGCAGCCCCCGGAGCTATGGCAGAGGCCCCGGGGACTGGTTGGGTAATTGCCGACCCAGAAGTCGGGGGGCTGTGCCCCCACAAGCCCCCTCATAGCTACAGGCGTGGGTCTGACCATGGCACCTCTTCCTTATTTTATATTTTAGTATTTTCATGGTGGAGGTGGTAATATACAAATGCTTCAACTGTCATCAATAATGGTAAAATAAGGTATTTCTATAATACATGGGACAATGGGACTCGCTGCCACATGATGTAACCATGATCAGGAATTTAAGTGGCAATAAATAAGAATTATACAAATTCATGGAGGATAGGTTTATCCATGGTTAAACAGAGCATCCTTATTCAGAGACATTGTACCCCCAGTATCAGTTGTGAGGACAACAATGGAGGAAGGTCTGTAGGTCTTCTTGGGATCATCTAGGTTGCAGAATCAGATTGCTAGACCAGACTGATCTTTGGTCTGATCCAACAAGACTATTCTAGGTTGTTATAACTGCCATAGAAATGCAAAAGAACAAATGGTAAGGGAATAAAGAACAACTAGTCCTTTCCCATCAGACTCTAACATAGCCCAGTTTTGTTTTTGTTTTTTAAATGTGTGAGTGCTCCAAGCTACTTGGTTGCTGCATTCTCCAATTCCACTTGCATGGAAAGACTCTACTCTTGTTAACAGAAGGTGCCGTTGTCATGTATAGTACTGCTTTATATATCCCACAGCTGAGTTCTGTTTTGGTTGGAATTAGTTCCTCACCCACTCACCAACCCATTCCTAAGAAGAGGACTGACTGAACTGATTAACATAGATTTAACAGGGGCAAACATGTGAGTGGCTTTCAGTAGGCTCCCAAGTACTAGCCTGCCAAGTGTCACTTCTCTGAGGCAGATACAGTTTTATGCACACACCACTCTACAGTCTCCTAAATCATGAAAAAAAAAAACCCATTTTTAGTCTGCTCCTGAAATGACATAAATAGACCATATCATGGTAATGGGCTTGCAGCTCAGCCCCCCCTGGGAACTGGTAGAATGTACTTGTACCTCTCCACGTTTGTGACCTAGGCTTTGGTGGTTCTGCCAGCAATGTTCTTTCCACTTTTAGAGTTAAGACAATTATTTTCAGTAAGGTTCTTCAAAAGGTGAGTCAGAGAATGTAATCAGGGGTAAAAGTAAGGAGTAACTCATTTTAGACTTGATGGTGTGAGTCTTTGTATAGCCTGATATTTCAGGGACATTCTTCCCCTGTGACTCACAGCTCCCTGCCCTTTAAATAAGGAATCAACACCCCTATAAGGTGAAGCACCTCAAACAGTCTCACAAACACCCACATTGTAGGTCAGCATCAGAGGAGTCGCGATTTCAATCCGATCTCAGCGTTCTGTATTCAAGTCTTGATCCACCAAGGAGTTCTTTCCTTGGGAATAAGAGTCTGTGAGTGAGGGGGGGGGGGGGTGGGGATAAGAAGCACTCCCTTTCTGAAAGGGACTGGAAGGAGTTGTTTTTGTCATGGGTGCCAAAGCAACTTCCCTCACACCCTTTCGAACATGCCCCATAGACCCAAGTAAGTGTTCAGCCCATTCCTGAGGGCAAGTCTGGGCGTGGGGACAGAGAAAGGTTTTTAGGGGATGGAAGCTTTTAAGCTGGGATGCAGCTTAATTTCAAAGAAAGCAAGAGAAGCAGCTGCTCTGAAGAAGCAAACTCAGCTTGTGTGTATGTCTGAGTATCTCTCCTGCGCACTCACAGAGCTGCAGGTTGGTATCTAGCTCCAATCAATGCCCTTAATTGCCTTTTTCTTTCTTGCCATCACGGTGGCTCTTCAGTCTCCCTATATTGCTTTTATTATTTTTTTCCCTTACACACACACACACACACACTTTCTCTCTTCTCCCCCCCCCCCCACCCCTTTCCTCTGCTCCAGCACCACCAGCACCAGCCACCAGGACAAGTTGCTACGGAAACGGCTGCATGGCAACCGGCTCAGAGCCTGGGGTCCGTCTGCTGCTGCTGCCGCTGCTGCTGCCGCCGCTTCTCTGGCTGGTTCATTCTCCAGCGCGTTTTCCTCCTCGCTAGATGGTGTGCGAGACACCCGAGACTAGACACGCTCCGGACGCGGGCAGCGAGAGCGGAGGAAGGCAAGGCAAGGCAAGGCGGGCGGCGGGAAGAGAGGCGAACGCACCGCTTGCCCGGACCCCGAAAGGAGGCTGCACCCTACCTGCCTGCCTGCCTGCCTTGGGGGGCTCGTGGAGGAGCCAGAGCCGAGAGCCTTCGCGCAGCCTTCGCGCAGGCATGGACATGATGCTCCTGGTCCAGGGCGCTTGTTGCTCCAACCAGTGGCTGGCCGCGGTGCTGCTGAGCCTCTGCTGCTTGTTGCCCTCCTGCCTCCCCGCCGGCCAAAATGTGGACTTCCCAGGGACAGCTGTGGAGAACCTGGTGGTCAGGAAAGGGGACACGGCTGTGCTTAGGTAGGGCTCGCCCGGGAAACCGCTTGGATTTTGATGAGCTTCCTGTGTGTGTGGTGTGTCCCCCTCCCCTTCGACGGGCTGAAACGGCTGCTGAAGAAGGAGAGGGTCTCGTTTGTCTTTCGCCGGCTTTCTTGCATGCAGTGCGCCAAAGGGGTCCAAGCGTTTGGCTGGAGGCAGACGAGAGAGGGTCTCACTTGGAAACTAGCGCTCGGTCATGCCTGCTGAGGAGCCCTCGCTACCTTCTCTCTCACATACCCGTCCAGTTTCCCACTTCCCATTGTCCCCCCTTCCGGTTTTGACTCTCTCACCTGTCCAGTGGAATTAAAAGTGGGGTCCTCACCCTCCCCCCCGCGTCTCTTTAGAGACTGGTGGCTCTTTAGACTGAACTTTAGAGGCATCCCCTTTTGCTCCCCTGTAGACTTTTCTAATCTATCAAGTGGGGTGGGGGGAGAGGAGATTTGCAATAAGATCTCCCTTCGGAATTACTTTGCAGCTTCTTCAGGCATGTTTCTCCCGCTCCTTGCTAAGCCTCTGGAAGCCGTAATGGCTCATCAGAGAACAGCGGACCCGCTTCCCTCCCTCCCCTCCCAGCTTTGCAAGCAAAGCGGCTGCAGCGCAGAGCGAGCTTTTGCAATAAATAAATGAATACATTTTTAATATATATATATATATTTGGGAGAAACGCAAGTTGATGCTCGGCATAGTGGCCTGAGTGATGCTCAAGACCCCCTTCCTCGGAGCTGTGCTCCCCCTCCCTTTGTGAAACTCCCATCCAGATGCTTGCTGCATTAACTGACGGTGCAGTTCCAAGCATCCGAGAGTGCCATGGCATGGGATATTACGGACATGTAGCAGGCATTTCTGGAGAGATTTATATCCGCGGTCCATGTGTGATAAATAAGCAGCGCACTCTGCAGTGCATTAAAGAACGCTGTTTGCCTAAGACTGGTGTATATATTATGTTTAATTGGGCTGTTGGTTGAAAGCACTGATCTCTTCGGTTTTAGACCTTGGCATGTAAAGACGATTTAAGGAAACAGATTGACACTTATCTTGCAAACTGAAGAGTCTGGGACCCAATTAGTTTTTTGTTTGGAAGCTGTACAGAATACCCCATAGTTTGTTTTGGGGGTGGGGGCAGGTGGTAATCCAAAAGGTCTCTCAGATAAACAGTCGATGGATTCCAAAGGTTGTGACTTGCCTGGAATGTGAAGTTTGTTCTGGAAGTTGGAATGAAAATCATTGCTGCTGGATTGAATTTCTCTGGGATAGTGCCTGATGTTTGTAACAAGATCTGCAGTGCACATTGCTCAGCATTAGCAGTTCACTGAGGATACAGTACATGTCACTTAAGGTTGCTGACATTTTCATAACAATGCATATAGGAGGGGCAGCCATCTGGGATCTTGATGATTTCCCCAAGATGCTTGATTTTAAAATCAGTTTTGCATTTAGAAGATTGTGTGCATGTAGCAATTGCTTCCTTTAGTGATGGTTGCATTCCATATGGCAACAAGCCACTGGGCTAGTGGAAAAATTGTTTACCACTAGCAATCCATTAGTGATGTGATTTCTGTCTGTCCATCTGGAATTCATTAATCCTCTATTTTAATTTGTATTTTTTCTCCCTGGGCTTAACTTTCTTTTGACACATTTGGCATTGTCAAGACAATCCTCTGATAACATTTGAATTGATTTTCTTTCTTCTAAGAGTAAGGACAGAGACTGATACTTCTCATACATGGGGAAGTGAGCCTACAGCATTTGTAGGTGTTAAGATGTTACCAACTGTGCTGTTTGCCAGGTTCTTAAAGCAACTTCATCAGGAGCATTGCTTTTCCTCAGTGTTGCACAACTCTTGCAGAAATGCTGCAGAAACATACTCCTTCATTGCTGCAGAAACATACTCCTTCATTGCTTTGAAATTGTGGCATTGTCAGCGCAGCCCTGTTTATTTTCCTGACTGTTCTGATGTGGTAGATGCCAAGAGCACATTCAGTGGCTGTGCACTGCTGCTTGACACATTTTTCATCTGTAGTAATACGCTGTAGCCACACTCCCTGGTTTTAGAATTCATTGGAATTTACTCTTGTTGGCCTCATGTGCCACAGACAGAAAGTAAATGTAGCCCCAGCCTCTTTATTTGCATTGCCTCTGATGTAAAGATAGCAACAGAGTGGATGAACAGAGTTCGTCCATTCAGGTTCAAACTCAGGCTAGTGTTTGTGGCCACTGAAAAACACTGTTAAATAGAAGCTTGAAACAACTGAAGATACCTGTGGTTGGGTTACAGTCTGATATTACTATAATGTATGTGATTTTCTAAGGGTAAGAAGCTGAAAACATCTTTTTAAATGCAAATGAAAGAATTTTAGGGTCAATCATTTTCATCTCATAAATTGAAGAGGATGAATGTTTTGGACAGCAAGTGTCAGTGAGAATAGAATCCACTATATCAGGGGTGGCCAACGGTAGCTCTCCAGATGTTTTTTGCCTACAACTCCCATCATCCCCAGCCATCAGCCATGCTGGCTGGGGCTGATGGGAGTTGTAGGCAAAAACATCTGCAGAGCTACCATTGGCCAACACTGCACTATATAATTTCACAGAGAATAGCATATGCTTTACTGCTAGGTGGGGAACATGGAAGGCATTAGCAATGCTATTAGGAGGAAACCTGGAACATTTATTAAGGAATAACCAGTTTGGGGCAATTTCATGTACTCAACTTTGTGTTTTGCTTGAGAGCAAAGTTTACTTCAATTTAAGCCAAAAGGATTACATTTGTAAGGAAAATGCACAGGATATAAAGGAGCTACTTAACTGTCACATGTGGCTTTCAAGTGCTTCTTCGGAATCTTGTCCCCATGGACTATGAACAGCTTAAATAAAAACACGTAAAACCTAAAGCATTTTAAATTAATAACAGTCTACAAGAAAGGTTTTTTAAGTGTCACATTAGGACATAGCAGTCCTATGCAAACACAGATGGGGAATGCAGAATACATATTACGCATGTTTCAATGAATTTCTTTATTCCCCTCCCCCCCAGGTAATGGTTATTTTCTTCTAGTTGCCTTAGACTAGGGTGTTGTGATGCTTTGGATAATTGTATATTGCACTTCATGAAGTAACATATAAGTATAAGAATTATTTCTTCTACACTGAACTTTTGTAAAGCCCCAGTACCCCCCCCCCCCGCCAAATAGAACAATTGTGTGTGTGTGTGTGTGCTGAATTCAAGGTTGAACTGTGACTTAAAAACAATGACAATTTATTTTGCAGAAGAGGGAGTCTGTCTAAGGGAACTACATACATAGTTGGCATATTACAATCAGGAAACCATCATTTAAAGCCTCAAATAAACCAGTATGACTGCTAGATCTTTTTTAAAAGTGCTGGAATGTCTGAGTCATTCTTTCAGTGTTTTGTCAGCAGTTTGTTTGTTTAATGAAAAGAGTATATTGTTAATAGATATGATATTGCAGGTGCCTTAAATATATTGTATCTTGACTCTTGAAAACTTCAACTACCCAGGCATTTCTTTTTGATCTTGTGTGGACATGACCATGGAATCATGTTGAAGACTCACAGATATATATATTCAAGCCAGTTGAAATCAATAAGAGCTTCAGATGGATTTCTGGAAGCAGACTTCTGCCTCTTAAGCAATCTTAAGATACAGTGATCATTATTGGTACTCTGAGGTAAGGGTAGAAGTGTCTGATTCCAAAGCTAAGGTTTGCCTTGTGTAGCATTTCCATTGCTACTTTTCAGTGCCCATACAGAAATAAATGTGGTAGATTCAGGCTTGGTTTCTTTAAAAAGCTTAAAGATGTCCAGAGGAAAATGGCTAAGAAAAAGAAATCTGAATAAATTGTGACAGAAATATAGCTACATGGTAGTATGGAACATCATACTGAAGTCTGTTAGTAGTCTTTGTTTTAAGAAATGTTGCTAGTTTTATAAAGTCAGTTACTGTTCTAAAACATAATAATTCCACAGATCAAAGTGAAGTTTCCAGTTCAAAAAGGCATGCTACTTCAAGTTGTTATTTTGTACAGTGATTACTGCAGATCATTTAAGACCAATAAAGATCAATTCTGAATATAAGCTTTCATGTGCATGCACAAGGAAGCTTATACCCAGAATTAAACTTTATTGTTCTTAAAGGTGTCACTTTACTTAGACTTTTTTCTACTGCTTCAGATCATGCTGTGTCAGTTCTTGTCTCTTTTAGTTAATATAACATAATGGACATGCAGCTTGCACATAGCTTTTCCTGTGCTGAATGTACATGTGATAGACAAAGTTTGAGTCCAGTGGCACCTTTAAGACCAACAGAGTTTTATTCAACATATCAGTGCACATGAAAGATTACACCAGACTTTTACTACTTACCTTGAATAAAACTCTGTTGGTTTTAAAGGTGCCACTGGGCTCAGACTGTGTTCTGCTGCTTCAGACCAACACCACTGCACACCTGAATGTATATGTTATAGATTAGAGCTACCATTTTGTTCTTCTAGCACCTGTGCATTCCTCTGGTGCACAAACATTTCTACTGATCCAAGGTATAGGTTCATCAGTTCAAGAATGTCTTGCATGAGTGGAAGAGTACTTGTTCTGAAGAACCATACCAATGGAACAAAACTGATCGAATTCTGCGTTTACATTTAGCTTTTTTTGATCTCACATTTCCTTCCCAAGAAAAAGAAAAAATAGGTGAATGAAAAAGATCTATACAAAACTAACCAAAGTAATACAGATCATCACTATATATAAAAGACATTTCCTAGGCACATTCTCTTTGTCACATTCAAGTATGACCAAGGAACTGATCCCCAGGTAGAGCTAGTAAACTGAGTAGGCAAGATCATAGTAATCAGGTGGGCTTGGTTCTTAATGACTGTTTATGGGATAAAGTAAAGTAAATAAACAGCAGTGTTTGGAGGCCAGAGGAGCTGACCCCAAGAAAATTAATCTGCAAAGACCAAGAAAAAGTTTTAATTACTGTCTCAACCATTTTTCTGATTTTACCTCTCACTTAAAAATTAATGGCTGCAATTCATTCCTGTGGGAAAAAGATAAAATTACTACTCCTAGGGAATTCATTATGGCAAGGGCAAATACTTATCTCAACAATGTCCCAGCACAGAATACATTAAAATGTACAGAGGTAATCAGGTTAAGAGATTTTGAGAGCCAGTATAGTGTGTTAGACAAAGCTCTGTGAGACTGAGGTTTGAATCCCTGTTTTGCCATGGAAACTTGCCAACTGACCTTGGCCTCAGCCTAACCTACCTGACAAGGGTGTATGTGAAGATGAAACACAAATAATCTAAAAAGGCTTTGGGTTCTCAATGGAGAGAAAGGTGGGGTATAAACAAAGTAAGAAACCTAAACAGCTGTGGAGGCCCAAATCAGATAAGGAAGTGGCACAGGGTCACCTGCAAAGGGGAATTAAGAACTACTTCCAGCAGCACTGAAGGAAAGGAGAGTGAGTTGGGTGCAGAAGAGTTCAAAGTACTGTGTTTAGGATAATACAGGATGTGAAAATAAGGAACTGGGGCTACGTTAGGGTTGTCAACCTTCCAATGGTGACTGGAGATCTCCATTTTACACCATCGATCTCTAGGCAACAGAGATTAGTTTACCTGGAGAAATGACTGCTTTGGAAGGTAGACTGTATTGCATAATATCCACTGAATTTCCTCCCCTCCCCAAACCCTGCCCTTATCAGGCTCTACCGCACCCAAATCTCCAGGTATTTCCTGACCCTGCATTGGCAACTTTGGGCTAAGTACTCTGTTATCCTCAACTGACTTGATCACAAATAATGACTTAAGAGGAAGACATCTGGTTTTCTTGTTTGACTTTATATCTGCATTTCTACAATGCATGGCCCACATTGACTAGTTTCTGGTCTGATGAAATCTTATAATTGCTTTGGTATAAAAAAGTATTAACTGACAAATGTTCATGACTTTCCCTCCACTGCATTCCCCTGAGCACCCCTGAAGCTTTTTTCCTGGCTTCAGGGGGCCCTTAGGAAAAGCACAGAATGCAAAATGAGAGACTGCAATTGGAAGAGGAACCAGTAGAAATTGCAGCTCCTTATGAGAAAGAAGGGGAAAGGGAGTATTGGTTTGTAGCCTGTTAATATTGTAGCTGCTTGAATGTTGAACTGTATACTCAGGTGCTGCTGATTTCTGTGGGATTTTAGAGTACCTAACATCTTCTAGATTCAAGTTTTGCTTTGCTAACAATAAATACTAAGGTTATTAATGAGTAGGTCATAGGGTTGCCAGGTCTGTGTTGGAAAATACTTGGAGACTTTGTTGATGGAACTGGGAGAGGGCAGAGTTTGGGGAAAGGAGGGACCTCATCATGGTACAATGTTATAGAGCCCACCCTTCGAGCGAGTGTGTGCTGGAGGTGAAGGGGAGCTATAAATGCCATCCTTTCTCACTCTCCTTGGGATTGTTTTCCCCAGCATCACTGCACCTTTAAGATCAAGGAGGCTTCCCCCCCTTCTTGAGTTTTTCTGTGTGTTGGGGGTGAAGACTGTGCCTGCTTCCCCGCCCCCTTTCCTCAGTATCATGTTTGACCCAGCAGCACTTTACCATCAACAAACGTCCCCCCCTTCCTGTGTATGAGTGTGTTTGTGTGAGAGAAAGAGACTGAGAGTTTGTTGCAGGTAGGGAAGGGAGTCCTCCTCAGCATCGCATTTGGAGAGGGGTGAGTGGGGAGAGACAGAGTAAATCAGTTTTGCTAACTATTTGGAAACCAAAGAAGGGAACTACCTGGGGATCCTAAGCTTAAAAGGGTAAAGTCTAACCTAGAGTGCTAGACTAGGGTCTGGGAGACCTGGATTTCAGTCCCCACTCTGCCAAAAAAAACTTGCTGGGTAACACTGGAATACTCTCAACCTCTGATGGAAGCAGCTTTGGGTTCCCATGGAAGGTAGGATATAAATTAAGATAGCCAGCCTCCAGGTGGTGGCTGGAGATCTGCTACTCAACAAATGTTTGAGTAGCAGAAAGCAATGTAAAGAGATAAATTTAAATTTGGAAGGAGGAAGTGACATCACAGGAAGGGAAGGCGTTTGGGTGCAGTGTGCTGAAAGTGACACCATCGAAAGAAGTGGCGCGTGGAAGTGACTTGATCTTTGACCTGGAAGTGACATCACAGGATATGAAATCACAAAGGTGATGTCATATCCTGCTCCTGGCTCCACCCCCAAAGTCTCCTGGCTCCACCCCCAAAGTCCCCAGATATTTGCTGAGTTGGACTTGGCAACCCTAGCTTGGAGTTACTATATTTTTTTTAGAAGCTACCCATCATAAGCAAGGTGCAAAAGCTTCTTCTGTGTGGTGGTACAATGAAGAGGGTACCCAACTGGAAAACCCTAGTGCCTCCTTGTAGTGCTTCTTCTAGGCCTAGGCAGTACCTCCTGGCTGTTGGTGGGGGATGGAGGAGGTAGGGTTGCCAGTTCATGTCTGGGAAATACCTGAATATTTGGGGATGGAGCTTGGAGAAAAGAGAGACCTCAGTGGGATACAATGCCATAGAGTACCACACTCCAAAGCATGTATTTTCTTCAGGGAAACTGATCTCTAGATGAACTGTAATTTCAAGGGAATCCCCAGGTCCCACCCAGAGGCTGGCGTTCATAAAAGGCAGATGGAAAAATGCTCACACCCTGAAAGTTAACTGAGTTATTTAGGATGCCCTCTTCTGGACACTGTTTATGGGATGGATAAATCCCTTTCCTCAGCTCCCATTGCCAACCACTGTTCCAAGCTGCAGTGTTGGTGGTAGTGGTGGGGATTTTAAAAACACGACTGTGTCACCAGAGTGATGATGTCATTTCTTGGGAAAACCTTGAAGTGTGTTTGTATAGTTCTAGCAATCACCATGAACTCTATGATTTTGCCACACAGTTTCTGGTTATTCATAAAGCTACCCACCATCAGATTAGGTTTTCTCAGGAAGTGACATCACACTGGTGACACCACTCCCATGTCCCCAACCCTCCTGCTGGTTGCCAGGCTTGGCATAGCAACCCTGCTGCTACCTTGCCTGATTATGAATGGGTCTGAAAAAAATAATTTTTCTCAAATAAAACAATATTTTAAATAACATGGGATCCAAAGCTTCTTTTTATGCATTCCTGCTTCTGGTAACTACCACATGGAGATGTGAGACAATCTTTTACTAACAGCCCCACTAAATAATTTCTATGTTTTTTTAAAAAAATATTATTTTGTAGGATGAATAGCCCATTTTTCAAAGTGAGCTGATTGTGACCCGTATTTTATGGTACTGCTATTCACTGTGACATCTCATTGCTCTAACCCATCTCAGTATTTGAAATGTTGGAGATCTGCATCCCTTGACTACCAAATACACAAGTCATGTACATTAATAAACAAATTAACAATCCTCACTTGTGGTTACATAGAAAGGCTTGGAGGCTACACTTCAAAAAGTCTGATTATTTATTCACGCCACGAGATTTGGTAACTTCCATACCCAGTGCAACTACACTGGGGGGAGGAGGAAATTGAGTAACCATGCCCTCTATTTGAACTAACAAAGCCAGAATGTTGCCTAGATTTATGGCACCCCTATGACAGCAGTCTGCATTTTGTCACCCTCTGGTGTTTTTTCAGCCATTTTGTCCTAACACTAACAAACACAGATCCCTATTTGTGATTCTTTTAATCTGTTAAAAACATTCCCATGATTCACACTGCCCACTTATATTACGAATTGCTGCTTCCATTTCCATTTGTCTGGTGAAGTCTGCTTAAGAACATACGAAAGCTTACATTCTGAATAAAACTTAGTTTGTCTTAAAGATGGTACTATAGGTAGAGGTCATAACTCATACACTCCTGGGACTTGTGGGGTGGGGGAATCCATCATCTAGATCTCTCTGTGTGTCTCTCTCTCTCTCTGGAAAATAGTTATTTCTTTAACATAGTCTTGTGGTGTACATGTTGTTAGTTCACTGGTATCTTCTAGCTGTTCTTATTGTGTGTGTTTATGGACTGCAAATGAAATACTAGTACTAAAAAGACTAGCTTGACAGTTCAGTCCTAAACAGAGTTACATTTGCTAAATGTCAGTGGATTTGGAAAGGTGTAACTTTGCTTAGGATTGCACTGTTGCTCACTTAACTTTACCGCAACAGTATAGCTGTTACATGTTTTGTGGAGTATGCAATATAGCAACAGGTTTTATTAAACTGGAATGGACAAAGCTGCAATATTAAACAGAGTGGAAAATTGTTGATTCCTCTGCTCAGGTCCTTTCTTCAAATTTTATTTAGTGTTAGTGGCAGAGTGCTGTTGCTCTGAATGTGCATTATTCTGTTATAGCTGAGATCCCCGGACTTCTGGTGTATGCTTCAAGGGTGCTGGATATATTAACAGCTGTACCAATTTAATCTTGTCTCTTTTCCTTTGTAAATCTTTCCCTTATTTTATCTTTCTCCTATTTTATTCTTGTAGATTAAGTTGCTATGTGAGTCTTCCTGCAGATATTTCTGAAATGTAAGCCTCTTTTTTTGCCATATGTAGGTGTCTAAAGTTAAGAAGCTGTTTATGGGAGATTTTTTTCTCATTCCAAATCTCTGCCAATTAACAGATAAACACCTGGCACTTGAGCCTGTGGTTAAATCGTCTCTAATATGCACTTCAATTTATTGAATTACAAGAAGTTAGGTTTTAATTTTAGGCTTCCTAGGAAAGGCTTCCTAACCACTAAAAAACACATTTTTCATCAGTGGAGCAAGTTGCCTTGCAAAGTTACAGAGTCGAGTGTGGGAGCAGTCTACAGTTGATCTGGTTGAGCTATAACCAAGGTGCTATTTTTGTAGAAAATGCCCAGCAGAAACTCATTTGCATATTAGTCCACACCCCCTGACATCATCATTGTTTTGCACAGGACTTTTTTTGTAGGGAAAGCCCAGCAGGAGCTAATTTGCATATTTGGCCACACCACCTGAAGCCAAGCCAGCCAGAGCTGTGTTCCTGTGCATTCCTGCTCAAAAAAAGCCCTGACTATAACTAGTACTGGCTGAGTAAAAGTTGCCAGACTTCTTTGAGCTGCTTTCCACTACTTCTATGTTAGTAGTGTTAATTAGAAGTCTTTGGGGTATTCTGGTGATAAGTTGAAAGAGAACTATGCAATTGATCCTGAATAATAGTCATGCCACTCCTTCACCTCTTTCTCTTGGTTTTGTGAATTATCCCTGTAGGGTCTCATTGTGCCAATTAGTGGTGCCTTTCTGTGGCCCTTGGCTTAACATTTCCCTTCTGTGCATCTCAGTAAGATTTCAGTAGGCTAATGTCTCAGTACGCATAAATGTCTCATTCTGGATGTTGTGTGAATTAAAGTTTAGTGAGCATCTTTCAGCTGCTGTTTGGGTTGCCAGTTAGGCTCTGCTTTATAAGTCTCATGAGAAGTAACCAGCCATGGTATTAGAAAGCTAGTAAGCTTAAAAACAACCATGAAGTACCCTTTCTTTTTGTTTTCATTTCTTCTGAATCTCTACCAACATTTACAATCTGCCAGGCCTTATAGACAACCTTCCAGGCTCCACTGTTGACCCCTCCTTTGACCTGTCATCATATGATCAAAATATTGTTCAGTATGAAATTAGCGTCTCCCAGCCTACCTGGGTTATGTTGCCTGGTGTTTCCTTACCTTTTTAAATATCAGACCTGTCATTGGTCATTTGCTGTTGTTGTTCTTGGTATTACAGTAAAAATTCTGTCGCAAATTTCAGAGGGTCTAAGCAGCCATAGAATTGCTAAACAGCACTTCATATCACAATAAATAAATAGTGTAATGTCCAAAAGAAATACTAGAAAATATGTATTTTGTAAGGAATGAAAGAACTGTAATGTTGTTTTTCTCTTAGGAGAGAAAAAGACAATTTTTTTTTTCCGTTTTCTTTTCTTCTTATCATTTAGTCTAAGAGTCAGTGTCCTAAATCCTGGTAAAATAGGAAGATTTAGCCTCAGTCTAACCAACTGACATTGTTAAACCACACTATTCCCCATTATTATATAATCCCAGAGAGTCACTAATTTTAAACACTGCATCAAGCTGCTTCTCTTAAGATAACTGTTTCTTAAACTCCAGTACCTGCAGTGCCAGTTATACATTTTAGTGTTTATGTTTTTTTCTGCAGAGCATGTCTTATACTACATTAAAGTAAAGCAGTTTTCGAGCTGGAGAAGATTCCAGAGGGTGTGTTTGTTCCTGCCTTCAGCCCTGTTGACTCTTTCCTTGAAAGAAAACAGCATGGAAAGTTATGTCTTGACTCTTGTTTCTTGACTCTCTCACTTCTCATGTCTAAAGCCAGCACTGGATTTCTTGGCACGAGTAGTGGTATTTATGTTTGAAAAGTGAAGTGTGAATTAAAAGATGGCTTTTCTTGGCCCTACAATTTATAAAAGCTGCACAGATGAAGGTAATAATAATGAATAAATCTCTGAGTGACAGTGTGACCCAGAATTCAAGTGCTTCCACCAGTGAGGTAACAGTGTCCACTTTTTATATCCTGGTTTCTCTCAGAGCATGGTAACAGCATGAGCTCTTATCCCATGAAATCCGGTTAGCCATCTGGACCAATGTTCCTCCTAAGCTCCACAATGTTGTGAGCAGAAATTATACCCCGTGAGTGAAAAAAGCTAGTAGCATTAAAGTTATGAGTAAGTCTACATTTGACTATCATGTAGATTAGTTCTTAGAAAACTACTTCCATAACCATGTAAAAATCTCAGAATAAATTCTTTTAAATTATATTTAAACTATATTTTAAGAATAATTTAAACATTATAAGAGAAAACAGATTGATTCTGAAGAGGGGTGGATAGTGGAAAGGGGTGAATGAAATTTGACTAATTTCATTCACCCCTTTCCACTATATATTGGTAGACCTGTCCTTTGGAGAACAGGTCTATTTGCTCCAGTTCACTATATTGGTAGATCTGGCCTTGGACTGTCACCCTGTGCTGAGCCTTGGAAAACATACCAGCACTTGGTTGGGGGGGACTCTTGCAGTTTCCTTTTTTTTTAAAAAAAAAGTGAAATATGACAATCAGCATTACAGGTCAAGTATAGAAGATGAGGAACAATCACTGTCAGAACCCTGACTAACCTAATAAACAGGAAGTTGTTTAGATGATATCAACCTGCCAAAGCTACTTATTTATTCAAATATTTCTATCCCATTTTTTCTCTTCAAGGCAGCTTACAAATCATACTGGAAGGCATAATAGGAGTGTTAAAATGTTTTTTCCCAGCTGTACTGTAACCTATGGGAGTCATTGCGGGGCCATGGCTGGGTAGTCTCTCAGCTCTTGATAGAGTTGCCAAGTCCAATTCAAGAAATATCTGGGGACTTTGGGGGTGGAGCCAGGAGACATTAGGGGCGAACCCAGGAACAAGGGTGTGACAAGCATAATTGAACTCCAAGGGAGTTCTGGCCATCACATTTCAAGGGACAGCACACCTTTATAAATGTCTTCCTTCCATAGGAAATAATGAAGGATAGGGGTGCCTTCTTTTGGGGCTCATAGAATTGGACCCCCTGGTCCAATCGTTTTGAAACTTGGGGGGTATTTTGGGGAGAGCACTAGATGCTATACTGAAAATTTGGTCCCTCTACCCTCAAAAAACAGCCCCCCCAGAGTCCCAGATACCCGCAGATCAATTCATGATTTTCTATGGGAATAAATCTCCATAGGGAATAATAGAGTTCGCAGCAGACATTTCCCTCCCGTCCCCCCGCTTTCTGACGACCCTGAAGCAGGGGGAGGGTCTCCAAACCAGGGGATCCCCTGCCCCCATCTGGGGATTGGCAACCCTAGCTCTTGATGGGTTGCCATTATCACCGGCCCCAACCATCAAGATTCTGGGCATGATCTTGGATGCCACCTTGACTACAGAGGCCCAGGTAACTAAAGTTGCCAAGCTAGCATTTCTCCAACTATGCCAGGATAAGCAACCGGCTCCCTACCTATCACACCCTGACCTAGCCTATATAATTCATACAATGATCACCTCCAGCATAGACTACTGTAATTTACCCTACTGCTGACCTAACCTTGTGCCTGATCCAGAAGCTCCAGCTGATCCAGAATGCACCTGCATGGGTCCTAATGGAGACCCCCTCAGATGGCACACATCCAACCAGTGCTGTGTAAGCTGCCTCTCTCAGTATGCCCCTGGAAGAGTGTTTAGCAACAAGAACTTTCTGGTGGTTCCTGCCCAAAAGAGATTCAGCTGTCCTCAACTAGGGCCATGGTCTTTTCTGCCCTGGCTCCCACCTGGTGGAACTCTTCCAGAAAAAATCCATGTCCTATGGAATTTATTATCTTTCCATAGGGCTTGCAAGGCAGAGATGTTTCATCAGGCATTTGGTTGAGGACAGCAATGGTCTGGCACTCTCATAGAAGAAGATATTGGATTTATATCCCGCCCTCCACTCCGAAGAGTCTCAGAGCGGCTCACAATCTCCTTTACCTTCCTCCCCCACAACAAACACCCTGTGAGGTGGGTGGGGCTGGAGAGGACTCTCACAGCAGCTGCCCTTTCAAGGACAACCTCTGCCAGAGCTATGGCTGACCCAAGGCCATGCTAGCAGGTGCAAGTGGAGGAGTGGGGAATCAAACCCGGTTCTCCCAGATAAGAGTCCGCACACTTAACCACTACACCAAACTGGCTCTCTCTCATATGCCAACTTCCCTCCCCTTTCCCCTCTTCATAGCATGGATATTGAATTCACCACCATCTTGGATGTAGGCTGCACTTTTGTCTGTTGGAGGAATTATTTTAATGTATCTTAATATGATATTAATCTCATCTGTTTGTGTTTGGTTTTGATGTAAGCCATCCTGAGTCCTGTTTGCAGGGAAGGGTAGCCTAGTAAATTGAATGAATAAATAAATATTTATTTGTATGGGTCAATGGCCCCAAAGGTTACAGTGGATACACAATCTGGGGGTATCTAGGGCTCTGAAGGGGGCTGTTCTTTTAGATAGAGGCACCAAATTTGAAGCATACCTGCTAGTTCATCTCAAAATTTTCCCCAAGTTTCAAAAAGATAGGACCAGGTAGTCCAGTTCTATGGGCCTCAGAAGGAAGTGCCACATCCTCAGTTGTTTTCAATGGAGGTTGTGATCTAAAGCAAAATTTTTTGAGCTGGCTGTTAGAGGGAGCTATCTGGATCTCTGCACTATGACTTTTTTTCACTGGGAATAGCAAGTCCCTAGGTTCTTCATATAGTGTACCTTGGCAACAGACAGAGTAAATCAACTTCCCTTTGATAAACATGGATATACTTTCTGATTTTGTGCTGCAGTTATGCCAGTTGCTGCCTAGCCCATGCATAAACTGCTGAGTGACTAGTTGGTTGCCCCAATTTGGCTGTCATCTGCTCAGTCATATGAGATTCATGTAAACCCAAGATAATGTGCATATAATTTGTACTTATTCTAATGCTGTTGTTGACTAGATTTTTACGGGCTGATTTTCACTAATAGTAAAGGCTTTTTTGAGAAAAAAAATCCCAGCAGAGACTCATTTGTGTATTAGGCCACACCCCTTGACATCACCATTGTTTTGCACAGGGTTTTTTGTGTGGAAAAAGCTCAGCAGGAACTCATTTGCATATTAGACCCACCCCTTGATATCAAGCCAGCCGGAACTGTGTTCCTGTGGGTTCCTGTTCAAAGAAAGCCCTGCTTGTGCTTCACTTGGATGAAGTGGACATATGATGTAAAAGTCTAGGCAGAGTATACTGCTGATCCTCAATGACTTCTTGGGTCAAAGAGGACAAACAGTTGTCATGCTGATGCTTGTGCATTGATTGCCATGTGGTTAAACCCAGTATTGAAAAAATGTGCCATTTAGGAGGTTTGTTTATAGGAAATGGTTAAAAATATACTTATTATATACCTGTTACTGGATAAAATAGCCATAATGCTAGCTTGTTTTATTTAGCTTCCCCTTCTCAAAGAATCATTTATTTAATAGGAAAAACAACAATGTCCAGGCTGGTCTAAGGTGAGTGAAATACCTATCATTTGACTGCTCAAATTAAATAAGCAGAGCCTATTTCCAGTGGGAAAGAAGCATGCATTGACAACCTGAATAACATGGAAGCCCAATTTTTTTTAAGGAGCTCTCTTTGGAGCTTACATTTCAGGTAGCAATTTCTGAATCCATTCATAGAAAATAATTGCTTCTGCATATAGCTCTGTATGTGCAAACTTGCACACCCTTTCTGCACTATGTACAAAATTGCACACCATTTCTGCACTATGTCTAGGGTGTGCAAGATACTTTTGATTTAAAGCATTTTCCAATATGCTTTCTAACATACAAGCACAGGGCTTTTTTTGTAGCAGGAGCTCCTTTGGATATTAGGCCACACAACCCTGATGTTGCCAGTCCTCCCAAGAGCTTACAGAGCTCTTACTACAGGGCCTACTGTAAGCTCCAAGAGGATTGGCTACATCAGAGGTGTGTGGCCTAGTATGCAAAGGAGTTCCAGCTACAAAAAAAGCCCTGCAAACCAGCATTGCATAATCTGGCACAATTTTGTGACTGTTGATTCGATAATATTTTTACATCAATATTTTTCATTAGGTGAATATTAGGATTTGATGTGTTTTTTAATTTTTTTTTTAATCTAATTTAATTTATATCCTGCCCTCCCTGCTGGAACAGGCTCAGGGCAGCTCACAGCAACAAAATGAAAACAGTCAATTTTTAAATTGCATAACATTAATACAACAATTTAAAATTCAATCATTAAAACAATCTGGTGCTGATATCATATGTAGTTCAATATTCTTACATTTTCTCCCACAATGACAGTAACTCTAGATCAGTTAAAGGTTAACTGGAAGAGTGTGCTTTTACAGGCCTTATGGAACTGGGCGAGGTTCTGCAAGGCCCTCATTTCCTCCGGTAACTGGTTCCACCAGTAGGGGGCTATCTCTGAGAAGGCCCTCTCTCTGGTAGATTTTAGTCTTGCCTCCCTCAGCCCAGGGATCAGTAGTAGGTTTTGGATCCAGATCTAAGTGCTCTCTGGGGAACATGTGGGGAGAGACGGTCCCTAAGGCAAGCAGGTCCTTGGTCATATAGGGCTTTAAATGTAATAACCAGCACCTTGTAGTGAATCCAGTATACTACTGGCAGCCAGTGCAGTTCCCGCAACCCTGGCTGTATGTGCTCCCACCTGGGAAGCCCCAATAGCAGCCTGGCTGCCGCATTCTGCACTAGCTGGAGTTTCCGGGTTCAAGACAAGGGCAGCCCCAAGTAGAGGGCATTACAATAGTCCAACCTCGAAGTGACCATTGCATGGATCACAGTTGCCAGGTCGTCATGCTCAAGGAAGGAGGCCAGCTGCCTCACCTGCCTAAGATGAAAAAAAATGTGGATTTAGCAGTGGCTGCTATCTGGGTCTCCATTGTCAAGGCAGGCTCCAGCAGCACTCCCAGGCTTCTGACCTTGTGCGCCATTGTCAGTGGCTCACCATCAAAAGCTGGTAAGAGGATTTCCCTGCCCAGACTGCCACGACTCAGGCAAAGGACCTCTGTCCTCATTGGATTTAGCTTCAGTCAGCTCAGCCTAAATCATCCAGCCACAGCTTGCAGCATCAGGTCCAGATTTTCTGGGACACAGCCAGACCGGCCGTCCATCAGTAGATAGAGCTGGGTGTCATCAGCATACTGATGGCAACCCAGCCCATACCTCTGGGCTATCTGGGCAAGGAGGCACATATAGATGTTAAACAACATCGGAGAGAGCACTGTCCCCTGTGGCACACCACAATTAAGCGCATGCCTCCGGGACGACTCTCCCCCAATTGCCACCCTTTGTCTCCAACCCTCCAGGAAAGAGGAAAGCCATTGCAAGGCCAACCCCTGAATCCCTGTGTTGGCGAGGTGTTGAGACAGCAACCGATGGTCAACCATATCGAATGCAGTCAATAGGTCTAACAACATCAGCACTGCAGAGCCGCTTCGATCCAGATGTCGCTGGAGGTCATCCACCAGGGCGACCAGTACTGTCTCAGTCCCATGACCTGAGTGGAAGCCGGACTGATGGGAATCTAGGATGGAAACATCCTCCAGAAAACTCTGTAACTGTAGCGCTACTGCCCTCTCAATAATTTTACCCAAGAAGGGTAAGTTCGAGACTGGCTGATAGTGTGCCAACTCGGTCCAATGTAGTTTTTTTTAAAGAGGGGGAGAACCACGGTCTCTTTAAGAGATGTTGGGAAAAGCCCCTCAGAGAGGGATCTATTTATGATATCCTGTATAGCAGGGGTGGGGAATCTCCATCTCGGGGGCCATATATGGCCCTCAGGGTCACTTGATGTGGTCCTTGGGGATCGCTGGGCCGAACCGAGCCATGTGTCAGCCTTCCTGAAGCCTGGCTGGCCAGTGAGGATCATGGGGCCCAGCCGCGCTGTGCAGCAGCCTCGCTAGGGCCACGCAGGGATCACAGGGCCCAGATGTACTGTGTGGCAGCCTCCTTGGGGCCTGGCTGGCTGGCCAGAATTGCTGCAGAGCCTGGAAAAGTTACTGTCACAGTTCAGTTTGCACGTGATTATCCCAGATGGTGTGGCCTAATAATAATAAGTAATAATGAGTGTGTGCTAATATGCTAATATTAGGGGATGTCTAATATGCTATTGAGTTCCTGCTGGGTTTTTTTGTAGAAAAACCCTAGGCATTTGCCTAGGGTGGCAGGCTGGGTGTGTGTGTGTACCAGATTAGGCTCTCCACAAATGACTTCAAATAGAAAAACAATTATTTGCATTAATTTTGCTGGCCTGAATCATTCTCCCTCAGTGGAGCATTGTTTTTTAAGTTAATAATTTTTTATGGCCCGCAAATGATGTTGTAAATATCCATATGGCCCTTGGCAGAAAAAAGGTTCCCCACTGCTGCTGTATAGGATATCTAAGCTCCCCCTGGCAAGCTTTAATTAGCCAAGAAGGGCAAGGGTGCAGATCACATGTTCCTGGGGGCACAGTTAAGAGGATTCTGTCAACTTCGTCCAGACTGAGTGTTGTAAAGCGATCCAAAACTGGTCCGGAAGACAGGCATAGTACCTCAGGTTCACATACTGTATCAAGTGTGACGGGGAGGTCATGACAGAGCGACGAGATCTTAGCCACGAAAAAGTTCGCGAAAGCCTCACAGCCAATATCCAATTCCCTAAGATATGTCCTGCCCTGTGGCAGTGTTGTAAGAGTCCAAATTGTGCTAAAAAATTGTGCCGGGCGCAAAGTCGCAGATGCAATCTTAGCTGCAAAGTAAGCTTTCTTTGTGGCTTTGACTGCTGTCTCATAGGACCTCATACTCTCTATAAGATGTTCTAGATGTTTCATCTCAAGTACGCCACCACTGCCTCTCTAGCCGTCTGAGCCCCCATTTCATCAACCGCAACTTTGGCTATACCACAGCACTAACTTAGAATAAGGGCGCAGAGGGCGCCAAGGTGCGATCTGCTCAATGGCCCTAGAGAGTCAGCTCTGCTAAGACTCCACTAGGTCATCCAGAGAATTGCCAGGGGGGCAGGGATCCTGTAGAGTGTGTTATTGTTGCGTGTGTGTATGTACATGCAGGGCTTTTTTTGAGCAGGAATGCAGTTCCGGCTGGCTTGGCATCAGGGGGTGTGGCCTAATATGCAAATGAGATTCTGCTGGGCTTATTCTACAAAAAAGCCGTATACTAAACAATGGTGATGTCAGGGGGTGTGGCCTAATATGAAAATGAGTTCCTGCTGGGCTTTTTCTACAAAAAAGGCCCTGTATACATGTAATGTTTGGCTTATTCTTTCTTGGTCTTAAGAAACAGTTTTAAAATACAATATAGTAATAAAGCTGAGGAGCACACTTTTATATAAACTGCATATTATGTCTGCTAAATTTTCTGACTGTAGTATGCCAAAAATTTTGAAAAGGAAAAAAAAAAAATTCTAGTTTGTATTCTAGGTAGTGAATCTGCTGCTGTTCAGGGAGAAACCACTATGGGTGTTTTTCAAATATGTACGACAGTTAACCTAAGATGACAGCTTCAGTTTAAAATAAATGTCAGTACAACTTTTAAATCTGGGCCTTCTTTAGTACTGATGGTGAATGACATTATTTTTGTCATTTCTAATGTATTCTGGTAACAGTGACTACCCAGATTCTTGCATTAGTTTTTACAAAAATTTCATTACAGAAGGGTTTTGCATTTAACAATGAATATCAGCCTTTCTTTTAGTTATATCAGAAGAAGAGGATATCCTGTGGAAAGATATCTAGATTCTGTAGGATTGAGGATCTTGGGATGTTTTACCCAGGCATTAATACAAATAATCAGTTTTAATATCATGGATATTGTAATTTTGTATTATAAATCATTCATGATGCCTTCTATATAATTATAACATAGCATCTAATACTGATGAAAACTAAATTGGCATTTTAAAGTTCATTGTATTGGTTTCCCCTCTTTCTGTCAATGATCTACTAAGGGTTTTTGGTTCCTCATGTCATTAATTTCCAAGGTAATCCCTCCCTGTTGGGGATTATTGCTTTAATACAATATTTGCAGTCTCAATAGCAATAATTACAGAGAAGGAAAGTCCTTTACCCACAATGAAGTTAACCTCTTAAAGGAATATCAATTGAGCTACATATTGCGCTATTTTGAAGTTTCTGCCAACACAAGTGATTGAGTTACTTAAATATTGCAAAATATTTGGTTTCCTACTGCTTAATATGTAATTATGATTTTACTACTTTGAATAATGAAGAATGAAGCTATGTTAAGGGAATGGAAATCTCATAATGGAATGTAAGCTGTTTGCTTTGGGCTGAGCACTCTAAACATTTGATTGGACCTGTGTTTCTAATTGTCACTGTTAGTGAAAATCAGTCCACATGAAAAAAAAGTCTTATTGAATGTCTGATGCTAGTCTTGCATTCTAATTTTAATTATACTAAACTGAAAGTTAGTCAAATTGCTTTTAAGTGGGCCTTACATTTCAGTTAGTATGCTTAGCCCCATATCCTTAGGGAAGAAAAGAGCAAGAGTCTAATAGCACCTTAAAGACTAACCAGAGTATGAGCTTTCGTGAGTTGCTGCTCACTTCAAACATCTTGATCTATAACCTTTAAGGCAGAATGCTTATTTTAATGGGATCATGACTAACAAAGTCTGCAGTTACTTTGGAATAAGTGTCTTGCTTATGTCACCAGTGTATAGCTTTTAGGAAACAAAATGTAATTATCATTGTATCCTCAATAATAACTTTTGTGCTACATGTTGGTTGTAAACATGAGCTGAAGGCAACTTCTGTTTGCACGAGGGCAAGGACAGATTGTTGCTGATTCTGCTTTCCCACTGTAGACCTCCACGGTTTCCTGATATTGACCAACAGCATTGGGGGATCAATGGGGAGAAAGAGGTAGGAAAGATCTTCCACTTGAAGTATTTTAGATCCAATTCAAAGATTATGATTATCTATGAAAATACATAAAATTTAATATATGCTAACATTTGTATTTTTCTTTATATAGTAGGTAATGCATATTTTTAAAATAAAAAAGATTAATGTAAGCAAAATATAAGTATGGTTATATTATGCAAGAACTTGCCTTGTATACAGAACAGTAATGGCTAGGGTATGCATGTGGTTAACATACTAATGCTGTAGCATCCAGCCCCGTAGCCAGGATTTGAAGAATTGGGGGACCCTGATTTTTTTCAGGGGGCACATAGTGGTCCCAACCTCCATGGTCTTCTCTCCCAGCATCGCTGAGGAGGAAAGCTGCCAGCTCATTGCCATACAGCCTCCTTACCCCCACAGTTGCTCCAAGGTGATCCCTTACCACCCCTCTTCCAGCAGCCCTGGTGGGGAGCCACTCAGAGGTTTAGATATGTGCTGCACGGTCTCCTGCCCTTACCAGTAGCATCCAGCTAGGCAAACCCCGCAAAACAAGGGGGGGGGTTTGAAAAGCACCACCAAGTCGCAGCTGACTTCTGGGGCTACAAGACCTTTGATTCGAACTTCTTCCCATAGGAGGGTGAGCCATGGCTGCCCAAGTGCAGCTCCCTCCCTTGCTCGGGTGGCCAGCCAGGCCAGGCCAGAAAACCCCTGCAGGCGAACATCACCTCTCCACCGATCCCTGGCCCCGGACTGCAGCCAGGACCTCTGCTTGTGTGCACCAGCCTACCCTACCCTGCCCTGTCTGGCAGAGAAAGCCTGCAATGGAGCCATCCGCTCCTACTCCCACCACACTGCTTGAGGGCCAGAATGGCCTCTCTTTGCAGGCACCCTCTCATTCCAGCATCAGTGGAAACCCTCGGTGCGCCTGAGCCCTTCTGCAGGCAGGGAGGCAGGCAAGGAGGGAGGGACTTTTCATCCTCCTCCTGCCTTCCCCTAGTGCCCCCGCTCTGCAGCTGGATGAACCCACTCCACTCGTCCTTCCTGGCACCTCAGACAGGGGAGGGTGCTGGCTTTCCCAAACCGGGAAGCTGGAGGACTTGGTTGGGGCTACCACAAGCAGGGGAGGGCAGAGCACCGGCGGGGTCAGGAAGTCGTCACTGGGAGGGAGTAGAGGCCTGGATATCCTTTTACAACTGATCTCCAGTGGGGGCAACCATCCTGCTCAGCTCCAGGGTAGCGCGTGGCACTGGAGGGGGCAGAGTGGCAAAGTGAAAGCCCTGGCATGCCTTGTGGTTGGCTTCTCTCGCCTTTGCCCTGGCCAGTCCCTGGAATGATGGCAGAAGCAGCCCCTAGCCTCCTCCACAGGAAATTTAAAGGCCCTGCAGACCAGCTGATTGGCAGGCCCTTTAAATAGCACAAGAAGGGTGGGGTCTCTTCCTGCCGCCTCTCCAGCACAATTTTAATGATGGAGAAATGGAGAAGGATGCAACCAAGGCACTGGGGGCTGGTTAGGGGCCCCAAGTTAGGGGCCCCTGCCTAGTAGTTGGGGGACTGTGCCCCCACAGGCCCCCTCATAGGTACTGGCCTGGTAGCATCAGTGTGAAAGCTTTACATAGTTTTTTATGATGAAGTCAGACTATACATTCCATGGTATTGTTTATAAAGGTTATATATTTAATGTGTCAGTCACTGTCTCAGCTTCACAGAATCTTCTTTAAGGAACAGATGTCACAAACACATGGACACATAAAGCTATATTATGTTGAGTCCAGCCATTAGAACATAATAACATAAGAAAAGCCCTTCTGGATCAGAAAAGCGGTCCATCGAGTCCAGCATCTTGTTTCATACAGTGACCAACAAGTTCCTCTGGAGATCAAACAAAAGGCATAAAGGTCAAGAAATTCTGCTGATGCTGTTTCCTGGCACTGGTATTCAGAGGTTTACTTTCTCTGAAGTAGAGGTTCTAATTAGTCACCATGGCTAGTGGTCACTGATAGACCTGTCCTCCATTAATCCGTCTAATCCTCTGTGCTTGTAGCCATTACTACATGCTCTGGCAGTGTAATCACTCATTATGGAAATAAGTATTTCCTGTTGTTTGCCCTGAATCTATTGCTGATCAGCTTCACTGGATGATGTTGAATTCTAGGAGGACTTTTTTGTAGAAAGAGCCCAGCAGGAACTAATTTACATATTAGGCCACACACCCTGACACCAAGCCAGCCAGAACTGCATTCCTGCTAAAAAGAAAAAAAGCCCTGAGTTCTAGTATTTTGGGAGAGGGAGAAAATTTTCTCTTTGTCAGCTCTCTCCACTCCCTGCATAATTTTATAAACCTCTATTACAGGGGTGTCAAACATGCGGCCTGGAGGCCAAACCAGCCCCCCGAGCAACTGGCTGTCATCTGCTTCTTCTCCTTCTCTCTTGCTTCCTTCTGCATAACAGCTTGCTTTGCAAGGCTTGCTTAATCACACAGGAGCTAAAGAGCAAAACCTCTATTTTATCCATTGGATGAGGCTCCTCCCTTGGGGAGGAAGGGGGGGGAGGCAGAGCTTGCTTTTCTAGGCTCTCTCAATCACACAGTAGAGCTACTAAGCCAAGCCTCTCTTCCTTCTATTGGCTGAGGCTCCTCCTCCTCCTGGTCCCCTGGGGAAGGAAGGAAAGTGGCAGAGCTTCCTTTGCTCAGTTCTCTGGATCCCATGGGAGAAATACAAAGAAAGCACCTTTAAGATCAAGTGCTAGTGTTTTAAGCATATTTTTTAAAGTTGTTTTTTAATTTTTAATTGTGTTTGTCTGTGTCCTTTATAAAGTTTATATCTTTGCCACCTAATCTTAAATAGGAACACACATGGCCCTGCCCAACATGGCCCAGCCCGATGAGGTCTCATTTAATGTCATATTCAGCCCTCATGAGTTTGACACCCCTGCTCTATCATGTTTCTTCTTAGTCATTTATTTTATAAACTGAAAAGTTCCAGATTCTTCAGCCTTTCTTCATAGGAAAGGTGCTCCAACTTCCTAATCCTCCTGGTTGCCCTATTCTATAGTTTCCCCAGCTGTTTTCTGTTCTTTCAGAGATACAGTGACTGGAACTGCACATAAGGTACAAATGAGGCAGCACCATAGATCTATACAAGGACGTTATAATATCAACTGTTTTATTTTCAAGCCCTTCACTAATTATCTCCGACACAGAATTTTCTTTTTTTCCACTGCTGCAGCACACTGAGTTGACACTTTCATTGAGCTACCTAATACAACCCCAAGTTCTTTTCTCCTTTCAGTCTCAGCAAGTTCAGACCCCATTAGCCTATATCTGAAGTTGGAATATTTTATTCCTATGCACATAATCTTACATTTACCAACACTGAACTTCATCTGCCACAGTATTTCCCACTTAGCCAGTTAGCTTTTCAATCTGCTTTGAATTTTACCATCCTGAATAATTTTCTGTCAGCTATAAACTTGGCCACTCCAGTTGCAGATAATTTAAGACTAAATTAAGTAGTACTGGTCTCAACAATGATTCTTGTGGGACCCCACAGCTTACTTCCCTTCACTGTCAGTCAGTCAGTCAGTCGCATTTTATTTGTATCCCGCCCTCCCCGACCAAAGCGGCTCAGGGCGGCTGTGAGAACTGTCATTTTATTTCTGCTCTTTGCATCCTGTCATTTAACCAGTTTTTAATCCATAAAATAATGTATCCTGTTATCTCATGACTTCTAAGTTTACTCAAGAGTCTTTGGTCTATCAAGGTCAGTATTGTTTACTCTGAATGGCAGCAGGATTGTCTGCATGTAAAAGAGATATTATACTAATGAGCAGGGGTCATTTTGTAGAAAAATAGGTGGTGGACTTCATTAGCATAACTCATTAGCATATGCCCCCCCACCAGCCATAAGCAATCCAATGCAAGAAAGGAGAGTCCTGGGTGAGTGAGGCATGCTTGGGCTGGCTAGAGATTCAGCTAGCCCAAGCAGGCCTTGCTTACCTGGGGCTCTCCTTGGCCACACACCCCCCCCCAGTCAAAAGGCCAGCAAACCACCTGCTGCCCACAATAACATAAGAAGTGAAGAAAGGGTGGCATGGGCTTTTCCTGTGGTTAATGAGGGCTGCTGGGGGTGTGGCAAAGCTCCTGGTGGCTGCCCAGCTGCCCTAGAGATTGTTATGCAGCTGCATCTACTATTCAATGGAAAAGATAGGTAGGTGGGGAGGAGGAGGGGGAACCCTCAGAAAGGTTCAGGAGCTCTGCTCCTGTGAGCTCCTGCTGAATTCAAGGCCTGCTAATGAGCCACGACCTTTCACTCCCTGGGCAAGCTCAGAATCATGTGTATAATGCTGGTTCTTGGATGTGTTAATTCCTGTTCAGCTTTAATCAGATGTGTGCCAGTGATAGACCAAAGAGTGCTTCCAAGGACTGCTTGCTGTTTGCAGAATTTACTGTCTCCTCAGTGCTTTACCCTTGAAGTTGTTTGAACATGGGTTAACTGCAATATAACATGTAATGGGTCCAGTATTATTGGTGAAAGAAGATGAAAGCTCTTCATCTTCACGCAGCACTTTGGTCTATGAAAAAAAATATTTCTACCTTGAAAGTTGGAATCATCCTTGTGTATCATCTTAGTTGCTTGGTGTCAAGAGATGAACATCTAATGACAATATAAGACTCTTCACAGTAATTCCAAATTGGTGTTTTTATCTGAAGAGAGTTTTGTGGGATTCCAACTGCCTACCCTTTCCCATGAACTAATATTGATCTAAAATGAAGCTAGTATCTTAGTTATATAAGTATAGTGCCTCTACCTTTGCTGAACAGCTCTATTTGAAATAAGCCATCTTTTATTTCACTAAGCAACAGTCCATCTAGCCAGAAGCTGAGAATCTGGTACACCTGGTCTCTTCCACATTTTTTTCTGGGACTCCAGGGGAAAAGTTCCTGAGAATTGAGACTTAGTTCATCTCAAGCTCTCATGAGATGAAGCAATTATTCCTTGACTATAGGTGCTGCATCACGTAATCGAACACTTCATAGATACACATTCTTGTATATTTAATATTAAATATCAGGAAAAAATATCCTATCTGATGCACTAATTTTGTAATGTTCAGGGAATTTTTAAACTCATGGAATTTTTGTACAATCTGAAGTGGTACAAACCAGGATCAGTTTTACTACCTCATCTGCTGCTGTTTGGGTGAACTGGGACAGATGGAAATTGGAATATATGCCAAGCATATATGCCTTCCATTGAGAGAATCACACCCTTCCCATAAGGAGCGGATAGTAATTTTACTTAGGGGTGTACATTCAGTATAACCAAACAGAAAAAACAAATACCGAACACTCAAGCGGAATACAGATCAGAGATCTCTATTCAGCTACAAGTATAGCTGAGCCTGTAAAAGTCTTTGCTTTCTCTTTTTTTCAGGTCTGTTCAGCTATACCAGGGATGGGGAACCTTTTTTTTTGCCAAGGGCCATATGGATATTTATAACATCATTCGTGGGCCATTAAAAATTATCAACTTAAAAAACAGTGCTCTGCTGAGGGAGAATGATGATGGAGGTTCTCCACCCCTCAGATATACCATGGACCAGCCCCCGCCAAGTCTGCACAGAGCTCTCAGCACCACACGGCCCCAGCTGATCTGTGGTGTGGCTTGCAAAAGGCATTTAAAAGAAGCATGTTCCCTTTAAATACCTTTTGCAAGCCATGCCACATGAGTGAACTACACTTGAGACTCCATTCATATGGTACATGTATTTTAATGTCTTTTGCAAGAGGTGCCACATGAATGGACTCCCAAGCACTGAGAAGGTGGGATTCAGAAATATTGGAAAATACATTTTTTTTTCTGGTTCAATATACTTGAACCTGAAAAATACTGTGTTTTTAAAAATATTTCTAATTTTAACTACCCACACACTGATTGGATCAATATTAGTTCAAGTCAGGAGAAAGATATCGGATTTATAGATATTCTCAATGGCCGTTTTCCCACTCACGTTTTACTGGCGCCACGACCATCCTGACGCCGGCGAATCTGCCTGGATTTCGCAACAGAAGCGCCGGCGCTCCCAGAAGCGCCGGCGCTTTCCGTCGCTAAGCCAGCGCAAACGTTTTCCTGCATCTTTGCGATTTCCGTTTGCGCTGGCTTAGCGACGGAAGTAGCCGGCGCTTCTGGGAGCGCCGGAGCTTCTGATGCGAAATCCAGGCAGATTCGCCGGCGTCAGGATGGTCGTGGCGCCAGTAAAAGGTGAGTGGGAAAACGGCCAGTGATTGTGTCATGGAGCAGGTTCATAGAACCTACCAGGGGGGAGGTGATTCTAAGTAATGTTCAAGACTTGGTGAGATATGTGAACATGATAGCAGTAGTTGGGAACAGTGGCCATAATGCTATTTAGTTTAGCATTTATGTAAATAGGGAGTTGCCCCAAAAGACCAATAGAATCACATTTAACTTCTCTCAAGTTAAGGGATAACTTCTCTCAAATAAGGGGGGCTGTGAAGAAGAAAATGAAAGGACTATTAAACTACAATCCTGGAAGCTCAGATAAAATTAATACCACAGGTTAGGAAAGGTACAATTTATTATTTAAAAGGCCTGCATGATTAACAAAGTAATGGAAGCAGTAAAAGGTAAGAAGGGTTCCTTTCAGTGGTAGAAGGCTAGTCTGAGTGAGGTAAATAAAAGGGAGCACACAGGCTTTGGCATTTAAAATGCAAGGCAGTGATCATACAGGCAAAAAAGGGATATGAGGACCATATTGCAAAAACCAAAAAGAATAATAATAAAAAATTATTCAAATACATTATTAGCAAAAAACCAACCAGAGAGGCAGTGGAGACACTGGAAGGGGATAAAACAGTTACTAAATGATGATAGGGAAATAGCAAAGAAACTGAATGCATTTTTTGCCTTTGACTTCACTGCAGAAGCCACAGTGCTGATTTGAGAACTGCTGATTTCAAAAGAGTATTGAAAGTCTTTAGACAGATTAAGGTGATGTGAGATGAGGTCATATGACTGATGGATAAGTTAAAAACTGACAAATCACCAGGCCCAGATGGTTTAGCTTGAGTTCTGAAAGAACTCAAACGTGAACTTGTGGATCTCCTGACAAAAATGTGCAATCTATCTCTAAAATCTATCTTCTTTCCTAAAGACTGGAAGGTAGCCAATGTAACCCTCATCTTAAAAAAATGTTCCAACGGAGATCTGGGAAATTACAGGGTAGTTAGTCTAATGTTGATACCAGGTAAGTTGGTGGAATCCATTATTAAAGATAGAATTAGTGGACACATTGATGAACAAAAGCTATTGAGGAAGAATCAGAATGGATTCTGTCAGGAAAGTTCTTGCCTTACTAGCCTTTTAGAGTTCTTTGAGGGAGTAAACAAACATGTGGAGAAGTGACCCAGTAGATGTTGTTTACCTAGACTTCCAGAAAGTTTTTGATAAAGTTTCTCATCAAAACCTCTGAAGTAATCTCAGCAGTTGTGGGATAAGAGGACAAGTCATCTTGTGGATTAAAAAATGATCAATTAACAGGAAACAGAGAGTGAATATATATGGGGAGTTTTCACAGTGCAAGTTGGTAAACAGTAGAGACACCAGGGCTTGGTACTAGGTCTGGTGTTTTTTGTTCATTAATTATTTGAAGTTGGGAGTAAGCAGTTAAGTGGCAAAATCTGTGGATGAAGCTAAATTGTTCAAGGCAGTGAGAATCAGGAATGACTGTGAGGAGTTCCAGAGGGATCTGTCAAGGCTGGGTGAGTAGCATCAATGTGGCAAATGTGGTTCAACATGGGCACATGCACAGTAATGTACACTGGAGCCAAAACCTCTAACTATAAATATGTTGATGGAGTTTGAACTGGTGGTAACTGACCAAGAGAGAGATCATGAAGTCATGGTAGATAACTCCCTGAAGATGTCAACTCAGAGTGTGAATTCAGATTCTATACTGCCTGGTCCCCTATTCTAGAATATCTATTTTTACAAGAAGCCATTCCAGATATAGTTATTGATCTTTCCTTATGGTAGAGCTTTATTATTAGCTACTATAAGTGATTAGCGTTCAGGAATTACATGAGCTATCAGTACATTTTCATTTCTACCCCTTATTTTTGTGCTAGAGTGTACTTTGGGTTCATTATGCTTTAAACCATTGATTATTTGCAAATATCTGAAATATTATGTAATTTGAAATATGACAATACTTAACATCATTTATGTAAAAATGCAATAAAATGTATTTTAAAAGTGAAAGAAAAGGCAAACATGCTGTGTGGATTATATGATGTTAAGTATTGTCATATTTCAAATTACATAATATATATTTCAGATATTTGTAAATGGATTATGTATTTTTAAAATTAAAGGAAAGGCAAACACTATGCTGTGGATTATTAGGAATGGAACAGAAAACAAATCAGCCACTATCATAATGGTTCTGTATCAATCCATGGTGTGACCTTATTTGGAACACTGTGTATAGCTCTGATCACTGCACTGCAATGCAAAAACCTGGAAAAAAATACAGTGCAAGAACTCATGGGCACTCAGTAAAATTAATGAGCAGTAAGCTCAGAACAGATAAAAGGAATAACTGTTTCACCTAAAGAGTAATTAACATGGAATTAACTGCCACAAGAAGCGGTGGTAGCTGCAAGCACAGACAGCTTCAAGAGAGGATTGAATAAATATATGGAGCAGATGTCCATCAGTGGCTATTGGCCACATGGTATAGATGAAACACTATATTTGGGGTGGTGATACTCTGTATTCTTGTTTCTTGGGAAACAACAGTGGGAGGACTTCTGAATTCTGGCCCTGCTGGTGGACCTCCTAATGGCACCTGATAGCCTTTGCTGGTGGATTTCCTGCTGGTTTTGGCCAATGTGTGACACAGAGTGTTGGACTGTTATGAACCATTGGCTTGATCCAAAATGGCTTATCCTTTGTTCTTATGTACATGGATGCAGTTATCCCATTTTTTTCCGTTTCCATATTTTATTTTTCTCAATTAGTGAACTTGTCTACAGACTAAAAATTCCTTCTATCCTCCTTCTACTACTACTGTGGCTGCTGCTTCTTGTTTAATATGACAGGTAGCCCACTTGGACAGTCTATGTCAGTCTGGTTTTAAGTAGGAAAGAAAGCATGTTCATTTTAAGGAATTCGGCTACATGTCTGTTCTGTCAATACTTTGTGATATGTTTCTTGAATGATACCATGGTTGCTTGTAGAACACTTAGCAGTTGTTAATTACCAACTGGTGGGACAGTCCTTTGTCAATAAGGTTAGAAACGATTTTTAAGTGAAATAACCTACACTTTCCTATACATGAATAAGAATAAAGTATGATGGATTTTTAAAAATGTATACATATTCTTTTCAGTCATTAAGTGTTATGACAATTTCTTTTTGTCTTTGAGAATAAATGTTATAAGCAGCATTGTTGTTTGATGGCTCATTCTTTTGAGGAATTTGTTTTGTAAATGGAAAAGTGTTCATTTTGGTGAGTGCCATATTTGGGAATAGTCGCAAGGAAATATCATGAACCAAAATGATAAAATCCCAACAGACTGTCCTGTACATGTTCCATTGTGGCTCAGTACATAAAGTGTCAGACTAGGATCTGGGAAGCCCAGGTTTGTATGCCTTTTTGTCATGAAGCTCACTAGGTGATCCTGGGTCAGTAATTCTTTCTCACTATAACCTACCTAACATATTATATACATAGTTTGTTGCTTCTAATGTTGTGTGAAATGGCATTTTGATTGTCTTACAGCCACATATGTTTTGTGTTACCCTTGTAGCAACTGGACTTTAGAATAATTGTTATTCTCACCAGGAGTTCATTGGTTGTGTATCTAGTAGGAGCTTTTGGATGTCTGAAATTCCACAGTAGATACCAGCCATCTCCTAAAACTAGGGTTGCCAATCCCCAGGTGGGGGCAGGAGATCCCCTGGTTTGGAGGCCCTCCCCTCGCTTCAGGGTCATCAGAAAGCAGGGGGAGGGGAGGGAAATGTCTGCTGGGTACTCATGATTCCCTATGGAGACTTATTCCCATAAAAAATAATGGAGAATTGATCCAGGGGTATCTGGGGCTCTAGGGGCCCTGTTTTTTTGAGGTAGACACACCATTTTTTTAGTATAGTATCCAGTAGCTCTCCCCAAAATACTCCCTAAATTTAAAAAAGATTGGACTAGAGGGTCCAATTCTATGAGCCCCCAAAGAAGGTCCCCTATCCTTCATTATTTTCTATGGAAGGAAGGCATTCAAAAGATGTGCAGTCCCTTGAAATGTGATGGCCAAAACTCCCTTTGGAGTTCAATTATGCTTGTCACATCCTTGCTCCTGGCTCCACCCCAATGTCTCCTGGCTCCACCCCAAAAGTCTCCTGGATCCACCCCCAAAGTCCCCAGATATTTCTTCAATTGGACTTGGCAACCCTACCTAAAACAGACAACAAGATAGCATAGTGGATTGCGCACACTGGCTTCATTTAGTGTGATAATACCTACATAGAACTAAATAAGACCACCCTCATAAAAACAAAACTTGGGTAGAAACTACCATCCTTGTTTTAGTCGCAGCTATTTTCAGTTTCTTGAGTCCAGTGGTTTCCCATTATCCACTGAAAGCATGACCCTGACTAGAACAAGATTTTGCGTAGTAGGGGTGACTTATTAGTGTGTTACCCCCGGGAAATGATTTGCTAACACCTATCTGCATCGAGGGAGTTTTGATAACAGAGCTTGCTTAGCACTGGTGTACAAAATCCTTTAAAAAGAAGCTGTTCAGTCTGAACCAAAGCAATTCAGTGAACAGCAAAGATTTATGACAAACATGGCAATGATGTTAGGTTAGGATTCATAACTGGAAAACAATGTGAGCAAACAAAAAAAAAGCTACCTAAGACAAAAGAACTTTGTAAAATTTGATGTATTATACAGAAGAGAGGGTTAAAAAGTAGTGTAAAGTACTGGGGTTGGCGCAGTAAGAGACCAGAGTCGGAGAGTGATTTCAGCAAGCTTTACTTCAGGAACACACACACAGACTGAGCTCTATTCAAACTTCCCGCTCTTTTATACAATTCTTGCCCCCTTCTGATTGGTCCTTAACTATCTACATGGATTGGCTATTTACAGGGCCCTAAGGGCCTATCAGGGTACAGTATGAGCCTAGATGTTGATTGGCTACTTATGTTTCAATCCTCCCCCTGATTGGGCACGCTTAGGCCTTCTCTGGAACCCTGGTGTGGAGTACAAGCTTTGGCTTGTTCAGCTTCCCTCCAAAAGTAACAGTTCCCTCCAAAAGTAACAGTTCTCCCATTTAAGCCTAGGACACAACAAGTAGAAAACATTAAATTGTAGTTAAAAAGGACTGGATTGCACAGTAGACATTGCAATATACTATAATGCTCTCTTCCAGAAGCAACCACCTCAGCCGATCCATTATATTGTACTTCCGTTCCGATCTCTTTATAAGAATGCCCCCCCCCCCCTTTTTTTGTTGCCTCATGTGCCTTTTGATTAGATAAGTTACGCTAAGTCCAGTCAATTTTTGAAGCCTTTACCATTGGAAATTAATGGAAATTTCACATGCTCAGCTTTGCTGGGTTTGTTGAAAATACAAAGCTACCTTTTACTGAATCAGACCCTTGGTCCATCAATGTTGGTGTTTATTCAGACTGGCAGCAGCTTCCCAGGTCTTTCACATCATGTTTTACCTGAACCTTTCAGCTGGAGATACAGGGAATTGAACCTGGGACCTTCTGCATGCTAAGCAGATGCTCTTACCAGTGAGCCATGTATGTAGTGCTTTTTCTACTTGTTGAAGTCAGTTGTGCACTGGGAGAGGGAGAAATCTTAACATAAAATAAGACCTTAGTTTCTGTATTTGCATGTCAACTAGTTTAACAGGTATTTATCTGTGTGTGCGCTGTGGATTTTTTGGGGAAAATGGCTTTATTGTTTTGTTTGTATCTTACTTGCCAGTTTACATCTTCTGTCTTCCTTTCATTAAACCTTCATAAGGTTAGGTCAGGGAACCAGTGAAAGACATGAACGCATAGGCTTCCCAATCTCCATGTTCCAGCGGGGGATCCCCCAGTTTTACAGGCTTCCCCCTGCCAGCTGGCCGGTGGGGGAAAGACCCACCCCCACAGCCACCGTGTACCTCTAGATCTCAGGCTGCTTTAGAAACCTACAAACAGGTCCCATTTCAAAATGCCTGTGTGTGTGTCTTTAAAGCTGAGCAGGAACAGGAAGTACTTCATGGGAAAGGGTCTTTAGCAGAAGCTCTTCAGAGGCAGCCCCTTTGTTTGTTTTGCTTTCATTTTAGACCAAGTAAGTGATTGGGTATGAGTGTGTGTGAGTGGGAGAGAGCAGAGTAGCTAGGGCTGCCAATCCCCAGATATTTCTTGAATTGGACTTGGCAACCCTATGAACATATGAGCTCTCTTGTGCTGAGGAATTAAGGGGTCTTTAGTGGTAAAGCTGTAGTATTGCAGTCGGAGTACTCTGCTCATGACCTGAGTTCGATCCCAGTGGAAGCTGGTTCAGGTAGCTGCCTCCAGGTTGACTCAGCCTTCCACACTTTCGAGGTCGGTAAAATGAGTACCCAGCTTACTGGGGGGAAAGTGTAGATGACTGGGGAAGGGAATGGCAAACCACCCCGTAAAGAGTCTGCCATGAAAATGTTGTGAAAGCAACATCACCCCAGTCGAAAATGACTGGTGCTTGCACAGGGGACTATCTTTTTTAAGGGGAAAAAGAGCTCTATGTTAGTGTCATCAGGGCCAGTAAACTGTTGTACAATTCAGATGGAATTGAGGTGCTGTTGATTAGTGGCCCATCCACTTGGGGACTGAAGAGTTGGCCTGTCCCAGAGGTGATTGTATTTCCTCAAGGGAGCAGATGCTGTTGGGTCCTGGCCTATAACTGGAGGTTCAGGTTCCTTGTGGCACACAGTGTTGTCTATCTGGATTGGCCTTTTCTCAAAACATGCGAGCTGGCCACAGTGATCCAAGTTCTGATCATCCAAATTACATTACTGTAATAGTGCTTTACATGCGGCTTCCTTTGAAAACAATTCAGAAGTATTGGTTGGTACCAGATGCAGCAGGCACGTTATTGACTGGGGCTAGATATAGGAATCTGCGCCAAATGATCTTTGCTGGCTTGCCTGTCTGTTTCCCAGAACAATTGAAGTGCTGGTCCTTGACTTTAAAGACCTAAGTGGCTTGGGGGCAGGGTAGCTGAAGGACTTCTTCTGCAAGTGTCATCCATCCTGCCTGTTCAGATCAGTTTCTGAAATCTGCTGAGCGTGTACCAACAATCAGAGGTGAGGTGGGTACAACCCTAGAAATTATTTTAATATGTTTTAATTGTTATACTGTTTAAGGTTTTAATTAGTTAATGCTTAATATTTGTAAATGTTTTATTGTTGTAAACTGCCCTGAGCCTGCCTCAGTGGGGAGGGCAGGATATAAATTCAATAAAATAAATAAATAGTGATTTTTCAGTAGATGCAGCTAAATTTTTAAGTGCCCTCCCATTTGAGGTTCACCCGGGGCCTATCTCACTTTCTTAATCCAGTTTTTTTTCTTTTTTTTTGGTAGGCTTAGGGTCTATACCAGGCCTGAGGAGTTTTTTCTCTTTATAGTTAAGAATCCTCATTTGTCTGTTTTTATACCCTCACTTGTTTGTAATGTCTGTGTTTTAGCAGTGCCTAGAGAAGCAACATATACATTTCCCAAATAAATATGACTGATATATCATGTGCCTCTGCATCATTGGGAATGATGGGGGGGGGGTTGGGGGGGCAGTATTTGATGAAGGGAGCTTTGAGCCCTGAAAGCTCACATCAGGTTGGTCTCTAAGATGCTACTGGATTCAAATCTTGCAATTTTACTGCAGATCAACACAGCCTTCCTCTGAAAGTGGTCCCTTTTTGGGTGCGTGAATTGAGTGACAGGAATTACAACTGAAACTAGATCTCAGAGGCATCAACACATTTATGCATCCAAAGAAGTTTCAAATGGCATCTCTCTCAACCATCTGCTTCTTCTCTCATTCCTCCATGTGTTCTTTGAGTATAAGGTAGCAAGTGTTCAGACCTATTTACTCCCAGTATCTGAAGTTCCTCCATTTTGCAGTTGCCAAAGAACACTGTCACTAAAGTTCCTCCTTTTGGCTTGTCAAGAGCAACGCTCATAAATTGTATCAGAGTGGTATAGTGTTACTTCCACAAGCAAGACCTTATCACCAATATATTCTCCTGTAAAGAGCCAGGAGAATATACACATGATAATCTCAGTGTGCAAGACCCAAGCAAGGCTGTTAATATTAGGACATTTTGGAGGACATTAATTTTTACAGTCTTCATAAATTGGAAGTGACTTGATTGACACTTAGCACTTAATCTCAGTACATGTTGGTGGCACTTTTTGCCTCTTGGCAGAGCAGAATCTCTAGCTCCATGTCAGAAAATTCAGTCCCTACCTAAGAACATAAGAACATAAGAGAAGCCATGTTGGATCAGGCCAACGGCCCATCAAGTCCAACACTCTGTGTCACACAGTGGCAAAAAATGTTATATACACACATACACTGTGGCTAATAGCCACTGATGGACCTCTGCTCCATATTTTTATCTAAACCCCTCTTGAAGGTGGCTATACTTGTGGCCGCCACCACCTCCTGTGGCAGTGAATTCCACATGTTAATCACCCTTTGGGTGAAGAAGTACTTCCTTTTATCCGTTTTAACCTGTCTGCTCAGCAATTTCATCGAATGCCCACGAGTTCTTGTATTGTGAGAAAGGGAGAAAAGTACTTCTTTCTCTACTTTCTCCATTCCATGCATTATCTTGTAAACCTCTATCATGTCACCCCGCAGTCGACGTTTCTCCAAGCTAAAGAGTCCCAAGCGTTTCAACCTTTCTTCATAGGGAAAGTGCTCCAGCCCTTTAATCATTCTAGTTGCCCTTCTCTGCACCTTCTCTAAAGCTATAATATCCTTTTTGAGGTGCGGCGACCAGAACTGCACACAGTACTCTAAATGAGACCGCACCATCGATTTATACAGGGGCATTATGATACTGGCTGATTTGTTTTCAATTCCCTTCCTAATAATTCCCAGCATGGCATTGGCCTTTTTTATTGCAAACGCACACTGTCTTGACACTTTCAGTGAGTTATCTATCATGACCCCAAGATCTCTCTCTTGATCAGTCTCTGCCAGTTCACACCCCATCAACTTGTATTTGTATCTGGGATTCTTAGCCCCAATGTGCATTACTTTGCACTTGGCCACATTGAACCGCATCTGCCACGTTGACGCCCACTCACCCAGCCTCAACAGATCCCTTTGGAGTTCCTCACAATCCTCTCTGGTTCTCACCACCCTGAACAATTTAGTGTCATCCGCAAACTTGGCCACTTCACTGCTCACTCCCAACTCTAAATCATTTATGAACAAGTTAAAGAGCATGGGACCCAGTACCGAGCCCTGTGGCACCCCACTGCTTACCGTCCTCCACTGCGAAGACTGCCCATTTATACTCACTCTCTGCTTCCTATTACTCAGCCAGTTTTTGATCCACAAGAGGACCTGTCCTTTTACTCCATGATTCTCAAGCTTTCTAAGGAGCCTTTGATGAGGAACTTTATCAAAAGCTTTCTGGAAGTCAAGGTAAACAACATCTATCGGGTCTCCTTTGTCCACATGTTTGTTCACCCCCTCAAAGAAATGCAACAGGTTAGTGAGGCAAGATCTTCCCTTGCAGAACCCATGCTGAGTCTTCCTCAATAACCCGTGTTCATCAATGTGCCTACTCATTCTGTCCTTGATAATGGTTTCTACCAACTTTCCCGGTATTGAAGTCAGACTGACTGGCCTGTAATTTCCCGGATCTCCTCTGGAACCTTTTTTAAAGATGGGGGTGACATTTGCTACCTTCCAGTCCTCAGGAATGGAGGCAGATTTCAATGAAAGATTACAGATTTTTGTTAGAAGATCCACAAGTTCAACTTTGAGTTCCTTCAGAACTCTCGGATGTATGCCATCCGGACCCGGTGACTTATTAGTTTTTAATTTGTCTATCAGTTGTAGGACCTCCTCATTTGTCACCTCAATCTGACTCAGGTCTTTCAACACCCCTTCCAAAATTAGTGGTTCTGGGGCGGGCAAAAAGTTCTCGTCTTCTACAGTGAAGACGGAGGCAAAAAATTCATTTAGCTTCTCAGCCATTTCCCTATCCTCCTTCAGTAATCCTTTTACCCCATGGTCATCCAAGGGCCCCACTGCCTCCCTGGCTGGTTTCCTACTTCTAATATATTTGAAGAAAGTTTTATTGTTGGTCTTTATGTTTTTTGCAATATGCTCCTCATAGTCCCTTTTTGCCTGCCTAATCACAGTCTTGCATTTGATTTGCCACAGCCTGTGTTCCCTTTTACTAATCTCACTTGGACTGGTTTTCCACCGCTTAAAGGAGTCCTTCTTACCTTTTACAGCTTCCATTACTTTGTTTGTTAACCACGCAGGCCTTTTCTTATGCCTGTTTGTGCCTTTCCTAACTTGTGGTATGTATTTTATCTGAGCTTCTAGGATTATAGTTTTAAATAGCGTCCAAGCTTCCCCAAGGGTTTTGACTGTATGTACCTTTCCTTTCATTTTCTTCCTCACATGCCTCCTCATCTCAGTGTATTTACCCCTTTTAAAGTTAAACGTGGTTGTGGTGGTCTTTTTGGACAACTCCCTATTTATACAAACGGTGAAATCAATAACATTATGGTCACTGCTCCCAAGCGGCGCAATCACTTTTACATCTCTCACCAAGTCTTGGGCATTACTTAGGACCAAATCCAGGATCGCCCCACCCCTGGTAGGTTCTGAGACCTTCTGCTCCATAGCACAGTCATTGAGAGCATCAAGAAACTCAATCTCTTTCTCTCGACCAGAACACATATTGACCCAATCAATCTGCGGGTAGTTAAAATCACCTATTACAACACAGTTTTTACGTTTAGCCGCTATCTTTAAGCCTTCCATCATATTATAATCGTCCTCTCTCTTTTGATTTGGTGGGCGATAACAAACTCCCATAGTTAAATTTCCTTTTGGGCCCTCTATTTCAACCCAAAGCATTTCTAAAAGTGAATCTAATTCTCTGATCTCAGCCTTACTGGACCGTATATCCTCTCTGACATACAGAGCCACCCCACCTCCAACCCTTCCCTCCCTATCCTTCCGATATAGCTTATATCCAGGAATCACCGTGTCCCACTGATTCTCCTCATTCCACCAAGTTTCTGAAATTCCCACAATGTCTATGTTTTCTCCCAACACTAAACATTCCAATTCACCAATTTTACTTTGAACACTTCTAGCATTTGCATACAAACATCTATAATTTCCCGGGCGAGCTAGGCCCGCCACCTTCCTCCTGCCGCCTCGAGACACTGGCAGACATTCCATATTGTTTGTCACCTTCACAGTGGACAACTCCGGTCCGTTACCCGGTAGAAAAATAGCAGCTAACCCTTCATCTCTTTGAGACGAGTCCTCCCGAACCAGAGACATTTCATCTCCTGTCGGCTTTCCCCCAAGATTTAGTTTAAAAACTGCTCTGCCACCTTTTTGATTTTAAGCGCCAGCAGCCTGGTTCCATCCGGGGACAAGTGGAGACCGTCTCTTTTGTACAGCTCCCGCTTGTTCCAGAAAGCATCCCAGTGCCTAACAAACTTAAACCCTTCCTCCTTACACCATCGTCTCATCCACACATTGAGACTTCTAATTTGTGCCTGTCTCTCCTGCCCTGCACGTGGAACAGGTAGCACTTCCGAGAAGGCTACCTTGGAGGTCCTGGCCTTAAGTCTCCCGCCTAGCAGCCTAAATTTTTCCTCCAGGACCTCACGACTGCATTTCCCCACATCGTTGGTGCCAACATGCACCACGACCACAGGCTCCTCCCCAGCACTGTCTATCAGTCTATCTACTACACGCGTAATGTCCGCTACCTTCGCACCAGGCAGGCAAGTCACCATACTGGGTACCTCACCAAGCACATGATTATCAACTCACTAAGGAGTGGACAGTGGCCTCCTTCCCTCTTGAGGGTGCTTAGCATAAGCTAGGGTTGCCAGGTCCTACTTGGCTCCAGCAGGGGACTTCTTTCGTGCATGCTTTGTGCGCGCAGCATGATAATATCTCCTGAAAGTGCTTCTATCATGCCAGGCACGTTGCTGGGGGGATGTTCTATCACTTATGAAAAAACTCTATGATAATCATAGAGTTTTTTCCTAAGTGATAGAGCACACCCCCCCCCCCCCCCGCAACATGCCTGGTGTGATAGTATCACTTCTGGGTGGCATCGTCATGCAGGGCACATCACGGCATGCTGGTGCTCTTCGGGACGGGGCTCCCCCAGTGGCCAACTCTGTGGCAGCAGGTTGGAACCCCCCAAATTGGGGGAAACCTCGCCCCAGTGGGAGGCTGGGAAGCCTAGCCTATCACCTGTGCACAGATTTCCTGTACTACCAGGCTCAAATGGTGTTTTGCAGGGCTATTTTTGTAGGAAAAGCCCAGCAAGAACTCATTTGCATATTAGGCTACATACTCTGATATCACCATTTTTCCACACAGAACTTTTTGGGAGAAAAAGCGCAACAGGAACTAATTTACATATTAGGCCACACACATCCCTGACACCAGTCCAGCCAGAACTGTGTTCCTGTGTGTTCCTACTCAAAAGAAGCCCTTGTGCCTTGCATTCAGCATCTCAGTCTTCACACTGAAGTCTTTAAGCTCTAGGCCAGGGGTGGCCAACAGTAGCTCTCCAGGTGTTTTTTGCCTACAACTCCCATATGCCCCATACTGGCTGGGGCTGATGGGAGTTGTAGGCAAAAAACATCTGGAGAGCTACCGTTGGTTACCCCTGCTAGCGGCTGATCCTGCACTGAGAAGGGAGTTGGACTAGATGGCCTGTATGGCCCTTTCCAACTATGATTCTAATCTATTGGCTGTTAACAAGCAAGTAAAATGTTGGATGTATAAATGCCCCTACTCCATTTTCTAAGTGGTACATTCCATTGGTCAGTGAAACTTATTTCTGAGGAAACATGCTTAGGATTCCTCTTCAGTGGTAGTAATGCAGCAGAGAATAATGTAGAATGAATAAAGAAATTATGTAAAGCAGCACTGTCAAATTCCCACTCCCACAGGCCACACTTGACTCTCCTAGGGCTTCACTCAGGCCCATGGCAATTTTCTCCTCCATCCTCCTCCTCCTGTCCTCACCTTTTGAAGCTCTGGGGTTTCCAGCTCCTTCTGCCTTGTCTTTGCTGGCATCTGAGCTTGCAAAATTGGAAGGAAACACACAGAATGGATTTTCTGCACCCAGAGACGGTAATGGAAGACCCATTCTGTGTTTTCCTTGCAATGGAGTGGAGGTAAGGTATTTCAGTGGAGTGGAGGTAAGGCGGTTTGACTTTTTGCAGCATTTATGGTTAGTTGAAGCTGCTTTCAAATCAGGGGTTGATGCTTTGAGCCAGCTTGTCTCTGCTGAACAGACTTGAGAACTGGTGCCTAGTGAGTACTCTAACCTGGGAACCCACAGCCAAAGGGGGATATTACAATTGTCAATCTGAGTAGACCCAGGGTGGAGGGGAGAGAGAAGCTTGCAATGCCCAGCCATTTCATGTTTTATTTTAAAAATCGCATTGCCAAATCCAACTATTTCCCCACCTTTCATGTTTTCCTAGATTCAGAGCTTTTTATATTTTTAGTTTCTGCTGTGATCCTTGTGCTTTTTCTTCATGTTTTATTTTAAAAATTGTATTACTGAAACTGACTATTCCCCCACATTTCCATTTTAAGCAAAATATCACAAGAGTTTTAAGCATGTCTATATTTTAAGTTAAAAATAATACCTTTAATTGTGTTTATCTGTATTCTTTATACTTTTTATATCTCCACTACCTGGCATTACATCTTGTGACACACATGCTCGGTCCCACAAAGTCCTATTTGTGTCAAATCCGGCCCCTGTAACAAATGAGTTTTACACGCCGATAAAGTCAAATTTTGTATTAAATTGCATTACAGTGCCACCTTTGATTTCAAGAAGTCACAGAAACAACACTGCTGAACTTGAAAGTTTGTTGGAGTACTTGGGACAGTGAATGTCCCAAAAGCTCTGCATGAAATTATATGCATAATTATTTAATTGTCGTACATATAATGTTAGAAATGCATACACATGACACGAAGAATTCAGAGCAAGTATACTGAAAATCACACAAACATAACAGTGTGTTTAATTTGCACAAGAGAAAAGCAGAATCAAAATTGGGATTTTTGAGACTGAAACTGCCAGACTGAGCAATTCAAAATTATCTCTGCTAATAGGTGCATTGTTGAGCTGTACAGAGAGGGATCATTCCAATTTACAGTTTATATGTACAGAGAGATATTCACATTCATGGAGATTAGATAAATAATCTATAAAAATGGTCTAATCAGTAGCTATTTTTTCCACTGAATTGAACACTAGGCATAAAATATGTATTTAATTCTTCATTCTGAAAGTCATCAAATGGCTGTTATATGAATAAAGAAAGCTCATTGTTTGTCATGAGTACTGTTTTTGAATTGTAGACTATTGATTATTACATCTCTGTTTGAAGTTAACATATTGAACAATCTGCAGTAAGTTCACTAAGAAGTAAATCCCATGTCATTTAGTGAGCCCAACTCCAGCCCCATAGCCAGAAAATTTTGGGTGGAGGGGCCCGGGATATAAAAATTTGCTGGGGGGAGGGTGGTGTGGAGCTTGGCTGCTTCTTCCCTCCAGCAGCCAGCCCTCCTGGCCCCAGCTCTCTCTCACCCAAAAAGAAAAAAGGGGGAGGGGGAGAGTTCCCGCAGTGTGCTTGACACCTTAATAAATGAAAAATGGGGTGGGGGTGGGGCAGGGACCACGGGGGTTATTTTGCAGTGTGTCTTCTCTTCTGTCCACTGTTAATTTCTGATTGGGCCCCAGGCTGTCTCTCTTGCTGTTCCTCTCTTGCAGTCGATCAGACTGCCATACTGCAATTTGAATCACTTCACGGTGAAACCGTTTTCTGCCATCCACATGACGGCACCATGCAGTTCTTTTTTTTTCTTCCACTATTATGTGCATGTGCGCATTATACACATAGGTTAAAACATTATGTGGTTATGTGATTATGCGCATATCGCTAAGTAGTAAAAAAAATGGCGACCATAAACCGGGTGTCTGAGGCTCCTTTTGCTCTGGGACAACCTTCAGATATCCAGAAGTTGGTTAATATCACAGCAGAACTATCCAGACGGAGGTAACTATAAGATGAAACCGAAGAACTAAAAAAAAAATCACAAAGGAGCAAGTAACAAAATAATTCAGTTCCGAGAAGGATGGGGGGGGGGGGCTACCACAAGTTAATGCCGAGAGGCAGATGTTGCTGTCTGATCAGCAACTTTAAATCCGGAAGGAAACAGCAGCGACATCTGATTATACTGTGTGTTGGAACAGGGCCTCTCTCTCTCTGTTGCTCTCTCTCACTGCCACCCTCTCACTGTTTCTTTCTCTCTCTTTCTGCTGCTCTCTCACTGTCCCTCTTGCAGTTACTCTCTCTCTAGATCTGTTGCTCTCTCGCTGTTTCTCGCGCTCTCTCTTGTGCTCTCTCTCCCTCCCTTTTCCTTGAGTCCAACGGAGGGACCCTACAGAGGGAAGGGGGGTTAAATAGAGCGGCCTGGCCCTTCCCGCCCCTTCATAGCTATGGGCCTGCCCAACTCTCAGCAAAGAGCTGCTAGGATTTTAGCCTTAATTTCATGCGTGTACTGCACTCTGTAGGCCAGCTAAGTCAGGTCTCCGCTTATGTCTAGATATTCTTAGGGGCATTGATAGGTGCTGGCAGGCAGGAGCTGAAATTGAAGACAAGGAACTGGAAGTGGAGGCAAGGAATTGGCACACAGGTTTGCACCTTGTGGACCAGCTGATCCAACAAGGTAGTCTTCCCAAGTCTCAGCCTAAATATGCTGGAAAGTAATCAGGCTCAGCTGCCCAGCTGACAGGTGTTAAGCTCCTGTGGCCAAAGCTCCTGTGCTTTGGCCAGAATCCTGCAAATGTATTGTTTTCAGGGGTCATTTTGTAGAAAAATAGGTGGTGGAGTTCATTAGCATAACTCATTAGAATATGCCACCCCCTCACCAGCCAAAAAGCAACCCGATGCAAGAAAGGAGAGCCCTGGGCGAGCGAATCCTGCTCGGGCAAGCTAAAGATCCAATCAGCCCAAGCAGGCCTCGCTCACCTGGGGCTCTCCTTGGCCACCCCCCCCCCACAGTCAAAAGGCCAGCAAGCCACCCGCTGCCCAAAATCACATAAGAAGTGGCGAAAGGGTGGCACGGGCTTCTCCAGGTGTTAATGAGGACTGCTGGGGGTGTGGCAAAGCTCCTGGTGGCTGGCTGGCTGCCCACTCTTCTAATCCAAGGATTGTTATGCAGCTGCACCTGCTATTCAATGGACAAAGTAGGTGGAGAGGACGAGGGGGAACCCTCAGAAAGGTACCTGTGAGCTCCCGCTGAATTCAAGGCCTGATTGTTCTCATTGCCTGGACCTATGATGGGGTTGCATGCAGCCAATTGAGTATATCACCTCCTTTTGGCCACCTTGGCTTGGGCATTCTGCTGCTGCCATTCCTGCAGAGTGAGAGCATCCTCGGCTTGCCAGCCTCCAGGTGGGGTCTGGAGATCTTCCGCTTTTACGACTGATTTTCAGTTGGCAGAGATCAGCTCCCCTGGAGAAAATGACTACTTTGACTCTATGGCATTGTACCATGCTGAGGCCCAGGAGTCATTTTGTAGAAAGTAAGTGGTGGAGCTCATCCATGGATTGTTATGCTGCTGCACCTACTATTCAATGGACAAGTTAGGTAGGTGGGGAGGAAGAGGGGGAACCCTCAGAGAGGTTCAGGAACTGTGGTCCTGTCAGCTCCCACTGAATTCAAAGCCTGCTGAGGCCGCTCCCCTCTCCAAGCTCCACCCTCTCTCAGATCCATCCCCAAAGTCTCCAGGTATTTTCCAACAGAGACCTGGCAGCTCTAGAACCTCCCCTGAGGTTTATGGGCTTAGGTTCGCTTCCTGCCTGGTGGAAGCCTGGTGGTTCTTTCAGGGGGCAATGGTGAGGTCTCCCTTGAAGGCTCTGGCTCTGCTGGAACATTATCAGCAAACACCACTGCAGTGTAGGGCCCTTTGGTTGCTCTCAATCTCTTCTCCTGAGTCAGAGTCACTGGATTGAGCAGAGGAGGTCATGATAGGGTTGCCAAGTCCAATTAAAGAAAAATCTGGGGACTTTGGGGGTGGAGCCAGGAGACTTTGGGGGTGGAGCCAGGAGACATTGGGGGTGGAGCCAAGAACAATGATGTGACAAGCATAATTGAACTCCAAGGGAGTTCTTGCCATCACATTTAAAGAGACAGCACACCTTTTAAAATGCCTTTCTTCCATAGGAAATAATTAAGGATAGGGGCACCATATTTTGGGGCTCATAGAATTGGACCCTCTGGTCCAATCGTTTTGAAACTTGGGGGGTATTTTGGGGAGAGGCACTAGATGCTATACTAAAAATTTGGTGCCTCTACCTCAAAAAATAGCCCCCCCCAGAGCCCCCAATATCCACGGATCAATTTCCTATTATTCCCTATGGGAATCGTTCTCCATAGGGAATAATAGAGTGCCTAGTAGACATTTCCCTCCCCCCCACGCTTTCTAAAGGGGGGGAGGGCCTCCAAACTAGGGAATCCCGTGGCCCCTCCCTCTCACACACACACTTACCAGATCTTCCTCCGGACAACTCTACTTCCTGTGAAAACGAAAGCAAAAGAAAGGGAGGGGCCATTCTCAGAAGCCCTTTCTGCTTCCTGCCCAGCCTTAAAGGGGCAGACATTTTGCAAACGGCTCAGGAGCTCTACAACATGAAGCCTAAAGGTATGTTCTCCCCTCCCTCCACCCCCACCCCCGCTTCCAGAGTTTTGAAGAGCGGGAGATGAGGCTGCGAACCCAGAAGTCTCCCGCCAGAGCAGGAGGTTTGGGAAGCCTACGTCATGACAATTTGGAATTGTAGATAACTCAATTGGCTGAGTTCTATAATTTAGTCATCTATATTTTTATTTGACTTTTTCCTGTGCATACTTAGCTGTTTGTCTTGTGCCTTTTCAAGAGAAAGTCAACTTCCTAAACACTGCTTTTTAGCATATGAAACACTGGAAGATTTAGATCTCTTTTTAAAAATCCTGTATACATTAAAAAATGCTGGATGTTGCCTTGAAAGAGTTTAAAGAAATTGGTGCAATAATGTAAGTATGCCATATATACAAAATAAACACTGCAGTTGCATGAAAATCAATTGATTCTGTGTAGACCTGAACAATAAAGATTGATGAAAGCATTTAAGGTTTCACTAAGACCACCAGAATTTCTGGAAATTATATGTTTTAAGGTTCATAGAATCTCTGAGTAGGGTTGCCAGATCTGTGTTGGAAAATACTTGGGAGACTTTGGGAGTGGATCCAGGAGAGGGTGGGGTTTGTTCGGGGGGGGGGGGGCTCTGCATAGTACAATACCATAGAGTCCACCCTTCAAAGCAGCTAATTTCTCCAGGGCAGCTGATCTCTGCCAGCTGAAGATCAGTTGTAAGATCTCCACCTGGAGGCTGCCAACCCTACCTCTGAGCTATTTTTTCTTGTTGTGTTGTCAATTGAAAGTATGATTAATTAGACTTCCTTTATCCCACTAAGTTTTGTACTGTAAGTTTTCATAAAGTCCAGTGGAAAAAGTTCTGTGGTATGCTATTGTGTTTCCTTTGGTTCACCAAAATAGTAGTTTTGTTCCATCCTGATTTTATAACTATTGAAAAATTCAAAGGACCTGTTCTATTACAAAATTAAGTAAGCTTATTAAATTAGTAGACAAATGTATTCTTTAAACTGGACTGTGGCTCCAAAATAATACAAATTGCAATATTAGACCAGCATGCGTCTTTAAAAAAAATCTTATACAAATGCTAGTACAACTTAGCTATAATGATATTATCATAATGTAATATTAGAATGTCTGTTAATTAAATAGGGGAATAAAATTATTAATAATATCCTAAAATCTCAATACATATGTAGTTAAAAGATTTAATAATTGTTAATATAACTGGTTTTAGAGAAATATAACTGGTTTTAGAGAAAGATCTGATTTGGACAGATCTAATACATAGAGATTTATGATAGGCAAGATTTTTTAAAATACGTATGTTGTCATGTTTTGGTAAGAAAAATGAGAAAACTTTAGCAAATGTTAAAGAGAAATAGTTCCACAAACATGTTTCCTGTGCTTCCCAAATTTCTGGAGATTCTACATCTCTTCCTGAAAGAATGCTTTCATTGAGAGCCAGGAATGGTCTTTCAAGCTACTGGAGCAGGAAGTATTGGAAGACTGCCAAAGTCCGAAGCAAGTGTGCCGCTTCAGTGACCAGACTGGTAGCGCCTAACAAGTTATATATTTCTCTGTCAGCAATCTGATTTGTCTGTATGTTTAATTCCAATATTATTACTGTCTCTATGGTTAGCATGCAGTAGAACAGAATTGCTTAGCAATTTCTCTATTGTAATTGTATTTGGAAGATAAATTAGTAAACATTTCTTATCTCCATTGTAAATCTTCCTGTTGACCAGTGAAAAAACTATATGCTAAACAGCAAACAAATATTGTGTTGTAGCATTTAAATAATCAACTCTGTAGCATATTAACATCTGATGGTAAATATGTGAAAGTAATTGTTCTGTATCACAAATATGGCATCCCAAACCAATTAATACAGAAAGAACTAAAAAAATGACCACTTGGAACTTCAGGCAAATTATTGAAAACATTGTGAAAGCAACATCACCCCAGAGTTGAAAACTACCGGCGCTTGCACAGGGGACTACCTTTACCTTTAGAATGATGAAAATCCCCTAATGAGCATTGCTTCTTCAGTTAAATTGTGCTGCCTTTAAACATTCATATGTGCATGGGTTTTCTAATCTACCTCAAAGAGTAGGGGGAAGAGGAAAACATTTTGAGTGAGTAAACTTTGCCTTAAGCATGTCATTCCAAAACAGAAAATACTTCAGAGGCTTCCCCCACCTCCCTGCAGAGTTTCCCAGAATTTCTCATTTTTGTAACTGAAAATTGGGGGTTTTGGGGTTGGGTTGCCAACCTCCAAGTAGGACCTGGAGATCTACTTTAACAACTGATCTCCAGACTGCAGAGATCAGTTCCTCTGGAGAAAATGGCTGCTTTGGAGGGTGAACTCAATGGTTTTGCACCATGCTGTGGTCCCTCCCCAAACCCTACCTCTCCAGTATCCACCCACCTAAATCTTCAGGTATTTTCCAACTCAGAGCTGGCAACCCTGGGGGATCCAGGGAGAGATAGAGAAAAAAAAACTTCCCCACACAAACTTTAATATCTTTGATTTTTTTTTCTTTATGCCAGTAATGGCCAACCGAAAACCCATGATTCACAGATGATTACCAGAGCAAATTTATCTTGCTTCTCTAAGTAGTAAGACTACTACTACTACAGTAATAACCCTCACTTTAATGTTACATCCACTTCCCCCTCATGATTTGAATCCCCAGGTACTCCAGAAGGCAAGTGTTTGAGAACTTTGAGCCTCATTTGGGAGCCTTACTGTTCCTGAGGGAACTGGTTTATAAAGCAAGTGCACAAATACACTCCTACAGTTGGGAGACTTGCCCCTCAGAATTCAGAAGCTGACTATTTCTAGTTATGCCTTGACCGTGACAATGGCATAATATTTTCATGTACATTTTATTTAACAAAAATACACCATGCTTTTGTCCACTTAAAGTATATACCTATCAGCTTGGTTACTGTCCACTTTGAAAACAGATTCATTGTCCTTTCAAGGACTTACACTGAACATATATCTATAGCTCATAAGGCAAGTAAAAATCATAGTGGTTTTATCCTTGTACTTGATTGACACGTCATGTACTGTGTTGATGGAAACAAAATTAAAGGAAAGACCTTGCAGAATAATAAGCCTTTGTTCCTTAGGTAAAATAACCTGCAGGAGATATAGTTCTTACTAATTCAGTAGTGTTTTATGCACCAGGTTTTTATGTTGCATATTACTTCCTCAATATGCTTCAAAATGTGACTCAGGGTGTTGCTCTTCCTTTGCTTCAAAGGCTGTAAATCTCTACAAGCAGAGCAATAAAGTTCTATGTAGTTTTGTACTAGCTGCTCCTTATAACTGGCAAAGATTAGTTTGAAATAAGAGGGATTATTGGGGGGCATCTAATTTTTTCCTGCCCCACTCTTTCAATTTTCTATTTCCTGAAGGCCACAATAATTTCTCTTTTCCTAATCCCTTCTCACTCACTAACCAACCTGCCTTTATTTGTCCCACTGTCTCCAACTTTCCCTCCTTGGTTTCTCAGATCCTAATCTGCAACTTTAATCACCATACCACATTGGCTTTCAGGGAGTGTCTGCCGTTGAACAGTGGCCAGCAGCCAATCCTGGATGAGACATGCTGTGATGGACTGCACTTTAACAGTTTATAAATGCTATTTAAACAGATGAAGGACTGTGAAGAGTTAATTCTTCACAGAAACAGAGAACCTTGAGTGACAGGCTGCTCCAAGCAATCTGAATGGTTAGCATCAGCTGAGGGGAGAGAGAGAGAGAGAGAATGTGTCAGATTTCTGCCTTGACTGAGTTGAGTCTTCTGATTTCTTCTAACTGAGAAGAGTTGAGTACTGTTAATTTCCGAATTCAGCCTGGACTGAGAGCAGTTTAACACAGACAGGAGAACTGAGGGAAAGTTGGCAAGAAAGTCTGGGAAGTAAGTGAAGACTCCCATTCAGGCCAAGGAAAGGGGATAGATCTTTGAGAGAGAAGAAGAAAATTTCTTACCCAGTCAACCAGGGAGTTTAGTTGAAAGGTCTGTCTCATTTGTTCATGGCTCCAGTCCCTAGATTTAACTATTCACAGATTGGATCACCTTGAGAATCAGATATACTGATACTGATGAAAGAACAAAACCCACACAAATTAAAAGTTGTTTGTTGTGCTACAGGGACAAACCTTTCTTCTTCGACTTGTTTTGGAATAACAATATTAGCTTGCCATGTGGCTTAGAGTAGAAGTGCACATTTCACGCAAACAAACTCTTTGCTCTTTGCCTTGCTCAAGCTAAGGAAAGTATAAAGAGTAAGATGTTATGATTTACCTAGAGTCCATAAAGGCCAATTAGAGCAGCAGTGTAATGGAAGAACTTGACTCTAGAAAAGCCCTTCACTATAGAGAATGGAGAATCCCTTCACTATGAAATCTTTATGGTTAATCTCATCTCTACAATGAAGAGTCTTCTCCAGAGTATGCAGAGATAGTAGAAAAGTTTGTTTTAGCTGAAGTTCTATGGCTAAAACACAGTTAGTGTTGAGCCTCCCAGAACTGGCAGCCAGATGCATAGGCTATGGTGCATCATTTATATCCTGCCCTCCCCGGCCTTGGCAGGGAGGGCAGGATATAAATGGAATAAAATAAATAGATAAATCAAAGCAGGGAGTGGCAAATCCATGCACATATGCAGTTATTAGGACATTCCATGGATAGCTGAGATAAGGATTGATGCAAACAACTAAGGTTTCCACATCCCTCAGTATTTTCTAGTGCAGGATACGAAAGCTGCTGCTGATTCTAACCTTATTTTCTAAAAAACTCTAAAAAGCAAAGGGGATCTGCTATCTTGGATTTGATTCTCACCAACAAGGAAGAATTGATTGAAGAAGTAGAAATAGTGGGCACTCTGTGCAGTAGTGACCACGTAATTTTGGAATTTACAGTCTTAGGGAAGGGAAAAGCTATACGTAGTCAGACTTATAGATTGGACAGAAAGGCAAACTTCGATACATTTAGAAGTATGCTGGGTAAAATCCCATGGTCAGAAATACTAAGGAGGCAGGGGGATCAGGAGGGGTGGGAGTTTCTTAAAAGCGAAACACTGAAAGCGCAATCCACAGACAATTCCTATGAGAAGAAAAAATGGAAAAAGCCAAAAAAGCCAAGTTGGCTCCATAAGCAGCTCTCTAAAGACTTGAGAAATAAAAAAAGGAGACTTCTTTAGGAATTGGAAGGAGGGCCTTAAAGCCAAGGATGAATATAAACAAATCTCCTGTGCTTGTAGAGAAAAAGTTAGGAAAGCTAAAGCTCAGTATGAGCTTAGGCTGGCCAAAGATGCTAAAAACAACAAAAAAGGGTTCTTTTCTTATGTTCAGAGTAAGAAAAAGAGCAAGGACATGGTAGGCTCATTGCAAGGGCGAGAAAGTGAAATTGTAACAGGTAATGAAGAGAGGGCAGAACTGCTCAATTCCTACTTTTCCTCAGTCTTCTCTATTGAGGGAAATGGTGCTCAACATGGCAAAAACAGAACACGTAAGGAGGGTATGAAGTTCCAATCTAGGATCAGCTTAGGGATAGTACATAAACACCTAGTTTCTTTAAATGAAACTAAATCCTCAGGGCCAGATGAATTGTATCCAAGGGTTCTAAAACAGCTTGCGGATGTAGTTTCTGAGCCTCTGACTATTATTTTTGAGAATTCTTGGGAGAACAGGAGAGGTGCCAGAAGATTGGAGGCGGGCGAATGTTGTCCCCATCCTCAAGAAGGGGAAAAAAGATGAACTGGGTATCTACTGACCCGTCAGCTTGACGTCTATACCTGGAAAAGTTTTAGAACAAATCTCAAACTGCTGTAGACATCGTTTATCTTGATTTCAGTAAGGCTTTTGATAAGATTCCACATACTATCCTTGTTGACAAGTTGGTAAAATGTGTTGTGAATCCTGTTACCATTAGGTGGATCTGTAACTAGTTGACGGATCACACCCAAAAAGTGCTTGTGAATGGTTCCTCATTCTCGATTTGGATGAAGGAATAGAGGGAATGCTTATTAAATTTGCAGATGATACTAAATTGGGAGGGGTTGCAAACACAGAAGAAGACAGAAACAGGATACAGGATGACCTTGACAGGCTGGAAAACTGGACTAAAATCAATAAAATGAATTTTAACAGGGATAAATGTAAAGTTCTGCATTTAGGTAGGAAAAATCTAATGCATGGTTATAGGATGGGGGAGACTTGTCTTAGTAGTATGTGCGAAAAGGATCTAGGGGTCTTAGTGGATAATACGCTGAACATGAGTCAACAGTGTGATGCGGTGGCTAAAAAGGCAAATGCAATTTTGGGCTGTATCAACAGAAGTATAGTGTCCAGATCACGTGATGTGATGGTATCGCTTTACTCTGCTCTGGTAAGACCTCACCTGGAGTATTGTGTTCAGTTTGGGGCACCACATTTTAAGAAGGGTATAGACAAGTTGGAATGGGTCCAGAGGAGGGCAACAAAGATGGTGAGGGGTCAGGAGACCAAGTCCTATTAGGAAAGGTTCAAGGAGCTGGGCAAGTTTTGCCTGGAAAGGAGGTGGCTGAGAGGTGATATGATCACCATCTTGAAGGGCTGTCATCTAGAGGATGGTGTGGAATTGTTTTCTCTGGTCCCAGAAGGTAGGACCAGAACCAATGGGTTGAAATTAAAAGAGTTTCCGGCTGAACATTAGGAAGAACTTCCTGACCGTTAAAGCGATTCCTCAGTGGAACAGGCTTCCTCAGGAGGTGGTGGGCTCTCCTTCCTTGGAGGTTTTTAAACAGAGGCTAGATGGCCATCTGACAGCAATGAAGATCCTGTGAATTTAGGGGAAGGTGTTTGTGAGTTTCCTGCATTGTGCAGGGGATTGGACTAGATGACCCTGGAGGTAATAAGGAGAATGTTCCATCAGAAAGGACCGTCCTTCAGTTGGTGAACAGAGATCCTTTTGCATCAAGGAGTCATTCCTGGGCAGGGAAAGATGGGGGATCTTGGTAGTTGATGATTCAATCCTTAGGCATTCGGTTGCAAATCTGCATACTGACCATATGGTGATTTGCTTGCCTGGTGTGAAGGTAGTGGACAATATGTGTGGTCTAGATAGGCTGGTAGACAGTGCTGGGTAGTACATGTTGGCACCATCAGTATGGGGAAATGTAGCTGTTTGGTCCTGGAGGAAAAATTCAGACTGCTAGGCAGGAGACTCAAGGCCAGGACTTCCAAGGTAGCTTTCTCAGAAGTGCTGCCTGTTCCATGTTCAGGACCAATTAGACAGTCTCAATGCATGGATGTGACAATGGTGTGTAAGGAATAAGGTTTTAAATTTTTTGGGAACAAGCAGGACCTAAACAAAAAAGATGGCCTCCACTTGTCCCAAGAAGAAACCAGTCTGCTGGTGCTTAAAATCAAAAAGGTGGCAGAATAGTTTTTAAACCAAACCTTGGGGGCGAGCTGACAGGAGAGTAAATGTCTCTGGTTTGGAATGGTTCAACTCTAAGAGATGAAAGGATCACTGTTACTGTTCTAGAGGGAAATAGATTAGGACTGGCCACTGAGAGGGTGACAACCAATATGGACTACCTGACAAGGTATAGAGCCTAATATGCCTGGAAATTATAGATGTTTATGTACAAATGCTAGAAGTGTCCAAGTTGAAAATGGGGGAGCTGGAATGCTTATTGTCAGAGGAGAACATAGACATTATGGATGTCTCAGAAACTTGGGGATGGTAATCAGTGGGATACAGGGATTCCTGGGTATAAATTGTATGAGAAGGATACAGAGGGGAGGGTTGGAGGTGGAGTGGCTCTGTATGTCAGAGAGGGTATATATACAGTCCTGTGAGACTGAGAATGTAAGAGAAATAAATTCACTTACAGAAATGCTATGGATGGAAATAGTATGCCTAAAAGAAAGCTTAACTGTGGGACTTTGTTATTACCCACCAGATCAAACATTAAAGGATGATTTAAAAACATCAGAAAAGATTAAGTAAAGCAGCAAGACATAATAATTGTGTTGTAATAGATTATTTTAACTACCAATGCATTGATTGGGTCAATATATATTCAAGGCAGGAGAAAGAGATTGGGTTTCTAGATAATGACTGTGCCATGAAGTAGATGGTCCATCAGTGGCTATTAGCCACAAAGTATAGATGGAACTCTCTGTCTGGGGCATGTGATGCTTTTTATTCTTGGTACTTGTGGGGGCAGCAGTGGGAGGACTTCTATTGTCCTGGCCCCACTGGTGAACCTCCAGATGGCACTTGGGTTTTTTTGCCACTGTGTGACAGAGTTTCGGACTGGATGGGCCAGTGGCCTGATCCAATATGGCTTTTCTTATGTTCTTATGTCAATGAACCTATCAGGGGGAGGCAGTCCTGGACTTGGTCCTAAGTAATGCCCAAGACCTGGTAAGAGATGTAAATGTGATAGCACCGGTTAGAACAGTGACATTAAGTTTAACATTTATGAAAATGTTAATTTAATATTAACACTAGTGCCACTAACACTAAGTAAAATTTTATTTGATTGGGTACAATACAATTTGAAGAAAAGTCCTGAACAGAGGAATCAACAGTCTTCCACTCTGCTTAATTTTGCATCTTTGCCCATTCCAGTTTGATAAAACCTATTCAGTTGAGAACAGAGTTGCCGTGCTGCTTACTCCACAAAACACAAAACAGCTTTACTGTTGCGGTAAAGCAAGTGAACAAAGTTGTTGTTGTTGTTGTTCAGTCACACAGTCAACTCTTTTCGACCTCATGCACCAAATCATGCCAGGCCCTCCTGTCTTCCACCATCCTCCGAAGTCTGCTCAAATTTGTGTTAGTCACATCAGTAATGCTGTCCAGCCATCTCATCTTTTGCCATCCCCTTCTTCTTTTGCCTTCTGTCTTTCCCAGCATCAGGATTTTCTCCATTGAGTGCTCCCGTCTCATTTGGTGGCCAAAGTATTTGAGCTTCAGCTTTAGCATCAGGTATTCCAGGGAACAGTCAGGGTTGATTTCCCTTAGGATTGACTGATTTGATCTTCTTGCAGTCCAAAGTACTCTCAGGATTCTTCTCCAGCACCACAGCTCGAAAGCATCTGTTCTGTGCTTGGCTTTTCTTATGGTCCAGCTCTCACAGCCATACATTACTACTGGGAATACCATTGCTTTGACTATATGGACTTTTGTTTATTTATTTATTTATTTAATTTATACCCCGCCCTCCCCACCGAAGCAGGCTCAGGGCGGTTTACAGCATAAAATCCCAGAAACAATAAAATTAATAAGTATTAAAAATACATATTCGGTAATAAATAACAATGATTAAAACAGTTAAAACAATTAAAACAGAAAAACAGACTATTAAATTGGTGCTATTCTGATGGCAATGGCCTTCTTCCACAGCTCTTAAATACCGGCGCCAGTCAATTGCATGCCAGCCAGAAGAGGACAATCTTGCAGGCCTTGTGGAACTGCATCAGGGTGTTGGCAGGGTGATGTCTCTACTTTTTATTATATTGCCTAGGTTCACCATAACTGTCCTCCCAAGGAGCAAACGTCTTTTAATTTCATGGCTACAGTCACCATCTGCAGTGATCTTGGATCCCAGAAATGTGAAGTCTGTCACTACTTCCATGTCTTCCCCTTCTATTTGCCAAGGTGTGATGGGGCCGGATGCCATGATCTTAGTTTTTTGATGTTGTGTTTCAAGCCTACTTTTGTGCTCTCCTCTTTCACCCTCAACAAGAGGTTCTTTACGTCCTCCTCACTTTCTGCCATTAGAGTGGAATCACCTGCATATCTGAAGTGGTTGAAGTTTTTTCCTGGCAATCTTAATTCCGGCTTGTGCTTCACCCAGGCTGGCATTCCATATGGTGTACTCTGCATATAAATTAAATAAACAGGGTTACAATATACATCCTTGTCGAACTCCTTCTCCTTAACCAATCAATTGTTCCATATCCTATTCTGACAATTGCTTCTTGACCCTTATACAGGTTTCTCAGGAGACATGTGAGGTGGTCTGGTACTCCTATCTCTTTAAGTACTTGCCACAGTTTGTTGTGATCCACACAATCAAAGGCTTTAGCTTAGTCAATGAAGCAGAAATAGACATTTTTCTAGTACTCCCGCGCTTTCTCCATAATCCAGTGAATGTTGGCAATTCGCTTTCTAGTTCCTCTACCTCTCCGAAACCCAGCTTGAACTTCTTGTAGTTCCTGATCTACATACTGCTGAAGTCTAGCTTGTAGGAACTTTAACATGACCTTGCTAACAAAGTTACACCTTTCTAAATCCATTAAGGTTTAATGAAATGTAACTCTGTTTGTAGTGCCAGTACTTCATCTGCAGCCCATAAACACACACAATAAGAACAGCCCTCCAGTCTTTCTCAGTAGGAAAGCACATAAACTATTTAGAAGAGCAATAACAATAAGCCAGGGTTAGGTTGAGAGTGTGTGTCCCGCCCAGGTTACGTAGCAAATTTCCATTTATTTTTCTTTCACATTTTCCATTGATTGGTGATCTTGAACTTAGACTGCAGATATTGACCACTATACATGGCTGCCTCTCTGTTCTTACACTGCCACATAGAAGTTGTAGTTATATTTCTGGGGAAGACTGTAGTTTTGTAGACAAGCACATAGCCCTCCGTCTGTATCAGTAATTCTGTCTAAAGCATGTATCTATGGTTCATGCATACATGAACTCTTATAGATCCAAGTAGGCAGCCGTGCTGGTCTGAAGTAGTAGAACAAATTAGGAATCAATTGCACCTTTAAGACCAACTTAGTTTTATTCAGAACGTAAGCTTTCGTGTGCATGCACACTTCTTCAGACGTGTGCATGCACACAAAAGCTTACATTCTGAATAAAACTAAGTTGGTCTTAAAGGTGCAATCGACTCCTATTTTGTTCTATGAACTCTTATAGTTTAGCAATAGATCTCAGAACTAATAATATTGTATCTAAGGTTATCAACTTCAGGTTAAGAAAAACCTGGAAATTTGAGGGTGAACCTTGGAGACTGGGAGGGGAAGGACCTTGGTAGGGCATAATGCCATGGAGTCCACCTTCCAGAGCATATTCTCCAGGAAAAAAAGTGGAAGGGCAGCCCAATCCTGACTTCCATGGTGGCTGACCGTGGCGTAACTAAGGTGCTGCTCATCAACACCCTAAGAGGTTTGGCATACTCAGGCATAGGGGTGGGGGGAGAGAAGTGTAGGTTGCTGCATGTCAGGCCGTCACCATGGCAACTCCGCTGGAATGCAAACTCCTGGCACACGGGTGAAGTGGATGCAGCAGGAGGGGAGGGCCAGCCCAGGCCCCCCGGATTGGCCAATGCTAGCACAGGTGCCATGGCAGATGACAGTCAGGGGTGGGAAGAGGCAGCCCTGGAGAGGCTGATCGCCTTTCCCACCCCCCCACTCCTGACAGAGAACTGAGCCAATCATGGGCAGATGGTCAAAGGCAAAGGAGAGAAGTCCCACCAATGTGGGGAGGAGACAGGAATGAGGCTGGTCATTCACATCCGTGAGAAGCCTGGCTCAGTGCCGAGGTGGGGGCAGGAGGAGGAAAGGGGAAGTGCAGAGCTGCAGAATTGGCCATTCCCGTGGCTGTGCCCACCCACTGTCAGAGACGCGTGCCAATGGCAAGCAGGCAAGGGGAGTCATGTGCCCTCCCTGTGAGCCATAAACAAACAGGGAAAACATAGTGCAGGAGTCTGCAATCAGGGAAACCAGGCAAAATGTGTATATTGAAACGAGCAGACAAAGTCTTGGCATGCCACCAAGTCCCACAGGGAAGCCCTCCCCAGCATGGACACAGAGTCTCATCCTGATGCCTGCCGCTGCTTGCAGGGAGCCCCTCCCCCAGTGGCAGCAGGACACAGAGTACGAGACACCAGCCAGGTGCCCATTGCATTGTTCCCCCCCACACTCCCCTCTGCTGTGTGCCATGGGACAAGGGGGGAAAAGACCCTCCGGCTCCCCTGTCCAGCCTTTTGCAGAGATGGCAAAAAGACCCTCCTCCCCCTCCCCAAGAAACAAGTGAGCCCGCCCTCCAAGACATTCCCTCAGGGAGCCCTTGGACAGAGTGGCAGAGGAGAGGGGGAAGGGCACAAGGAACGTGCAGCAGACACCAAGCAGGAGAGACAAAGTAGAGCACAGCTCAGATTTTATTGTGCTGGAATCAAGTGCAGTAGTATCCCAGGTACAATTTGGACAGACTCACAGGGGGTAGGGCTCCACTCAGAGTGTCAGGCAGGAACAACTGACTGAGCAGAGGGGGGTGGGTGAGTTGGAGCACCACACACAGAAACCTCTGTATTGAATTCCTACCTGCAAAACAGAGACAGAGATCAAGAGCACCTGAAAGGGCAGCAGCTGGAGCAGAAGGCTGTGTTTCAGCAAGTGACTCTCTTAAAGGGACAGTCTCTGACCCACCTCCCCACAGGCATCCAAGGCAGAGGACAGACCAAGGGAAGGGGGCCGGCAGTGGCACCAGGGGGCAGCAGCCACCCCCTGCCTGAGCCCGCTGCCTGATCCAAGTACTGGAGACACTGTCTCGCCACCCAGCCTTGAGTGAGGGGAGGAGGAGGAAATTGGGGGTCCACAGTCACACTTACCCAGCCATGGGTGACCCTCCTCATACACTTAGCCTCTGGAGGCCGAGTACTCGTTGAGACCTGGAAACAAGAATGGTTAGCCCCAGGGGAGAGACTTCGCTCTCCTCCTCACAAGTCAAAGAGCTCGCCCTATACTGTCTAAGTGCCTTTGCTGTGCAGTGTCCACCACTAAAGTGCCCGGCCCCCTAAGTCCATGCGTCAGGGTGCTCCCTGGCAGAGTCCCATGCTGTCTTCCCTATCCTACCTAAAGAGTTGTGCCGGCCAGGATGGAAGGCTTTGTGGGAGGGGGGGGCTGTGATTGGGTGCTGCAGAGGGGGCTCATCCCGCCAAGGATGTGTAGGGATTGGTGTGTTGTTTAGTTAGCTTCCAAAGGGGTTTCGAGGCTGCAACAGGAGCGGCAGCAAACTCTATTTTCGGAATCCATGGGTCTCTATGGGATACACTTGAATTCTCGTTGTTGTGACTTTGTGCCTCTCGCAGGGGATGTTCCCTGACTGAAATATATTAGGGAGATGACCAATGGTGGCCACGCCCCTGGGGCCACCACCTTGTACACCAGAGTAGCGGTGTGCACCCCAGTTCTGCTGCTGGCTTGGCGTAGCACCAGTCCACCAGCAGCCACGGACAGGTGTATGCTGAGGTGCCTGTGGAATGGTGCAAGTCCCATTTGCGCCAGTGGGGAGAGAGTTAGAATGGCACAACTCGCATTTCTGCTGGTGTAGTGGCTAGTTTGCTCCCAAAGCACTTTCAGCCCCTCCCCCCTTAGGATTGTGTTGTAAATATGTTAAATAAATAACAAGTTATTTAAGCAGTCTGGAGATTGGTTGTCATTCCAGGAGATCTCCAGCCCCCACATGGAGGCTGGTGTATTCCTATTTTCAAGACTCTTATTGTTAGGGAGGAAATTTGAACTAGTTTTGCATTTTAAACTAAGGGTGAGGAATTTATTTCAATAGAACAGCTATTTTTATATTCTTTCTTGCAAGGGAATGTATAATCCATTTTGTAGCCTTTCTCAGACCACTCAAATGTGTGAACTTCTTTCAGGAGAAAAATAGGCTTGGCCCTTTATCATGCAATGTGATCCACATGCAAATATCCGCCCCCTCCCCCAACCCAACAATCTTGGTAGATCTCTGCGTGGATGAAATTTCCAGGCTGGGGGGGGGGGAGGACATTGCTTTTTAAACTAATATGGTTAAATATCTCAGGAAGTCTGTTGTCTCCAAGTAAATAATTGGTTTCCCTCTTTTTTTCACTTCCCCAAAAGCATGAATGATATATTTAAAATAAATATTGATTTTTGAGAAATTTAAGCAGCAGCTTGAATGATAAACAGCATGTAATGGATCTCACTGAGTACACTGGGGGTTTAAATATTTCAAGGGAACAAGAAATCCTTGACACATACTGATAAGATTTTAGTAACAGTGTAAATAATTAACATTACTGGATAAATGACATTTTAAATTGTAGATAATTGGAATAACCCTTTAGTTCTACTATCTCAATAGGTTAAGAGTTCATCTCTCTGCATATCTTAGTTCAGTGTTAATTGTTACCATGGCCAAGCTATTAATGCTCCAGGAAATATTTGCCAGGCTGTGGAAACAACACACTATTCTGAAAATTGCCCGTCAATTAGTGGTTTTATTTAGATCATGGTACTGGAAACCTGATACCTCTACAGCATTTACGACAGATCTTTCCTTCATTTGTTACATTATATATAAGTACATAATTTGATATTTATTTCTTAAACAATTGTATAATACAATATTAGAATTGCAACTGATTTTGAGAAATAAGTACATATATTTTTGATAATACTGTCAGCCCATTGTGAGGTAGTTTATTTCCAGTAATCCCTCGGGATTAAGTCTGGAAAGTATCTAATGGTAGACAGCATGAATGACCTTTGATTAGTATTAAAGCTTCCTTGAATTATAGCTTGCCTACCTCTACAGATTTTCCTCAGGGAACTAGTTGGTAGGAGATGTATGCTTAATACAGGCAAGGCAACCCTAAGGTGAACAGACCTGGTCTGTAACCTTCACATTCGTTCTAAAACATTCCTCCACAATGTAGCAAAATTCCATGACAGATGATACACAAAGGATTCTCTGAATGGAGACAACCTTTTGAAAACTATTGCCTTAGAACATGTGCTATTTTTTTCTGTATGTGGGTATACAAAAAAGCACATTCATAAACATTTTGGTAAATCATGCTTTGGGGCTTAAGTATAATATGGCCAGGACACAGGGAGGTAGGCAAGTGAATGGTAACCTCTATTCTTACTTACCATTACTTCTTACATTCTTGCCTAACTGAAAAGCAGCTCCTGCTTGCCCATCTGTCTTCTCTCTCTGGGAAGTGGCTTCTGCTCCCAGTAGCTCTCACTGCTTGCTCTAACAGGTGGTCAAATAGTGGTCAAACACTGCCTGTCCTTGCCTGAAAGAGTGAGTGGAAAGAGGACAAGTCACTGTATGTCAAGGGAAGGTGAATAGGGAAGCCTAATAATTCTATGACATTACTGCCTCTGCCCAGAGAGAGAGCGAGGGCAAGTTGTGATTACTGTTGCTGCACAGTGGTGGCCGCCACCATTGGGGCTTTGTAAGGTGCCAAACCTTGATGCCAGGCTAGATTATGGAAATTATTTCATGCTGCTATTTGTTTCATATATCAGTGATCAGAAGCAAAAGAGAAAATATTCCTCAGTACAAATGAATAGTCAACTTCAAGAACCATATAAATGCAAGAATAAAATAAGAGAAAATAAAATTGTAAAAACTAAGTATGTAATCTGGAAGCTCGACTCCATGGGGTCACAAAGAGTCAGACTCGACTGTGCGACTGAACAACAACAAATCTGGAAGCATACAATTCAGAATCATACAACAGGAAGAAATAATAGTTGAAAGGTCTAGGTAATGATTCCACTGGATATATTATTTAGTAATGTAAAATAAATATTAGCAAAACTCAGCCCCTTAAGCAATGTGTAACTGCTGAGAATGCTATAAATACAATGAGCAGATTTGAAGCTGGCATCAATGCAAGACTTCTGAATGCCTGGGAAGAATACAGCAATTCTAAATATTCACGCTTCAGCTTTACATTGTATTTGGATGAGTTCAAGCTATTTGTATTTCTTTGGCTCTTTCTTTTGTGTTATCAGCTATAAAGAGACCCCACTGTGTTAATAAGGCTTTGGTAGAGAAGGAACTTGCTGAGATACATTGTACAGGATGGGCAGAAAGGGCAATGAAGAATAACAAGGTAAACTAAGTTCCTGAAGTGTGCGCTGTGGTCTTTTGAGATCTCTGTTGCTACTTCATTGTATTTAGAAGCACATCACTTTTAAAGTTCAGATTTGTAAATTGTTTCTGCACATGTTAAAATCTTAAAATGGTATGCTGTGCAATGTTTCAATGTAATGTAATAGTATGAGCTTTACAAATAATGAACAACACTTGTATTAGTTCTCATTTAGTGAGGGGATGTAGTGAGGCAGGCAGAGATGAATCTACCTCACACATCCTGACTACTTTTCACACCCCTTTCATAATAAAACCTATAGGCTGAGGTAGGGCGCTGTCTCATTGGTAGAACATTTACTGGTGAGAAGCAGTTTGGTGTAGTGGTTAATGTGCGGTCCCTTACCTGGGAGAACCGGGTTTGATTCCCCACTCCTCCATTTACAGTTGCTGGAATGGCCTTGGGTTAGACATAGCTATCTCAGGAGTTGTCCTTGAAAGGGCAGCTGCTGTGAGAGCCCTGTCAGCCCCACCCACTTCACAGGGTGTCTGTTGTGGGGGAGGAAGGTAAAGGAGATTGTAAGCTGCTCTGAGACTCTGAGATTCAGAGTGGAGGGCAGGGTATATATCCAATATCATCATCATCTTCTTCTTTACAAAAGGTCCCAGGTTCATTTCTTAGTATCTCAAGTTATAAGGATCAGCTACGAGGTGATGCAAAAGATGTCTACTTGAGATCTTGGAGAGGTGCTACAGGCTATATCAGGGTTGGCTAAACTTACTTGACATAAGAGCCACATAGAATAAATGTCGATAGATTATTGATTGTACTGTAAGCTATGAACCTTGATTCTGTGTTGGAAGTCATTGAAATCAAGTTCCAGTTTGATAGCCTGATAACTGAAGAAGACCAGTACTGAAACATCTTGAAATCTACAGGGGACATCTTATGAAAGCTGTAAGGATTTCCTGGTCCTTCCTACATGAAAGAATTTCAGAACTTTTCATGGACTGTATTATGAACTTTATTTGTTGAAGGAAGGAATTGTTGAAGACTATTAATCCCTCTATTGGAAACTGTTGAAGCTGTGGATTTGTAATGAATTGTAATGTTTTTGGAGGGAAGGTATGATGACATTATATGCATTGGTTTAAATTATATAAGGATTTAAGTATATGTATTATTATTATTGTTTTCAGTTGTACTGTTTGTAGCAGTATTTGTTTGCTTGCATTCAAGCTGAAACCCCTCCTTCTGTGGTATTTATAATCCCCAGTTGGGGGCAGGAGATCCCATGGTTTGGAGGTCCTCCCCTCACTTCAAGGCTATCTGAATGCAGGGGTGGGGAATTGAATGTCCACTGGGTAACCCATTATACCCTGTGGAGACTGGTCCCCATAGGGTATAATGGAGAATTGATCAGTGGGGCTCTTTGGGGGCTGTTTTTTAAAGTAGAGTCACCAAATTCTCAATAGAGCATCTGGTGTCTCTCCTCAAAAAAACAACAACCCAGGTTTCAAAAAGATTGGACCAGGGGGATCAATTTTCTTAGCCTCAAAAGAAGGTGCCCCCATTCTTCTTTATTTCCAGTGAAGGGAAGGCATTTAAAAGGAATGCAGTCCCTTTAAATGTGATGGCCAGAGTTCAGTCATCCTTGTCACAACCTTGTTCCTAGCTCCACCCCCAAAGTCTCTTGGATCTACTCCCAAAGTCCCCAGATATTTCCTGAGTCAGAACTGGCAACCCTATGTGAAAGGCAGGATACAGGTGCCATGCATGATACACATCAACATACCAATGCAAACTGTGATCACAGGAATCTCCAAGGCTCTGTTGTCCAAGTCACATCCAGCACTGTTCTGCGTATACCTCACTAAGAAGGTACTTGTTTACTTCTGGCTTGGGACAACAGATAAGAATCCAAGACTGTGGACCTGGCCAAGATAGAAAATAATACAGAAAACACATTTGATGCCTCCTATTTATTGATCTTGATTAAACCTCAGCAAGGAAGGTAAATGATGTAAATAAAATGTAATTGAGATGAGTAGTAAAAGTAAATAAACTCTTGGTTTTATAAATTCTCATGCTTTTAAATAAAAACATACTTTTTTCTGTTTCTGATGCTTTTTTCTGCAGTGCAGTTTTACACTGGTACTACATGTGGGGAAAAGTTGCTGCTGTATTCACATTTTTTATCAGCAAATCCACCACTTTCCTTTCATTCTGCTGCTTCCTTGTTTCTATCCATTACTGTAACCAATTTACTTTGTGATTTGTGGCAGACATTTTTCTGAAAGTGTTTCATAGGCTCTGTGGATATGACACCTATTTTTGAAATTGTTCCTTGAGATTTTCAGTTGTATGAAGCTGCTGAATGGCTTTTGTAGTTGTCCAATGCAACAAAGACCCCCCCTCCCACACCATGGTAAAGGCAAATTGACCTATCAAATGATTGCTAAATGACTATGCAATACTAGAAAAAAATGTCTGTAAATGGCTATCTGAAAATCCTGGTGTAACTGCATGAAACTAGAGCCCCCATGCCAGGCAAACTTGTATAATACTTTGGATTTTGGTGAAGGGTAGCAATGGCAGGGGTATTGAACAGAGTGATTAAATTCATTGAAAAATGTTGGGAACTACATGTGAACAAGAATGCCAAGAAAAACTTAGACAATATTAGCTGGTTTTGTTTCAATTTTAAACCTTCAGGAGAACATTTATACTTCCATGTTGAAATAACCATGACAGAATAGATAGAATATTTTAGAATTGATAGAATATAGATTAGATAGAATGTAGAATACATACTTTAGAATAGATAGAATATAGAATAGAATACTGTAAAGCAAGTACACGTCTGTACAACATTGTCCCATCCTCAGCAACTCTGCATGTAAAATCATCATAAACCTGTCAGTGGAATGCTTTAATGATCATTCTTATAGCTTCTGTAAATTGTATGTGCTCACAAGTAGGTGAATATGATTTGAGCTTTGAGGATGCTGTGAAAAGACCCAGATCACGTCAGGGTTTTTGAAAAAAGAGATCATCTCTCACGGGTTGCATATAGGGTAACTGGTTCTGCATGTCTGCAGAAGAAGCCAACTATGCACAGCTAGGATTAGCTTGAAACAGTGAGATTATATAACTATCCCCATTAAGAGCACTTTTTAAACAATTTTAGATGAGATTATATGTGAGAATTTGCATTTAAATGAAATGGATGGCTTTAAAGCATTTTAAAAAGATGGGCAGACCAAAACACACACACAGAGTCATGGAGTCAACGTGCCCACTAATGTCTTTTTAGAAGAAGAAGAAGAAGAAAAAGATGATGATATTGGATTTATACCCTGCCCTCCACTCTGAATCTCAGAGCAGTTTACAATCTCCTTTACCTTCCTCCCCCACAACAGACACCCTGTGAAGTGGGTGGAGCTGACAGGGCTCTCACAGCAGTTGCCCTTTCAAGGACAACCCCTGAGATAGCTATGTCTAACCCAAGGCCATTCCAGCAACTGTAAGTGGAGGAGTGGGGAAATTTATTGCAACTTTAGTGGCTGATATTTGTATGGACTTTGGTATTTGCTCATTCCCTTGTATTTTTGTTTCCCTGTATTAATATCAGTGTGTCTCCAACCACTCTAAAACCATTCTGGCCATGCAAATAAGTGTCTTGCTGTCAAGTGAGTACATATCTGCTAGTGCAAGCCTAACTGAAGCACAGGTGAAATCCACTTCAGAGTGCTCATAACTCCAGAACAGTAGTGGCGTTAAACCTTTGTCAGAAACAAAATGGGCTGGATCAAAAGATTCTATTATGCCAGTGGTGGAGCCTTTGTCAGCTGCAAGAACAAGAACTTTTTCTCTGTGGATATTCTGCTGGTGGAAGCCTTCACTGTGAATGCGACAGAATCTTTGGACCCATCTCAGTAGTATGAAAATAAATTCTGCTATTGAATTCCAATATAGTTATGGATAAAAAAGAATGAACATCTCAGCCAGATATTATTTAAAAGCTCAAGGAAAATATTTTGGACAGTAACTATTGGCAGTAACTATTTCTGATAGATACGCATAAGTGGAACACAGTGATCAGCATCCATAAAAGCCAAATCAATTGTATAATATCATTTAGGGATGTTGAATAAATGCATGAGTGCCTGTGTGCAGACCCTTCCTTGACTACTAGGATCTGAAGGTCATGCCATTTATCATTATGAAGCAGTTTTCCCTTTTTGAGATGGGTCATAATGCCATTATTATAATTTGAGTGCTCCACTACAGTGATTATAAAGGTATATTGGTATTTGAATATCATTTCCCCTGTATTTAAGGAAGTAAGTATGTGCTGCGGAATGTCACAAAAAAGGAAAGGCTTAGATAATTATTATAATGTTGCTTTTGCTGAAAACAGTGGCTTGTTTTAGCTCAGTTCATCAAGTTGGATTTAACATCGTCTATAACCTATGCTGATGCACACTACAGCTCAAATATTATTTTCTCTTGCCTTGCCATATTATTAATATTCATATTTCATGTCTAACAGACCTATTTGAATTTGCATGCATCTATTTAATTACTTATTAATCTGCCAAATCATTTTACTAAAGTCATGTAAGTTTATTGACGCTAAATGTGCTGTAAGTTGCTCAAGGTATTTTTCTTTGGGAAAGATGCATAAAAGATTTGTTTGTTAATATACTTGGCCACAGTGGTGTCTTTATCAAAATACTCCATCAAACATCTGTGATCATCTGCTATTAAAACACTCTTCAAACTACTCTTAATACTTTGGCTTGATATATCCATGATTCTATAAGGGAATTTACTTGAAAGGGATTGGCTGTGCCTCAGGCCAGAGTGGGAGCAACTTGTAACTGTATATGGAAAGGAAATCTCCTGCTTCTTCCAAATTCAAGGCCAAATCATCTTCCCTGACAAGGGCTTCACTTGCTTGTGTTCCTTGAAGGAAGAATAGGACAAAAATGTAGTAAATAATAAGGGTACACACATTACTAGATGCAGCAGTTAGGTATCTAGGCCACAAAAATATTAACTCCAAGATTAAACTTAACCTGCCCCTTAAACTCAGTCTTTTCAGCCTTGCCAAAGACCAGCAAGGTGGAAACTGCCTCCTGCCCCGCCCCAGAAGGCTGTTTTTTAGAACAACAGCTCTTCAAGGGCAGCAACTGAGAAGATCCTGGCTTCACTGGGAAGACACACCAAATCTTGATAAGAAAAGATACAGCAAGGAGATCCTGTTGGGAAGAACAGAAATTCTCTACAAAACTATGCAAGGAGAGGCAGTCCTTCAAGTATGTGAGTCCCAGTTCATGGATACAGTTACCAACTGGCCTGCAGAAAATGTTCTTTTAACAGAGGCTTAAATTGTGGAAATGGGTAGTTGAAGTCTTTAATGACGTGGAGGTTAATATCTCATTTGCTACAGAATAAACGGATATTAAAGTCTTGGCTAGATGGATCAGTTTAGATGGTGGCAACTCAATAAAGATACCAGCACTTTGAACTGGATCTGAAAACAGTTAGCCAGTGTAGGGACCTCCAAATAGGAGTAATATGTTCTCACAGGTAAACTCAAGACAATAAACAAAAAGGTCCCAGTGTGTATAGAAAAAACAACAACAATAATCACTGGAAAATGAATTTGTAAACATGTTGCTACAAATGCATATGCCTTCAGTGGTGACTTTTTGGCTTTTTTGTAACTCTGCAATTTAAGTCTCTATGTCTGGAAGTCTAATTCACCAGTATTTTTTGATAATGAACTTGTAATCATGTTGCTACAAAAGTATATGACTTTTAAAATATAGTATTGGGTGTTACAATGCTGGTGTGCACGTGCCTTTAATAGAAGAGACCTCTTGGTATTTAGCAGAGAGAGAAGAGTGTAATGTTGAGAGCCAGAAACAGAAGTTTTGAATTACATGCGTTGATCCAAGTTTAAAATACATGTACTGTAGGTGAATGTGAATTAGTTTAGACCAGGGGTGTCAAACATGTGGCCCAGGGGTCAAATCAGCCCCCCAGAGGCTCCTATCAGGCCCCCGAGTGACTGGCTGTCTTCTACTTCCTTCTTCCTCTCTCTTGCTTCCTTCTGCATAGCAGCTTGCTTTGCAAGGGCTTGCTCAGTCGCACAGGAGCTACAGAGCAAAGCTTCTATTGTCTCTATTGGCTAAGGCTCCTCCTTTGGGGAGGAAGGGGGGAGGCAGAGCTTGCTTTGCCAAGTTCTTTCCATCGCACAGCAGAGCTACTGAGCTAAGCCCCTCTTCCTTCTGTTGGCTGAGGCTCCTCCCCCTCCTGTTCCCTTGGGGAAGGAAGGAAAGAGACAGGGCTTCCTTTGCCCAGTTCTCTGGATCACACAGGAAAAATACAAAGAAACACCTTTAAGACCAAAATGCTAATTGTTTAAGCATGTTTTATTTTAAGTTTTTTAAATCTTTAATTGTGTTTGTCTCTGTGCTTTTTAAAGTTTATCTCTCTGCTATCTGGCATTACATTTTATGACACACATGGCCCGGCCTGACAAAGTCTCATTTATGTCAGATCTGGCCCTCATAACAAGTGAGTTCGGCACCCTTGGTTTAGACTATTGTAAGTACTTTTGAGGGAGTTTTGGATTATTATTTATTATTGAGGTTATATATGTGTGACATTAGCTCTGTGAAGCAGCATTACTGAGAGAACAGGCTGAAGAAAGACCGATAATATGAAACCATGGGAAAGTCTTAGGAGTGTGGTCCCATATTCTCTCCTTTGGAATTTTGTATATTGTCTTTACAGCTGAGTACTGGAGGTTCCACCCAGAATCTTAAACAAGAGGAACGGACATTATTGAGGCATTCAGCCCATTGGAACATTTTATGAACTTTGGAGTATGACTCCTGGAGACTATATAAGGGGACCCTGGGTATACTGTTTGAGCTGCTGCATTCAAGGGAAAAGTTGGTTATTATGAATGTTTACTTTAATAGTTCTAACTAGAGTATATATACACACAATAGTGTGGAACTTTCCAAGACAATAAACAGGCTGTGTCATCTTCAAGCATGCTACAATAAACTAACTTTAAAGTTTCTGTGGTGTGAATCATGAAGGGCACTTCCTGTGCCTGCAGAAAATAAGTAATGTTCTAAGCTACAGGCACCTAAAAATGCACTTGGCACTTTCATATTCATTGGCTTCTCCAGTAAGAGGCCTGTATCTAACAGATTTTTCTGCCCTACTAGTTACCAAAGTTATGGCCATGCAGTAAACCTGCTGCAAAGAACCTCACCCATTAGCTTCAGATATGAACTCTTCACTGAGCCCCCAAAGTACCTACTGCGGTGTATGTTTTCTATATAGCCTGCATTACTGAGTTCCATTGGTTGCCCCATTACTTGTATAGGACAGAAGAATGACAGTGCAAGGCTACTTCACTATTTCCTCAGATTTTAGAAACTTTAAAAATTATATTTAAGTTGGTTTGGCTTGTATGGTATATTGGGGATTTGGAACAAACTCTTCCACAGACTTCTTCCCTCTTCCTTAAATTTTATGGATAGAACGCATGAAGTGCTCTTGAGAGTACAATGGGAGGAGGAGGAAAAGTTATTTCAGTGAATGGAGGAGCACCCTACACAAGAAAAGGGTGCATGGAAGAACATAATCCACAGGAGCAGGAAAATCAGGAGACATTCTGAGCCTGTTACTAAGCAATCGGTTCCAGGATCCACTCATAGATGTTGATTCTGATCCACTGGAACAAGGGCTACTTCCCCAGCTTCCACACTTGAAGGACACTTGAAGGCCCTCATGGATGACAGGACTCAAGCTTCTGCTCCCCAGTATAGGAGAAGGTATGTGCTGGTAATTGGGGATTTCCTACTGAGCAGGGTTGAGGCTAAATTGTGCCAACTGGACTTATTGTCTTGAGAGGTATGCTGTCTACTGGGTACATCCATCCAGGATGTGACAGAAAGGGTAGGAAGATTCATCAGTGTTTTTTGCTGATGCATGTGGGCATGGTCCAGAATGTATTAAGACTATGTGGCTCTGGGTAAGAACGTGAAGGACCTTGAAGTACAGGTTGTGTTTTCATCAATTCTTCCTGTTGGCCATGGCTTAGGAAGGGAAAGAAGAATACTGCAAATAAATGACTGGCTACGTAGATGGTATAATCAGGAAATGTTTGGATTTTTGGACCATGGCTTACACTCTAGAGATGCTCTTCTATCAATAGATGGTTTGCACTTCAGAAGGGCAAGAAAAAGGTGTTTGGTTATAGTTTTGCAAACCTAATAAGGAGGGCTTTGAATTAAATCCTCTGGGGGAGTGAGACAAAAATTCAAATCTAATATGTTGCCAGTGACTGGATATAAGAATGCTAAAGTTTTGCAGGGAGTGGCACATATGCTAGGTAACATTAACTTGCAGGTAAATATTGAAACTGAAACCTCAAGGAGCAAAAACCAAGGATTCCAATGTTTCTACACTAATGCACAGAGTATGAGACACAAGCAGGAGGAACTGAAAGTCCTAATTCAGGAAGAGGACTATGATTTAATAGGCATTTCTGAAACTTGGTGGAATGACACTCACAACCGGAATATTAGGAAAAATGGGAGGAGCCTAAAGAAGCCAAGGTAGCTCCATAAACAGATTTCTAAAGACTTGAGAAATAAAAACAACTCATTTAGGAAATGGAAGGAGGGCCTTATAATCAAGGATGAATATAAATAAATAACCAGAGCTTGTAGAGAGAGAGTTAGGAAAGCTAATGTTCAGTATGAGCTTAAAGTAGCAAGAGATGCTAAAAATAACAAAAAAAGGATTATTTTGTTCTGTTCATATGAACCCCAGAGAGCACTGAGGTCAGCTGGGAAGAACCAGCTGACTATTCCCAGGCCAAAGGAGGCAAACTTAAAGAACACCCGTACACGAGCCTTCTCCATTGCAGCTCCACACCTATGGAACCAGCTCCCGGAAGAAGTGCGGGCCCTGCGGAGCCTCGAACAATTCCGCAGGGCCTGCAAGACCTTTCTTTTTAGGATGGCCTTTACCTGACTGAATGACTGATGATTCGCCTTAAGTGATTCCGCCATAGTATTTACACCTAATAGAGTAGCACTAGGAATGTTAATTTTAATTGGAATGTTTTTAAGGGTTGTATAATTTATTGTATGGATTGATGTTGTTAGCCGCACTGAGCCTGCCTCGGTGGGGAGGGCGGGATATAAATAAAATATTGTTATTCTTCTTCTTCAAAAGAAGGAGACAGAGAGTAGGAGGAAATTGGATTTGGATCCTGCCCTTCACTTGGAGTCTCAGGGGGCTTACAATCTCCTTTCTCTTCCTCTTCCCACATCAGACGCCCTGTGAGGTGGGCGGAGGGGGGCGCTGAGAGAGCTCTTTTGAGAGAGCAGCTCTTTCAAGAACTGTGACTGACCCAAGGACACGAAGCTGCATGTGATGGAGTGGAGGATCAAACATGGATCTCCCAGATTAGAGTCCATGCACTTAACCACTACACCAAACTGGCTGTTTGGTCCAAGGACATGGTAGGCCCATTGCAGAGACAGGAAAGTAAAATTGTAACAGGTGATGAAAAGAGAGCAGAACTGTTCAATTCCTCCTTTTTCTCAGTCTTCTCTTGTGAGGGAAATAGTGTCCAACATGGGAAAAACAACACATAATAAGGGAAGGGAGTTGCAGCCTAGAATAGGGGTAGTACATAAACACCTAGTTTCTTTAAATAAATCTAAGTCCTCAGGGCCAAATGAACTGCATCCAAGGGTACTAAAAGAACTTTGAGAGATAATTTCTGAGCCTTTGTCCATTATTTTTTATGAATTCTTGGAGAACAGGTGTGGTGCCAGAATATTGGAGGCAGGCAAATGTTGTCCCCATCTTCAAGAAGAGGGACAAGGAGGATCCAGGTAACTACCAATCCATCAGCTTGATGTCTATACCTAGAAAAGTTTTAGAACTAATCATCATCGGCCCTATGGTTCTAGCCAACTACCGCCCAGTTTCGAATTTATCGTTTCTGGGAAAGATAGTTGAGAAAGCAGTGGCGGAGCAACTACAGGCTTTCCTGAATGAAACATCTGCCCTGGACCCATTCCAATCCAGTTTCCGTCTGGGCCATGGGACAGAGATGGTACTAGTCACCCTCACAGATGACCTAAGAAAACATCTGGACCAAGGCGGGTTGGAGCTGCTGATTCTTCTCGACCTATCAGCAGCGTTTGACACGGTCGATTATGACCTATTGACCCACCAGCTCGCCATCACTGGAATACGGGGGACAGCCTTGCAATGGTTTTCCTCTTTTCTCCAGGGGCGGGGACAAAGGGTGAGGCTGGGTGAGCAAAGCTCCGTGCGGCACCCACTTATTTGTGGAGTGCCGCAGAGAGCCATTCTCTCGCCCATATTATTTAACATCTATATGGGCCCCCTTGCCCAGATTGACCAAGGTTTTGGACTGGGTTGTCACCAGTATGCTGATGATACCCAGCTCTAACTGCTGATGCATGGCAAACCGTTCTCAGCCCCTGAACACCTGTCCAAGGCATTAGGAGCCGTAGCGGGATGGTTATAGCAGAGCCGACTGAAGTTAAATCAAGCAATGACGGAGGTCCTGTGCCTGAGTCGAGGGGGGGGGGTGTTGTGTACTCAGCTCCCACCCTTGGATGGCACAGTTTTAGGTGAAGAGCTTGGGAGTGATTCTGGATGCCTCACTTTCCATGGAGACCCAGGTCGTGGCAGCTGCCAGGTCTGCCCTCCACCATCTATGGCAGATCAGGCAACTAGCACCATATCTCTCCTCCCAAGACTTGGCCACAGTGACCCATGCAATGGTCACTTCCAGATTAGATTACTGTAACTCGCTCTATGCGGGCTTACCCTTGAAGCTGATCTGGAAACTGCAGCGGGTGCAGAACGCAGCAGCTTACCTGCTGACAGCATAACCTATACAGGTGAGCATGCGGCCAGTGCTTCGTGGCCTGCACTGGCTGCCTATAAAGTACCGGATCCGCTTCAAGGTGTTAGTTCTGACTTTCAAAGCCTTACGCAGCCTAGGACCAGCTTACTTGCGAGACCGTCTCTTCCCATATATGCCTCGGAGGTCGCTTCGTTCAGCCTCCCAGGATAGGCTGACTGTCCCCGGCCCAAAAGATGCCTGTCTTGCCTCTACCAGGGGCAGATCCTTTTCAGTCCTGGCCCCAACCTGGTGGAATCAGCTCCCTATAGAGATCCGGCCCCTATCTGGCTTACTAGCCTTTCATAGGGCCTGTAAAACAGAGCTGTTCCGCCAGGTTTTCGGGTGAGGCAGCGGGAATCCGCCCATTAGATCAGTCGGCCTCCTCTACTGTATATACTGTATATCCTACTGCACTGACTCGCTGCATTGTCCAGCTGCACCATCTCATCAAAACCATTCGGCCGACCTATTTGTCTATGGAATAATTGTCATTCTTTTTATTAATATATCATTTTAATGTGATTTTATTATGTTGTGCTCTGCCGTGAGCCCCCACAAGAGAATGGGCAGAATATAAATAAACTATTAATAACAATAATAAAAAAGTTAGTCCTTAAGCATTTCGAAAGAACAGTTGTTGTTACTCAGAGCCAGCATGAGTTTCTGAAGAACAAGTCATGTCAGACTAACCTTATCTTCTTTTTTGAGAAAGTTATTACCTTGCTGGATAAGGGAAATGCTGTAGACATAGTTTATCTTGATTTCAGTAAGGCTTTTGTTAAGGTTCCACATACTATTTTTGCTGGCAAATTGGTAAAATGTGGTTTGGATCCTATTACTACTAGGTGGATTTTTAACTGATTGACAGACTGCAGCCAAAGCATGCTTGTGAATGATTCTTTAACCTCCTGAAGAGGAGTGGTAAGTGGAGTGCATCAAGGATCTGTCCCAGGACCTGTTATGTTCAACATCTTCATAAATGATTTGGATGAAGGAATAGAGGGAATGCTTATTAAATTTGCTGATAATACTAAATTCTGAGGGGCAGCAAATATGGTAGAAGACAGAGTCAAAGTACAGGATATTCTTGACAGACTGGAAAACTGAGCTAAAACAAATAAAATGAATTTTAACAGGGATAAATGGAAAATTCTATATTCAGAATTATTATTGGAGACTTGTCTTGGCAGTAGTGTATGTGAAAAGGATCTAGGGATCTTAGTGGACCATACACCAAACATGAGTCAACAGTGTGACGCAGTAGCTAAAAAGGTAAATGCAATTTTGGGCTGTATTAACAGAAGTATAGTGTCCAGACCATGGGAAGTGATGGTATCCATTTACTCAGCTCTGGTTAGACCTCACCTAGAGTATTGTGTTCAGTTTTGGGCACCACATTTTAAGAAGGATCATGTCCAGAGGTGGGCAGTGAAGATAATTAGGGGTCTGGAGACCAAATCCTACAAGGAAATGTTGAAGGAGCTGGATATGTTTAGCCTGGAGAGGAGATGACTGAGAGGTGATATGATTAGCAACCTTCATTTTAATATCAAGAGGTTTTAGGAGACCGAGTTAAGCCCAGAATTTCTTCCTTAGTTCCTATTATTTGTTTCTGTAGGCCGTCCATTTCTGAGTTCAACCCACCCATCTGCTCTGCTAGATCCACCTGCATCTGATTCAGTACTGTCCTAAAATAGGTTTGCATATTGTTTTGTAGTTCTTCCATCGCGTCCTGAGATATTGTGGGCCCCATTGATTTTGGGGCACCTAGTGAGACTGCTGACTTGACTGACATACTCATTATTTTAAATAATGATGGGACCTTTCACACCATTACCATTCACACCTTTCTTTCCTTTTGATCACACACTGTTACCTTCACACAACCTATACCCCTGCACACATTGCACCCACACGCGGTCACACCCAATCACTCCAATCTCTCCAGCAAAGTCCTTTGTATTTTCTTCCGTTCTTCTTGTCTTCCTCTCTCCCCCTCTCTTCTTATCTTCTTGTCTTCTCTTCTTCTCTTCCTTGTCTTCCTGTCTTCTAAACCCTTCTTCCCTTCCACTTCACCACTCTATGTCTCCTCTACACACAAAGGCACGTAGTCTCGGTTATTCTGTTCTGTACCTTTAAAGCTCTGTTGGTCTGTTAATCTCTCTTGCTAGTTCTCAGCATTGTGCTTTACACACTGACACACTCTTCAAAACAGCACAACAAGAAGCAACAGCCGCTTGCCATTTGCCACTTGCTACAGCCAACCGTCTTCCCGCTAAACTCCTGGCTAGCTTACATTCCTCAAAGTCTATATGCATGGCTCCTTCTTCTCCAACTGCCAGCTCTTCAATTCACCCATCTTTATTTAGAAGCTTTCGTTATGGACCACTTCGCCTCTCGCTTTCTCGTCACACCTCATTCTTTGCCTCTCTTTCTGCCACCCCTCGTCCTCTTTCTCTTCCCACTCGCCACTTCTTTACTCAAAATACTCTTTATTGGTTTGTCCCGTTCTTGGCATCATATTTCTCTACTTCTTAGGGCTTTTCTCACCTTTTGTGCCACCGTTCTTTGCTGCTTCCTCCTCACCTTTCACGGTAACATGGCTAACTCGCCGTAATGGCATCTGCCTCGTCTCGGGCATCAGGGATTAGAAATCGTAGACAACTCACCAACCACACCTCAGTTAAGTTTCTGTGCTTCATTTAGCTCCCCTTGCTTCAGAAGCCCCCATGACAGAGTTTTCCTCGGGTCTTCAGACATCAACCCCCCCCCCAAAAAAAAAATCGTGTGGTTTGGCCCCCGTCTCTGCAGGAGCTCTGCAAAGCATGTCAGCCCTCTGTCACGTCAAAACTGGAACCTCTTAAGCATGTCTTTGTTCTTCTTGTTGAGACTACAGTACTCCTCTGCTGTCTGATATTTGTGCATGAAAACCAGCCTTCATACTCTCAACTTCAGAAGTCATGTATGATTTTATTTCAGGCTGACTCTTGTTAAATATTACAACAATCCAGTTTCACTTTTTAGTAATATATGTATTTTGATCTATCTAGTGAGAAACACTTATGGGATCTCTGCAGAATAATGAACAAAGCTACTGTTAGATGTTTAGTTAAATATAGCATCCATCTGTGTCCTACACAGCATGATAAATTTCTCTTAGGTAGAGGTCACTAACCTTACTTCCTGAGTGGTGTTTTATGCTGAGTGAACATGGATATTTCTCTTCCCTCCCTCAACTCTAATCAAAATACAAAGTATTGTTTATATTACAAAAATGAATCTTGCAGATACATTTCCAAAATGGTACTGTTATCATTTTTAGCAACCTAAGGTTTATCTCTTGCATCATCAAACAGCAAATATAACTATATTGTTCAACACTCTTCATCCTTTTGTTATGAGAGCTATTGGTCTGACTTGGAAAATTACATCTATAAACTTGAAGTTAAATATCCCAAGGCACAAAAAGGTGATTTTAATGCTCTTACTGGAAATATTAATTTAAAGGTTAGGGAAAATACCTATAATGGTAAGAGAAATACAAAGAATCTTTAGTTAATGAACTTGGGATAATGTTTAACCAACTGATCAATAAGCTTTGCTTCATAATACTAAATGACAACTTTGAGGGAGAGAAATGTGAAGAATTCACTTATTATGACTGTAAGGGTACAAGTGTGATTGATGTAGCCAATCCTCCTGGAGCTTATAGGGTTCTTAGTACAGGGCCTACTGTAAGCTCCAGGAGGATTGGCTACATCAGGGGTCTGTGGCCTAATATGCAAAGAAGTTCCTGCTACAAAAAAAGTCCTGGTTTCATCTGACTGAGTGATCTTTAACTCTCTGGTTTGAAGGGCAACTGCTGGGTCTTTTTCATAAATGTTTTTGTGGTTTATTTTAATGGCTGTTTTGATGGCTTTTATGATGCATTAGTTTTCTCGGAGTTACCTATCTTGCGTTCCAGTTTTCTGAGAGAAAGGTAGGTCTATAATTTTTTAAACTGGGATCTGCATACAGAAGGTCCAAGGTGCAATCTTTAGCTTTTCCAGTTAATACCATAAGGAAGAAGGCTACTAAGTAGTAATAAATTCCTTTGCCCCAAGACATGATCACAACTACATTGTAACATATTGAAAGAGGGATAGAAATGGCTTTTCACATGCAACAGGGAATTAACAGCTTTCTATTGCTGATTTTGTGAACAAGGCCAAACAATTCCACCCTATTCTAGGTATGTTCACAGGAGTTTATGAAAGTCCTGAATCTATTAAACATTTTCCAGTTGTGTTTTAACTCATATTTTGAAAGTTTCATAACATGTTTCAGTATTAGGTTAACTAAGGTTAATTTTTGTCCCAATACAGGCTGTTCCAATAAAACGAGAATTTCAGCAGGTCAATCAGATATAGCAAGGGCTGGCTAACACAGTACATATCAAGGGTGGCCAAACTTGTTTAACATAAGAGCCACATAGAATTAGCATCAGATGTTTGAGAGCTGCCAGACATGAACATCAGAGAAAGGAAGGAAGGAAGGAAGGAAGGAAGGAAGGAAGGAAGGAAGGAAGGAAGGAAGGAAGGAAGGAAGGAAGGAAGGAAGGAAGGAAGGAAGGAAGGAAGGAAGGAAGGAAGGAAGATGGGGAGAGGGAGGAGGGAAAGGTGAAAAATAAGCAACTTTAAATGCATTCTCAAAGCTGGCCAACAGGGCAGTGGGGGCTTTAAGAGTCTCACAATATGTGTGAAAGAGCCACAGTCTGGCCATCCCTGGTATATATTATTTATCATAGAATTCTAGTATTTTTATACATACACACACCTTTCCTACTTCAGTCATGTGGTCATACACCAAATTTCTTACTTGAGTCAACAAATGATAAGGGAATAAATTTTTCTGTAATCTATATAAGAGGAATTTTGTGTGGCTTTATTTTGTGTAGTTATTTTGTCAACTATTTAAATTTTCCACATCATAAAATGCCAACTGCTTATGGTAGGAACACACTTGCTTTCCCAAAGTTTATCCACTTGCATTTTGCTGCCAGAAGCAGGGTGCTATTAATTTCCTGTGATGTGTTGGAAATGTCCTCTCAGTTCCTTGCCTTCTGTGCTTGCTTGAGACTAGCACACATGAAACCTTCTTTCTGTATGCATCTGGTACTGGCAGTTTGGTTTATTGATCTGTTATTCCTATTGTTATTATTTGTTATTATTTGTTTTTAATTTTATTTATTCGATTTATATCCCGCCCTCTCCATCGAGGCGGGCTCAGGTCGGCTCACAACATAAAATTCAACAATCGGCTTAATAAATAGTAAAATACATTAAATAATTTACAAAGATTAAAACAGTAAAACAGAGAAACAGTCAATCAGTTTGGTGCTATTCTTACAACCTTCCTTCACAGTTTTTAAATCCCAATCAGTTAAATGCCAGCCGGAAGAGGACCATCTTACAGGCCTTGCGGAACTGCCCTAGGTTCCACAAGGCCCTCACCTCTTCCGGTAGCTGGTTCCACCATCCAGGGGCTGTAATTGAAAAGGCCCTATCCCTGGTTGACTTCAGGCGGGCCTCTTTCGGCCCAAGGATTGTTAGCAGATTGTGAGAACCAGATCTAAGCACTCTCTGGGGAACATATGGGGAGAGACAGTCCATAAGGTAGGTAGGTCCTCGGCCATATAGGGCTTTAAAGGTAAGAACCAGCACCTTGTACCGAACTTGGTATATTATTGGCAGCCAGTGCAGTCCCCGGAGCCCTGGCTGAATATGCTCCCACCTAGGGAGCCCTAACAATAGCCGGGCAGCGGCATTCTGCACTAGCTGCAACTTCCGGGTTCGGCACAGGGGCAGCCCCATGTAGAGGGCTTACAGTAGTCCAACCTCGAGGTGACCGTTGCATGGATCACTGTTGCCAGGTCGCCGTGCTCCAGGAAAGGAGCCAACTGCCTCGCCCGCCTCAGATAAAAGAATGCGGACTTAGCCGTGGCTGCTATCTGGGCCTCCATTGTCAGGGCAGGCTCCAGTGGTACCCTCAGGCTCCTGACCCTGCGCACCAGTGTCAGTGGCACACCGTCAAAGGCCAGTAGGGGAATTTCCCTTCCTGGACCCCGCTGACCCAAGCAAAGGACCTCTGTCTTCGCTGGATTTAGTTTCAGTCTACTCAGCCTAAGCCATCCAGCCACGGCTTGCAACGCCAGGTCCAGATTTTCTGGAACACAGTCAGGCCGTCCGTCCATCAGTAGATAGAGCTGGGTGTCATCAGCATATTGATGACAACCCAACCCATACCTCTGGGCAATCTGGGCAAGGGGATGCATGTAGATGTTGAACAACATCAGGGAGAGCACTGCCCCCTGAGGCACTCCGCAATCAAGCGTGTGTCTCCGGGACAGTTCACCCCCAATCGCCACCCTTTGTTACCGACCATCAAGGAAAGAGGAAAGCCATTGTAAGGCCAACCCCTGAATCCCCACGTTGGGATTTCCCGTTGTTCAAATAGTAAGAATTAAGATAAAGTTCTGACCTGAAAAATCTGCAGTCTTTTAAGGGAACCATTACTTTTGCCAGAACCTTAGGCCTTTATTTATTTATTTATATTTCGATTTATATCCCGCCCTTCCCACCGAGGTGGCTCAGGGCGGCTTTGCATTCTAGTTCAACTTGGAGATCCTGCCTTCCCCAGGCTCTTCCCCCACCAAATCCCCAGGTATTTCCCAGGCCAGACTTGGCAACCCTATGATAGCATCATGTGCCTCCCCTAATGTTCCAAGATGAGCTGGAGTCACATCCTTTGGAGTCCACTTTGAGTCCTGCCCAGAGAGGAAGGAGCATGGGACAAAAGTACTTGGAACAGCTCACTTGCCCGCACCACCCCTTTGTAGATGTTCTTCTCTCATCACAAAGCTGCCTGAGCAAAAGAATAAGTGTAGACAAGTTTTAGTCCAAATTCTATATTGACCTTATTAAGGAGGTCTGAATAATTCAAATGTTTACTTTTGGGACTGATCCAAATACTTTCATTGGCATAAATACTTTTGGGACTACTTCATGCGCTAAGTTGGCAATGTTGTCATTGTGCCTGTTTTTGCTGAGATGCAGTGTTTGTTTGGTTTTTTCCCTCAGTTCTTTGCAAATGGGTAAACTCTGCTCTTGGATCTCTTTCAACTGCGCAAACAACACAGTTCACAGCAAATTCATAAAGCACTCACTGCATGCTTGTTTGAAATGTTTGACCAAGGAAAGGTTTATAATTAGAGTAATTGTGCAGGAAGCCTTGACTTTGTCACTTATCTGCATAATGAATCTTAAGGCTGTAGCCTACTGCTGTTGTTCAGTTGGGCTGATTAATTGGAGGAACTGCATTGGTAATAATTAGCAAAAGAAGGTGCAGTGGAGCAAATCAATATCTTTCAGTGGACACTCCTTGTCCTTTGGGAGTTCAGACCTTAACCAAGCTGTCACACTCCAAGGTGATTAAAACATCATGATTTGTATTCACTGACTCTTCTAACTTGCATCTTCAATATACCAAATTTCAAAAGAGATTTTGACCTGTATTGTGCTATGCAAAGTTCTGTCTTTTGATAAATAAGATGCTAGCATGATTTCAGAATTTTATCATGCATTATAATGTTCTCTTTCTGTAAATGTTTGACAATTATATGCTTCACTTGCTGGCTGGTATTGCAGTTACTATAAAGGTGATTATCCATGTCTACTTTTAAAGAAAAATATTAATGCTAAGTAAAGAACATACTGTTGTGCCTAAGTCATACCCATGTTTAGTCTGTGTGTGGGATGTAGAGTGTGTATGTATATTGGTAACTTGTCTCTGCCCCTGTTTAGGATTCTACTTGTAAATTTTGTTGGAAGTATTTCTTAAACTGGATACTGAATTTTTTCAAAATATCCCTTTATGTATCTGTACAGACTTTGTAATCTTTCAAAGATATATTGCCTTGAATACTTTGCACACTGGATGGGTTAAAAATGGTGCACTTCTTGGAGTTGTCTTCTGTATGTACTCGAAGTAAGCAAAGAGGCATAGAAGGACAATGAGATCAAACCATTACAAAACTGCAACAGAGGGTTCTGAGGCACACATACTCTTGCAAATTGCTTGTTTATAATGTTTGCCTGGTGTTGAAAGGACAAAAGTAAGGGGCTTATACTACTTTTCCTTGAGCTGAAGATTTTTATTTCAGCAGCAGTGTGAAAATGAAGAGTTCTGTTTTTAGTAAGAGAAGCTGTCCCCCCAAAAGTATGGCTTCCTTTAAATTCATTCAGTTTAAGCTGTGCTTCACCAGATCTCCAAATGTCAAATCTGCTTTACATGATGGTTTAGGAGACTTTTCCCCAGATGTGCAAGTAGGGAGGAAATACTTGCAAATTTTTCATTTGAGACTGATGGGGAAATATGAACAAAAACAGCCCCTACTATTTATTTATTTATAATTTATTTATCATTTGAATTTATAAACCACCCTTCCCTGAGTACACAGGACTCAGGATGGTGAACAACAAACAGTAAAAAAAAACATAAATAATAAAAACAATTTAAACAAATAGATAAAACAATTTCAGATGGTGCAACAATCCAATTGTATCACTGCCTTGCGGGGAGATAGAGAAGAAGCAGGAAAATGGGGTGGAGACAGGGAGTGCCAGTAGGATGGTATCCATCACTGTCCTCAACCAAAAGCCTGGCAGAACATCTCTGCCTTGCATGCCCTGTGGAGCTGCATTAAGTCCCTCAGGGTGTGTATGTTATTTGAGAGAGTTCCACCAGATTGGAGATGGGGCAGAAAAAGCCCTGGCTCTGGTTGAGGACAGGCAAATATCTTTTGGACTGAGGATCACCAGTAAATTGTTCTCTGCAATGAACAGCACTTTTCTGGGAGAATATATCAGAGGAGACAGTCCCAAAGATAGGTGGGTCCCTGACCACTCAAGGCCTTAAAGATCAATACCAGAAGCTTGAACCTAAGTACTTCACTAGACACCTGTGCAGCTAATGCAACACAGGTTGAAGAAGAAAAGAGTTTGATTCAGGGCTTTTTTTGTAATAGGAACTCCTTTACATATTAGGCCACACACCCCTGATGTAGCCAATCCTCCAAGAGCTTACAGGGCTCTTAGTACAGGGCCTACTGCAAGCTCCAGGAGGATTGGCTACATCAAGGATGTGTGGCTTAATATGCAAATGAGCTCCTGCTACAAAAAAAGGCCTGGTTGGATTTATACCCCACCCTTCACTCAAAGTCTCAGTGTGGCTTACAGTCTCCTTCCCTTCCTCTCTCTACAACAGACATCCTGAGGTGTGGCTTAGAGAGTTCCAGGAGAACTGCTTTTGAGAAAACAGCTCTGAGAGAACTGTGACTGACTTAAGATCACCCATCTGGCTGCATGTGGAGGACTGGGAAATCAAACCTGGTTCTCCAGATTAGAGTCTGTCGCTCTTAACCACTACACCAAACTGGTTTTCTATGAGTATATGCAGTCCGTGGCGTTCCAGCCATGACCTGCGCTGCTACATTCTGGATCAGTCAGGGATTCTAGATCAGTCTCAAGGGTAGGCTAGTAAAAAGCAAGTTACAGTAGTCCAATCTGGAGGTGGTCAGTGTGTAGATTGCTATGGCTAAATTGGGGCAAGACAGGATGGGGGCTAGTTGCCTCACCTGGCATATCTGGAAAATGCCAGCTTGGCAACGTTTTTGATCTGGGCCTCCATTGGTAAGGAGGCATCTAAAACCACACCCAACTCCTGATCATTTGTGCTGTATACAAGAAAGTACACCATCAAAAGAAGGGAGTTGGAACCCCCATACTGAGTTCCCCCACCCAGCCACAGAATCTCCATCTTTGTTGGATACAGTCTCAGCTGATTCTTTTTCAACAATCCCACCATAGCCTCTAACCCATGAGCCAGATTTTATGAGGTGGTATCTGGGTAGCTACCCATCAACAGATACAGCTGGGTGTCATCAGCATGCTGGTGACATCACAGCCCCAAACTCCAAATCAGCTGGACAATGGGGTACATAAAGATGTTAAACAGCATCAGAGAGAGGATTGCCTTCTGAGGGACCCCACATATTAAGGAGTACCTACTTGACACCCTCTCCCCTAGCACTACCTACTGTCCCTGGCCTTGGAGAAATGAGGTGAGCCGCTTCAAGATTATTCACAGACTCCTATGTTGGCGAGGCATTGGGTCAAAAGATCAGGATTGACTGCTGTAAGATCAAGCAGTAGCAGCAGCACTGACCCACCTTAGTCCAACTGTCTGCAGAGGTTGTCCATGAGGGTGACCAGTACCATCTCCATCCCATGACTGGGGTAGAAACTGGGCTAGAATGGGTCCAATGTTGATGTGTCATCTAGGAAACTCTGGAGCTGTTTAGCTACTACTCTCTCAGTTACCTTACCAAGAAATGACAAATTTGAAACTGGGTGGTAATTGGAAGGATCTGTAGGATTCAAAGTTGGCTTTTTCAAGAGTGTGGCTTCCAAACACCACAACCTCATTTAACCCCTCTGGGTAGACCCCAGAACCCAGAGACAGATTGCTAATGTCTACCAGGGGGCCTCATATTCCCTCACCACCAGCTTTCACCAGGCATAAGGGACAGGTCTAAGAGGCATGTGGTTGGCCTAACAGTACCCAAGAACCTGTCAACATGCATTATGTAATGGAGGATGTAGTTGCCACTGCTTGGCATTCAAGTGGCATTATGCTAGATAGGATTTATCTTTCTGGCTCAAGGAGCACATAATGCCATTGAAGAGTTGCTCAAAATTCTACATAGAGTTGCTCTCTAAATGGTAATTGTATGAAGCTGAAGGTTGTTGCATGATATATAGAAGACTATGCTTTGTGTGTTCTATTAGGGGTGAAAAAAATATCGATTTGAAATTTAACTAAACACAAACAAAATATTCCATCCAGTTATTTTATTACTGACCAGATACAGAACGTTTGGATATTCAAAGAACCATGCTTTGAAAATAACATATTTTTCTGAAATGTCTGACAGGGACAGGGTGTGTGAAAAAAGGACTTATAAGCTCCTTTTCATGTGGAAGCTCTCACTCCTCTTTAGTTATAAATTATGTTTATGCCTATCATATTTATGGAAATATCCATACCTCTTAAAATTATTCCTTGGTTTTGGCTGAAATTTCAGCGTTAACTGAAATTTCAGCATCACATGGAGCTAGGGCTGAAATTTTGCTGAGGGATCATCTTCCCTGTTCCATTCAGGGCAATCTGTCCTGTGTCTTTCTATCAATACACTGTACATTTCTCCTCTTCACAGTCCTGTCTGGCAGCTATAGGGGAGCAAACTGTCATAACATCAGGGAACACAGGTTGTACTAGATGTTACTGAGAACCCAAAACATGACTGCCATGATCTTTAGTGCCGCTCATTTTTTCAGCTCTGACTTCAGACAATGGATTTAGGAAAATGCAGCAGTTGTTTTGCAGACTGGCATAGGTAGCATTTTGGTACTTCAAGGGAGATACAAACTGAAATTCACTATGCAGAGTAACTATTTCTGAATTTCTAAAATCAACCAAAGCTAATGCTGTGTTATACTGATGGCCTAATTTAAAAGACAGCATTAATGTAGTCTCTAGAAATCACACTTAGGTTTTTGTAGTAACATGAAAACAAAGGAAAATCTATATAGACCAGTATATGCTCAGTGATATACCTGTGACTGTTGCAAGTAAATGTATTTGCTAATGAAGTGTGGATTAGTCTTAGACAGGTAGAGAACTCCCTCAGTCTCTTAATTTACTGGAATAATTCATTAGTGAGCATTTTCCACCCATGACAGTTGCAGGTAAATCCCAGACTGGAACTACTAATTAAAGCTGCAAGATTAAGTGGAGCTGCTAATGAAATGCTAGGCAAGTTTGGGAGCAATGCTAGGTTAATCGTGACTATAAAGAGTGTCATTGTTTGCATTCATAAATTCTTAAGTAAATTTTGTCTACTTTGCAGTGCAGTGTATATGTGAGAGCAGAGAACACTATAAATCTTTGGAGTCTATCCAGTGATAAACATTCTGCTATTTAACATGTACCTTGGTGGATGGCACTGTAAAATACTGAAAAAAGTCTGTTTTGATAAAAATCCCAGCTAGCTTACCTTATTTCTAATTTATAAGAAGTAGTTATGCAGGAAAAAAAACCCTGCTTATTTTCAGTTTGGCTGGTATGCACTGTTGGTAAGTGCAACTGTTCATATAGTCAGTGGATATCTTTCATGTTTTTATCCTACCTTCATGTTTTTATCCTATCCAAAGACTTGCATGGTTCTTCCTTCCTCTGTTTTATCCTAATGATAACTGTGTGAGGTAGGTTAGGATAAGCAAGAGTGACTGGTTCCTCAGTGAGCTTGGTGGCTAAATGGGGTTTTGAACCCTCATTTTCCCAACCCTGGTCCAACATTCTAACTGTATTATCACACTGGCATTCAGTGGAAAGGAGGGAATCAAATTCCACAGCAGTGTTGGCTATTGTGATGAACAGCAGCAATATGCATGCTAAGGACCAGTGAGTGACTGCTGACAGAACTCACTCTCATTGGTGGACTGCTTCGAACTGTCAAAGAAGAGTGGCAGTTAGGCAGTTGAAAAAGTCAGTTACCAAGCTAAAGGGAATTGGAGATTGACTAGAGACTGGTGGACCTCCTGATGGCACCTGGGTTTTTTGGGTGCTGTGTGACAGAGTGTTGGACTGGATGGGCCACTGGCTTGATCCAACATGGCTTCTCTTATGTTCTTATGAGAGCAGAGGTCTTTTGGAGATGCTCTTGAGAGTGTTACAAAAGTCACAAGACAGAGTCTAATGCAGAGCACATGAAGTGGGGGTTTAAATCTTTGAGACTCTGGTGAGAGACTGCTCTCAGAAGTGAAGAGCAGTCTCTATTTGTCTATCAAATAGTCACATCTTGTGGGGGAAACAGTCCCGTTATGAAACTTAATGTCCGGGTTCGGGGGGGGGGGACTGAAAGGCTGGCAGATCAGGCTTTAGAAAAGGGATGTTGAGGCAACAGTACAAGGTCCTCAAAAGGAGGCAAACACCCAGGTTACTAGTCTGAATGGGCAGATAGTAATGATCATGCCACCAGGAGAAGGCATAGTGCAAAGACTGTGGTCTTTTACCCATTGGGACAAAGCATAGGGCACTCAGGTTTGTTTGAAATTGTTAAGTGAAAATGTTAACTGGAAATATAGTCCTATCATTAACAGTTAAACCAGAAAGATACTTGAAACTTTAGGGAAAGTGAAGCAACTTTAAGGAAAACACTGTATTGTGTGTAGCCAATCACCTCAGAAGTGTTCTGTGTGCAGTTTTAAATGTCTGTTTCCATCTGCTAAAGCCCAAATGTCTGTATACATATTAGTCCCCTTCCCTGCCAGTGTGTTTTAATAAACCAACTTTTGTTTAATCCTTCCCTTTGTCTGCTGTGCCATTTTCTGAGGGGTAAATTTTAAAAACAGAAATAGCAACAGGGTGATGGATTTTAGTGGAGTGCTGGTTAAATCGGTCATGCCCATGTCATAATTGGCAACAGTGGTTGGTATTCAAAATCCCCCCTTATCATAGCTATTAGATTTAACCTGAGCCTCTACGAGCCAAGGATTAGAAGATGCCAAAGGTTCAGGGAAATCCATCTTGGAAAGACCAAAGAAATTTAAATCTACCATGGAGAAAACAAGATTTTTAAAATGCAGATTTAGGTTGAGGTAATCGGAAATTGTGCATTGCCTGTGCCTAAAGCCTTGTATTATGACTCCATAATGTCACCCAGATCCTGGCTTACTGGATAACTGGTGTTTGTAAGACATTATCAGACATTCCAGTATATTTTCAAAATAATATTAAACCATCAAACAGGAACAATCAAGCAGCCTTCCATAGTTAGTTAACAAAGAAGACTATCTCCCCTCACAATTTAGCATTGATATCAGCAGGGCTTTTATTGTAGAAAAAGCCCAGCAGGTACTCATTTGCATATTAGGCCACACACCCCTGACACCAAGCCAACTGGAACTATGTTCCTGTGTGTCCCTGCTCAAAAAAAGCCGTGGATGCCAGAGTAGATGAGATAATTTCCACTACAATATCACATGCCGTAAAAAAGGAGATTAAAGACAAGCTCTTAGACTGACAATATAAGTCAGCTGCTTTCTCCAAAAACTGTCTTTACCACCAAGTTGCTGTACCTTGGAAGCAAGGTCCTTGAACACTCTGTCTTTTTCTCTATGCCTTTTCCAAGCAACAAACTCCAAGCCTCCTTCATGATACCTGACTGAGTTCAAATAGCCCTCCAAGCTCCCATTCCTTTACCTACCCTCTCTCTCTCTCTCGGCTTGACTTCGCGAACGAAGATTTAAGAAAGGTGCAGTAGTCCACGTCTGCTGCAGGCTCGCTGGTGGCTGACAAGACCAATGCGGGACAGGAAGATCCGGCCACAGTGGCTGCAGGGAAAAGTCTGATTTGGGGTTGGTGCTGTAGCAGTACGATTCTTCCTCAATCTCCTTTTGTCTTCAAAACCAGCTATGCGTGCGATCTCAAAGGAAGAGACAGCCTGGTGGATGGTGTGCCTCCATGCTTTGCGATCTGAGGCTAGGTCAGACCACTGGTGATGGTTAATGCAACAGGTACCAAGGGATTTCTTCAAGGAGTCTTTGTACCTCTTCTTTGGTGCCCCTCTATTTCGATGGCTGGTGGAAAGTTTGCCATACAGGGCAATCTTGGGAAGGCGGTGGTTTTCCATCCTGGAGATATGCCCTGCCCAGCGCAGTTGCGTCTTCAACAGCAATGCCTCGATGCTTGTAACCTCCGCCCACTTGAGGACTTCAGCGTTGGTCACAAAGTCCTCAGTGGATGTTGAGGATGGTGCGAAGGCAGCGCTGATGAAAGCGCTCAAGGAGTCGCAGGTGATGATGGTATAATACCCACGATTTGGAGCCGTAGATGAGGGTTGTCATCACAACCGCTTTGTAAACATTGATCTTTGTGCCTTTTTTCAGATGCTTGTTGCTCCACACTCTTTTATGCAGTCGGCCAAATGCACGGTTTGCCTTTGCCAGTCTATTGTCAATCTCCTTGTCAATCTTGGCGTCTGAGGAGATGATGCACCCCAGGTAGCTGAACTGCTGGACTGTCTTCAAAACTGATTCACCCACAGTGATGCAAGGAGGGTGATAATCTTCCTGGGGTGCAGGCTGGTGGAGAACTTCTGTCTTCTTCAGACTAACTTCTAGGCCGAATAGCTTGGCAGCCTGTGCAAAGCAGGACGTCATATGCTGCAGAGCTGATACCGAGTGGGAGACAAGTGCAGCATCATCAGCAAACAGTAGTTCTCGGATAAGTTTTTCCATTGTCTTGGAGTGGGCCTTTAGTCGCCTCAGGTTGAACAGGCTGCCATCAGTGCGATAGCGGATGTAGACACCATTGTCGTCATCTAAATCTACTGCGGCTCTTTGAAGCATCATGCTAAAGAAGATCGTAAAGAGAGTTGGCGCAAGAACACAGCCTTGCTTTACACCTGTGCCTATTGGGAAGGGCTCCGAGAGATCGTTGCAGTGTCTGACTTGGCCTCGCTGGTCTTCATGTAGCTGGATGACCATACTGAGGAACCTTGGGGGACATCCTAAACGTTCCAAGATTTGCCACAGGCCGTTCCTGCTAACGGTATCAAAAGCTTTGGTAAGGTCGACAAAAGTCACATATAGACCCTTGTTCTGTTCCCTGCATTTCTCTTGGAGCTGCCTGAGAACAAATACCATGTCGGTGGTGCTCCTGTTAGCCCTGAGGCCACACTGGCTCTCTGGGAGGAGTTCTTCTGCAATGGTGGGCACCAGTCTGTTCAGGAGTATTCTAGCAAGGATTTTGCCTGCGATGGAGAGCAGGGTTATCCCCCGGTAGTTGGAGCAGTCTGACTTTTCCCCTTTGTTCTTATGTAGAGTAATGATGATTGCATCGCGAAAGTCCTGTGGTAGTTTGCCTTGTTCCCAGCAGGTGACAAGTACTTTGTGAAGTGTGCTATGTAGTACTATGCCCCCATGCTTCCAGATCTCTGGTGGGATTCCATCAACTCCCGCTGCCTTGCCACTTTTCAGTTGCTTGATGGCTTTAACAGTCTCTTCTAGAGTGGGGATCTCATCCAACTCTGTTTTCACTGGTTGAAGTGGGGTGAGGTGGATTGCTGAATCTTGAACTATGCGATTGGCACTGAAGAGAACCTGAAAATACTCCGACCACCGGTTCTGTATGGATGCCCTATCTGTGAGGAGCACTTGGCCGTCTGCACTACGCAAGGGACTCTGAGCCTGATATGATGGACCATATACTGCCTTCAGGGCTTCGTAAAACCCTCTTAAATCACCAGTGTCTGCACACAGCTGGGTTCTCTCTGCAAGCTTGGTCCACCACTTGTTCTGAATGTCTCGAAGCTTGCACTGGAGGTTGCTACATATAGCGCGAAAGGTTGCTTTTTTCCCGGGACAGGAGGGCTGAGCAAGATGTGCTTGGTAGGCAGATCTCTTTTTCGCCAGTAATTCTTGGATCTCTTGATTGTTCTCGTCAAACCAGTCCTTGTTCTTCCTTGTGGAGAACCCGAGGACTTCTTCAGAGGTCAACAGGATGGTAGTTTTTAGGTGTTCCCAGAGTGCTTCTGGAGAAAGATCTGTGAGGCAACTGGAGTCCTCAATTCTTGACTGGAGTTTTGCCTGGAAGGCAGCTTTAACTTTGGCTGACTGAAGGCTGCCAACCTGAAACTTCCTCCGGGGGATACCGCCTCTCCTGGGTGTAGATTTAAAGTGAAGACGGAGATTGCAGCGTACAAGACGATGATCCGTATGACATTCTGCACTGGGCATTACTCGGGTGTGTAAGACATCTCGAAGGTCTCTCTGGCACACCGGAATGTAGTCAATAAGGTGCCAATGCTTGGACCGTGGGTGCATCCAGGTTGTCTTCAACCTTCAAACTGGAGAGCCAGTTTGGTGTAGTGGTTAAGTGTGCGGACTCTTATCTGGGAGAACTGGGTTTGATTCCCCACTCCTCCACTTGCACCTGCTGGAATGGCCTTGGGTCAGCCATAGCTCTGGCAGAGGTTGTCCTTGAAAGGGCAGCTGCTGTGAGAGCCTTCTCCGGCCCCACCCACCTCACAGGGTGTCTGTTGTGGGGGAGGAAGGTAAAGGAGATTGTGAGCCGCTCTGAGACTCTTCGGAGTGGAGGGCAGGATATAAATCCAATATCTTCATCTTCTTCTTCAGACTGTTCTTCTGCTGGAAGATAGTGTTGGTGATGGTGAGCTGATGCTCCGTGCAGAATTCTAGCAGGAGGTGCCCGTTATCATTGCAGTTGCCAATGCCGTGTTTCCCAAGTACTCCTTTCCAGGCTTCCGAGTCTTTACCTACTCTGGCATTGAAGTCGCCAAGGATGATCACCTTGTCCTCTGTAGGGGTCTTCCATACAAGGTTACGTAGATCACTATAGAACTTGTTCTTTTCTGAAGGATCTGCTTGAAGGTTTGGGGCATACACACTAAAGAGGGTTGCATGATGCTTGTTTTGAAGTGGGAGGCGCATAGACATGATGCAATCTGAGTGACCTGTTGGCAGGTTTTCAAGTTTAGAGGCAATGGAGTTTCTGATCATGAAGCCAACGCCAGAAAGGCAGCTCTCAGCCTTTGACTTACCCGACCAGTAGAGGGTATAGCCAGCACCATGTTCTTGAAGACTACCTTCCTCAGGGAAACGGACCTCACTGAGAGCTGCTATGTCGATATTCAACCTGAGAAGTTCATGGGCAACTAGAGCAGAGCGTCCTTCAGGGCGACCACTGTCTACTGTGTCAAGCATGGTTCTGATGTTTCAACACGCAAGCTTTAGTCTTTGCACACTTTGTGAGGCAGGTGCATGCCTTTTCTTTGTTGTTATTTTTTGACCGCAAGTAAGGATGCCCGTTGACCGCGGCTAGCCAACTGGGGGGGGAGGAGACGAGCTTTGTTTAGGCCACCTTTTCTAGGCCCCTCTCCATACGTAGCAAGCAGTGCTGTCCCTAAATAGGGCTGCTTGGTCGTTCAGGGTGCTGCCGAAAAATGCTTTCGTCTCCGGGTCAGCATCAGGCGACCAATACCCTGAACCGCCTACATGCAGGATCGGGACTGCGGCTTCCAGTGGCATCTTCCACCTGCCGTTTCGCCCCTTGCCCATCGCTGCAGGACTTGGTATGTTGTGGGTTGTGGATGTGGATACCCTTCAGGCCTGCGCAGAGGAATTTTTAGGTGAAGCACAGTGTGGGCAGTACTGGCTCCACCCTTTCACCATGGGGTCATCTGCCATGGCCCATTAAGCCGGGATGCTGGCAGCGAGTCCTCCAGGTGGTAGATGTTACATTAACGAGCTCTGTCTGCCCGGGGTTGATGTTAGAGTTTTCCTTTTCTTTACTGGCGAGGTTGGTGAGCCCAACCTGCCCATCCGGTTATACCGCCGGACATTCGGTCGCACCATGACGTGGCAAACTCTGTGAAAACGGAGGGGACCAGCGAGAAGGTGTTGCCACGGATGCAGTAATGTAGGAGACGCCATTGCAGTGACCATCTGCCAGGCATAGCCAGACAGTGACCACGCAGTGTTCACTACACCGGGAAAGGAGAGGCGATGTATTGCACATGCACTTTCCCTGGGGAGGCAGGACACCCAGAGGGAGCCCACCCACCCCCACCTACCCTCTGTAGCCAATAAAAATCTCTCAGTTGAATTACAGTTGCCTATTCTTTATTTCTTCCAATATAACTTACAAATATGAGTGCATACACAGACATAATAGATCCTGTAACCTGGGTCAGGAGGTGTATGTATGAAGGCCAAATACAGGTATTCCTCCTTGTTTTCTGGGTAGTAGCTATCAGAAATTATTACATCAGTTGAAGGTCTTCATGTAAAGGTTAAACACTGTAATATTAAAATCTGCTGAGCTTCTCTTCTAAACAACATTATTATTCTTAAAATGGGCGTTAGTGGATATGGTGTATTAAAAGAAGAATAATCCTTGCCCTGATAAGCACACACTTCAGTATTTGATATGAGTGAGACAACTATGCTTGTAGCCGCCACCAACTCTTGTGGCACTGAATTCCACATGTTAATCACCTGTTGGGTGAAGAAGTACTTCCTTTTATCCGTTTTAACCTGACTACTCATCAATTTCATCGAATGCCCACGAGTTCTTGTATTGTGAGAAAGGGAGAAAAGGATTTCTTTCTCTACTTTCTCCATCCCATGCATAATCTTGTAAATCTCTATCATGTCACCCCGTAGTCGATGTTTCTCCAAGCTAAAGAGCCCCAAACGTTTTAACCTTTCTTCATAGGGAAAGTGTTCCAAACCTTTAATCATTCTAGTTGCCCTTTTCTGGACTTTTTCTAATGCTATAATATCCTTTTTGAGGTGCGGTGACCAGAATTGCACACAGTACTCCAAATGAGACCTCACCATCGATTTATCAGGGGCATTATGATACTGGCTGATTTGTTTTCAATTCCCTTCCTAATCCCAGCATGGCGTTGGCCTTTTTTATTGCAATCGCACACTGTCTTGACATTTTCTTGAGAAGTACTGTCTATAGTTTCTGCAACTGCAGCCACAATTTGCTAGGGTGGCGGGCTGTGTGTGTGCCAGATTAGGCTCTCCCCACATAACTTCAAATAGAAAAGCCATTATTCGCATTAATTTTGCTGGTCTGAATCATGCTCCCTCAGTGGAGCACTGTTTTTTGAGTTGATAATTTTTTATGGCCCGCAAATGTTATAAATATCCATATGGCCCTTGACAGAAAAAAAGTTCCCCACCCCTGCTTTAAGGAGATGTATTCAACACCTGTTGGTCTCTTTAAAAGGTTGTTGTTTGGAATGGATCTTTATGAACTTGTGCCTTCTGGAAAATGAATATGTCTTAGTCTAACGTCATTAGTTTGTCTTAGTTTGATGTTGATGTTTGATGTTTTTCAGTGGAGGCCCAGATCACAAAAGTTATCAGACTAGCATTCTTCTAGCTATGCTAGGCCAGGTAACTGGCCCCCTATCTGTCCTATCCTGACCTAGTCCATGCAATGGTCACCTCCAGATTGGACTACTGTAACTTGTTATACATGAGCCTGCACTTGAGACTAACCGGTAAACTTCAGCTAGTCCAGAATTCAGTGGCATGGGTCCTTACAGGGACCCCATGAATAGTGCATATTCAACCTTTGCTGCACTGGTTACCAGTTGAGCACCAGATCAGCTTCAATGTTTGGTGCTTACTTTCAAGGCTCTTAAGAGCCCCGTGATGCAGAGTGTTAAAGCTGCAATACTGCAGTCCTAAGCTCTGCCCACGACCTGAGTTCGATCCCTGGTGGAAGCTAGTTTTCAGGTAGCCAGTTCAAGGTTGACTCAGCCTTCCATCCTTCCAAGGTCGGTAAAATGAGTACTCAGCTTGCTGGGGGGAAAGTGTAGATGACTGGGGAAGGCAATGGCAAGACACCTCGTAAAAAGTCTGCCGTGAAAACATTGTGAAAGCAATGTCACCCCAGAGTCGGAAATGACAGGTGCTTGCACAGGGGACCTTTTCTTTCCTTTCCTTCAAGGCCCTTAACAGTCTGGGATCCACATATCTTTGGGAATGTCTCTTCAGGTATACCTCCCAAAGAGCATTATGCTTAGCTGACAAGAACTTGCTTGTAGTCCCTGACCCAAGTGATATCTGGCTATCCTTGACCAATGCCAGGGCTTTTAGGGCTTTAGTCACAACCTGGGGGAACTCTCTGCTGAGTAACATTTGTGCCCTGAAGAACCTGATGCAGTTCCACAGGACCTGTAAATCTGAGATATTCATCTAGGTGTTTGGTTGAGGACAGTGACATTGTCCATCTGGCTGGCACTCCCTCCCACTAGGCAGTAGCACAATTGGAAATTTCAACCACCATCTGTTTAATTTTTAAAATGTCAGAATTTTATTGTATTTTTTTAATGTTTTCAACTGTGTGATATGTTTGTTTTAGTATGTCATTGTACACTGCCCCGACCTCTGCTTTAGTGAATGGGCAGTTTAAAAATTGCATTTAAGAAATAAATAATAGATAGATAGGTCCTGGACCAAATAGGCACCTATGAAGAGAGTGAAAGGTAAATGTAATATGTTTCAAAAGCAAGCTCCATATAATAAATGATCTACGTTCTGCATCAGCTGAAGTTTCCAAATCAATGTCATTCCTACATAGATACATTACAATATCAAAACTATTGCTATGTGGATCAGAGTGAGCAGATTTTGTTCTGAAAAAAAAGGGGACACGCTTATGAGTCATATGCAGATATGAAAATGCATTACTTGCTACCAACTTTACTTGCTTCTTCAACAGGAGGTAGGGGTCCAGTAGGCTTTTTGGTAGGCACCTTCTAAAGAGAGCTGCATTTAATTTATAATTGAAAACAAAATACTTTCCTTTCTATATAGCAAGCTTACCACCCAGCATCACCTCAGTTTTATCTGTATTCAGCTTCTGCTTATTTTCTCCCAGTAACTTGACCATGGTTTTCAAGCACTAGCCCAGAACAGAGACTGCAACAACTGGTGGCTTTTTAAATAATGTATAGCTTAGTTGTTCAATAATGTATAGTTAGTTGTCATTAGTATATTGATGATGCTCAGCTCCAGAGCTTTGGAAAGTTTCAGGTGGGTGGCATTATCGATCTGCAATAGAAGAGCAAGATTTGGGTCCAATAGTACCTTAAAGATCAACAGAATTTCAAGTGTATAAGATTTTGAGAGTCGAAGCATCCTTTGTCAGATGACATAGATATTGAATAGCACAGTTGAAATCACGAACCCCTGTGGAATTCTCCATGCCATAACATCTGCTGCTGTCCTTTTTGGTTATGTCAGTTAAACAGGATTTGAACCATTTCAGCACTGTTCCACCAAGATCCAGATTTGTCTCTGGCCAATATGATGTGGATTCACTGCATCAAAGGTGGCAGAAAGATGCAAGAACAAGAAGAGGGATGTGTTCCCCTTATTTGTTTGTAAACAGAGAGTGCTTACTACAGCTACCAAAGCTGTCTCTTTCCCAAAGCAAGGCCAGAAACCATATTGAAAAGGATTGAGGGCAGCTGTGTTATCTATTATTATTATTATTATTATTATTAAATTTATGAATCACCTCATCTCAGCCAATGGCAATGTATAACAAAAGGTACACATAAAATCAATAAAACCAGTAATTTAAAACAATTGCAACCCAATGAACATACTTTATAGTGCGCTGTATTTCTGCTTTCCAGGCATTGGGAGCAGTTCCCCCCTTAAGTAGAGGAGGGGGAGGGGGGTGCCAGCCTGGCAGCCATCTCTGTCCTCAAACAAAAGCCTGGCAGAACATCTCTGCTTTGCAGACCCTGTGGAATTGTAAAAGATCCCGCAGGGCCCTAGTGTCTTCCGGCAGAGAGTTCCACCAGGTTGTGGTCGGGACTGAAAATGTCCTGGCCCTCACTGAGGACAGCCGGACCTGTTTAGAGCCGGGGATCACCAGTAGATTTTGACCATTAGAGTATAGTGCTCTTCCAGGGACATAGTGGAGGAAGCGGTCCCGTAGATACGCTGGTTCCAGACCTCTCAAGGCCTTAAAGGTCATAAGCAGAACCTTGACTCTAACTTGGTACTCAATTGAAAACCAGTGTAGCTGACGCAGCACTGGTAGAATGTGTGCTGTCCATGACGTTCCCGTCAGGACTCACGGTGCTACATTCTGGACCCGTTGGGAGTTTCCGGGTTAAAGTCAAGGGTAGGCCAGCATACAGTGAGTTACAGTAGTCTAGCCTGGAGGTGACCGTCGCATAGATTACCATGACTACATCCGAAAGAGGCAGGAGGGGAGCCAGTTGCCTGGCTTGGCATAGATGGAAAATGCCGTTTTAGCAATATGTGTGATCTGGGCCTCCATTGAAAGAGAGTCATCCAAGGTCACTCTCAAGCTCTTGACTGTTGGCACTGGTGTTAAGAGCGCCCTGTCAAGAACAGGCAATCTACGCTGCAACTCCAGCCTCGGTCCCCCCCAGCCACAGAACCTCAGTCTTTGAGGGGTTCAGTTTCAATCTGCTCTGCTTCAGGCCAGTCCACCACGGCCTCCAAACCCTCAGCCAAGGAAGACAGGATCGAGGCCAATCGGTCACCCAACAGCAAATACAGCTGAGTGTCATCTGCATATTGATGACACCCTAGCCCAAACCTCCATACCAGCTGGGCAAGGGGGCGCATAAAGATGTTAAACAACATTGGAGAGAGGAGTGCCCTTTGAGGAACCCCACAAACCAGGGGGTGTCTTATGGACACATCCTCTCCTTGCGCCACCCTCTGTCCCCGACCGTGGAGAAAAGAGGAGAGCCATTGTAAGGCCAACCCACATATTCCCATGTCAACAGAACATAGTCAACTGTGTCGAATGCTGCTGTGAGATCTAATAATAACAGCAGTGCCAACCCACCCCTAACCAGCTGCATTTGGAGATTGTCTGTTAGAGTAACCAGGACAGTCTCAGTCCCATGGCCAGGGTGGAAACCCGACTGAAACAGGTCTAGCGTCTAGATAACCCTGAAACACGAATTCAGTATTTTTCCCTAAAAAGGGTAAATTAGAAACAGGTAAATTAGAAACAACATGTTCTCCAACAAATGGCTTTAAAAAAAAGAAGAAATGGTCACAGCCTCCTTAAGATGTTTAAGAGAAACTTTTTCAGTTTGTGCATCAATGGCTCTACCAGTGGAATCCTCATCACCTCTTTAATTTCAAAATCCAGGAAGAACATAGATCTAAACTAGAAGTAGTAGTACTGAGATTCCCCAGGGTTTTGTTGGCTAACAGTTTGGTGTAGTGGTTTAGTGTTCACTTACCTGGGAGAACCAGGTTTGATTCCCTACTCCTCTACATGCACCTGCTGATGTGACCTTGAGTCAGTCACAAGTTCTTACAGAGCTGTTCCTCTCAAGAGTAGTCTATGTTAGAGCTCTCTCAGCTCCACCTACCTCACAGGGTGTCTGTTGTGGGGAAGGGAAAAGAAAGAAGATTGTAAACTGCTCTGAGACGCCTTCAGGTAGTGAAGGGTGGGGTATAAATCCAGTCTCTCCTCTCCTCCTCCTCCTCCTCCTTCTATGATCCAAGAAACTGCAGTGTAATAGTTGTATGGAAACTTCTGTTGCCGGATATATTAACAGACTGGCATCCACACTGGAGTAGATCCGAGAAGTTTTATCACAAAATAAACATGCAAAATATATCATAGTTAATTGGCAAAGCTCTGTCACTAGGACTAATTCCAAGGAGTCAGCAATTGCTGAATTGTGCTAACCTAGGAATAAGGCCTGTTGTGAAGAAACATACAACGGGCTCTAGAAAGAGGCTCTGGGTGAGTGCCCTCCCCACCTTGCTGTCTTCCCACCCACCCAATTGAAGACATTGAGGCCCCACACCTCAAGAGGAACTGATCTCTGCCATTTGGAGAGCAGTTGTAATTCTGAGCTTCAGCCCTCACCTGGAGATTAACAGCAATGGTTCCCCAGGAGGAAATGGCTACTTTGGAGGGTGGAGTCTATGGCATTCTACCTGTCTGAGGTCCCACCTCTCCTCAAACCCTACCCTCTCCAGGCTCCACCCCTCAAATCTGCAAGGATTTGCCAACCTGGAGTTGGCAACTACTAAGTCACACTGGCTGTCCTGGGGGCTGTTGCTTAACGAGAGCAAGCAGCCAGGTCTAGTTAAATTACATCAGTCAGGTAGCATCAAGTCACCCAGAGGGTGCTGCCAGATGTAGGGTAGCCAACTTCCAAGTGGAGCCTGAAGATCTCCTGGGATCACAACTGAACTATGAAGGCCAGATCTGATATAAATGAGACCTTGTTGCGCCAGGCCATGTGTGTCATAAAATGTAATACCAGATAGCAGAGATATAAACTTTATAAAGGACACAGACAAATACAAACATTTTTTTTAAAGTTTAAAATAAAACATGCTTAAAACATTAGCACTTGTTGGTCTTAAAGGTGCTTTCTTTGTTTCTCTTCTGTGGATCCAGGGAACTGGACAAAGAAAGCTCTGGCTTTTTCCTTCTTTCATCAGAGGACCGGGAGGGGGAAGAGCATCAGCCAATAGAAAGAAGAGAGGCTTGGCTCAGTAGCTCTGCTGTGTGATTGAGAGTGCCTGGCAAAGCAAACTATTCCTCCCCCCTCCTCCCCAATGGAGGAGCCTTAGCCTATGGAGAATATAGAGACATTCCTCTGTAGCTGCTTTGCAATTGAGCAAGCCTGGCAAAGCAAACTGTGATACGGAAGGAAGCAAGAGAGAGGGAGAAGGAAGCAGATAACAGCCAGTTGCTCAAGGGGCTGATAGGAGTTCTCTGGGGGACCTGATTTGATACCCCCCTGTGCTAAAGGATAAACAGAGGCCAAGGCAACCTCTCAACACATGACTTCTCCACACGTTGACTGAATGTGGTAGGGAGGGACTGTGAACACAAGTGCACTGGTCCTGACCCTGCATGATTGAGAGGTTGTGTATACAGCATCTAGACCTGAAGACAGTGTCCATCTGTATGCTTCCTCCCTATGATCTGGGATGCTACTTTCTGAATGTTGCTAATCACTGGGAAGGAACCTACATGAACCTTCCTCTTTCATCTGCCTGGGTCGGGGGCGGGGGGGACGGACGGTGCAGCACCTCTGCCTCACTCCATGGCCCAATTGCTAGCAGGCCACGGACGGGGACCCCTGTATTGATATCTTCCGAAGGCTACCGTGTCTACGTTTTGTTCCTTTTCCCTTCTGTTTCCTACTTAATTACTCCCTGTCTTTGCAGCCAGTCAGGACATTCATGGCTCAATTGTTATTCTTAATTATTAGTTCTTGGAAGGTCTTGTGTTTAAGTGCAGCTTTTCACTTTGCAGGCAAAGCCACTTAATCTGCTAAGAATTATTTTTTAAAAAAGATAGTGCTAACTTTATTATGAAATGGTGATAATAAAAATGAGTAGTGGTTTTGCCTGTAAAATGAAAAGCAGTTCTTAATCCCTCCCCTCCACAACTGCTAATTAAGAATTTATTCATGGATGCCACAGTCAGCCAAGGAAAGAGGAGTAAGCAATTAATTAGGCTGTTAAAACAAAAGGAAATTGGAAAAAGAAGGGTAAATTTTGCTGAATGGTTCTAACTTATGAATACATATATCATATGCTCTTTCTCAAAGGCCTGGACTTGCTGGATTTCTAACAGGAATGCAGGGCTATATTTAGTGCCTTGTGAACTCTCAGCTTTATTTCTCCTCTAGAGAAGTGAAAAGGAGTAATCCTTTAAAGAGAGCAAAGCAACCTTATGGACATTCCACATATCAGGCTAACCCAAAGTTGACTTCAGTTGACAGTCTTTCTGTTCCAGTATAATGTATGCAATCACATTATCATCACATAAAATTAAACAAGCTCACTGTTTCATGTTTGTGATCATCAGGTGAAACCATCCTATCTCAACTATATAGAATGCAAGGGGCATTCGGAAGAATTGGAGAGCTTTTGAAGGAATAGGAGAAAAACACATTTTCTCTTCTACCTCAAAGCTTCATATTCCTTATAGAGGATTGGCACTTACGAAGACTTTTGTTCAGATACAACAGGCTGTGCATGATGTGTATGGAGCAATAGAGCACAGAACAATAAAAGGGGATGATCTCTCCCTGGGAATAGAACAAACTGTACTGAAATCTGGGTTTAAGAAAACACTTTTCCTCATGTTCCATAGACGATACAGGTGAATGCTAATATGTTGGTCAAATAGCACAGCCAAGATGCAGTTCCTGAAATGCCATTTCTGTTTCTAACTTTATTACTGCAAACAAAACAAAAAATTCACAATGTGAACTATACATACCTTGAGTCTGTGGGTTGTTTTATTATTATTTTAAAAAACTTTCTACCTTTGTTTCACAATTATATTTTGCAATAAGTCTGCTTACGGTTCACCTTTCTCTTTAAGGAAGTTGAAGTATCTGCTTCCAACACTAATTGAAAGAGATGGTTCTATCTTTAGCAAATGTTTCAGCTTATGTGCCACCTAAAGTGGAACATAAATCTCCTTTCTCTTAAAGCCCAAGCTTTGCCACTGATCAACCCAAACCACTTTTCTTGGAAGTGTTATAGTGACTTTAGGTGTCAGCTGACAGGACTCCATTAACTTCAAGGAAGTGGAGGAGTATCATCTTGACCTGACCCACTTATGAATCTATAAGGTGAACACCATCTACTAGGGCTTGATAAATCTGTGCATTAAAAAGTACAAGATACAGATTGTGACGGTGTTGGGCTTGGTAAATTGCATGTTGTGGAATCTGACATGCGTGTTTCTGTTAAAGACTAAGTACTGTAATTCTTATATGTTTTGAGCATGGTAGTTCTAGCCTATTTCTCTTCTCTCTAGAAAATTAAAATGCAACAACAGTGTTGAAATCAGAAGTTTTCAAAATGTCTCCCACTTAGGGAGGCCAGACTGCTCATTTTAGTAGGCAGACTCCCAACATCTGACTCAGTGACAAAACACGTTTGATAGGGCAGAGGGAAGAAAAATGGGTGGGCTGAAATGACAGGCCACAAAACCATAATGTCACTTCCAGTTGTGTAACTGGAAGTGACATCATCACATCACAGGAATCTCTAGGCTTCTTTCCCAATAATAGAGTTGCCAATCCCCAGTTGGGGTAAGGGATCCCCTGGTTTGGAGGCCTTCCACCTGCTGCAGGGTTATCAGAAAGTGGGAGGGGGAAGGGAAATGTTTGCTGGGCACTCCATTATACCCTATGGAGACGAGTTCCCATAATGCATAATGAAGAATCAATCTGTGGGTATCTGGGCTCTTGGGGGGATGTTTTTTGAGGTAGAGGCACCAAATTTTCAACATAGCATCTGGTGCCCCTCCTCAAAAAAACCCTTCAAATTTTAAAAAAGACTGGACAAGGGGGTCCAATTCTATGAGCCCCAAAAGAAAGTGCCCCTATTCTTTATTATTTCCAAATGGAGGGAAGACATTTTAGGTGAGTTTCTTGTGTACAAAGAATATCAGGTTGCTCCTTCAGAATGGCATCTCTAGCCTTTTCTTTTAATAATATTATTTAGCCCTCTGCAATTAATAGTATAAACTTTCAGATTATCTTCCTTTATTATGTAGTATTAGCAAGCAGATGACATATAGTATCACATAGTAAAAACTGAAAAGCAAAATAAAGGAAACTGTGTGTGCAAGACAGTACCATATAACCATATGTTGGTTCCCATGAAACAGGGTTTGTGAGTATTGTGCCTCCGTTATTAAAATTTCTAAGATAAAAGCTAAAAAAGGTAAGAATAGCCTTTGCTTAAGCAAGCCTAGTTTGGCACAGTTTACTAGTACTAGAAATACTAAAAGAAGCGCTACAAAACAGTAATATAAGGAAGCCCAAAAAAGAATTAGAACACTGTGGTATCACAACATCGAAGTTATATCTGGTTAAAATTAACAGTATCACATCTGCAGACCACCTATAGCATCCCATCCCAGAACAAGGTAAATACAAATGAAAACCCCCAAAAAGATTCTACAAATTGTCAATGCTAACTCCCATCCCCTCCTTTCCGCTCCCACCCTCCCCCCAAAAAACCCATTTTTTTTTTTTGCTGTAATAGGAAAAACACAACACATAAAGGCATAAAGTCTGCCATAGAAAAACAAAATCCCGCCTTTTTCAACATAAAACCTCCTGGTTGCAAACCAGAAACCAGACTTTTGTCCTGCAATACTAACAAATATCAGCCCCCCAAAAAGCCCACCCAGGCAACAAAAAAATAAAACCCATGTATTTATCTCCATGCATAAAGGAGCTGTTAGGAAAACATCACACCCCGCTGCCAGCCTATACCTTTGAAAACAAATGATTAAACCAACCAGACATAAAAACAGAATGTTAGTGAGGCTAGCTTAACAGACATACAACGGAACATTAAAATGTCACAAAAGTCTTATTTCTTATCTTTCTTTCTTGAATCAAATTGACTCAGAGTGGAAAATCTACTTCCTCGTGGAGGAGTATGTGTGAGATCCAGCTTGCCTTTAGTCGACCTCCTTGGAGGGTCAGTGTCCAATTTCAGTGCATACAGAACATCGTAGCCAGTTTCTAAGCCTTCAGCTTGTGGGGTCATGGAGTTGTGACTCACTAATAATTTTCAAAATGGCAGCCAGCAGTAACGAATGGCTGCTTTATTTAACTGGGAGGTTATTGGTTTGAATACACACCTTATTTGCAGAACTTCAGCAAGTTAGTAAGGAAATGTGGTGATTGTGCAGTCTTTAAAAGAAAAACCCTTTTTCACTCTAGCTTCACGAAGAATAGCACTTTTTGTGCGGATATCAAAAAATTCTACAAGAATGTCTCATGGACCACTCTGTTTCGGGAGATTGGAGGAGCCGATTCTATAAGTCTTCAAAATGACTGGTCCACCACCTCTTCTAAGTCTAAGATAGATGCTATCCATGCAGATATGAAGGAAGAAAGTTCTTGGTTACCTTCTATTTGTTCATCAAATCCTCTAAACATAAGGAAACATTCTTTGAGTCTTTGTTAAAGCACCAGGAACCATTCTCTGGGCCAAGTTTCAGCTTTCTGAAGGTATTGTATGTTGGCCAAAGCATTCTCATAAGCAAAAACATCTGGGGAGCTACCTTACACTGTGTCTAGTGACATCTTTAAAACCAACAAAGTTTAATTGCCACCCCCCCCATTCGGAATACCGAGACAGACAACAATGTGGCATAAAGGGCCACTTTATTTAAACTTAACGGCAATGGGAAAATGGGGCCAGGTTAAGCCAGGGGTCATAACACCGACCACCTCCTCAACCTGAAAACAGAGCGAGCCCCAATGGCTCAAACCCGGCCGGCCAGGCATGAGATCCCGTTCACTGAGCTCCACCCCCACCCGAGCCGTGCAGCCTGGGATGTGGACAACTCTCTAGTGACGGGATCACGAGGCTCCCTGGGGCCAACCTTGAGCCGTGCAGCTTAGGTCACCCCAGGGATGCCGTACACCCCCAAAGCTGCGTTGCCATGGGAGCTCACCAATACCCCAAAAGAACATGTTCCCAACAGTAAAACCGCCAGTGAACAACTATAAACAGCACCGCCGTAGCCAATTGCCAACACACCTTCCACAGTGTAAGGTAGGCGAAAACACTCCCAAGCCGGCCAATTTGCTTGAAAGTGGAAAATTCCTACCTGGCCCTGTAACAGGCAACCAGCCTATGCCTGCACTGCATGATGGGCGGGCAGGCCGAGAAGCCCTAAAAGAACTGCGACACAGGGGGTTGGGCCAGCCTATATAAGGCTGCCCACCCCCTAGCAGTTCAGGGCGAACCATTATCTCTCCTCCAGCAGGGGAGGCAATGGGTGGCCCCCAGCCTAAGGCAGCTGCTCGGCTGGGTGGGGCCGAATTGCCCCCCCATTCGGAATAACAAGACAGACAACAATTTGGGATAAAGGGGCACTTTATTTAAACTTAACGGCAATGGGAAAATGGGGCCAGGTTAAGCCAGGGGTCATAATACCGACCACCTCCTCAACCTGAAAACAGGGCGAGCCCCAGGCCCCGGAAGTGAGCCGACCCAACGGCTCAAACCCAGCCGGCCAGGGACGAGATCCCGTTCACTGAGCTCCACCCTCACCCAAGCCATGCAGCCTGGGATGTGGACAACTCCCTAGTGACGGGATCACGAGGCTCCCTGGAGCCAACCTTGAGCCGTGCAGCTTAGGTCACCCCAGGGATGCCGTACACCCCCAAAGGTGCGTTGCCATGGGAGCTCACCAATACCCCAAAAGAATATGTTCCCAACAGTAAAACCACCACAGACAGAGCCAAGCCTCAGCTTAGGCCACTGTCCCCCATCTAAACGAGAACATGTTCAAGCCCATGCCTTAACTCTGCCAAAAAGGCCTCGTTGCCCTTTATCGAAAGATGCACCCCATCAGACCTGTACAAGTCCACACAACTGGCTCTGATGGATGGGTGGGGCACATAAACTCCCAACCCTGACTCCATGGCAATACATAAGGCTCTATTGGCCTTCCTTCTGGCCCGCTCCAAGCCTGCTGGATCCCAAGCTGCCCGCCACACGCAGCGCGGCAACATGGCTGACCACAGGACAAGGATGCCCGGCCATCTCCTCTTGATCAGGGTGATATCATCCCGGGCCTAAAGTGATAGGGCCTTATCCTTCATTAAGCCCAAATCATTCTCCCCCAGATGAATCACCAAGATATGCGGCGGCGGCCCTCTTCTTTCCTTAAACAGAAAAGCGAAAGGAGACCCGCCCACTGCATGCCACGTCGGCCTTGCCATTCAATTGTGGCCCACTCACTCAGGCCCAACTGAGATCCACCCGGCATCCGATGGGCCTGATGTGCCGCCCAAAAAACAATACTGTGGCCGCAAATGAGGATCCTCCTCCTTTTCAGGCCAGCCACAGCAGCTATGAAAGAGAAACAGTAATAATAAACCATAACATCCTGAAGGGAAACCTACTGCTACCCCCTTAGGTTGACAAAGGCCATATATAAGTCCAAAAGACCCCGGACTTCCAACGACCCCCTCGGCGAATAACATCGCCCTCATAGCCCATAGCTGCAGCTGTGGATGTTGCACCTTTACAAAAAGAATGAGTGCCAAACTTTGCGCCCCCAAGTCCCAATTTTTCCAAGGCCCGGCTGGTAACTGCCCAAAACTGAAACTTAGAAAGAGGGGACGAATATATATATATATATATATTTATTTATTTATTTATTTATTTATATCTAGACTTATATCCCGCCCTTCCCACCGAAGTGGCTCAGGGCAGCTCACAACATTTCAATTCACACAATTCAACTTAAAACCATTTACATAATAAGTTAAAACTATAACTATAATTTATGGCAGAATAACAGATCCTGCGTTGATCCACGCATATCTAAATATTGTGCAAGAGCATGCACCGGGCATAACTCCTCATTAGAACAGGGGCCCAGCGTGATCGTGCAACCCCTCTGCTTTTGGTCAGTTTTAGACCGGCAGACGCGAATGACCGCCTGCCCCTTTTCCAACTTAGCATCGCCAACCAGCAGGGCCCTGCCCGAAACATAGTTACGGGAACGTGCCACCAACTCTGATACCCGCAATGCCCCAAAAAACACCGTTAACGCGGCAGGATGAAATAACGCCTGCTCATAACTTGAGGCGCAAACTAAGGCCCAGGTGGCATGAAGTCTGCGGAGGATAGCGGGCAAAATCAACTTGTCGCCCCACCTCCCGCGACCACCCTTCCAACATTTTAGAAATCCGGAAGTCCTTCGTCAATTCTGAATACCCCCGCGCCTTGCTGATAAAAGACAACCCCATGAGCTGTCCCTTAATAGATTTTACGGAAAGGCCACGCTCCCTCTGTCGCATGCAGAACTGAAGCAGATGCTCAACCGGGACGGGCCAGGTCTCATTTAGCCCGGCGTCCGCCCTAAAAAATGAAAATTGACTCGCCGCCCGGTCATACAACCTCCTTGTGCTAGGTGCAATTGCAAGTTGGATGGCCCGGCTCACTTCGTCCCTCCAATTCGCCACAGCTCTGTCGGCATGCGCACTGGACAACTGTCGGCCTCTGGAGCAAGCTGCCGGAACCCCACCATCTGTTGGCGAGACAGGGCATCCACCACACCATTACTGGAGCCCGGTACATGCCGGGCGGCAAACAAGACATTCAACTCGAGGCAGCGTAACGTGAAAACCCTGACTAAACTCATAACTGGGGGAGATCTGGAGGTAAGATTGTTGACGACATGGACCACTGCCATGTTGTTGCAGCAGAAGTGCACCGTATGGTTGGCAAGGGAGTGCCCCCAAATGAAAACTGCAACCACGATAGGGATGAACTCCAAAAAGGCCAAATTATGAATCAAATCAGAGTCCAACTACTCCGCTGGCCAGGGTTCAGGGCACCACTGTCCCCGAAAATACACACCAAAACCGGTGGTACCAGCAGCATCCAATATGATCTGCAATTCGGCCTCCAACAGCATTACCTCCCGCCAAAAAGACGTCCCATTAAAGTCCTTCAAAAAGGTTTCCCAGACCTCCAGGTCGCTGCACATACCCCTAGCAGCCCGGGTAACATGATGGGGCGAGCGCAAAGCTGTCATGCCTTCACAGAACTGCCTCAAAAACACCCTGCCGGGCGCTACCACCTTACATGCAAAATTCAGGTGGCCAACTAGTTGTTGAAGCTCCAGCAGTGAAACTGTCTGCTTTCCTTTCACTTCAGCCACTTTTTCACGCAAGTTCTGCAACTTATCCAGCGGTAACCGTGAAGACTGCTGTACGGTATCTAGCTCTATCCCCAAAAATGTCAAAACAGTCGAGGGACCCTCCGTCTTTTCGACCACCAACGGGACGCCCAGCTCAGCAGCCAACTTCTCAAAGGACCTGAGCAAATAAGCACATTGACCGGAGCCCGCAGGGCCTACAAAAAGAAAATCATCTAGATAATGTGCCGTGTCACGCACACCTGTCCTAAACTGTAACGCCCACTCTAAGAATGTGCTAAACCGCTCGAAGGTGGCGCAAGACACTGAACACCCCATGGGGAGAGCCCGGTCCATATAAAAACCCCCTTCAAAACAAAAACCCAACAACTCGAAATTGTCTGGGTGCACGGGCAGCAACTGAAAGGCCGACTTAATGTCGCATTTCGCAAGCTCCACACCTACCCCACAGTGACGCACGATTTGCACTGCCCGATCAAAGGATGTATACCTAACGGAACACAACTCCCCCAGGATGGCATCATTGACAGACTGACCCCTCAGGTATGATAAATGGTGAATCAACCGGTACTCCCCCATTGCCTTTTTTGGCACCACCCCTAAAGGGGAGCCCTGTAAATTAGGCACAGGAGGTGCTGAGAAGGGACCTAAGACTCGGCCTTCCGCACATTCCTTCCTAATTTTGTTCCACACTACCTGCTCCAACCCTTTTATCGATTTCAAATTGGAACACAAAAACGGGCTCCGCGGACCCTGGTAAGGGATCCTAAACCCCCATTGAAACCCTGTTAACAAAAAATGCCTATCCTCCAAACGCAGATAGTTTTGTAACAACTTCCTAAGAACCGTCATTCTGATGGGGCTGGGACCCTTTTCCAGGTGGCTGATTGGGGCCTCCTGGCCGCTTGAAGCCCCCTTTTGGCTTGGACCTATTGCATGCCGTAAAGGCATGGGGGCCCCCGCACAGCGGACATTCATGCTTGTATCTGCAGGATTTTCTGGCACATGCCCCTTGGGAGGTAAACTCCCAGCAAAGCAGCCGAGGTTGAACCGACTGCCCCACGGTAACGCGGGTACCAGCAGGATGAGCCATTTTTTGAACCAGATGACCACTGTCCAATCGGTTGCCCAGATTGGGTTTCTCAGGCGCCATAAACTGCAGCCAGAGCTGCTGGTTAATCTGGTCCCACAGTAGCCCTGGGTTAACAGCCGCCCTCATACGGAAAGCTTCATCGTATTGAAGCCACGCTCCGCCCACAATGTCATTATGAGCGCAATAAATGATATTGCAATATTGGAAAAGAGGGGCCGCCCTCCAGCGCTGCGCCCTAGCAATTACGCCCGCATAAATTAAGAACCCTGGCAACCAGTTAGACCAAGACCTGTCTACCTTTCTCTTCCTAAGCTTTTCTTTGTCTTTCTCATCCATCTCCTCCTTGGGCTTCTTCTCTAGCTCCCTATACAGCAAACTGAATACGTCAACGTATTCATCTTTCAAGATCTTCTCCCTAGTTGCTGCTATAAGGTGGTCACCCAGAGGCATAGCCGGATCACCGAATGGGATAGCATGAAAAGGAACCGAACTGTATGGAACCGAGGGGGTGTGCTGGAAACCCCCAACCTCCCCACTGCTGCGGGGACCAAGGTATAGTTGACAGAGAAGCTATCTGACCTCCCCAAGGAAGGATGCCCCCGGCTATAGGATTCGTCACACACACACACACCCCCCCCCCCGCAGCACCAGGCTGTCCCACCGGTGATGGTGAGGAGGACCAAGGAGACCAGGTCCCTACTTGTCCTGACGAGGAAGACAAAATAGATGGCCACCCAGCCAGCGACTGCTGACTCGTAGACAGGCCACTGACTACATACGGGGGACCCGTCGAATGGGGCGGCCCAGGTGTGCCTGCACCGGGTCCAATGATTGGGCCCCAAGGGCCCCACGGCCACACCATCCCCGGAGGTTGAGCCAGCGACCTACCTTCCTGGTCCTGTGGAACCACTGCAACCTCCTCGGGCTCCCGCCTGTGCTCCTCCTCCGAAGTCACCAAGTCCGGCTCATTGCAGTCTTCCCCGCCCTGTAAGGCAGAGAGACGAGTGAGAATCTCCTTCTGAAAGGCAATAGTGGCAGCCCTACCAGTACCCGTGAGCCCCGTAACTTTCCGGGAAGGACCTACAACCCCTCTTTCACCCTCCAAAGCTGCCAAGCTGTCCAGTATAGCTTGACGTGTACTGGCATCATCCCAGTCATCAGCTGGTGGCTCCGCCGGAGTGGGCCTCTTCACCGGCTTCTTAGCCGGCTGTTTTCCCTTTGAAGGGCCCTGTCCCTTCTTAGGCCCCATAGCCCTTGCTTCAACTACTGCCCGAATTTGCAATGCCTGCCTACTTGGACCCCGGTGAATGGAGATGAAAGAAAAGACCTATTACCTGCCCTTACCAAGCAGGTGCTCCACCCCTGAGCCAATGTCACTTCCAACTGCTAATTAACAGAGTTGGTCTCAAAATTGTCCCCACAAAAAGGCACCCCCAAAAGATGTTCAGAGGTGTTTTGCAATTGCCTGCCTCTGTGTCATGAACCTGGACTTCCCTGGTGGTCTCCCCTCTAAATACCAACCAGGGCTGACACAGCCGAGCATCCAAGAGCTGACCAGACTGGGCTAGCCTGGACCATCCAGGACAGGCCAAGGACTCAAAATTGCTTTGCCAACCCCTCCTCCCAAAGGATGAAGGGATGGGAGTGTTGGGGGGGGGGTAAGGAACAACCGCAGCCGTGCAAAACAACCCCACTTTTTTTTTTTTTTACAACCAAGCACGCAGCCACTGCTCTCCCCACTGACAGGGCCCAACCGCGCAGGAAGAGGAAAAAAGGGGGGGGGTAGGAACTGCCGCTTTTATCGCTCAGTTCTTGACTCTAACTAACCCTTCCTGGCAACTAACTGCCCCCTTCCTTTATCTTCCTATAAGAAAGGCTTGAGGAAGTCTGTTTCATTGTGTTTGAAGAAATGTGCATGCAGACAAAAACTTATACCCAGAATTAAACTGTGTTGGTCTTAAAGGTACCACTGGTCTCAAACTTTGTTTTATTGCTTCAGACCAATATGGTAGCCACATAACAGGGTTGCCAATCCCCAGTTGGGGGCAGGGGATCCCCCGGTTTGGAGGCTCTCCCCTTTGCTTCAGAGTTATCAGAAAGTGGGGGGGAGGGAAATGTCTGCTGCACTCCATTATACCCTATGGAGATTGATTCCCATAGGGTATAATGGAGAATTGATCTGTGGGTGTGTAGGGCTCAGGGGGAGCTGTTGTTGAGGTAGAGCCGCCAAAATTTCAGCATAGCATCCAGTGTATCTCCTCAGAACACCCCCCCCCCATGTTTCAAAACGATTGGACCAGGGGGTCCAATCTCAGCCCCACCCACCTCACAGGGTGTTTATTATGGGGGAGGAAGATAAAGGAGATTGTGAGCCACTCTGAGACTCTGATTTTGGGTGATGTCATCACATTGTGTGCACTTCACGTGCGCAGTTGCAGTCGGGATGGTGGGGCACCAGCGCAGGGTTCTGCCTGGGGTGGCAGAACCCCTAGCACCGGGGCTGCTTCTATCTTATTTAGTTCTTCAAGCACCTGCCTGAAACTACCAATTTTATTATAAATATTTGTCTAACATTGTCCACAATGAAGACCAATATGAAGCAATTCATTCAAATCTCTGTAGTCTTCTGAGCCTCCTTTTGTTACCTCTTCCCTTCTGTGCTGTCTGACTGCCTTTCTAGCTGGCTTCCTTCTTCTGATACATTTATAAGGATTTGTATTGATTATCTTGTTGTTCTTAACAATATGCTACTCGGATTACCTCTAAAAATATAGATTCCACCTCTTTTGCCATCAAATCACAGATGATTTATGGTGACCCCATGAGGGTTTCAAGCTAAGAGATGTTCTAGTTGATTTTAAATTGGACACACATAGCCCTTGTGATACAGTTAATCCAATTGCTTCTTTTACAGATTCTCACCAGAGTTTCAGGACTAAATGAGATCTATTAGTTAAAAATGGGATTAAATTAAATCACCAAATGTTATTAGATCACTAAATTACTTAGCTAATTTCCTTTAGAGATCAGTGAAATCTTGGCACAATATGATTACAATCCTATGTAATTTCTTGGGACTAAAGGTCGATTGTACCCAGTTGGATTTACTTCTTAGTAACCATGCATAGAAAGGGCTGCAGAGCATACAGAATCCAGCAATTAACTGTGATTAATGCAATGTACATAATAATAAATGAAATGCATCTACAGTTCTTGCCTCTCATGTGTAATATAGTGTTGCCTTCTATCTTTTTTAAATAGGGGAATTAATGTGCAAGAATTGGTTATTTGTTATTGTGAGCACTGCATGGAAGTTGCTAATTGTTAACTAAATGTTTGTACAACAGGAAATTTTCTAAGTTTGTTGGCAACAGCTAACAAATATTTATTTCTAAAGCTTTTCCCATTTAAGAACTAATGACAAAGACTGTGCATATGAAATTGTTAGTAAAAAATGTGATTATTGCAGTTTACACTGGAAATGATCTAAACTCATGGTCTCAGCATATAATGCAGTTGACCTTTTTATTAAAAACAATTATTGGAGTTGGTAATTAAAAGAAACCTCACTATCTGTAGTGCATGTTCAGATTCTCCTGGAAATGATTTGGCTTTTCTTATTTGGAAGCTTTCTGTAGATTTTTTCCTCAGCTCTCAGACTGATTGCTAGATACGGAAATATTTTTATCTTTAGAAAATTCTTTTCCAATTCAGTACTCTTAATCATAAGAGCTCTTAGAGATATGTGGCTTTTCATGAGCACAGAGATCTAGTTTATTATGGCACTTCTGTCACTTCAGAAATGTTTTCCCATGTTGTCTTTGTAAAGAAACCTTATCACAGATTGTATTTGAGAAATCCAAGTGCTGATACACAGGGCTCTTATCAGCAAGAAGAAAAAAATGCATTTTCAGCTTCCTAGATGTAATATGTTGTACCTTTTCACCAAGGGCACATAGCCTGCTGAAAGTGCACTGTGTCCTGTGTATGTGTAGGGTGAATGATGCGTAAATTGAGCTACAGTAATCCCCACTTCAGTTAGCTAGACAGGAAATATAGATACCAACTGTATAGGGGGAGTAGTGATATCAAGAAGATTACAAGGAATGCATTATTAAGTATTAAATAACACAACACTGTCCATTCCTGATTTTTAGAAAATGCAAACACAAGTACAACTAGAATGTGAATGAAGTGATTAATCATTAATAAATTAGACCAGTGATCACTGGAATTATCAGTAAAAGTGACAATAGAGGGTACCTTTGGTAAGTCTTGCATTCTAAAAGAATCCAAATGAGATCTGATTATCTGTTGTTATTTTTCATAAAAGGGAGATTCAGGTAAAATTTTAGGGTTGCCAAGTTCAACTCAAGAAATATCAGGGGACTTTGGGGGTGGAGCCAAGAGACTTTTGTGACATCATTTCCTGCAATGTCCCTTCCAGGTCAAAGGTCAAGTGATGCCACTTCCACTCATTCCAATGATGTCACTTCCACCATATTGCACCAAAACCCCACCTCTTCCTGTAATGTCACTTTCCAGGCACTCCCACAAACTTGCCTCTTCTTTTGAAGTAACTTCCTTTTTCAAAATTCAAACATACTGTTGTATATGACTTCCCACCTCCACCTTTCTCCCATTTTACATTACCTGTAGGCCAGGTGTGGCCAAACATGCTTAATGTAAGAGCCACACAGAATAAGCATCAGATGTTTGAGAGCTGCAAGACATGAACATAGGAAGGAAGGAAGGAAGGAAGGAAGGAAGGAAGGAAGGAAGGAAGGAAGGAAGGAAGGAAGGAAGGAAGGAAGGAAGGAAGGAAGGAAAGTAGATGGGGGAGGGAGAGGTAGAAATAAAATATCTTTAACTTTAAATGCATTCTCCAAGCTGCTAGCTGGCTTGGAGAAGCAATTTAAAGAGAGAAAGGCCTTCTCCAAGCCTGCTGGGTAGATAGTGGGGGCTTCAAGAGCCACATAATGTGTGTGAAAGAGCCATGTGGCTCCCAAGCCTCAGTTTGGGCACTCCTGTTCTAGGGTTTTAGGCTGCCTTCCAGTGCAATAATAACAAAGACTTGTATATTAATAACAAAGACTTTGTATAAAGCACCAAGGATGCTGTAGAACCCGACTGGTGGGGAGAGTTATAGACCAAATAGCGAAATATACATTTATTTGTACCAAAATAAATAAATAAATAATCTGACCAAAGAACTCTGGGGGGTTTTTTAAAGCAGGTCAAATTTCAGCCGAAAACAAAGCAGGCCAAAACAAGAGAGTTTGATTTAAAGCAGCCATATAGAGAACTCCAGCAGCCTCATTCCACTCTGCACACACATCAAGCATAATTCATAGCTTCAAAGCAGGCCACAAACAGTGGCGTAGGGAGGGGGGGCGGGCCGCCCCAGGTCTGGGGGGTCCCCCCAAACAATGACAGTGTTGCTGTGCTGCGAGGGGGGGAGAAAAAGAATGGAGGCGCCCGATAGCGAGGGGGAGCGCGCGCGCACGGTGGAGGAAGGGGGTGTGGTGGGGAGGGGGGCGCGCGCGCACGTCGGAGCTCCTCGTTCCCTTCCCTTCCCCCCCTCCCCTTCGTCCTGCGAGGCGCAAAAGCCACCGAGGAGATTCGCCTCTGAAGAGCTAATGGCTCCCAAAATGTGTTGGTTTTCCTGCTTTCTCCCCTGGGGCGAGGGGCGAGCAAGGGGGACCTTCCCGCGCTCTTCCCCCTCCCCTCCCCTCTTCCACAGGACTTGTAGAGAGAAAGGGCGCGGGCGGGACTTTTTCTCTCTCCGCGCAGGGGCGTCAGAGCCGGAGCCGCCAAAGGTCAGGTGAAAGTCCCGCGCAGGTAAGGCCCTGCTCCCGCGCCTCCCAAATTGCTCGCTGCTGCCCACCCAGGCCGAGTCAGAGGGGGCCGAAAAGGAGAAGGGGAAAGTAAAAAAGAGCCCACCATGCATTTCCATCGCAGGACGGCTGGCAGCCCGGAAGAAAAACTCGGCCTACGTTCCCCACCCCACCCACACACTTTCTTTCTCCCTGGCTCTTCCCGCCCAGCCCAAGACACCAGCCGTCCGAGGCAGCAGCAGCGACCCAAGAGTGCCCCATTGGCAAAGCGAAAAAGGATTTTTTTTAAAAAAAGGGGAGGGGGACACACAGCCAGAAATGCTCTCCTTTTGGCCCAGGAGAGAGATGAACAGACATTCTCGCAAAGGAGGAGTCCAGTCCTACCTTTAAGACCAACAAAGTTTGATTCAGAATGTAAGCTTTCGTGTGCACACGAAAGCTGACATTCTGAATCAAACTTTGTTGGTCTTAAAGGTAGGACTGGACTCCTGCTTTGTTCTACTGCTTCAGACCAACACGGTTGCCCGCCTGGATCTACGGACCTTCTCACATTTTGACGTGTTATTGTTTTATTGGTTTCTAACGCTCATGCTGCCCAGATCAAAGGTTTGCTCAGTTTGTTAATTTTTACTATTCTGTCACTGGATCTTAAATTTGTACCATTTTGCATTCTGAACCACGGCCTACTAGCTGTAAGTAGCTCTGCTCACTGTACCTGATTCCTCGTCTGATGAAGTGTGCTTGGAGCACACAAAAGTTTCCATTCTGAATAAAACTTTGTTGGCCTTAAAGGTGCCACTGAACTCCTGCTTGGTTCTACTGCTTCAGACCAACACAATTGCCCGCCTGGATCTACAGACCTTTTCACACTTTTATTGGTTTCTCACGCTTGTGCTGCCCAGATCAAAGGTTTGCTCAATTTGTTAATTTTGCTATTCTGTCGCTGGATCTCGGATTTGTACCATTTTGCATTCTGAACCACTGCCCACCAGCTATAGGTAGCTCTGTTCACTGTACTGGATTCATCGTCTGATGAAGTGTGCTTCTGAATACAACTGGGTTGGTCTGGTTGGTCAAGTGGCCCTGCTTTGTTTCCAATCGCAATCGACAGGGGAGGGACATCCGTCGCTGAGGATACACCCACGTCAGCCCAGTCCCTGCCAGTGTTCCCTCTAAGCTGAGTGAGTGTGAGCCTCCCTCACTGGGGGGTTTTTAGCCTCCAGCTCACACATTTTTGCCTCAGCTCAGGAAAAATGGCTCCAGAGCAAACTGACTTCTGAAGTAGCTCACAACTTTCATGCCAGTAGCTCACTGAGTAGAGTTCTTGTTCACAAGGCTCCACAGCTTAGAGGGAACATTGTAAGCAGTGTTCCCTCTATGTTGAGTGAGTGTGAGCCTAGCTCACAGCTCTTTAGCTGCCAGCTCACACATTTTTTCTCTTCGCTCAGGAGAAATAGTCCCAGAGCAAACTCATGGATGCAGCAGCTTACAACTTTAATGCCAACAGCTCACCAAGCAGAATTGCTGCTCACAAGACTCCATAGCTCAGAGGGAGTCCTGGCCCCTGCCCCTAAACCTGCGCCCCCATCCGAAATCCGGGGCTTCAAACAAACAAGGCTCCTGGATTCCAGGAGCTGAGAAGGAGGCTGGCTTGGAAGGCCTTCTAGTTCCCTTGAAATCCACAGGGAACTTCCGCTCTCCCCCCCCCCCCTCCCGTGGTGAGGCCTTTAGGAGCCGGGTGGATCAACAAAGTGCTAAAGACCAAGAGCCGCGGCCCAAATGCTTTGGGGATCAGTGGCTGGGCCCCTCTCTCCTTATTTCCAAGGAAGGGACCCGCAAGGGCCTTCTTGCCCCCATTGTCCCGCTCCCAGCCCCTAAAAAACAAGTCTAGCTCACCACTAGCATAAGTTAGGGGCTAGAACTTGCGGCTGCCAAACCATCTTCAGATCTCCAGGCTATTCTACCCACAATGCCATGCCATAATTTATTCCCACCCCCTACGCTCAATACACTGCAAGAAGCTGCAGCGAAAATAAAGAGGCATTGTTTCTGATTAAACATGTAGGTAAAGGTTCCATAACTGCTTCATACATGCGTACTGAAGAAAAGGCCCCTTAGGCATCCCTGCTAAAGGCTTGCCTGCTTGCCTTCTGCTAAAAGCTTTCTCATAGCTTTTGAGAGAAATGGACTTTTCATAGAAATATGTATGCTGGTAAATGCTGGTAACTTCTTGCTGGTGACTTTTAAGAAGGCTTCTCAAGCAGAAGCTAAACTATATTTCACTAATCTATCTTTCTAGCACTGAAATACAAAGAGAGACTCCTGAATGCTTTTCAGAGGGTTTTTTCTAAGCATTAGAATTCCCCTACAGAGAAATCAGATACAGGGAAGTAGTCTCCCAGCCAGGAAGTGCCTGAAAGTTGAAAGGGCAACACCATACTCTTAGGTTAGCTTATCTACATTACAGCTATGGTATAGAGATATACTGAGTCTCAGCCTTGCCTTACATATACATTGAAGTGCTTTGAGTAAATCGAAGCTATATGCACCTACATAACAGATATAGCCATTTAAATTATACAGCCATATATAAAATCATATCTCGGCTTGGCTTCGCGAACGAAGATTTAAGAAGGGTGCAATAGTCCACGTTTGCTGCAGGCTCGCTGGTGGCTGACAAGACCAATGTGGGACAGGCAGGTCCGGCCACAGCGGCTGCAGGGAAAAGTCTGATTTAGGGTTGGTCCTGTAGCAGTGCGATTCTTCCTCAATCTCCTTTTGTCCTCAAGACCAGCTATGCGTGCGTTCTCAAAGGAAGAGACAGCCTGGTGGATGGTGTGCCTCCATGCTCCATAAAATCATATAGGCCTGTCCTAAAAGGATAGGAAAGGCCCCTTTTAAGTCCCTAGGCCTCCTAAGCAACACATAGAGTTGGTACTGTCAGTATAAAATACTCACTGAGCCAGAGATATGCCAAGGAGTACCTGATAGACTACAGTCAAGAGGGCTTCCCGGACCCCATTGGACAGAACAGTATAAAAGGGCAGAGCTACTAAGGGACTTTGGAGTTCTGGCTAGTGGTCACCTGACACTGTCTGAGCTACCCCTCAGATAGCCCCTTAATTGATTCTTATTCCATAACATCTGAAACAGTAATGTGTTACATCTTAACCTGCATTGTGTGTATCTATATGTTTATAAGTTATAGATAAAGAACTGCATTTAACAAATAGCTGACTGGCTTATTCTTACTTATGGGACATCCAGGGATCCCTGGAAAGATCTGATAGTAGCAACTAGCATAAAGGCAAGGGAAATCCTAGCTTGGGAGAAAATCTAAGTGATTAGACGTTCCATGGGGACCTCCTTATAGCTTTGCTTGTTGAAAACCACATCAGTATGCCTGTTTTTGTTTTCCTTGTTTTTCTTGTAAGCTTGCTTAATATAGAAGTCTCACAAGTTCAGGGCACAAGGGGAACAGCTGGGCCAGCAGGCTGCTTGTGGCATTTCTCCCTGTCACATGGTGTGGTGGGGTAATCAGGTTATCAATCACATGACCTAGATCGCACCAGCAGTGCTATCTTGGGGGGGGGGTGCCGCCCCCAAAGTGACACCACTTCCTGTTTCCCCCCCCCACAAGTGGTGGCCATTTCGGGGAAGTTACATCACTTCCTGTTTCCAGCAGGGCTCCCTCGCAAGTGGTGGCCATCTTGCCGAAGTGACATCACCGGAAGTGACATCATATCCTGTTTCTGGAGGCGTGCACACACATAGGGGGGCCCACATAAATCTTGGGCCCCGGGCCCACAAAGCCCTAGCTACGCCACTGGCCACAAAAACACCTTACCACCACAAAAATGTAGTGTTGATTTTGAAATCATACTGCCATCACATTGTGCTTTAAGAATAAGAAATGATGCCAACAGAATACTTTCTGCATATACTCCACAACTCATTTAAGAAGATACATACAACACAAAGGCAGAAGCCATTCAAAACATAACATTAGTATTATTGTCAGATTCATTTATAGCTCGCCTTCCTCACTGAGACTCAGGGCAGAATACAAACAATGAAAAGTAATTCAATCAGACAGCAAGAACCTTCAATAAACAATGTATTAGGACTACAATTACAGAACTGGAGAGCAATGCAAATGAATGACTTGGTAAAGTAGAACAGTCCAGAGCAGGGGTGGCCAAACTGTGGCTCAGGAGCCCCACGTGGCTCTTTCACACATATTTTGTGGCTCTCACCCTGTCAGCTGATTTGGAGGAGGCATTTCTACCTTAAATCATTTCTCCAAACCTAGCTAGCCAGTGGCTTGAGGAATGCATTTAAATTTGCTGTCTTTCCACCTCTCCCCTTATCTATTTGTCTTCCTTCCTTCCTTCCTTCCTTCCTTCCTTCCTTCCTTCCTTCCTTCCTTCCTTCCTTCCTTCCTTCCTTCCTTCCTTCCTTCCTTCCTTCCTTCCTTCCTGCTCTCAAACATTTTACGTTCATGTATTGTGGCCCTCAAACATCTTATCTTTATTCTATTTGCCTCTTACATAAGGCAAGTTTGGCCACCCCAGTCTAGAGAATGGCATAAAAGTCCTGCCAAAAGCAAAGCCCTTTTCAGCAGGAAAAATAAGCATGCAATTATGATCTTGTAAACTTGGCAGAGGGTATTTGTGAGTTTTCTGCATTATGCATGGGGTTGGACTAGATGACCTTGTAGGTCCCTTCCAACTCTATGATTCTGTGCACTGTACTGCATACTTTACACTATGCAAAAAAACACAACAGAAAGCCATATGAACCTAGGGATGCCAGTCTAGGTGGAACTTGGAGATCCCCTGGAATTACAGCTCATCTTTAGACTACACACTGGAGATAATTGATGCTTTGGAGGGGGGGACTCTATGGCATTATAGCCTATTGAGGTGCCTTCACTTTCCAGGCTATGCTCTCAAATTCCCACAAGTTTCCCATATGGACTATGCATGGCTCTGAAAATGCTGATGATTGTTCATAACAAGCTGGTGCTAAAGCAGGGAAATTTCTTATCCTTTCAACTCCCCTAGAGGTTAGCACAGAATAGCTCCTGTCCCCGTCTGATCTTTGTAGTCTGGAGATGAGCTGTGATTCCAGGGGATCTCCAGGTGCTACCTGGAGGCTGGCATCCTTACAGGATAATTTGATGCTGCTGCAGAAAAGTCTTCTGTCCTTGGTTTTTTAGCCCTTTTCTTTCTGCCTTTTTCCATTTCCCCCTCCACTGTGCAAGTCCTTCCCCCTGGAAAATTCTTCTGTGCCCTTGATTTCATATTGTAAAAATACAAAACTGGCCCTGAAATCCTGCTGCTGGAGCTCTGTATTTTGCCCAAATGCAAGCCTCTGCCCGCCCCCCCCCCCGATTTACACTCAGAAAAAAAAATGCAACTTACAGAGAGTTTGGGGCAGAAGAAGGTGAGGTTTGTTTGGGAGACCAGGTGTGTAAATCATAAAACAGAAATGAGGAAGCCTCAGGAAGGAGGAGGAAACTCTGGAGGAGCCAAAGAGACTTTGAGAAGGAAGAAAGTGCCAAAGTAGCAC